>NW_027518692.1:35396071-36016428 GCF_043159265.1 Tasmannia lanceolata
TTTGGGTTACCGCTTGCAGAGCTAGAGAAGGCTTTCCCTGGCTTATGAGCTGCCGAGCCAACGAGAGCAAACCCGCAATTTTCTCGTCAGGGTTTGACGTTTCACCTCTTGCAGTCTCCATCTCCATCGTATCCATGATTCCGACTAAATTCTCCGATGGCACACCCCTAATTTTAATGGCCGCGCATTTGCGATGTTTCTACTTTCTAGCAGATTCCTCCTCTCTATAGGCTCTCATATCATAATATATAGGGAATTTAATTGCAAGAGGGCCCCTATTTTCAAGTTTTATGTACAAAATCATCCCTTACTCATGGTTATTTGTAAAGAAAGCCTCCTAGTTTTTACTATTTTTTAAAAGTTAAAGTGATATATTCACCCCCTTGTCCTCCTTGGGACTTGGGACCAAGGTTTAAAATTTCGGTTTCGGTACCAGATTTGGACCGAAATTTCGGTGGAATATTAAATTAATATAAAAAAAACAGATTTTTTGTGTCAAATTTCGGAAAAATCGAAATTTAAACCGAAATTCTGAAATTTCGGCTGAAATAAATGACCATTTCGGTTTTGTGTGGTGTCGGTGTCGGTCTCCACCGAAATCCGAAATTTTGGTCCGAAATCCGAAATTTTGGTCCGAAATTTCAGATTTCGGTCGAAATTTAAAACCATGGTTGGTACAGCCCCATGGCTAGATGAATATGATTTCTGATGGAGAATCAGAGATTTTATTTGTGTAAGCCCTTATAGTCCGGTATTTTTCTAAAAGAACCGTACGGCATGCACATTGGAACTGTGATCATCCTTTGGAAATAATTTTTTGGGCACAACCTACTTATGTTATGGCCCATCAAATGGACGGTTTGGATCATCCTATGGTGCAGGCCCTACAGTATGTTTAGAAAAATACGTGACTAGCTACAAGGGCTTACACCATATAATTTCTTGGAGAATCATGGTGGGGTTGACCGAAACTATAGAGCGGACCTATATACCAATATGTCTCCTCAAGTCTAAGGATATTGAATGTCCTATCAATATCGAATAACATTACTCATATTCGTTGTCCACAAGTTATTCAAAAGGAACGGTTGATCCAACTCCAAAAAAAAATTATGTTTCGCGATTCCATAATCCAATTTGCTTATTCAAATTATAATTTACCTTTGGATACAAATCACGAGAATGTATATTCTTCCTCAAACGTGGCGTTGAGAGGTAACTATGATATAGTGATCTACCTTTTTACACAACAAATGTGCAGCCCAAATAAGAAACAGGTATGAATATATCATTTCCTTGATGCAAAAATCCCATCACTCATATGTGTGTATCTCTTAAAAACTAATCCGCAAGGGCCGCTGCCCCTTCTGCCCAGCCCCAACGGTGACGGAGGATGGGAGAGGGATAGACGCGAGAGAGACTGAGGAGAGGGTCATAAAAGCCTAGAACATAAGGAAACAAAAAACTCTACCCAAAAGATTGATTTTTCCCTTATTTCTTAGCCACTTACTCAGCTTCTACTCATTTGTACCCTTTCAAGTCTCATTGTGAGACAACAAGTTACTCCAACAGCTTAAGCTCTTGGAGTAATTGGTAGTTTCACATGGTATCGTAGCATTAACATTCTGTCTTGTTTGATTCAGGACTCTCTTGATGAGTAGTCTGATCCTCTAGTTATTGAGTATATTGTTTCCGAGAGGACTGCCATGGATACATCATCAAAGATCTCTGCACCCCCTGCAATGACATCCATTTCCATCTCATCAATTGCAAGTTTGGTGTCTGTCTGTTTGAATCGAAGTAACTATCTGTTGTGGAAGTCTCAGATAGTTCTAGCTCTGTACGCACAAGATCTGTATCGTTTTGTAGGTGGATCGTTTCCCGCGCCAACAAAATTCATCCATGATAAAGAAGGCCATCTCATCAATCCAGAGTATACAACATGGAAAAGAACATACCAACTTGTCTTTAATTGGATAAATGCTACTCTCACGGAAGAAGTCTTGTCTCAAGTTATTGGCTTGGACACAGCAAAGGAAGCTTGGGAATCGTTGTCAAGAATGCTGGCTTCTACATCAGAAACTCGCGTGCTTAATCTGAAACAACAAATCGTGAAGCTTAACAAGAGAGACTCGCCAATGATTGAATATCTTGATCGTCCTAAGAGCTTGTCTAGCGCATTGGCTTCTGCGATACAGCTGGTATCCTCAAACGATTTGGTCCATGTTGGATGGACTTTGTCCAGAGTATCTCAGTTTTTATACTTCCATCACTACCAGGTCAGATGGCCTGCCCTCATTTTATGATTTATCTGAATTAATGGTTAATCATGAAATGCAATTGGAAGCTATGTCTAAAAAGAACATACCTTCATCTGATTCTACGGCCTTTTTCACCTTACGAGGAAGAGGTCGTGAAAATCGTGGTCATGGTGGCCATTACTCCTTGAACACCAATCGTGGCTATTATCGCGGAGGAAATAGATATCAACGATTTCACCACAACCGTGGAGGTCGAGGTGGGCACTTCAACTCTTATGGAGGATGAGGATTCACTTCTGGTCGTCCCATTTGCCAAAACTGTCATGCAAGAAATAATAATCAGTGGAATCAAGCATATCACGCGGATGACGTTCTGTCATCCTTCGCTGCAATGAACATAGGTGATGGTGCATGGTATCAAGATATCGATGCTAGAAACCACATCATGGCTGACGCAATAGGTCTTGCAAATCATTCTAACTACAAAGGAATTGACCAAATAATGATTGGAAATGGTATGAAACTACCTATCATTGGAACTAGTAACTCCACACTTGTCACACCCTCTCATACATTTAAATTGAATAATGTCTGCAGGTGCCTGAAATCAAGAAAAACTTGTTATCTGGCGCAATTTGTTCGAGATAATGATTGTGTTTTTGAGCTTGATGCATCTGGTTTTTGCATTAAGGATTGACCGACAGGGAAGACCCTTCTCACATGGCCGAGTAGAAATGGATTGTTTCCCATTTAGTAGAAGTCGCTTGATGTTTCGATAAAATTTGTCCTAGTTGCTTAGAGGGCAAATCTCGTAAGTTACCTTTTACTTCATCTATTTATGTGACTGTCTCACCTTTTGAAGTTATTCATGTTGATTTGTGGGGACATACTCCTGTAACTTCTAGAGCTGGACACTTATATTATCTTTTGTTGGTTGATGATTTTCAAGGTTTTCATGGATGTTTCCCTTGTTTAGAAAGAATGAAACGGTGGAATGCTTTACTAATTTTCTTACTACGTTTGAAACACAATTTAGCATGAAGACCAAAATTTTTCAATGTGATGGTGGCACAGAATTTGATAACCAAAAATTCACCAGACCCTGTCATTGCCTCACCAAACCCTATCACTCCTTCTCCCACCCTCTTTACCCCTCTCTCACCACTTGAGAAACTAATTTATCGTAAAAAAAAAATTCATGATTGCCAAACATGACCTAAAAAGACAAGACTCTTCTGTTAGAATGTTTAAGTCGCCTGTGCAAGGTCTTCACGGCTGCCATTTTTTCACTATGTGGAAAAATTTCTTGTTTGGTCCACCCAAAGCATGCATTCAATCCAGAGGAACTCTCCGACGCTCAAGTCCGTAAAGAGATCAATAGAATGAGAACTTAGCCAGGGAAAAGACGTGTTACCTAGTTCAGTGTAATGGCGATGTGTCGTGATGCTATTTGTTGGAAGGTGATAATGACCTTCTATGGTGTATTGTCGTCGTACATGTTGATTGGACATCCTGGGACTGAGGCACGATCTCTGATGCTGCTAGTACAATGGTTAAGGGCAATTAGAAGATTCCTGCCTTCTTTAGCGGTTAGGTGATGTGACCCATTTCTTATGGGGCGGTGTGTGCCGGTGAGGTAGTGGACAAGATCATGCGTTATGGCTCTGCAAGGAGGTGGACATAGGGGGTTGATAGATGGTGACCGCTCATCACGCCTTTGGTTGTGGGCCATGTTGGAGATCGGATGGCTGCTTAATTAGGAGGTGGGAGGAGACCCCTCCCCTCCTATAACCCTGTTGTCTCTGACTTCATCCTTGGGACTTAGGGCAAGTGCTAGGAGTTAGGCGCCACCGTTTCTACCCCCGACAGGGTACAAGAAGAACATTATTAGATGCAATCCTTTATTGCCCATTGGACATGAGAGATCATCTCTGGTGATTTTCTAGCTTGTTGTTAGTCCAATTAGGGCGGAGATTGATTAAGGTCCCACTGATTTGGTTTGCAAGGCAGACAAAAAGAAGTTTTCTACATGAATTGCCCTCAGTACAACACTTATCGCGACGGGGTTGAGCCTATAGCTCAATGGTTGAAGCTTTGTATCTCAACCTTGAGGTCGCGGGGTCGATCCCAGCTTACCAAAAAAGAAAAAAAAAACTTTTCGCGACCAAAAGTTGTTTCTAGTGGCCAGTTTATCATTATGTGGTTACCATAAGAAGAAGCAAAACTTTGGTGGGACATGACTATACCTTATTTGATTCCAAAGGCTGAACAAATCAACCCTCTCACACCCCCTTCCCCAAGAAAAAGGGAAAATAATTCCTGATCTGTCTCTCTCAATCACTCTCTTTCTTTTTCTCATAGATCCACTTCGGATCCACCTATATCTTGGTCACGATCCGAGTCCCATTATCAACACGACTATTTTAAATTGGATCATCCATGGGAGTGTCGGGTTAAGTGAGGGAAAAGGGATGAAACCCAAGAGAGAAGAGAATTGTCATGAGAATTAAAAGTGGGAAAAATGAAATATTTTTTGTCATTTTTAGTAGGGTTTAAAAATGTTACAAAAATACCCGTCATGAATAGACAAAAATGAACTAAAACATAAAGGTTATTTTCATATAGAGAGAAATTGCCCCCTTCATTCGGTTCTAGACTTATAGGACACTCCATTGGATTTTGAGGCTTTATCTTGGCCACGATTGAAATAATTTTGGACCTTAGGATATGGACCCAATGGACACCATTAGGATGCACCTATTGTGCTCATATCCTTTCCATTAACGTTAAGAGCATGCATTTATTCATCAAATTATCCTTGGGCTTAATTCGAAAAGTGCTAGAAGAATGCTAAAGTGAAAGGTGCCTTTGCAACAAAAAAAGAACAGCTAGAAGGGTGCCCCTATTTGGACAATCACACTGAAGAGCATTTATAATGGCATAGAAAAATATAAAATTAAAAGAAAAATAAATGCACTTTAGTTAGATGGTCCAATGGATAGCCCTTATAGCTTGTTTTTTGCAAGGGTGCCCTTTATATTAGCATTCCACTGGCCAATCAGAAAAGTGTTCGATGAAAGTGAGGAGTCCCATTATCAACACGACTCCCATACCAGTTTCCTAAATATTCAACTCATTGGGTAGAGTCCCATTTGCAACGCAACAGAGGCAGAGTGGGATTTTTTAAAGCATTATTGACTGATCTTATTATCCAGTTGAATAATTGAATAAGCCAACTACCAAAGGCTCCTTTCCAGGCGAGCTCTGAGTTCACTTGGACCAACATGTTTGTTTTGCATTTGTAAGGTATAATAGCTATAGAGAAATTTACTTGCATAAGATATAATTAAAAGCTATGAAAGGGTTTTGCTAACGAGTGCCCTCAGGAGCATTTAAAGCACCTATTTTCATGTACCCACACTTTTATCCTCAGAACACATTTATTATTAGAGAACTGTTTCCCACAATTTCATTTCTATTACGAGAAAATAACAAGAATACCCCTATGTCATAAAAGATAATAGCCAAAGTACCTTAACCCATTTTCCATGAGATTGAAATATTTTATTATTTTATATGAGATAAGTTTATTTTTGTCATTTTCATGAGATAGTGTATTTTGTCATTTTTATGAGATAGTGTATTTTGTTCATAGGATCGATGATCCTAACCTTCCAATCTATGCATTTTTTTTATTGTGGTGTCCATTTTAAACTTCCTCAAATCAAAGGGTTAAGATCATTCTATGGAGAAGATTTTACGGGCCCACACTATCTACATTAGGGCCCAACAAATGAATGGTTGGATCACCCACCCAAACAATGTCGGCACACGTATTTTTTTCATTTGTTGGGGATATGCCCATAAAATATTTTTCAATCCTAACCCCGATCTATGTAGTTTTTTTATATTGCGGTGTCCATTTTAAACCTTCTCAAATCAAAGGGTTAAGATCATTCTATGGAGAAGATTTTATTAGAGAATAAAATTAGATCTGAATTAGAGAATAAAATCAGGGCCCAACAAAATGAATGGTTGGATCACCAAAAAAATGCGGCCACCAGTATTTTTTTCGGGTTGCACATAAGTGCAGCGCCGTCCACCATGTAAATTGTCTTGCATTAGATAGGTCTTTTTTATTATTTTCTATGACATATAAGTGTATTGGTCATTTTTTATGAGTGAGTGGTACTATGATAATTTTCTATGAGATAGGGTCTTTTTATTTTCCATGATATATGAGAGATTATTATTTTTTCCCCGAAGAGATAGGTGTATTTAACACTTTCTATGAGATATAAGTATTTTTGTCATTTTTCATGAGATTTAAGTAGGGATATTTTCGTTATCTTTTATGAGATAAGGGTATTCTTGTTATTTTGTCATGGTGGGGGTATTTTTGTAAAAACCAAACCCAAGCCTCTTTTGTTGAAATTGTAATTATGGAAATAAAATCTTGACTACAATCGTTGCTCTAGTAATAAATGTGTTTGAGGATATATGCGTGGGGTGCATGAAAATAGGTGCTTTAAATGCTCCTCACTCGTTAGCAAAACCCAATAAGGAAAGTGTTTCTGAGCTCGAGCTCAAAAACTCATGTGGGCCCACATTTTGTGGAGGGAAAAAATGGGCAAATCTGTGGAGAAACAGTATCTGTCTATTTTTCCCTCCACTTTTGGATGGGTTAGGATAATCGTATGGACCTGATTTTTGGTACACATCCTATCTCTGTAAGGGCATTCCAAATGAATGCTTTGGATCACACCAAAAATGTGGGCCCATATGAGTTTTTGACGCTCAAGCTCAGATAAGCTTAACTCTTAAGAAATTTATATTTATGAGGTGGGATTTGCTACACAACTCTGTGGAAAGCCATTTTGCGGCTCACTTTTGCAAGTGAGAAAGGCCACAGTGGCTCACCTTTTTGCAGATTTTGTCTTATTCATTTAATTAATCTCAGGTGGTTGTTCTCTCATTCAAAAGTGAGATGTGAACACGCTTAGGTAGGCACTTAATAGTTAAAGGAAACTTTACATTTATTAGAGGGAAATGATACTTACGCCCCTTTTGATCACCAGGGGCGCCAGTGTACGGGGCAATCAAACCCACTGGGTTTTTCTGACATCAAGTACATTAGCCCCACGTTAGTCATTGATACACTGGTGCTGGGTGTTCCTAGTGATCAAAAGGGGTGTAAATATCACTTCCCTTTAGAAGGTTTTATCTAACCTTGAGGTCATCCAACTTTTCCGATTTTGTATAGTGTAGATTCAAATGGAGAGTCACTTCTGAAATCAAAACCGTTGATCTTGTAGATTTCTTAATGGAAACTATGATGTTGTATCACATGAATTTGTATGCTATTCAAGATCAAATGCAAGGCCTATCAAATGGAGGGCTGGGATCGTCCAATGGTGAGACCCATTGTGCCGCACTAGGCGTTGTCTCACATACAAGAACCCTGGTTTATCACATCATACACTTAGGGCACGTTTGGATACGATGATTTTTTTTTTTTTTTTCATAGTTATCTAGTGTATCCTAGTGGTGAGAGAGGGTTTGGCTGGGTGAAGTGGCTAAAAATCAGGAAACAAAATACAAGAAGCTAGTGTGTCCGGTGATCAGAAGCGGCAAAAAATCAGGAAACATACAAAAAATCAGAAAACAACAGATTGAATTTTGGGTAGAGTATTTTGTTTCCTGATTTTTTACCACTTCTCATCACCGGACACACTAGTTTCCTATTATTTGTTTCCTGATCTTGAGCCACTTCACCCTAATCTCCACTTGGAGACATTGATTTATCATGAAAACAAATCATGGTAGCCAAACGTGCCCTTTAAGAACCAAAGTTTGTAAAATAAGGAGAGCAGTGTGAATATCAAAACAAGGGGTTAGAGATATCATATCCTTCTGCATTTCTTGCCCATTTTTTCAGTAGTCACGTGAAGAGAGGAGGCAACTGAGATATTTTCAGTTATAAAGTTTATTCGTTCAACCTTAAATATTTTGGCCTTCTATCAAACATCTCAATCTCCAGGTAGAAAATTCATACATCTTCCTATTAAAAACTTGCTGGTGCTTCTACTTCTTCTCTTCTATCTTCATTTTTAAATATTCTTCTTCATCTCTCTTCGTTTTCTGTTGGACTTTCAGAAAAAAATTTCATTTTTTGGCACTCATTCTTCATATTCTTTTTTGTGGTAGAACTATAGTAAATAGTATTAATTGATATGAGTCAAATCAGTCCCACTTCAACTAATTCCCAATAGTGATTACAATTGCTTCAGAATGAAACTTCCATTACTTAAATAGAAAGCTTGTACTATCAAAATTCAAAAGCATATATATGATTTCAAACACAATTATATTGTGGGTTTTTGCAATTATCTGTTGGGGTTTTTGCAAAAGAAGTCTTCTACTTTGCTAAATTTAAAAAATTAGTATAATAGTTTGACAATTTACAAATAGAGTAATCATGTTTGAGTGAATGTTGGTCATGCGATCAATTTGTGACCAAAATACCCATCCTAGACCGTTGTACTCATAAATGGCCAACATGACCTTATATGTTAAAAGACATAAAATTACCTTGTAAAAAGACCAAAATACCCATCATGCTCAGTGATATGCTTTGATAAGGTGGGTCCCACTAACTCAATTCAAAACCATGCATCAGGTGGGGCCCACCATTTTACCTCACTTTTGATGGAGTAGGTCCCATGGTCTCCATCCGAGCCCATATATAGCGTAGGGCCCACTATTTTAGACCTCATGTTTTGTGTTTTGATGGGGTGGGCCCATTGTTTACACCCATGCATAGAATGGGCCAAGAATGCTAGTATCTATAGAAATGATATTCCTACCTACACCCATGATTTAAAGTAGCTGTATTTGCAAATTGTCAAACCAGAAGACCCTTTTTAGAAATAAAGCAAAGTAGAAGACGTCTTTTGCAAAAATCTATTTTTTTAGATCGTGCTTTTCTAATGATAATTAAAGTGGTTCCTACTACCAATAGTCTTTTCCAACATTGTTTATTACTCTGGTAAATATTGCCACTTATTCTAATGGGTATTATCGCTTATTCATGTTGGTGCAAAAAATCCTACACAAGAAGAGATGTGTCCTTGGATCGAAGGTTTTAAATGCCTTATCAATTAATTAAAGATGTAACTCATTTTTCGAGTAATGTACGAACTATGATCAGTCAATTGTTAGTTCGATTGCCTTGTGAACAAGGACTTCAGCAATTCGATTGGTGTTAAAGAAAAAGAAACTTATCAAAGAACGAGACTAGACAATGTCCATTGATGTCTTCAATGTATAGTCAAAATGTTTAAGAAAGAATAAAGAGAAGAAGAAGATCTCTATCTTAATAATTTCTCCGAGATAAAAGAAAAGGATACAAGTTATATGTGGATGTTAGGAGAGAGACTTGAAATTCCTCTCCTTTATTTACACACTTTAGCTCCTCTCCTTTATTTACACACTTTAGCTCTAGTAGTTTTTGTCTAACCGATTTTGTAACCGCACTCCTCCATTTGCAATCAACAGTGATTCATCATGAAAAATTTGAATTCAAGGTGTAACACAATTCCATAGTAATTGGATGTAGTATTTTATTCCTTTTTACAGTAGTTAAGATAATTTTGAAACAAAAGCAACATTCATTTGCTACCGTCCATCACAAAATGCATTTCGCGGCTGGTTTGTCGCACGTCAGACCAGCCACCTCGTGAATGGAGACAAAAACTGTTGTCTTCATCAAGGTTTTAAATTTCGGTTTCGGAATGCGTTTCGTTCCTGACCGAAACTGAAATTTTTGTCAAAATTTTGAAATTTTGGGCGAAATCAGTCGAAACAAATTAAGTCATTTATCTCTTCCTAAAATTTAAGGCAAAATTATCGAAATTTCGCCCTAAATTTCGGGCCCGAAATTTTAAGAGAATATTAATTAATCTTAAAATTGCAGATTTTTTGGGATTTTCATGAAATTTTGGACCGAAATTTCAGGAAGAAATTCAATCAAAATTTTCTATGGTTTCGAGTTTACCACATTTCGATTTTGTTCTCCACCGAAACCCAAACTTTTAGACCGAAATTTTGGATTTCGGTCGAAATTTAAAACCTTGGTCTTCATTCAAGAGGTAGCTGGTCTGACTTGCAACAGACCGACTCGGACTTCCAATTGTTTCCGTCAGACTCTCAATTGAGTACCACTTCCATCACAAACTACTGGACTCCTATCGGAAGTCCGAAAGGTCATTCGGACTCCCGAACAAAGTGGTTCTAATATGAAAAGAATGGTTCCATGATGAAAAGAGTGGTTCCAATATGAAAAGTGGTTCCATTATGAAAAGAGTGATTCCAATATCAAAAGTGGTTCTATTATGAAAAGAGTGGTTCCAATATCAAAAGTGATTCCATTATGAAAAGAGTGGTTCCAATATCAAAAGAGTGGTTCTAGTATGAAAAGAGATTCCAATATCAAATAGTGGTTTTAGTATGAAAATAGTGGCTTTTTCATCATAAAAAGAGTGGTTCCAATATCAAAAGAGTGGTTCCTAAATAGGTTGTGCCCCAAAAATCATTTTCATAGGTTGATCCTAACCCTCTGATCTGAATGTTATAGTGTTAGAGGGTTAGGATTAACATATGGAAATAATTCTTGGGGCACAATCTATTTAGGCCGCGGCTCATCTAATGGACAGTTTGGATCATCCTATGGTGCGGGCCATACCATATTTTTAATAAAGTGAGGAGTGCCCTCATCAAAATATAGTAGTGTTGATAACATTTCACCGGGTTTATTATCCAAAGCAAAATAAAGAGAGCCAATGGAGTTTTTTCGCTAATGGCAATGACAATGGGTATGGAGTTTTACTGTTTGGAAGGCTTTGGGAAGAAGAAGATAAACACCGAAAATGGTAGGTGAAATGGCATTGGATTTGTGCCTAAAGTGAAGGGAAAAACAAGAAGGGTATTCTTGTCCTAAAACATATCTGGCGCACCTGACAACTCCTCTCTCATGATTTTCAAAAGTCTGCCCTTGATTCACAATTTCAGCAAAACTTTACATTTTTTAAATAATTTTCCTTATTTTCTAACTAGCTCCCACGTAAAATATGCTTCTTCAGACAGCACTGACTTCACTGAGAAAAATTGTCTTTTCCATTGTCTCCTGTGAAAAAATTTTATCCTTAGATTTACCTCTATCTAATACTCCCATTATTTTTACCCGCTATAGTTACTGGATCTTTCAAATCGTTTTAATTTTCAATTTTCCCCACCTTCTCTCTTTCACGTGACGCTGAGTTTGCACACTGACAGCTACTCTGCACTGTGGCACGGAAATTTTCTCAGGAACCTTTTCCTCTCTCCGTAAACCCAAATCAAAACAGAGAAGAAGAAGAAGAAAAAAAACCCATTCTTCTCTCGTCTGCAACTAAAAATGCAGACAAGAAAATACCCTAACCTCTTACTCACTTTACTCTCTCTTCCCCTTTTAGTTTCTGCCATTACGCTCTCTTCTCCCCCTCCTCTCAATTCATTAATCCCATCTGACGCTCTTGCCCTTCTTGCTTTCAAAGCTTCCTCAGACCTAGACAACAAACTCAATTTTTCCCTGAAAAATAGTTTCCATTACTGCCAATGGTATGGCGTAAAATGTGCAGAAGGTAAAGTGATTCGACTCGTATTAGAAGGTTTAGGTCTAAGAGGAACCTTTGAGGAAAAAACCCTAACCCGCCTAGATCAGTTAAGAGTCCTCAGTTTACAAAGCAATTCCCTTTCCGGACCCATTCCTGACTTCTCCAAACTCCTCAATCTCAAAACCCTATTCCTCGATCACAACTCCTTTGAAGGAAATTTCCCAAATTCAATCTTCTCTCTTCATAGAATTCGAACCCTAGATCTCTCTAACAACAATCTCTCCGGAAAAATCCCCACCCAACTAGCCGCCCTCGACCGCCTTTACTATCTCCGCCTCGAAAGGAACCAATTTAATGGCACAATTCCTCCTCTCAACCAATCTACTCTCCGAATTTTCAATGTGTCGGAAAATAATCTCTTCGGCGCCGTTCCGGCCACCCCTCTTTTCTTGGGTTTTGACACCTCAGCATTTTCCGGCAATCCCGCTCTCTGTGGAGAGGTTATCCATAAGCAATGTCAATCCCATTCCGCCTTCTTTGCTTCTTCTTTGATTCCCCCACCACCGCGGGGCGGAGAGGAAATGGAGGGAATTCTTTTGCCCCCTCCTTCTCCCAAGAAAAAACCCAAAAGGACGGCCGTCGTTATTGGGTTCTCCGTCGGGGTCTTACTCGTAATTGGGTTCCTTCTAGGTGTGTCTCTATCAATCAAGAAAATGCAAAATCATAAACCGTTACAGTTACAGACTTCTGATTCATTGGACCGCATACATCAGACTGAACCAACTGGTACAGATAATGATAATGCTTTATTTTTAGATGGGCCACTATCAATTCCGGCCGAAACAAAGGCTGGGAAAATGCAAGTTGGGAAGAGTGGGAGTTTGGTTTTTTGTGCGGGGGAGCCTCAGATTTATACGGTGGAGCAATTGATGAGGGCTTCAGCGGAAATGTTAGGGAGAGGGACGATGGGGACGAGTTATAAGGCTGTTCTGGATAATCAATTGATCGTCGGCGTGAAGCGTTTGGACGCCGGGAAGATTTCTCCGGCGATGACGAGGGATGGGTTTCAGATGCATCTTGAAACGGTGGGGAATCTCCGGCATCCTAATTTGGTTCCTCTCAGAGCTTATTTTCAGGCCAAGGAAGAACGGCTTCTCGTTTATGATTACCAACCTAATGGCAGTCTCTTCTCTCTCATTCATGGTAAGCTCAAAACTCACTCTCGACTCGTCCGATTCCACTCGGTTAAGATATCTACTCAGTGGGCAGAGATCGAAAAGTAAAAGATATCTACTCAGTGGCTCGTAAGTCTAAGTTGGTTCTTTGATATTGGCACTCCTTTCTTTACCCGATTTGAAAGGCTATTAAGTCACTGATATTAGCACTACTATGTTTTGATAATTGTACCAACTTAGAGCTGTGGAAGGTTATAACAGTTCCCAGAAAGCTCTTAGATGCCAATTAAAAAAAGAAGACAAGCTGAGTTAGTGCAAATATTAAAACATGGTAGTGCCAATATCAGTACAGGTTTGAATATATTCATTCAGAGAATTGATATCCATACTGCATTTACCCCACTTCACTCCATAGTTACAAAATTCTCCTATAAATTTCAAACTTCTTGAAAAAACCCTGAAATTTATGCATGTTTTTTGAACTTTGAAAACTTTCATTTTTTTTGAATTAGCTTGGATTTTCAAAATCTTGCAAGCGCATTCAATTCGCCATCCTCCCATATTGCTTTTTTTAATGTTATCTACACTACGAATTTTCAAAAAGTACTGTACGGCCTACCTCAGGATAATCCAAACCGTCCATTTGATGGGCCACAACCTAAATAGGTTATGCCCGAGAAATCATTTCCATAGGATGATCACAACCCTCCAATCTACAGAGGAAAATCTAATGGACGGTTTGGATAACACAGTGATATAATATGTACACTACTTTTTGAAAAATTCTCCTATAATAGAAACAGAAATCAAATAAATGGGAATTTTTGCATTAAAATTCTCCACCCATCGTTTTATATTATATTATCAACTTTGACCCGTGAGTCGTGACTCAGGTACCCGATCGACTCGGGCAAAACCGCTTCACTGGACATCGTGCCTGAAAATAGCAGAGGACGTAGCTCAAGGACTGGCCCACATCCACCAGTCTCCAGCTAGACTCGTCCACGGCAACATAAAATCCTCCAACGTCCTCCTCGGCCCCGATTTCGAAGCCTGCCTCACTGATTACTGCCTCACCCCACTCCTAAACGACTCGTCCGAGTCCTACGATTCCGACTCGTCCGGTTACGCCGCTCCCGAAACTCGGAAATCGACTCGCGAACGACTCACCACGAAATCGGACGTCTTCAGCTTCGGCATGCTCTTGTTAGAGATTCTGACCGGCCGTTCCCCGTTGCAGCTTCCGTCCGTACAGGTCACCGATTTGGCGAGCTGGGCTTTGTCTTCGGCTAGGGATGAGCAAGGGAACGAGCAGAACCGGCTAGCTATGCTTTTGGATATTGCAACCGGCTGTATCCGGTCGTCTCCTGAGCAGAGGCCGACTACTTGGCAGGTTTTGAAGATGATTCAAGAGGTGAAGGAGAGCCAAGTGGAAGACAACGCTGAGATATCATAATTCACATTGTATAAAATGATATTCGCACACCCATGTTTTGGTAATGGCACTCCTCACCTTGTTAATTACTTACTTAATTGGATGTTAATTATCACCTTTGGGAATTGTAACACCTTTAAAACCCAATTACCAAAGCATACTGATATTGGCACTACCATGTTTTGATAACTCTATTATTAACTCACCTTGTCTTTTATTATTTAACGGGATCTGCTAGGGACCATTGCAGAAGGCATTTCAGGGCATGTGAGAGCAGCTACCTCAGGTGATTTAAATGAATATGACAAAATCTGAGCATGCGTGGCTGTTCTCACATGCACCAGCCCAGCCGCGAAATGCCTTAAGCAATGTCCCTAGCAAATCCCTTATTATTTAGCCAGCTGTGGAAGGTTACTGCAATTCCTAAAAAGTCATTACAAGCCAATTTCAAAATAAAAAACAAGGTGAGTTAGTGCAATTGACAAAATCTGGTAGTGTCAGTATCAGTAGCCTTTGTCAAATAATTAGGGAGTGTGAATATTATTTCTGATTATTTCCACTCCCTTGTTTTGGTAACAGCACTCTTGACTTTATTAATCCTTCTTGGATATGCTATCCTTTGTTACTTTTGTTCATGTATTAAATATTTACTAGAACAAAATTGGTCAAGACAAAAGAGAATTTAGAGAAAAACTTATCCAAGCAGGATAGCCAATATCAAAAGCTGCACATCTAAGGATTAGATTTATGGATTTGCTAGAGTCAATCGCAGAAGGCATTTCGTGGATATTCTGTTGCATGTGAGAGCAGCCACCTCGCGGATGAAGAGAAAATCTGCTGAAGAGTGAGCCTGTGTGGCTGCTCTCACATGCAACAGGCCATCTGCAAAATGCCTTTCGCGATGGATGCTAGCAAATCCCAATGTATAAAGAATGTTGCATTAAATTATTCATGCAAGGGAGTGCTGATATCAATTCCCTAATGCAGATACCACTACGATTATCTGATTGGTCTCACTTTCATTTTTGGCATAAAAAGCATGTTTTTTGCTTTTTACTTTTTCTAGAATGATACTATGAGAAGCTCCTTGTTTCTTTACCTTTAATTACTTTATATAAGACTAGGATTTTGTAACGCCACTGAATTACAAGTGGGCCCACCTTAGAGGAAATTATTATGGTGCATTTGGATCTTCCTGAAAATACATGGATATGAATTATTGTGGCAATCTGTCAACTTTTAAGTGGAGAAACATTTTCATGTTATCTTTAGGGCAGTGATATTTCTCCCCCCCCCCTCTGATGGCTATTCCACCCCCCTCTCCTTAACAGTTTTCGTTAGCTTTTACGAAGGGGTGGAGAAGCAGCCGTTAACTCCAATAGCATAAAAGCTAACGATTTCTGTTTGGGGGGGGGGGGGGGGGGGGGGGGGGGGGGAGAAACTCACTGCCCTTGTGATGTGTGGCTTGTTTGGCTACACTACAAGGGGATGGTCCAAGTGAGAAAAAGGGGCACATAAATCATTTCCCTGCATTAAGTAGTACTCTCTCTCTCATATGTGTAGAGAGTTCTCTGCACACTAGCTTAAAATACAGTGGGGGCCCACATTGTTTGGGTGATCCAACCCATCCATTTTAAAGATCCTCACATAGATAGTGTGTCTACAAAAAATCAGATCCATAGGATCATCCTAACCCTACGAATTGTGGAGGTAAAATGGATGTCTTTAAACCTTCACAAATTAGTCCATTTTTTGCCTCCACAGTTCGAATGATTAGGATGATCCTATGGATCTGATTTTTTGTGGACACCCTATCTATGTGAGGGCCTTAAAAATGAATGGTTTTGATCACCCAAATAATGTGGCCCCCACTGTATTTTAAGCTAGTGTGTAGATAACTTATCTACACATATGTGTACGAACCGTTTTCTCATATATATATATATACTAGTAAAAAACACTGTGCGATGCACGGGCCGACAAAGAACTGTATGGACCACATCACGGGTTGATCCAAACCATCCTGCATTAATTAGTACTCTCTCCCTCTCTCTCCCTCTCTTTCTCTCTCTCTCTCTCTCGATATATATATATATATATATATATATATATATATATATATATATATATATATGTATGAGGAAACGGTTCCTACACATATGTGTAGATAAGTTATCTACACACTACCTTAAAATACAGTGGGGGCCACATTATTTGGGTGATCCAAACCATTCATTTTTAAGGCCCTCACATAGATAGGGTGTCCACAAAAAATCAGATCCATAGGGTCATCCTAACCATTCGAACTGTGGAGGCAAAAACTGGACTAATTTGTAAAGGTTTAAAGACATCCATTTTACCTCCACAAATCGTAGGGTTGGGATGATCCTATGGATCTGATTTTTTGTAGACACCCTATCTATGTGAGGGCCTTTAAAATGGATGGCTTGGATCACCCAAACAATGTGGGCCCCCACTGTATTTTAAGCTAGTGTGTAGAGAGCTCTCTACACATATGTGTAGGAACCGTTTTCTATATATATATATATATCGAGTTTTATGTTCATTTTTCCAACAAAATTTACGCCCAGTTTTACATCGAAAGAAACAGAGCCTTATTGAAGAAAAAAAGAAAGGAAGAAAAAAAAAACTACTTAAGCTGAAGTTGAGACAGCCCAAAACTAGGTGTATCAATGGTCTGGATTTAGATAGGATCCACCAATGTCCAAGCCGTGATCTGCTTGGATCCTAGCTGGCCCACCCATTTCCAGTGTCATGATCTATTAGGATCCTATCCTCGGTGTTTGAATCTAACTGTATTTGGATATTTGGATTCAGATTGTTGGACCGTCCAAGATTCAACAAGAAAGTAGAAAAGGGGGATGATAAATTCGCGCGTACCCCATGTAGGATAATTCACACCCTTTTAAAGGAGGGTATGTGGCAGACTTTAGTGCCTTTTGACGTTAATTCACGTTAAACTGGTGCGAATTATCCTACATGCGGTGCGAATTTATCACTGCCTATAAAAAGTTATGATTTAGATAGGATCCATCATGTCCAAGTCACGATTCTCTCGGATCATAATTGTAGAATTCCACACATCATATCCTCAGTGTTTGAATCTAACTCCACTCGGATTTGGATCATTAGTCTGACCGTCCCTGATTCAACAATAAAGCAAGGGCCTGTTTGGATACCTCCCATTTTGTATTTGGATTTGGAATTGAGTTCTGAATACAAATTGAATAGATTCGGCAGCTCATGTAGAGGGAGACAGAGAGGGAAGAGGGTACTTCCTAGTGGAGGGGAGAGGTCTAGTGGAGGGGAGAGGTTGAGGACCAAAGAGGATGAAGGAAACTGCCACATCTGTGGATTTCCAATTTCTTATTTGCACGGCAAATTTAGAAATTTGAATTTTTTTCACTGTTAGCTGCTAAATTAGAAATCCAAGAATTTCATCCGATCTAAATTACAATGCAAAAAGGGCTGCAAATATGAGAAATCCAAATCCAAATCTTCTCGGCATCCGAACGGGCCCTAAGGGAGATGATATTTCCACCCCTCTGCAGTACGCATTCGGTCTTGTTCTTTATTGAAACTTGACAATGATGCTTATGGTGAGAGTGATACTGATACTTTTTCAGCCATTTTTGGATTGTACTAAGTTCTTCTTCAGGTAGAACTAGATACTTTCGTGAATTATGGATTTGTACTAAGTTCTTCTTCAGGTAGAACAAGATACTTTAGTGTTTTACACAAATGATTGGATTTATTTTCATGAAATCCATATTTGGTAATTCACAGGAATTGACGAAAAAGGAGGAGCTTGTCCTGATTTGGATTTTGATGAAGATGACTTACTTGATGAGTAAATCTTCTAAAGTCATAAAGACTATGCTTTCATTTCAGTATGTATAGAGTTCACTTTTTTGTGGAACTTTATTTTGGATCTCGATGAGAATCATAACCCATGAATGAATTCATCTAAGATCAGTGGGGTTCACTTACATGTGAAACTGCTTTCGTTTGAGTTTAGATTATTTCTAAAACTCTTAGTTAGTCTTAAAAGTATTCTTGTTTTCAGTTGGATTACAGATCTTTTTTGATATGGTGCTATGGATGATTCAACATTTTGTTTGAACATCACATTATCTATCTATTGGATTGTGCTATATGTAGAACATAGGAGGAGATTGTTGGGTATATAATATAACCCTATTATGTTCTAATATAAGCCCAATAAGATAATGGACCGGTGTAGTGGGCCTATTTGGGCTAAAGCCCATTAACCTAGTGTATATCTATATATAGGGGCTGGAGGCAACAAACTTGGTATTCCAAATTAGATACCTTGGGTGTAATGCTTCAAACAACCTCTTGCTTGACCTAATTCCTCTAACAAAGGATTGAAGGGCTCTTTTGGTTTTTGTTCTGCTTTTAATAGATTTACACATTTCCCTCTATCTCTCTTTCTCTACTATTTTTGATAGGTTGTTGTTTCAATCAATTGATATACTTTTCTTAATGAAGCAACGTTATAAGTCCCACTTGATTTATCTTCACTTGAAAAATGGCCGGTCGTTGAGCAAAAATAAAAAGAACAACAAATGGTACGAAAACAACAAAAAAAGAGCTTAAAGCCCACCGAGTAACAAGTAAAAGAACAACCGCCGCTCATACCACAACAACCAAGAGCGGGCATACAACCCCTCGAGCAACAACTAAAGGAGCAACTGTCGATGAAAGCACAACAAAAAAGAAGGAGCATCCCAAACCTCGAGCAACAACTAAAGGAGCAACTATCGACGGAAGTAGAACGGAAATAAAGGTGCATACAATCTTTTAGCGCATATTTGTCGGTTTATTGATAAACTAATCGTCTTCTAGTAACTGATGTCCAATTATATTTGCAGGAAATAGAAGATGTTATGGTGAGATGTTCTCCATTCTAGTTCAACAAGGAATGGAATAACTTGAAGAAAAAGCTACATGTTCGACATTTGGACCTTTTAAATAAGACTCATTTTGGACATTTATTTGATAAGTTGGGAGGCATCACAGTGTACAGGATAGTTTTGACATGCCTAGTTAATCTGTGGGACGTTGAGAATAATTGTTTTACTTTGGGAGAAGAGGAAGTAACCTTTGATGCATCGGACGTGGCCCTAGCTTTGGCCCTAAGCGCGAGAGGGGCAAAAATTTCCTATAATAGAAGCCGTACTAAACAGGTAGCGGGTTGGATGTTCGACAAACCCTCAGCCTCAAAAGAACAGATTATAGCGAAGATTCTCGAGTTAGTGGATATTGATGAGGATGAGAAGACAGAGTTGACAATGAAGTTGTTATTGTTGCTACTCTTTAGTACAGTTTTGTTTAGTCAAACTGAACATAAAGTTCATTGTTCCCTCTTCCCCTACATCGAGAATCTCGATAACATAAGCAACTTTGCGTGGGCCAGTTGAATATACTCCGATGTCGTAGATTATATGAATGCACTTTTGAGGAATCTGAAAGGTCACTTAGCCGGATGCGCAATAGTACTACAGGTAATTATCTATTTATAATATTTTTAGTTGGTAGAATTATTTGATGCTTATTTAAAATTTCTTGATGTCAGACATGGGTATTCGAGCATACTACAATTTGGACCAGCAATGACCCTACTGCTCTTCCATGTATGTTTAAGCGGACAACCAAATTAAAAATGAAGACAAAGGTCCAAACAGATTTGATTATGGCCTTAAAAGGAGAAGCAGTTGAAGCCCTCTCAGGTGATGTATGATATATCATTTAGATTAAAAAATTACAATGTTAACACATTATGCTGAACGAATTCAAAAATGACTCTACAGGTGGTGAAGAGGCTTGCACCACTAGCGACGGAGGTAGCCCATTTACCTCCAACTGAAGGTGTAGAGGACCTGCCCACTCCACATCCAGAGCCTTCCCTAGTATGTGTTGGTTGTTATGATATCATATTCCTCAATTTATTTGGGTTAGGAATAATAGTGTCTAACTTGAATTGTGATTTTACTTAGGAATATCTGGCTGACACGTCTACTGAGCAACATGGCCCATTGGTATTATTTGTTTATGAGGAGCTGCACCGTGAAAAAGAAAGAAGAGAAGCAACAGAAGCACGATTATAGATGGTGGAGATGGAATTGGAGCTCCTAAAGAAGAAGTGTGGAGTCTCCTATATGGACGTAGATGGGAAAGGAAAAGGCTTGGTTGATGTGGTGTTGATAGAAGACGAATCTCAATCACTGGTAATATTCGGTCCTCAAGAATCAGAAGGCCGATGTGTCCAATTTTGTGCATTTCAAGCAAAAAAAACCTTTGAATACCCTAAAAAATGAATGAGAGAGAGAGAGAGAGAAGGAGATGATGTTAGATGGAGTTTTGAAAAAAAATATAGAAATATAGAGAGAAGGAGAATGAGATTTCAGGCTTACCTTCTTACGTATTACCGGAGAAAAGAGTAGGTTTCGTCGGAGAAGAAGAAGTACTTCAACTAGGTTAAAAACAGGGTTCGAACAAAATCGGTAAAAGTAAAACTGTAAAAAGAAGGGAAGAAGAATAAATGTACTGAGGGGCATTTTGGTCCTAAAATTTTGATTTTTTTTTATAAATCAGCATTTATATGTTTTTTCTCAACAAGCGACATTTTTATGTCAACAATTCAACTCTCCGACACGAAACAGTAATTTACCCATTATTAAAGGATACTTTATCTGCACTACCATGATTTGGTAATGACAAAAAATAACCTCGTCCTTTCTTTTCAATTGGCAGAGTTCTTGGGAATTGTAATAGCTTTTGAGAGCTGGTTAAATAATATGGGCAGTGATAAATAGACTACCATGTATCTTAAATCGACCCCATGGAGAGAGAGAGAGAGAGAGAGAGAGAGAGAGAGAGAGAGAGAGAGATATTAGGGGGTCGGTTTATCACAGACCAATTATAAAGGGCAGTGATATATCCGCCCCTTTTGATCACCAGGAACACCCCTTGTCAGCGTATCAATGACTAAAGAGGGGTTGTTGTACTTGTGTCAGAAGAATTCAATGCCTCCTGATTGCCACAAACACTGACTGGGGGTGTTCCTGGTAATCAAAAGGGGCGGATATATCACTTCCCATTATAAGACGCAATGTGAGTTTGTCTTGTTGACAAAACTTGGTAGTGGGAATATCATTAGCAAGGGAGATGATATTTTCACTCCCCTTGCATTCCATGCGCCCCCTTTATAAGGTCTTTATAACTTGATATGCCGTGAAAAGTGGGCAACTTTAACACTTTTTGACTTCAAATCATGTTGTAAGGGGGCACATGCGTACTACAAGTGGGTGAAAATATCGTCGCCCTTAATAAAATGCCCGTATAATATAGGGATTTGCTAGGGACAATTGCAGAAGACATTTCGTGGGAGGGCTGTTGCATGATACGCAGCCACATAGGCTCACTTTTCAACTCTCACTTTTCAACAGATTTTGTCTTTTCCATTTAATTCAGCAGAGGTGGCTGCTCTCTCATGCAACAGACCGGTCCGCAAAATGTATGGTCCCTAGCAAATACTGAAGGAAAGTGATATATAGGCCCCCTGTTTCTTCACTGGGCACCCCCTCTAGCGTATTTATGCCTACTCTTTTACGCTGCAGTGGGTGGCCACAGGAAGAAAAAGGGATGAATATATCATTTCCATGTACTAAACTATGTTATAATAAAAGGATACTGATGTTGGCCCTGCCATGTTTTAATAGTTACACTAACTCACCTTGTGTTTAATCATTTAACTAGCTCCCAAACTGTTATTATAAGTTCTCAAAAGCCAATTTAAAAAGAAAAGATGAGAAGAGTTAGTGAAATTATCAAAACATGTAAAATTAACAAAATAGTCTTATAATTTATAATAAGGGATTTGCTAAGGTCCATCGCAGAAGGCTTTTCAGGGCTGGTCTGTGTTGCATGTAAAACCAGCCACCTCGTGAATAGAGATAAAAGCTGTTGTCTTCATTAACGAGGTGGGTGGTCTGATATTCAACGGACCAGCCACAAGCCTTTTGTGATGGTCGCTAGCAATTCCCTTATAATAAACCACATATAAAAGTTACAACATTTTTGTAATTCATCGGACCCTAATTTTTCGGATGCATATCGGATCTTGAAATATAGATCTATAAAGAATCCGTCAAATTAAAACTAGTGTCTAGACCCATTTTTTTTCCATTTTAAAATAATATAATCGAATCCGTTGGACTGCTTGAGTTTGCGACGATAGTAAAATCCATCCGATAGGCCTACAGAAAATTTGCCTTTGGGGTGAGTTTGGATTGCGGGAATCAAGAATCAGGAAGGTATCCTATTCTGATTCCTGTTCAAATTATCTTGGAAATGGAATGAAACGATATTAAAATAAAAGGTTTAAAAGATTTAACAAAAAAAAAAAAATCATTCTAAGCGGGGCAGAATCAGAATTTCACCTCTGGCCGCATAAAAAGATTCCGACATTTCCCCACCCTTAATTCCACCCTAGTGTCATTTCCGCTCGTTGATTCTTTTTGAACCCAACATCAGAATCGGAAAAGGATACTGATTCCACCACGTGATTCCAGCAATCCAAATGCACCCTTGATCCATCAAGCCTCATTTAGGGGTTTGCAAAGAAAATCTAAACCATTGATTTTTGTAGGCCTTCATCTTACGGATAGGAACCATGACTATCACATATGATTAGATCGATTGATCCCACCTTCAAATGTCTGTGGGACTATTTTTAACATAGAAAGAAAAACAGAGGAGTTTGACCGCAGCTCTCAAATGGATGATACCATGACTGCAATATTTTCAAAGATCTGTGTCCAACATCATTAGCTATTAATTTAAGATAAAACGCTAAGAAAAAACAACCCATTCATAAAATAAGGGCTTATAAAAATCAATGATTCTGCTAATCAAGGCTTAACAGATCAAAGGGTGTAGATCATCAGATCAAGAAAGGATCAACGCACGACAAGATCAACAGACTCGATCACATACAAGTGGCAGATGTGGGTCCCAAGTCCCAAGTGTGATTATAGTTTTTTTGGGGTTGCTTAGAAATATAAATCCATCGGTTTCTCTTCTGCCAAAATGCATAAACAAAAATTAGAGTGCCTTAAAAACTCTTAAAAACTTCTTTTGGGGTTACTTTAAGTATTTAAGAAAGGTAAGGCCCTCTGTTTCTCTTTGTCAAAATGCATGAAACAGATATGAAAGTGCCTTTCAATGCCTTCTAGATGTCACGTTTCAGACTTAAATTATAATTATAAAGTCAGACCAATGACCAAATCCCTTCCCTGCTCCCATCTCTTTTATGAAAGACAAATTCTCTGTCACTGCCTTTTTTTGAACAAGTCTTCTCCTTCTAACTTTTCAAAGCCAAAAATCTCAATCTTTTCTTCACATTTATATAGTGAAAAGCTTCTAAAATATTCTAAAGTAAGCTATTATTCAACAGATGATCGAGATCAAGGACAAAATTCAAATAAAATTCCAAGATAGAGCTTAGAATTTGAAGACACAACCTTCGAAAATCAAATCGCTCATCGAACCAAGAATGAATAAACCCATTAAAATTTTGGCAGCAGTGTTGCCGGCCGTGATGCTTACCGGACTCTTAGTCGTGTTAATTCGCCGGTTTTGCTTCTCAAAAGCAAGAAGAGAATTTCGGTCGACCGTTGAAATTAGAAAGGAGGCCTTACAATCCGGGCTTTCGAAGCTTCATCTTGGTTATGATGATCAGGCTAGAAATTACAGAGCTGGTTTTCATAATAATCAACATCGTCCCAATGATTTTAGCGATAAGACGAGGCCAAATTACTATGTAATTCGACGGGGGGTTTTAACGAAACCTCTATTCAATTGGGCTGATCATCCTTCCCTTGTTTTGGAGGCAGTCGAAAATGGATGGTCTCGATTCGCTTTCGAAGCTTTCTCGACGTCTCTACCTCGCTCGACTGTGTTATGGGATCTCTGCCCCGCGATTGATTGTGGGAAAGAAGAGGAGGTAGAATTAAGTTGGGGAGTGTTCTTCGAATCAGCGGATTATATGCAGAAGATCAGGTTCAATTTGGATTCAAAAAAGATTAGTGGGTCTTTGAATTTTTGCTCTGTTATGATGGCTTTGCCATTACCAGGCCCTCCCTTGGGGGATTCATCCTTCCCTCAAGAAGCCTATATTGAGATCACCATACTGTTTGGACAAGATGAGGATGCGGGTGGCGCCAACCGTAGTTCTTTGAATGAATTTGAGCTTACAAAGCTCATTGCAGATACTGCCATGGAAGCCCAATCTGATTCTTTGATTCATGTCAACAGTGTCAATAACAACATAAGTAGAATTGAAGAGAGAAAAGATGTTTCTGTCATGTCTTTGGGACTTTCAGGAGGCTCACCTCCTCCAAGGCTCCCTGGAACCTATCCTGGATCGATCGGTTTCAATTCGAATGGTTCTGTCCATCTTGATGGTAAGTTTTAGTTTGTTTTGAATATTACTGTCGTCCAATTCTGTCAAAAACTTGTGAAGTCATTTGGAATCACAAAGGGGAAGTCATTTGGGCCTATTCAGGGCCTCTTGGATTTGCCGACTCGTCTGAGGCGGAGGTTCGAGCCGTTCACAGTGGGATTCTTTCCATGCCTCGCTTGGAGTGCGACAGTCTGATAGTCGAAGGCGATTCCGTAAATGTTATTCGCTGGCTTTCGGGAGATGCTTCTCCCCCTTGGAGATTTGTGCCTTTCTTTGAGGAGATAGAGGATAGAGGAAAGGGCTACTCCATGGTCTTTCAGCATGTCCGGAGATCGGCCAATGTGGCAGCCGACTCTCTGGCTAAAAGTGGTGTTTCTCGGGCCGAAATGGAGTGTTTTGACTATCTCCCCCCTTGAGTCATTGTCTTGCTATTTTATTTGCTCATTGTTCCGACAGGACCATCTCGGTTCTGCTTATTCATATATATAAATATATATTCTGTTGCCTTCTTCAAAAAAAAAAAAAAACTTGTGAAAAACCTGTAAAAATGAGGGAATTTTGCAGAATTAATGTTCTTCTCAAGTTGGGTATTCCTAACTAGGCCCAATCTCAGTATTGTTCTGTTTTTTTTTTCCAGGAATGGAACTTGTGAAGGAAGCCAAGGAAGCTGATTGGAGAAAGAAGAACAAGGTGATTGGTTGCGGATTCGATCCACATAGGAAGAAAGTGTTTTTTACAGTGGATTCCAAACTAGTACACGAAATTCATTGCAAATCAGAGGAATTCTCATGCCCGCTTTATCCGATTGTGGCTTCGAACATTGATGTTACTGTTGTTGTAAACATGGGGCAGATCCCCTTCAAGTATAATGCTGCAAATTCGCAAAGAACTTCTAATCCATGTTTTCTACGCCCGTTGCCCAACAGATCTCCAGAATCCGCCCTTGGCTATGAAGAAGACAGTAGAGAACTCTTCTCAATGAGAAGGATTGGCTCTCGATGGCGTTCAACCAATAGCAACAGCACCACCAACACCAACAACACCCCCAACACCAACAATGGCAACCATGATGATATTGCGGAATCTGAAGCCGATCTATTCGAAATTGTCTTAGATGATTTGGGTTCATCGCGGTAACCTCAAGTCTAAGGAATGCTGCTTAATCCTGTCTGTCTATCCTTCCTCCCAACACCCAAAACAAATGAAAAAAACCATCAGAAAGCAAGTTCCTTTGCGCTTTTCCTGTTGTATATAATTTGTTACTGATTCCCCCTCCCTCTGGGCATAGAAAAAACTGAAATTCAGCATTTTTTTCCTTCTCGTAACAACACTACAATGACTTTCCACATTGAAATGTAACAGTGTATAATATGAGATTCTTGAGAAAGCACCAATTGGGGACAAGTGCAAGGAAATTAAGAAACCGAACAAGAGCCCGCATCGAGAAATGATTTGCAGACACTCCTAGTCCAAAATGCATTGGGCTGAACATCTCAAGCTATATCGCCATTCAGTTGAGGGTGTTTGACCATTTGTTTTCAATCTAAAAGATTATGGGTGTAATGGTTTTTGTACAGTTGATTCTTGCAGGCCTTGAATGGGCAAATCTTATCTCTTTTAAGTACGCAACCAACTCAAATTGCACATCACTAATGTTGTTTTTTTTTAACCCGGAAAAGAGTGCTGCTCCGGGAGGACCTCAAAATTCTATAGATAAAGAGAAATAAACAAGAGGGGGATGAACTGACTAGCCTCGAGAACAACACAAAGGGAAAGACCAAGGGGCTGTTTGGATACGCAGATTTTAGAATCTTGGATTTCCTCAAAATTGTAGATGGGAGACGAGACAAGGAGGAGACCAGCCGTCGCTTTTTGATTTCTCGCCCTTCTTTCCATCAGCGAGAGAGTAGGAGATCATCCCATGTTTCCAGGTTTTAGAAATCTCAGGATGGGGGAGAGATTTCTAAAGCCTGGATTTCTTACTTAAAATTGATTCTAAAGAGAAGCGAAACTGACAATCTCCTTCTTCTCTTGTCTCCCATCCAGGATTTTGAGGCAATCCAAGATTCTAAAATCCGTGTATCCAAACAGCCCAAAAGGAAGCTCAAAAGCCCGAGGCAAACCACAACCCTCACAAACCTCTAGGCTGCCAGAAGACCAGACCGGCCTAGAAACAAAAGAAAAGGAAAACCGAAAATGTGATGGGAACTACACAGACGTACGCAAGGCTGATCTTCCAGAAAAAGTTAAAGCCAGAGGACTTTCCTGACCGGGTTGAGACTCCAATTATCTGACATCACTGATGCTGTTGGTAGTTCTCTATGTTCGAGAATGGAATATATTAAGATTAACAGTGTACAATCTGTCAATGAAAAACAGAACAATTGATGATGAATGAAGATGTACTTGATGACAAATTATTATGTAGTCCACAATGCTAAATAACATTGCACTTGTTAAAGAGGAAACAGCTTATGGATACTCTCAATCGAAGTTGTTAACTACCCACTTGGTTTGATTGGTTTGTAATTTGTTAATAAGGTGAGAGCTACTTTCACCAATTAAGAATACTTATGCCACACTCTCTTCTGGGTCACAAATATATATATATATGAGGAAATGGTTTGTGTGCAGCTGCACAGATAGCTTATCTGTGCATGGCTGCCACAAACCATTGGGGTGCCACATTTTTGGAGGGATCCAAAGCATTCGTTTGGAAGGCCCTTCCATGGATAGGGTGTGTACCAAAAATCAGCCCTATAGGATCATCCTAACCTAATCAAAGTTGGAGGGGAAAATGGACAGACACTGTTTCTGCCCATTTTTTCCCTCCACAAATGGCAGGGTTAGGATGATCCTATAGGGCTGATTTTTGGTACACACCCTATCCATGGAAGGGCCTTCCAAATGAATGCTTTAGATCCCTCCAAAAATGTGCCCCCCCCCCCCCCATGGTTTGTGGCAGCCATGCACAGATAAGCTATCTGTGCAGCTATATATATATATATATATATATATATATATATATATATATATATATATATATATATATATAAGCAGCTAATGACAATTAATATATCAACTGCAATTATTTGTAATTGTTGTGTAGATGTCTTGTATTCTGATAGTGTTTCATCACCCTGACGGACTAATGTGTGTCGTCACGCAGATAAATTTAATTTTTGATTTACGCTACAACGGTATTTCGTTAATTTCTTGATACAGTGGCATTAATATATAAACCATTATAATGATTACGAGAAGTAAAGTTTTTTGTGTGTTTCTTGGCCAAGAAGAAGAAAGATAAGAGAATTTTGTAACCTTAATTGACATAGTGAAACTCTCTTGTCCTATAGACGAAGGCACACTGCCGAACAACGTAAATTTTGTTTTCTTGTTTTGTGTTGTATTTCTTACCTCTCATCATGATGTTTACTGAACATCATGTTTGATCCTATTTCGAGAGATTAGAGATCTCTCGGTTTTCAACATTAATTACTCAAGTCATCAATAAAAGTTGGGCTCCTTATAGGATTGCGATTGCAATTCTCTCTTTTGCTTCAGATTCCTTTCTTCTGTAGAGCAATTTCTTCTCAGCCTAACCGAGGGTCAGATTGTCAAAAAACTGCCGCAGAGTTGCTTCAGCCACAAATAAAGCTTTGTCTAAGGTGCCATTGAATATCCTAAGAGGCAACACAGTTTTAAGAAAAAGAGAAATTTTGCAAATTATAAGCTGGTATTAAAATCAATGGAAGACTAGTTTTTACTGTTTGAGGGGGCAAACAGACTGCTACAATCAAATTGTTAGCCTAGAAAAAATTAAGCATAAAACATTCCAAGAAGAGAAATCTACTTGAATTTGCTGTCTTAGAAGTAAAAATTCCAGAATTTCAGGTATTATGAGCCTAAAGTTTCAGTGTCTGACATTTTTTCTCTACATGAAGATAAATTATAATGCAGAACCCAACTAGGATTCTATCCACTCAACTGGGATGCCCGATTTTTTAGCATTTGTAAAGTGAGATTCCACAAAAATTGGCATTTTGGGTCTTTTTTGAGGTGAAATCCCTGTTGCAGCAAGCGTTCAGTGAAATTGTAAGTTATTCCAGTGGTTGAAGGGAACTAAAACAAACACTCAACTCTTGGTGTATGAATTATGATAACTAAAGCAGCAATACTACTGAATTTCTAGCATTTTGGACAAGTGGTGTGCAAAATAATCTGACACAAAATTTGGTGTCTTACAAACTGAACATTTCAGCATCTGAGTGCATAATGCAGGAAGTTCTGGTGTTTCTTGGTTCTCAATTTGAAAAATAAAAGAACGAGAATATATTATATTCAATTTTGGCCAAGCCCTCAGATCTTCAGCTATGCAAGTGGGAATTCCACAGTGATTGCTAATCTGTGGGCTCTTCTTTGAAGAAACCCATTTCAAAAACAGTGTTTTATTTGCTTCTTCCAGTGTTGAAAATGCATTCATTAAAGAAAAGCATGTTGATTTGTTGTGCTAACATGGGGTGTGTTGGGGGTTCCACGCAAAAGCAAGATCCCACATCGGAAAAGTGATAAGATGTGGATGGGCTTAAAAGGGATTGGGGACCCTCCCCTTAACGGCTAGCTTTTAAGGGCGAGTTCTATCCGTCAAAATCCCTACAGGGTGCAACTAGGGCCCGGTTGGGGCAGGTTTAGGGGAACCGTAGCCCAACCCGAGATAGCATTCCCTCAAATCTGGCTGGTTTGGGTCCAGCTGAGGGCAACTCTATCCCAACAGATGACAGTTGAATATAAGTTATTCTTGTTGGCCTTTTCTATTACATGTGCTTCTCTTTTTGTTCTTGTGGGTATGGCCTATTATGGTGAAGGTAAGATAACGCTGTCATTCTTGCTCAAAAAGGTGACCGAACGCATTTGAGTTATTGGCTCATCAGAACCATTGCCAAGAACCATTTTTTTCTTTCCCTGTTTGGATTGCAAGATAAACATTTTTTATGCAAATTTTTTCTTGGGGAAATTGTATCTTTCTACAACGTAGAGGGAAATAATATGACTGTCTAAGTTAGAGCAATATCATCATAACTTGACGGTTCCCATAAACAAAAATTGAACAGGGTTAATTCACATTATCTTTATTGGTGTGTTAAAAATGTAGGAAATTTTAGAAATAATTTTCCTTTCCAAACTTTATCAAAATATAGTAGTGTGGATATCAGCTGCCTTAAAAAAACTTGGAATTTACTTGTCCACCTTTCAACTAATTGGAGTATTGGGACTCCCAATATTGATATGGGTTGGCATCATGTTGATTGGAATGGTCAGAGTTCAATTTCAAATGGTACTTTGAAAGTTTTGTTGTATGTAGATGTGATCCTAAAATGATTCTCCAATTCTCTAACCCTGGTACTAGCATTCAAAAATCTCATTTTTTAGCTTGGAGACATGCCTTTACAGTACAGAAATAAACAAATAAGAGATCTTTATTGTTCACACAAAAAGTTGAAGAGTATGCAATTATACAATGGGGCATTCAACCAGTCTTCCACATAAAAAGTATTGATACAGGCAGTTATAATATAGAAGACCTTTAGCCAGTACAAACAAAACGGCCCAAACACAGAAGATCTCCTCATTCTTCTTACAAATGTGTTGTACAAAAAATAGAAAAGAAAAATAAATCCAAAGAACAAATAGAATTACCGGTCAAGCATGCAATCTCCTTCCACTAAAAAATCTGCCTGACAGAACCACTAGATCTTCTTCTAGACATTTCCAATCACTCAAGCTCGAGGAACCCATTGACAGCATCAATATCTCTTTAGAATATATGTATGCTCCCAATGCAGTTAAACTTCTAACATTCAAGCCAAGATCACACTAATCAAAACTTGTGCAAATCCAAATTCGTTAATATCAGCTCAAGACAGCAAGTTACACGTCCCATCACCCTAGAATACGGCATGTCTGCACCCATGAAAACCAGAATATGTTAAGGAAGTAGTTATGGGATTATGCTTGGGGATGCCTCACAGAAAAAATCAGTAAAATTTAAGGTGCCGTCTGAGTTAACAAAAAAAACAAAAAAATGCTAGAAAGAAATTTCTATTAAAGGCACGCATCCCATGTAACGCCAAAAGAAAGAAAAGGATTTGTGGGTTTCGTCAAAGATTACTTGTAGTTGTTTCTTCACTTCGCACGCACCAAGAGAATTGTGTCATATGTCAAAGCCAAATATATATGATAAAGAAATATGGAATTATCACAACATGTCTGATAAAGTCTGCAGCCGAGGCCGAGGCCGAGGCCTTGCCCTCATGATTGTTTCATCACTGTGTCTGATCCATTCTGAGAGCTTCCATGGTTTCTGCCACTTCCACTTGAATTCCAACAGCCACTGATGACTCCTCCTCCTCCATCTCAATAGCTTTCCTGCCTGTCCTACTATAGCCATTTTCTTGACCATTCCCAACTGGTCACAATGTACTATCTGCACTCAAAAACCCAACCCTTTCCTTAGCTCGTTGGAGATCCCAGATATCATATGAAGGAGATTTACCTTCCGTGTCTGGTTAGGAAGTGTTGGCGTCCTTCTGGCTGGGATGTTAGCAATGCCAGGTGTATATTTGAGCTGCGTCTGTGCTGGTACTGGCATTGGAGACAACGGTCCGTTACTGTCATCAGAGTGTTTCATTGAACCATTGGAATTCCCCTATTGATCAACGCCTGAGAGTTAGGAGGATGATGTTGTGAAAAGCCCCAATAGCAATCTACAATTTCAATGGCAAAGCAAAACCGAAAGAACCGAACACAGGCAAACACACAAAGATTTACGTGGTTCCACAGAGCCTACATCCACGACAGAGGTGGCGAGAAAATCCATTATAGAAATAGGAGATTACAAGAGAAGAACAATATCTCTCACCAAAACCCCAATAAACCCTAGCGCAGCATTTTCCCCCTTTTGATTTCAACCCTCTTCTCAAAGATCAAGAGAGCGAAAATAAGCCCTAAAACCCCTTTATATAAAGCAGGCCAAAACTTGCTTGAATTGGGCCGAAATCACTTAAAACGGGGTCGGGCCATGCGGCCGGGGGCACATTGCCCAATAAACGGGCCACATTTGGGTCGCACACAATATTTTGGACCCCACCGGGTTAAATTCAAGACACCCAACTCAACAGATGAAAACCTAAAAACCAAAATGATTTATCATTTGTTCCATAGTGTACAATATTACATGCAATGGCTCTAGGATCAGTAAAATGAACTACAATCTTATAGGATTCACTTCATTCTCTAATTGGAACCATCTTACCAGATCTTACGAACTATCATTTAATACTGTATTGAGAAAACCAAATACATGATTTAGATAAATGACATCACTATCTCATGCAACTGACAAGGAAATTATGATATCTCAGGAAGAAGAAACAAATGAAAGGGAAAATGTGGGATTTGAAATAGAAAATGTACAACTGCCAGGTTTTCGAACAAACCAGTGATTTTATAGTTATAAATTTCAAGCTAAAAAATTGACAAGAATTGGCAACAAATAGCAAATAAGCTTAGGCTTCTATTCCCATCAGTTAGGACTGTAATAAATATTTAGACCTTATTCGAATTTTAAATTCATCGTATTTAGCCTATCCTGTAGAAATGCAGTTTAGTGCTGCCTTTAACCTAAACGAAGTAAATGGAAAAGGGTCATTCAATATCAAGCAGATAAGCTCACTGAAGCTGATGTGGCCAAGGCAATGGCAACAACTTGCTCTCTCACTTTTTGCTGCTTCTCAATTTTGTTTCTTTGTGCCTCACTTTGTCGCAGTAAACCAACTAGCTCATTCAGTTGTTCTTTAAGCTCCTTAACCTCAATTTCCTTCTCCCATACCTGGCACCTGTTGATAAAATGTAAAGCAAATCTCTCAACAAATTGTATGACTATGAACCATCACAGGTAGATTAGAAAAACTGTTATAAATAAGAAACGGGTCACTTGCTAGTTGCTACTAAGGTTTGAAATTTCAGTTTCGGTTTCGGCGTCACCCGAAAACAAAATTTCGGTGGCAATTTCAGGTTCCTTGGAAATTTTGGTGTAAATCTTATAATTTCGACCCAAATTTTTAAATTTTCGGTTTCAATTTTAAATTTAACTTTTGGTTTCAGTTTTAAATTTCGGCCGAAATTTAAAACCATGCTTGCTACTGCTAATGTGGATTGTTAATGTAACTAAATAACAATTATCTGAAGATCCTGGAGAAGGGAAAAACCGGAAAACAGGAAACCATTTGGAGCTTTACTATCCCCAAGTTCAAAGCAGTACCTTGCATCTGCAGAAACATTAAACATGTACTCAACCAAGCTCTTTGCATCTCCCATTGAGCGCAACTGGTCCCACCGGCCTCTCCCAGTAAATGCACACTCTTGCTCCTCTGCCTCTGAAAGTTGAGATGCCATCGCTACAAGCGCATTTGAGGAAATGATCACCATGTTTTCAAGAGATGCAATTCTTGTCAATCTTGTATTTGGAGACATGCCTGATGTTCTGAACAAGTGACAACTAGTTAATACACATGGTTTGGATGAAAATGGACCACTGCATCACTTTTGTATTATTCTGTTGTAAAAATCTCATAATGGCTATCTACATCTTTCTCCACCTCAATAAACAAAAATAATGCATCTGAAAGAGATTAATCAAATGTTTTTTTACATTCAGATACCTAGAAGATCCATTCTTTCCTCCTAACCTGTTAGAAACTAACTTGTCCTCTTGCCTCAATGTGGCTAACTCTTCTGCCAACTCTCCTAGCCTGAAGGCTCAAATTAAAGTATTATGACCAAGAAAACCCACAGGAATTTGAATTTTTCAACAAAGAGAGTATGCCAAAAATATTGATTTGAAATACATACACTTGGCTTTGTTTCTCATATTCAGTGCGGACTTCATGCACATTCACCATGACGTCCAGTTCAAGATCAAGCCACCGTTGTAAGGATTTTTCATTGCTCTAAAGTTGTTATGATATGTTAGAACAGAATTTGATCTATCGAATTTTTAGTATATGTTTCCAAATGCTGAAAGTTCATGATTAAACATACAGATCAATTACCTGGCCACCAATAGTATTCCCATTTGTAGTGACTGGAAATAAAGAAGATAAATTAGTGGGGAAGTTATAACAAGATGAAAAGAAACACAGAGAAAAACTAGTACCTGGACAGTCACAAGCTGAAGATTTGCGAGCTTCAAGCAACTCTTTCAATCTCTTGGTAGCCATGGAAGCCTCTTCCGTCTTCCTCTGAAGGACCTAGGGGAGAGACGGTTTCTCACTTGATTAGTTACCACTCTGTTTTTCATTTAAATTATTGAAATTCATAGGAAATAAATCATGCAGAGCTGAGCACGAGATCCTGAAGCGAAACTTCTTTTTTTTATATAGTTTTAACTCCAAAGATGACAACCATGAATGACAGAGGCATATATTTCTAGTATTACAAGATCAAGTTTTGACATCCCTCCAAAACAAATGCAGCTTTTGACATCCCCTTGATACAAAAGCATGTTCCTTCCAAGAAAATGGGAAACCTAGTCTATGATTAATAATCAACATTAACTGGCAGTTGATGAAAACAGACAAGATTGAAAGCAAGGAATCTCTTGAGTCTGAAGCTGAATGAGTTCTATTTTGATCATGAGGTTTGGGGATTATATGCCTCATGGATTTCATCTGAAGTAAAATGGTACTCCATTCCAAAAAGATAAAAAAACAAATATTACAACAAGGGTATCTCATGCCACACCATCAAATTTGAACACAAAACAAATAAATATGCTAGGAATCAGCTTGCTAGTCAAACGGACATGATGGTCTATAGCATAGTTTCAAAACTCCCACACGTCATCGTGGACTCCCCCAAGTCGTCTCTCTTTAATCCGAGTCAAACTGACATGATGGTCTATGTTCTTGTCTGAGTTCGCATTTTGATCAAAACTCCTTTGACTCTCCCGAATTATGATCGCGGCCGGTGCTCAGACGCGTCAACTCAACAGCGTCGTGCGAGTCGACTAGGATTTGCTTTGGCCGCATTTTGACCCACATCCGCATTTTGAAGCACTGGTCTATAGTGAGTCCCTTCATAAATATATCTACAATTGGATCATGACTTGATACAAAGAGAGGAACAATCTCACCACTCTCTACCCTCACCCTAGCAAAATGATAATATATTGCTACACGCCTGATCCTGGCATGGAAGAGTGGATTTCATATAAGTTAATCACACTCTGATTATCACAGTAGAGGATGCGAGTGAGATCTTATGTGTAACTATTGGAGAAGATCTTTGAACCACGTGAGCTCTACAGTATTGGATGTCATAGCTCAATAGCCTGCACTAAATCTAGCTATTGTCTCCAACAAACTAATCAATTACTCAACATAGTGCAAAAACCTGTAACAGACCTCGTATCAGGAGAGCCCAATCAGCATCTGAGTAGCTTTTTACATTTATGTCAGTGTTACGCCGAGTTCCATAGAACAACCCATGATTGAGAGTACCTTTAAGGTATCTCATAATGCGTTTAGCCACCTGCAAGTGTATCCTAACTTGTTTCTACTCCCAGTGTTATTAGATTGTGACCAATGTTATTTCTACTATTTAACTCTGTAGTACTGATTTGGTCAACCTGACTACTTTGAGATTGAGAAACTAGATTCTACCCCACAGATGTATGAACCAATCACAAACTTCATCATTAAATATCCCAAACACCATCAAACATGAATCAAATGAGGTTTCATAGGATCTGAATATCAGAAGTTTAATTTTTAACACAAATAAAAAGGTGACATGATCCAACACGCTTTATTATCACAATCGATCGACAAATAAAAAACTGAAAGAATTTCAAGTGTCAAATTGAACTAAAAATGATTATTTTCGATAATCAACCCCTTGTGAATAGGGGTGCAACTCGGGTCGGGTTGAGGCCAACCCGAACCCGACCCGACCAACCATTTGCTCAACCCGAACCCGACTCGACCCGCGTTCCAACCCGACGAGGTTCAACCCAACCCGACCCGAGGAACCCTTTTTGCCAACCCGAACCCGACCTGACCCGAGTAAAAAATTATTAAAAATGTCGGGTTGACTCGGGTCGGGTTGCCCAAGCCCTCAACCCGAACCTGACCCAAACTCAACCCAACCCGACGTTTTTCCGGGTTGAACCCGCCGGGTTCGGGTTGAGCCCGCCCAAGTTGCACCCCTACTTGTGAAAGTTCATAATGCACAGATCACAGATCTACTGTTGGATTGTGGAGACGTGAATGGAGAAACTAGAACTAATGATGTTTATTTCATACAGAGATAATGTTGATCAAGAGAGATGGTATAGAGAATGTTAGAATATGTGGGATCCAACGGTTGGACTGGGTTAAGATCTCACCGTTGGATCATCTTGGAGGTAGACTGGGTAAGTTGGCTAAATGAAGCAACTAGATAAATTAGCCAAGTGGATTAGAAGAGGCAAGCAAGAGAGACTAGGAAAGTAGATTTGATTAGGATTATTTCCTTCTATAATTATCTTAATTCCATTCCATGTTTCTCATGTAAGTGCTCTATATAAGCACACCTTGAGATTATTGTAAAATATTCAAGAATAATAGAAATTCTCTAAAATTCTTCAGAGAAAATCCATAGAATAGGCTGGATGAGCTTAGTTGATGCTCAACACCTTAAGCCTTTATTAAGACAACTTACTAAAAATTACTATAGTACACATACATGCATTAAATAAAACGGAAACATAGTATTGCAAAAGATCATTCAACATTCATTTGAAACATGAAATGATATAAAATTCTAACATTTTCTCAAACATGAAATGATATAAAATTCTAACATTTTCTCAAACATGAAATGATATAAAATTCTAGCATTCATAAGAAGCGAAGCTGGCGAACTGCTGGGCTGTGCAAAGGGCACAATAGGTGCTCGGTGGTGCACACGCAAGCGCAAAAACTCATCATAGTCAGCCCTGGAGACAAGGAAAGAATCATCATATGCTACCGGTCCAGTAGAGGAGGATGTAGAGGCATAGCACATAGGCACAGAACGTCCCGCTGCCTGATAAGGGGTATAGTAAGGGCGCCCACACGGACCAACGACACGACCACCTACGGAATCACGGCCACAAACACAGCTTCGACGGCCGTGACCCCTGGCAAAGCGACCACCGCCATAGCCAGAATAGTCACCACCAAGATACGTGCCAAGAATAGAAGCATCAATAGAAGGGGTACTAGACCCATGAGGCCGCACATGAGAGAGAAGCCTTGTGACGGATGGAAGGGACCCGTCAACAGGGACATAGGTCATATGTGAGAAAGAAACCTCCACAAAAGAGGAATAACCAGAGACGGTAGCTGAAGATGAAGCAGTTGATCCAAGAGGAGTCGAACTAACATGAGGATCCATGATGACAGAATTAGAGGGAGAAAAAATCGCAAACTACAACAATGGTAGAGGAAAAACAATAGAGAGGTCACGAGTCACACGACGGACCCGGCCATCAAGGCCGGAGTTACATGTAGCATAAGGGGGGCAGCTGCCCCTGTTGAATTGGGCCAAACTCCTTTGCAGGCCCAACTCAATTGGGCCCAGCCTTATGTATAACCTGCCCCCCTTATCTATAAATCCTGGCTCTGCCGCTGCCGGCCATGATATCGCTGCTCCAATGAAGAATCACTAGCCAGGAAGAGAAGGGAAGCTAGGGAATAAAACCAGAGGCACAACACCCCATTTAAAATTTTAGCAAACATGTGGCGTGCACCGCGGCTCCGATGGAAATACATAGGAGAGAGACATAAGCACTAGCGAAAAGGAGACCAAAGGCTAGTGACGAATCACGGAGCCGCGGAGAGGAAGGAAGAAGGCATCAAGGATTATTTAAACCAAGGAAAGAATGTTACAAGAAAAGTCCTTAGATTAGGATTTCAAAAAGAAGAAATGAGGGAGAAGTGAGAGCTTAAATAGAGTGATGCAGGGTTGTGAGAGTTAGGGTTTGAGGGTTAGGTTGTAGGATTTTAGAGTTAGGCTTTTTGGGGTTCAAGTAATCAGGGAGGATGGGGCTGCAAGGTTGAAGGAGTGCGTGAGGTCAGGAAGGGATAGAGAGTGGGGAGGGAGTGGCGCGAGGTTAGGGAGGGTGGAGTGACAAGGGATGAGTGGAGTGGAGAGGAGTGGCGAGGTGAGTGGACTGGCATGGGAGGAAGGGCATGAGGTTAGGGAGAGGCGTGAGGTCAGGGAGAAGCGAGGTGGGGATGGAGTGGCGAGGTCAGGGAAGAAAGATGAGGGATGAGGTTGAGGGACAGGATTAAGGGAGAAGAAGAAGAGAAGAGAAACAATAGTGGTCCCTAGCGAACCAAAACCCTAGGGCTCTGATACCATGCTGAGAGAAGAGAAGAGAGAAGAATGGGAAGAAACAATGAGATGAAGAGAAGCTACCCCTCTCTTATGTGTTTATATTAAAAGGCAAAGGATACAAAGACCATAATGCCCTCTGGCAAATACATACACCGTCTAACAGTAATTTATTAATTTTTGTCACCTCCCCTTTTCAATCTTTTTTCCTCATTCCCATCTGTATTTTATGTGACCATCTTGGCTTCTCTTTGTCACCTCCCTTTTTCAATCTTTTTTCCTCATTCCCATCTGTATTTTATGTGACCATCTCGGCTTCTCTCTCTCTCTCTCTCTCTCTCTCTCTCTCTCTCTCTCTCTCTCTCTGATGAGGATCCATGATGCTCATGAAGAAGGAGATGTTGCTGTTGTAACGGTTGAAACCAGCAATAATGGTTGCAAAACACTGAGAGACAGAGAGAGAGAGTTTTGATTATACCATTCAAATGAGAGAGAGAGAGAGTAGGAAGATTTCACCATTGGACCTCCTTGACAAGCATAGTGGGCACCTTTGGGTGCAAATCTTGGTTGAAAAACTGTTAAAATTGTAGGGTGTGCTGATCGAGTCCACTCACGGATGTTCAACGTGTGAAATTCCAGATACAGAGATTCCAGAAGGTAGAATTTTTTATCCTCTTCAAATCATTGTTTATTCTAGAAATGTGATGAATAAAGCCTATTCCAGCTAAAAGAACTCTTCATCATAGTTCGCTATTTAAATGAGGTTGGGTACAGCAACTAATTGTTTAAATAGGAAGCAACCGAATGTAGAGAACAAAAATCATTTAGTGGAATTATACCTCTTTCTGCTCCAGACGTTTATTCAACTCATTCAACTCTTTGTCCATTGAATTTTGCAAAATGGTGTGTTCCCACTCTTTTGCTACTTCATCAATTTCCTTGGAACCTGAAACTAACAATTACATTTCCCAATAAGGATTAAACTAGTAAACAACAGAAGATTATCAATGATGTCTAATATGCATTTCAACACAGAAATGAAAAATGGCAATAATAGAAAACGTGACTTGATAGAAATTTAGGCCATCTTTCCTATTTTCAATAGGGCCACATGGTTAGAGCAATCCCCATATGATGAAAATAATGGCTTGTCTGACAAGTTTTGAACTAAGAAAAGCGAAGTACCAGTTATGTTTTCACCCATTTGATAATCAGATGAATCCCCGTCAGATGAGTCCCGCTTTAGAGCTTCTTTCATGAAACATATATCACCATCCTGTGATATGAATAGTAGATTAGCATTCACAAACAATGATTATCCAAATAGATGGATTAAGGTCCACTTTTTAATGGAAAATACTGTATATACATTGTATGGGCTGAGTTTACTAACACAACAAATGAAGTCTGCAAGTCAGAAGTGAATACAAATGCTGAAGAAATAAGCAAAGAAGAGTATCCAATAACATACTTGAGCATCTGTTCTGAACTGCTCTATTGGAGAATATCTGCTGCGATATTCATTAAGTTCTTTACTAAGATCTTCATTGGTAACTTCAAGCCAAGAAATTCTTTCCTTGAGAACCTGCATAGCCAGGAGGATCAAAAAATGGTAAATGATACAAAAATTTTGACCAATTCTTTCCACAGAAAGTTTAGTGATGAACAACTTATGTTTTGAATGAACAAATATATAAAACTCGGTGCTACCCATGGCCTGGAATTTCGGCCGAAACCCGAATTTTGGGCTGATATTTTGGATTTCAGCCAGGACCGACACCGAAAGTACCAAAGTCCGAAATTGCCGAAATTTCCATGATTTCCATGGAAATTTTAAGTTTCCACCGAAATTACCGAAATTTCAGCTGAAATCTTGTAAAATACCGAAATTATTTTCTGAACTTTTACATGATTTCGACCGAAATTTTAGCCGAAACCGATATTTAGTTGTGGCCAAAACCGACATTTAAAACCTTGGTGCTACCTGTAGTTCACCAGATGAAGATCCTCCATGGGCACAGAGTAGCTCTGCCTGCAAGTATTCAAGTTGCTGGCGCATCCGTACTATCTCATTGGATATTGGGTCTCTGTTAACCTGTACAACAAATTAGACATGAGCATAAGGCATCTTCATGCATGATATCTGAAAAGAGATATTATCATATATCTACGTAAAACATAATGGGTGCTTTGATGAACAAGTATAAACTTTAATTATTATTGTTATCTTCTACATGGAGTTTACAGGAGATTAGAGGAAAGAGATATGGAGAACAGAAGAGGAGAGAAAAAGCATGCGTGAGTGAGAGAGATCTCCCCTCACACACGATTATGTATTTATATGAGAGAATAGACATTACAGTTTTTTCCCTTAAGTTAGTACGTTCAACAATTAGCAAAAAGAGAATAAATATAAAATTAGTACTAACAATCAGTAATTGAAAAACTTACAATAGGCTTATTCTGAATATTGCGAGCACGATTAGCATACTTGAGAGTGTTGAGAGTTTCCTCCACATTAATATCTGCTGGACTGATACATGCTGCAAGACAATGTGTAGGTTTGGAAATTGCAATGAAGGCATGAAAGAAACTTTGACATTAATTATAAAGAAAAACAACCAACAAATCAATATCTTCCATTCAACAGGACATGAGTCATGCAATAAGATATCACATGCCTATGTCCTATTGTTGCCGAGCCCTTGGGAGAAACTCTTCTACATACTTGCAATGTCATGCAAATATGGCTAGAAGTTGGTTAAGTAGTGTGCTTACCTAGCCATTCAAAAAAAAAAGTAGTGTGCTTACCTAGTAAGAGGGATATCTTTCTCTATCTTGGTTCAATCCTACATAACGAAGGAGAGATTGAAGAGGAAGTCAACCACAGAATAAGAGCAGGTTGGTTGAAGTAGAAGGCATGCTTTAGGAGTTCTGTGCGACCGTAAATACATACCAAGTTGAAGGGAAAGTTGTATAAGACAGCTGTGAGGACAGCCATGCTGTACAGCTCAAAATATTGGGCCACCAAGAAGCAGCATGTGCATAAGATGAGAGTAGCGGAGATTCGCATGCTTAGATGGATGTGCGGCCACACAAGGTTAGATCGATTTAAAAATGAAGACATCCATAAAAAGGTGGGGGTGGCACCAATTGAGGAGAAGATGAGAGAGCACCGCTTAAGATGGTTTGGGCATATCCAACGTAGGCCTTTGGATGCTTCAGTGAGAAGAAGTGACTCATGCCAAGTTGATGGAGTAAAAAGAGGTAGGCGCAGACCGAAAACAACTTGGGTAGAAACAGTGAGGAAAGACTTGAGGGCTAGGAACATAACAGAGAACATGACCTTGGATAGGAGAGAATGGAAGAAAATGATCCATGTAGACGAACCCAACTAGTGTTAGGATTAGATTTAGTCAATTTGAGCTGGGTAGATCCTTTACCTTCTTCATGAAAATTTTCTAAAGGATTCATTAGCCGACCCCAATTAGTTTGGGACAAAGGCTTAGTTGAGTTGAGTAGTTGTGCTTACCTGGTAAGGGTTATAATGCCACTTAGTGAAATGGAAGAGCAAGAAACACATTATTGCAATATTGCTCAATAGTAAGTGTCGAAACCACATAGCTATGGTACCTGGACACTTGTATAGGCCCAACGTATCATGTCCAACACGATACGTTACCGATACTCATACTCAGATATTTCAAGGATATTTTAGCTAGTCAAACTATAAAGTGTGAAACATATCTTGCTCTCTTCTAATAAATTATCATGCGCTTTACTTGGTGTCACATATTTTCAATTATGAATGCCATATTAAATTTACTATTAGTTTCATTTTCAAACTAAAACTAGTTAAATTGTGGCTTATCTCACGGTATAGAACACTTACATCCGTATGTGTATCCTAGAATTTGGAAAATGCCGACTTGTATCTCCATTCCAGTATCCATGTTTGTATCTGTATCTATATCTTGGTATCAGATCCGCATAGCAACACAACAAGAGAAATAATCTGGGTTTGTATGGGTTTTTTGCATACAGGCACCTGTAGTTTATCTTCATCAGATCTGTATTTCAGAGCAGTTTCTTCTCTTGGTTTTGGAAGTCTCAAACTTTGTTATTTTCGTGATGGTTATAGCATCTCCAGGCACCAGCAGTGATTTTCATTACCGTCTTGTTTAATTTGGAGTTGTTGAACAGAGTGGGATTTATTGGCTATTGTGGTGATTGATTTTCTTAATATATTTTTGGAGTTATATTACTTCAGATTAATTAACTAATCAAGAAAGGGAACTATGCAATGCTTTCTAATTTATTCAAATTGTGCATGTAATTATTATTTGTTGATTGTAGCCAGACATCACAAGTGGTATCAGAGCATCCTACTCGGAGTCTCCCCTCAAAAGTAAATATGTCCGAAACATATAAAATGCAGTTAATCCTGTTGTAACACAAGCTATTATCGCTAAAATCATTATAGCCAAATAGTATGACCATAAACTACATTTTATGTTTTGATTTTAGTCACTCATGCACGTATGGATATCAATGTATGCTTGTCCAGTTTTAATGGGATTTCTGTGCAAGCCATACTACATCTTTGTTTAACAATAATGCAGCCTACCCTCCTAAGCATAGATTTTAGCAATTAGTCAGTCACTTAAAAATGAAACAGAAGTAGAAAAACAATACCTATCATGACAGTTCGGCTGTTTCCACCAAGTGAGTCCTGCCAATAATGGATATGAAGATTTAGAAAGACGAACAGATGAATATATCCTTATAAATTCGAAAGTCAAAACACTTTGTGCAGTTGTAGATATTTTCTTCCTCTTCACATGAAAAAACATCTCTTTTGGAATGTGAAACAAAGTAACTGATATCACACATGAACATGGTTTTAAATTTCGGCCAAAATTTCAGATTTCGGTTGGATCCGAAACCGAAATCACCCAAACCCAAATTTTCGGCCAGAGTACCAAATTTCGGTAATTTCGGTACAATAATGAAATTTGCTTTGATTTTTTACCGAATTTCGGCCAAAATTTCAGTTTCAGCTATGTCCGAAATCGAAACCGAAGTTTAAACCATGCACATGAATAATATGGAATGTGAACAGAGTTCAGAAACTTTCACTCTGGCTCCCCAGTAGCATGTTCAATCAAAAAATTAAGAATTATTTTTAAAATAGTGTATAGCATATCAAGGCAATATTAAGTTCACTATTAGTATTAGACAATATTTCAAATAATATAGAGCACTTATTAGATTACTCATCAGTTATATGTGAGAAATCTTAATATTTGTAGAATGACTTACTACATGACAACCGTACTCAGGCATCATGTAAAATACTTATTTTAATTTAGATATAACTTGTGTGGAATATATATTAAAAGTGTGCTAAGGGTTAGTCTGTGTGTGCAATCCAACTGGACCTTGGCTGCAATTTGTGTGTAAAGTGTTGATTTGCAATCTGAAGTATTTTAATTTTGCAAGATTACACACAAATTGCACCCAAAGTTCAATTAGATTGTACACCCAAACAAGTCCCAAAAAAGAATAGTAGAAGACAACAGCTAGCAAATATTGCACAAAATCTGTAACCCATGATCCATGCATGTCATTGGGCATAATATAATACAAGTACAGAAGTGGTCCACAATGCACTTCACTGGCCCTCCCATCATACAACACACATAGTTACCTTGTGTAAAGGTTGCTAGTATTCCACAGTCTAAATTTAATATCCTGTTTATATATAAACAGGATATTAAATTTAGACTGTGGAATACTAGCAACCTTTACACAAGGTAACTATGTGTGTTGTATGATGGGAGGGCCAGTGAAGTGCATTGTGGACCACTTCTGTACTTGTATTATATATATATATATATATATATATATATATATATATAAGAGAGAACGGTTTCTACACACAAGTGTAGATAAGTTATCTACACACTAGCTTAAAATACAGTGGAAGCCCACATTGTTTGGGTGATCCAAACCATTCATTTGATTGGCCCTCACATAGATAGCGTGTCCACAAAAAATCAGCTCCATAGGATCATCCTAACCCTTCGAACCGTGGAGGCAAAAAATGGACAGATTTGTGAAGGTTTAAAGACATCCATTTTACCTCCACAAATCGTAGGGTTGGGATGATCCTATGGATCTGATTTTTTGTAGACACTCTATCTATGTGAGGGCCTTTAAAATGGATGGCTTGGATCACCCAAACAATGTGGACCTCCACTGTATTTTAAGCTAGTGTGTAGAGAACTCTCTACACATATGTGTAGGAACCGTTTTCTCATATATATATATATATATATATATATATATATATATATATATATATATATATATATATATATGAGAAAAGTGTTGGTGCGCTTAAGCGCACCATTTTTTTGGTGCACATAAGTGGTTATAACGCCTCCCATTCGTTTAAATGTTTGGGTCCCGCTTAAGCGAACCAATGGGAGGCGTTATAACCACTTAAGCGCACCAACATATTCCTCACACACACACACACACACAAACACACACACACACACATATATATATATATATATATATATATATATATATATATATAGATATGAGGAAAAGGATTGTACGCTCGAGCGTACCAAGCTTATGGTACGCTCGAGTGCCCAATCACATATGGGTCCACTTTGTTAGGATGATCCAAAGCATTCATTTGAAAGGCCCTATCATAGATAGGGTGTGTACCAAAAAATCAGTTCTATAGGATCATCCTAACCCATCCATTTGTGGAGGGCAAAATGGACAGACCACGAATCTGCCCATTTTTGCCCTCCACTTTTGGAGGGGTTAGGATGATTCAATGGAGCTGATTTTTGGTACACACGCTATCTATGATAGGGCCTTGCAAATGAATGCTTTGGATCACCACAAAAAATGTGGGACTCATGTGATTGGGCACTCGAGCGTACCATAAGCTTGGTACGCTCAAGCGTACAATCCTTTTACTCTATATATATATATATAAGTGTGTGTGTGTGTGTCCGTCGGCCTCTGTTTTTATGGCCGACAGACTAGAAAACTTTTCTAGTCGGCTGACTAGAAACACTTTTCTCATATATATATATATATATATATATATATATATATAGAGAGAGAGAGAGAGAGAAAACGGTTCCTACACATGTGTAGAGAGTTCTCTACACACTAGCTTAAAATACAGTGGGGGCCCACATTGTTTGGGTGATCCAAGCCATCCATTTTAAAGGCCCTCACATAGATAGGGTGTCTACAAAAAATCAGATCCATAGGATCATCCCAACCCTACGATTTGTGGAGGTAAAATGGATGTCTTTAAACCTTCACAAATTAGTCCAATTTTTGCCTCCACAGTTCGAATGGTTAGGATGATCCTCTGGATCTGATTTTTTGTGGACACCCTATCTATGTGAGGGCCTTAAAAATGAATGGTTTGGATCACCCAAATAATGTGGCCCCCACTGTATTTTAAGCTAGTGTGTAGATAACTTATCTACACATGTGTGTAGGAACCGTTTTCTCATATATATATATATATATATATATATATATATATATATATATATGAGGAAAGTGTTGGTGAGCTTAAGCGCCCAATCACATTGGGGCCTACTTTGTTAGGATGATCCAAAGCATTCATTTGGAAGGCCCTTACATAGATTGGGTGTGTACCAAAAATCAGCTCCATAGGATCATCCTAACCCATCCATTAGTGGAGGTCAAAATGGACAGACATTATTTGTCCACAAATCTGCCCATTTTTGTCCTCCACAAATGGAGGGGTTAGGATGATCCTATGGAGCTGATTTTTGGTACACACCCTATCTATGATATGGCCTTGCAAATGAATGGTTTGGATCACCACAGAAAATGTGGGACCCATGTGATTGGGGCGCTTAAGCTCACCATAAGTTTGGTGAGCTTAAGCTCACCAACACTTTCCTCATATATATATATATATATATATATATATATATATATATATATATATATATATATAGAGAGAGAGAGAGAGAGAGAGAGAGGAATACGTTGGTGCGCTTAAGTGGTTATAACGCCTCCCATTGGTTCGCTTAAGCGGGACCCAAACATTTAAAAGAATGGGAGGCGTTATAACCACTTAAGCGCACCAAAAAAATGGTGCGCTCAACACTTTTCTCCTATATATATATATATATATATATATATATATAACATATTACGGTAATATGCTACACAGATTGATCGAATAAATCACGGATTAAAATTGATAATAATCTTAAGGCTCAGTTGATGACCTTATCAATCCAGAATAGGTAAGGTGGGTTACCAATGTTTTCAAGCAATGACAGGAGCATAACTATATAATTAAAAAGAGTAACATTGATTGGCCATTCTAAACAAAGAAATGAAATGAACCTGCAAGAGCCGAGTCAGTTTGCTATCTCGATAGGGTACATGCATGCCTTCTTTCCGTTTTTTCTCATCCCCTAGTGCACTTATGACATTGCCAAGTGCAAGAAGGCCCTTGTTAATGTGAACACCTGATAAAGGAAAGAGAATGATAATGTAAGTTTTGTTAAATCAGAATAGCAGTTTTACATGTGTTAAATGATAATATAGTAAAACTACCTTCCTTAAAACGAAGGACATCAGAACCTGTTCTTTTAGCTCGCTCTGATCCAGCAAGATCCACCAAGTGGAGCTTAGAACATAGATAATCTTCATTCATGACCTCAATTGAGCTGCTATAGCCGGGAAAAGCTGCATCTATTTTGTGCATCTGCTCTAATGTGATTGTGAAGATGGCATGCGAGCGACTAGCACAAACATGAAGCACGAATATCAATAAATGCAGAAGTAGCTACAGCAGATATTTTTTTAACGAAAGAATTCTATGATTTAGCCAACACTTTGAATTTATTCCGACACATGTGTCCACACATGTCAACACTCCTTTCGACACTTTTAAATGTACGGCTAGAAGTGTTTGAATTAATGCGGGTGTGTCGACACGTTTTTGTACTGTGTTCATTGTGACATTATGTTTTATTATTGAATATTGTGTTTACCTTTTTTATTATAAACTTTCCTTTAACTACTATTTGTTGTTATATCTCCCCCCCCCCCCCCCCCCCCCCCTTAAACTTAAAAGCCTAAACACAATCTTATTCCAATATTATATGCATTGTATTCTATTGGTCTCCATTTCTCGCTGCATATTGGACATTGAAGATAACTAGATTAAATTGATAAATGTGCCGTTATTTGATTATCTCACGTCTATTTTAGATTATAGTTGAGTAATCCTAAGATTATTAGTTTGTTAAGCGATATCGTATTTATACTATTGGAAATTTTGATAGTAATCAGTAATTTTATATGTATGCGTGTATGGGTGTGTCGCAATTTCTAGTTGTTTAGTGGTTGCCATCTCAACCACTTCATATCAGTGTTGAAACTCGACACACGAATTTGTGCCCACAAATCTTGATTATATATACTTTCTGCTTTAGACGTGTCCCCGTTTCTAAATTTTGGGAGTTTGCGTGTCCGACACTCCGTGTCTGTGTTGGCACGCGACACTCGTGTCCATGTCCATAAATCATAGGAAAATGTTGAAATTTGTAAAATGGCTACTGCAGATTTAACAGTAAGAATTTAAGTAAAAAATAAAATAAATTTTGCCTGGTAGTGGTTTTCCATATCTTAAATACACATGAAAGCATTAGGAATTGACATGCATGCACCCACACAGGCACTCACAGACAGATGCACATATACTAATATACATATTTTATATACTGATATTTTTCCACACACACACACACACACACACACACAATATATATATATATATATATATATATATATATATATATATATAGAGAGAGAGAGAGAGAGAGAGAACATTTCCTACACACTTGTGTAGGTAAGTTACCTACACACTACCTTAAAATACAGTGGGGGCCCACATTGTTTGGGTGATCCAAACAATTCATTTGAATGGTCCTCACATAGATACAGTGTCCACACAAAATCAGATCCATAGGATCATCCCAACCCTACGATTTGTGGAGGTAAAATGGACGTGTATAAACCTTAACAAATTAGTCCATTTTTTGCCTCCATAGTTTGAATGGTTAGGATGATCCTATGGATCTGATTTTTTGTGGACACCCTATCTATGTGAGGACCATTCAAATGAATTGTTTGGATCACCCAAACAATGTGGGCCCCCCACTGTATTTTAAGGTAGTGTGTAGGTAACTTACCTACACAAGTGTGTAGGAAATGTTCTCTCATATATATATGTTATCAACACTGACACACATACACAAACACAAGTGCACGCACACACGCAGATGAAGACTCATGGGTAGATATGTTATCAGCAACATAATGATGTTCAAAATAATAAAGTAACTTCACCGTAAGATGTAGACAACAATCACAACACCTAGAAGCCTAATTAACTGTTATATGCGGAAAGAAAATACAGACGTGGCTATAATGTTAACCTTGACTGGTTGTTCATGTTTGTACAGCCAGTTGCACGGTTCAATGATCCTTGTTCCAGGCATGCAGCCATTTCCTTTGGCGTACTAACATCAACTTCGGTTGATCCTGCAAGTGTTATAACTCCATTTGATGTCTCACGAATTTGTATTGGTGGTTTCCCGGGGATGGTTACTTTCACAACATGTCCAGAAGCCGTCTCTGATTTGCCCATAGATGTGGGATCCAGCAAATCTCGCACTTCTTCTTTCAGAATCTTTACACCAAAAACCATCTAATCAGTATTCCTATAAGAAAGAAGTGAAACAACACCAACAAAAGAACAATTTACAGTAATAACCATCAACTAAACTTTATCAGCCACTGATGGAAATACATGTGTAAAAATGAATAGAAAGCTTTAAATGAAAACCCTAATGAATGCAATTTCGCTGACAGTTTCGGAAAGATTCAGTATTGACTGCAGCATACTTGATAAATCGTATGCCATCTTCAGTTAATCATTAAAATCTCCTCCCAAGTCTGGTGTCCAAATCATTTTGTCTTTTCCATTCCTTCTTGTGTTTTTGATGCATTTGCTTTATCCAAATTCTGGGTTTAAATTGTACAAAACTGAATATTAAGGCTATTCAGGGTGTGTTCCTATAATATTCCCCTACATAGAAAGGTTATAAGTATTGTATGCATATTTTGGGTCCATCGTCATTGCACCATCTAGAAGTAAAGAATGCATCCTTGAATGGAGAACTTCAAGAAGTCTATATGACATCTCCTACAGGATTCAAGGGTTTCTAAAAGTGAAAAAAGAAGAAGATATGTACGTTGAAGAAACTGACACGAAAAGATCGAAATGTTTTTGTTCCCTTCCCCACTGAAAGATATATCAAAACTGAAACGCATGGAGAAACCAAAAATGTAAGTGTATTATTGGTATTTACATAATTATATTGATATGAATTGCATGTGAAATGTGGTGTACGCATAATGCATGAGTATTTATATGAATAACATTTGAAATGTAGTATGTACTACATTATTAGACATGTACGACAACGCATGTCACTAGGTTTTCTATGTTGATAAACCATTATGGGCGGTTTCTTTTGCTTATGCGATGATTTTTTTAGTGGAATGATATCAGCACAACCATGTTTTAATAATTGCACAACCGAGCTTGTCTTTTCTTTATTAATTGGCTTGTCAGAACTTTTGGGGAACCATAATAACTTTTGACAGCTCTTTAAATAATAAAAGACAAGATGAGTTAGTGAAAATATCAAAATATGGTTGTGCTGATATCATTGACAAGCCAATTAATAAAGAAAATACAAGCTGGGTTTGTGCAATTATTAAAACATGGTTGTGCTAATAACATTCCCCTTTTTTTATCAGGTACTTGTGCTTATTCTAGCACTTCCTGAAGTTTCATCTTAAATGTTCATCATTTTTTATTTAAAAAAGATGATATATAATCTTAAATGTCCATCATTTGCATATTTGTTTCAATACTTTCTATTTTCTACCATTCAAAAAAAAAAATACTTTCCATTACCATACACAAAGGGCGTAAAGCAAAAAGAATTCAGTTGACCTCAATGAATGAAACATGCAACTGGAATTCAGTGTGTTGCTTCAAAATTTCTATTTTGCTGAATAGTGCATTCATAACTTGGGGGATAATTCCTGTTTGGACACCCTCTCTACCGCCAGTTCCCATAGTATATGTTTTCCCAGAACCTGTCTGCAAAACATTTGAAATGTAAACTACATGATAAATAATATATCCAAGTAAACAATGCCTAATGTAGTATATTTTCAATTCAAGAAGTTTCAAAATGGTTTAATGGGCGAGCAAAATGAAGAGGAGGCAAAAATTTACCTGCCCATATGCGAGAACAGTGGCATTATAGCCTTGAAACAAACCATCAACAAGCGGAGCTATGCATTCTTCGAACATGGCTGATGACGGGGAACCACTACTTCCATAGACATGATCGAAAGTGAAAAAATGTGTGCCAATTTGCACCTGCAAAATAGCAATAAGAAACAACAATTATTAAATAAAATAGAACTCAAATGCATTCAAGTAGTAAAGCATCCTAGGCGGAGGCAAGTACTGAAAACAACAAATGAACCAAAAAAATAACAAATCAGTGCAATAACTGTTTACAGGGTAGAAAAGATGATTAAGTTTCTCTGTCTACAACCACATGGTAATAGTCCCAAAAGAAATGCTAGGTTTCAACATTGGAGCTAATTTTACATTATTACTGTAGTTGCTATTGAAACAAATAAAAGGGAAATAAGAAGTGAAGGAGAAGAAGATGAAGACGTTTAGACTTTGAAATGTTAATGTCTCTTTCTCCAGGTTAGCCTAGAGAATGTGAGCTCTTCATTATATAGATTGTACATAGCATATGGGTTTCCTGTTTAGTAGGATAACCTTTCAAAAATGACTAAGGGATAATCACAATCAATTTAGAATAGATATAATCAATTAATGGGTATATGAGGATGACCAACTATGTTGTCATCTTTAAAGAGATGATAAGGATTGACCCTCATCTTCAGAGGTCACCATCATTAGAGAGATATTAAAGAGAGATGATGACGATTGATCAAATCTTTAGAGGTTACCATCATTAGATACATATGAGGATGATTGATCAAATCTTTATCAACTCTATTGGATCCTTCCTGGGTGGTACAAACCAGCCCAAGAAAAGAGACTCCACTCAAATAAGTAATGTCTTCAACACTCTCGCACAAGCTAGAGCATAGATATCATCATCTATGTTTAGCTCAAGGTTTTAAATTTTGGCTGGCTGAAATATTTCGATTTCGGCCACCAACGAAATGAAATCCACTTGGATTTGGAAAATTACAAGATTTCGTCTGAAATTTTGAAATTTCAAATTTCGGGATTTCGCCCGGAATTTCGGTATTTCGTCAACATGTTTCAATCAAAATATGAGAAACGTGCAACTTTTTATATAAAAAAAAATTCTATCAAAATGTTGACATTCAACATTTCAATAGAAACCCTGACAAAAATCAACTCCACTCGCATAAAAAATAACAACAAGATTCCTTTAAGATATTTCTAAAAAATACTCAACTCAACTAAGCCTTTGTCCCAAACTAGCTGGGGTTGGCTTTTAAGATATTTCTAAAAAATGATAAAAAAAAAAAGAGGCAAAGAATCTTACCTAGATTTCAGATGTGATTTCGTACCAAAATATTTCAGAGATTTACAAGATTTCGGCCAAAATTTCGTACCGAAACTGAAATGTTTCTGTTTCACTAATGATCAAAACCGAAACCAAAATTTAAAACCTTGGTTCAGCTTGGAACACATACAACTACACTTACTTCCACCATGAGTCTTTATAATCATGTCCACTCTCACGAATTATGAGTCCTCACATGAAATCCTACAAGTCTTCTACCATAGCAATGACCGCCCCTTGAGTCATGGTCATGTCCTCTCAGTATGGTCACGTCCTCTCAGTATATATCAACTATCATGGTCTTCTCCTGAAACACAACCACTTCCTCTGCCAAAACTTTACTAATCATGCGAAGGAATCCACAAAAACAGTACTTCCATCCAGTGAATCATCGCTCCGAAGCAGTTCGCAACAAGAAGGCATAAGAAGGCACAATAGCCCACACAAATGGCTACACAGAAGCAGTGTATCCACACTCCACAACAATCCTCTCAAAGACTGCACAACAATTCACACACACAAAAAGTGTGCACATCAGTCTACATGAAGATTGTACGACAACCCACATAAAAGGCTCCACAACAGCCCACACACAGGCTACAACAATAGTCCGAACTCCGAAGCTCCACCATCCACATAGGCTCTGAAACAGCCCACACAGGCTACACAATAGTCCAAGATTAGCCCACATAACTCAGCTCCATAGTCCACATGAGACAACACAACCGACCCAATCTTCAGTAGATTGGGCACATATAGTGAATAAGACCGCAAACTAGGTACTCCACAAGAAGCCACAAACCAGATAGAAAAATAGCATCTCCTCAACAGAGACAACTCAGTGCACATGGCACCACAATAATCCACACAAATGCACAGTAGTCGTAATTCGTAAAGTCCACAAGAATATGTAGGTGTCCAAATGAAGCGCAACAGGCCACAAACAAGTGCTAAACATCCACACTCTAGGAAGAGGAAGGAGCACAACAGTTCTCACAAAGCACCACAGCCCATGATAGAGAACACCCAAGTCCACAAAGAATAATTGTCCAAGAAAATTGATACCAAATTGCTAAAGATACAGTAGCCAGCATCAGCCTTCAAAGAGACACAGTAGTGCACACGAAGGGAAGTTATCTTCTCATGAAGGGCAGTAGTCCATAATTGTACACATAAATCCATGCGAAGGAACAGTAGCCCATATGAAGAGATTATTCCTTCAACTGCGAACACATCAACTTTCTCTTGGACAAATTGGTCCACACTTACAAATAGAAATATAAGAGCAGTTCACATCTCAAGCAAACTGAACCATAGTATAGCCTCCATCAAAATAGCTCTGTAGTAATTTTATACTCTACTAATTAGCAATAATAGGATTATCAACTGAAACACACAGGGCATAACAGCCACATACCATCCCAAAGGATGTTTGTACACCAAATAAAGATAGCACCCAAGGTTGTCGTGAAAAAAGAAGAGGAAGAATAGTAGCTGTCGGAAATTAGTGCTTCAAATAAGAAATAGGAGAAGATTAAGGTTACAAAAAATTGAACACAAGGATTTAGGTTAAGAAATTTTTCAGGAATAGGATACGATTAGCGTTTATGACTTGGAGCTCGGTTAGATCTTCGGATCTACATCTTATGCCTCTTCTAGATCAGCCAATATGAAATGGATGTCTCTTCTCCAGGTTAGACTAGAGAACGTGAACTCTTCATTATAGAGATTTTACATAGTATATGGTTTTCTTGTTTTGTAGGATAACATTGTTTTTTAAATGGTAGGAATTTTATTAGAGAAAGGAAAAGCCAATGAGTGAGATGGTCAAAGCAATTACAGTCCTGATTTGTACAATGGTGAGCAGTAATAAAACACAACCGGCGACAAGTGATCAAACATCATGATCTCCTCTCTGTTGATTCCTGATCTGGCCAGCCCCAGGCCATCCGCATCAGAATTGGCCGATCGCCAGACATGCCGTATCACAGGATCATAACCATCTAGTATGTCAAGAATCTCCTTTAGAACATCTGCAGACCTCCATGGAATCGCGTCCCAATCTTTCAACCACTTGACGACGTTGAGGGAGCCCCCCTCAATAATAATCCTCTCTATCTAAATCTCTTCAAGCAATCTGACTCCATGGAGTATTGCCTAAAACTCCACCTCGTTGGAGCCCCTCTCTCCTAAGGGCCCTGAGAATACCCATATCACCTCACTCACGTCGTTCCTCAAAAGGCCCCTAATGCTCGCTGGACCGGGGTTACCTAAGCTCGATTCGTCAAAGTTAAGCTTAATCCATCCAGGGAGGCGGGAATCCACCTAGGTCGTGGACCCTCCGAATGCACACGTCCTCCCACGACCTCTTGGACACTGAAATGCCTCTGAACTCTTCAAGACTCGAAGCCCGCCGTAGAAAAGATTTGGATAATCCTTTGGAAACTCTCCAGTTTCTTTCGTTCCACACAAGTCATAGTGTGGCTACCAAGAAAAGGTTCCACAGTATTTTTCCTCTACAGGTCTGTTGAGAAAACCCCCGGGCAAAATCCGATTTGATCGAGCACGAAGAAACAAAATAGCAAAAATAGACAAACCCCAAGATGTACACACTGAGATTTATGAGGTTTAACCAAGATGCCTACGTATGAGAGGCTACACATTGGCTAGACAGAAGGAAACCAAATCGAGATCATAGAAAACTACGGAATAAGAGATAATTAGTTATATAAAACTGCAAGGAGTGAATATTTTGCAAACGGGACACAACAGGGACGAGTTCAGATAGTCATGCAGACAAAAGAGAGATGGAGAGAGAGGTAAATATGGAGTGCATCAAAATGAAATTTTACTTATCCATTGTTAACCAGGCCAAAATTATATAATAGGCAATGAAGCAATACTCCAGAGTCCAGAATGCACTAAGCAACTGAAACCATTTCCTATGTCTACTCTAAGACCAGGCCAAACATGGTAGATAATGAAAGAAAAGATTAAAATTAAACTGACTCACTGAGATCATTTTAATATCTTTACGCCTCTCCATTCCCAAATAGTAAAAAGAGAAAAACAAATGCAATTCCTTAAGCTCAGTGGTTTCATAAAAAGAAAACCAACATGAAAATCAATGCATTAGCCAGCAGAATAATTCCAATCTATGTAAAAGGTTAAAAATGTCAGCTTTGGTCCACAACCAAAAATTACATTTTGGGTGCAATTCTCACAAACTGCAGCCAAAATGCAATTGGGTTGCTCTTAGTACCAGACCCAAATTCTAGGCCGAAATCAGACGTGAAGATTTCTGTCAAAATCAGGAGATAAAGATGATGCCATGAGAGCACAAATACTCCACTGCAAGCATCAATTTTTTATTTATTTTTTCATTATTTGCTGGATTTCCGTAAAGAAAATCCCTTTAAATTTTATACTGAAGTACAAACTGAAGTTGTTGGGATTTCTCTTAACAAACAGTATAGTTTAACACATTCTAAAGTTCCAAACCAACCCATATAACAAAGAAAAATAAAAAGAAAAAACCCAAAAAAGATCCAACTCAAAACAAGCAAGAGCAAATACTAATGCAGGTAGTAGAACAAACTGGAATGTAAATCAGAAACAGGGAAAAGAACAAAAGAAGAGAAAAGAAAATCCACCCACCTGAGGCTTTTTCCCAGAGACCACATTGACACAATCTTTACATCCCTGGATTTGTTCTTCACTGATTAGAGTTCGAATGTGAACAGCAACCTTGATACAACAGTCCTCAGCAGAAGCAACTTCCATAGATAGAGAGAAGATTTACAGAGTGATGAAGAAAAAAGAGTAGGAAAATGTGGCAAAGAGAGAGAGAGAAGGGTTTGAAGATCTAAGAAAAGAATAAAGAGTTAAGTGAAGAGAGTCAAGAGACAACAAGCACTATCATTTTCCTTGTTCTTCACTGCACATACTAGCCAGCCAAACATGGTGCTGATAAATAATGCTAATGGCCATTTGTGGCAAACTTTGAGATCACTCTTTTCGAAAGTGCCCTGTTTGCCACTAACCTCCCTACTAGAAATAGCCTCACGTTGTTTTCCATTTGATGACCCCTTTACCTTCCCCACATCAGCATCCAATAATGTGCAATTTGCCTTTCTCACCATTATATTGATAATGACACTCCTAATTTTATACTTTTTTAATTAGATCCTAGAGGTTGTTAAAATTCCCACAAGAATAAGAATGCTTTTAAAAATTAACTAATTTTTAAGGGATGTAAAATAGAGACAGGAATTAGACCTCAAATGTAGTATATTATAGGGACTGGGCCTGTAGCTCAATGGTTTTGGCTTTGTTTCTCAACCTTGAGGTCGCAGGTTCGATCCCAACTCACCTACCAAAAAATAAATGTAGTATATTATAATATTATATGCAGGGGCGGAGCTAGGAATTTATACTTGGGGGGCGGAGTAAGATGAGATTATACTTGGGGTGGGGGGTGGACTAAGATGATTACACTAATTTACAATTGGGGGGCGGACTAATTTACACTATAAAAGGAATTTTGCCCCCCACCGCCCCCCCCCCCCCCCCCCCCCCCCCCCCCCCCCCCCCCCCCCCCCCCTCGCTATACCATGCCTCCGCCCCTTATTATATGATAATATATAGCTATACGTGCCTCCGCCCCTTATTATATGATAATATATAGATTCCTTTGTAAAACTAGGATCACGGCATCTATATCATTTATGTAGTTATTCTATATTGGTGTAATCATAGTCTATACTGGTGTAATCATAGTCATAGAAACGGATCAAATCAAATTGATTTTCTAGATCTCTTCAAAATTATAATAATCTAATCATGCAAATTACTAGAATACAAAAGGAGGATTACAACTTATCTCGATCCACCATTGCAATTGTTCAATTTGGGTTGGATCTTCTACTGCTTCTCTAGATGACCTGTTATATGATGGGTAAATTCTCCTTTAATTAAAGTCGATTAGATTGCAGTAGAGACCAACTCCTCATATTTGCATTTACAACTTATCTCTCACCAAATTGCATTTATAATGCACGGCATAAAAATATAAAATTAAAGGATTAATATATGGGTGCACTTTGGGGAGATGGTCCGATGGGAGTGCCCTTTAAGCTGTTTTTTTTTGTGGCAAGGGTGCCCTTTAGTTTAGCATTCCTTCAGTATTATATATATATATATATATATATATATATATATATATATATATATATATATATATATATATATATATATATATATATATAGAGAGAGAGAGAGAGAGAGAGAGAGAGAGAGACTGATAAGGATATTTTACTTGCCAACATTGCATAGATTCCTGTTTTCTTTGACATACATCAACAACTTGTTTACATTTATCATACATCCACAATTACCTGCATGCATCCACAACCTGTCACGCCCCCAAGCCACACTCACACCTATACATTTTCACAACACAAGGCTTAGGGGTACGACAGTGCCGTACACCTGCAAAGCAAGCTTCACAAGCATACAAGGCTAGCAAAACAAATATCAAAACCTAAATAATCAAATTTAAATGTCTTACATTCATCCGATAGTCAGATCTCAAATTTCTTCCAAAATCTCTCATCTAACCCATAATCCCATAATAATCAAAGTGACGAAATCAAATAATACAGTCTCTGTAATCCTAAACAATACTTACTGTCTAAAGAATGAAAAGTACTAATAAGTAACGATAATTAAATATCAGAGTCACTCCTGTGCCTCCTCACCGGTTCCACGAGGATCAAGCTTTGAAAATATTAATATAACCACAGTCAGCTGAAAAGCTCAGTACATAATAACACACTACAAAAGCGGGATCATTGCATGCTACAAAAGAAGGGTTCACAACCGTAGGAAAAGTATAAGCCACAAGTGAAATGATTAACACAAGTTCAATTAGAATGGAGCAAAGGTTCGCAAGGACACAAGTCAAGTATTACATCGGGGTCACAACATTCAAATGGTCACTGAAGGTAATTACTATGGTTATGATACCACCCTGAGATCATCGGCTTAGTCTAAAAAGTAAATTTTTTTCACCCCGACTGCCCACGGGTCCACAAGCCAGTTATTGCTTACACTGACCGCCCACTGTGTCAGAACTAATTCCTAGGTTTACATACCTGTCGACAGGACCAACGTTTATCCCACATTGGCAGGATTACAGTTCTTATATTCACATATAGGTGAAAGCCTGTGCCCCACTGGTGGGGGGTCTTTTCTGAGTTCACATAACCTAAACCTCTCGATAGGTGTTCAAAGTTCACACAGTTCAAAAGAAGGTATTCAAAGTTTAAGGTGGATGTTTCACATTAGTTCCAAAGTGGATTCATATAGTAGAGGATATCTGATAGTTCAAAGATTCATATAGTTAAAAAAAAAAAACTTAAAGGGGGTTTCACAAGTCCAAAGTTATGCCTCTAGCATGTGTATCACAGAACAAAATTCAATAGAGTTCATTCAAAGAAAAGGGTTAAGCATGCAAGATCCAAGCAAAGATCCAAAACTTTGTTCAAAGGTTCATATATTCACAAGATGTTAGAAAGCTATGATCAAAGGACATGATATCAAAGGGTCAATCGCAACACTAAAGTAGTACGGAATTACGTACCTTAATATCGATCTACTTTCTTTAATTCTCTTCTTCTGATGTCAAATACCTAATTCAAATAGTTCATTCACATCACACAAGGGCCTAACGGATAAGGCAAAACACACAAGTTGGATTGGAAATCCCCAAAAATAATTCACAATTTTCAGTCGACTGGGCCCTACCAATCGGCTAGCCAAAGGTTGCTATCCCATACATAAAACTCTCTTATGCGCTCCGGTCGGCTGGTCTCACCAGGCGACTGGCCCTCAACTACTGTTTCACGGCGAAACATAGTTTTGGGTGCTCCAGTCAACTGCCCCTTAACTATTGTTTCGATGTAAACAGTTTTTTGGTGTGCCAGTCGAACCCGTCGACTGCCCCTTCAAAAATCGGTTTTACCCGATTTCACATAACTTTAATAATTTCTATCTTTCTCATCTGGACTCCGAATTGTGCGAGGTCGGATCCATTGGAATTATAATCAAGAGGAATCCAATCAATCGAATTTCACGATCCGAATCCCAATGATTAATTACTAAAAATTATAAATCCAACTCTATGATAAATCCTCGAATATCGAGGTTTCTATGGATACAAACAATTGATTTTGAGTTCTTTGGGGGTTCAACACGAAACGAATCACAAGGAATCCAAGATCTACCATTGAGTTTGCCATAGATTAAAACCAAGGCCCTAATCACATCTCTTTCTACATCAAATCTTTAACTTAGGGTTCTTATCATCCGTTTAACCATTAAAGATTAATAATCTTACCTCGGTTCGCGATCTCTCTTATTGAATCGTGTTCTTCCTCTCTTTCTCCACGAAGAACTCTTCTTAGGGTTGCAAAGATGGTTTAGGATTTCTTAATCTCTCATATGTATTTATAGGATTTTCTAAAGAAGCCCTAATCAAATTCTAATTCTTAAGGACAAAAACGCCCCTCACTAATAGAGGGGGACGAATTTTGGAGGGAGGGTATTTCAGGTATTTACACAACCTGTTTACACTTATCATACATCCACAACCTGATTACATTTTACATGCATCTACAACACGTTTTCAATTAATCCCACAAGTCCCATTTAAATGCAAAAACCCATGTTCCAATGCTTTGGTCACGGCCACCAGTTGTATTGTTCCCACAAGTCCCACTTTTGGACTGAACAATGTGAGATAACTGCAGAGCAATTAACCATTTCGCAGATTAGCAATACATAAAAAGCAAGTTGGTTTATCTATTAATCTGTTGGAAAATTAAAAGGAAAAAGAATTACATCAGGATAAGGATAAGGAGAAAGATACCTTTTCTATTCCATTCAACTCAAGATGTCAAGCTCATTATTTCATGGTGGACATGGGTGTTGGAACCAAATGTGAAATGTCAACACCAGAACATAAGAAATGGTATAATGGCTTCATGTGTTGAGTGAGGATGATGGCATGAGGTCCACCAGGATAAGGATATGGATTTGTACAGTGGATCAAAAGTTGTAGGTTCCACAACATCATCATGTTATTTTAGAAATCTAGTGTAGTGGTCAATTGGAGTAGGGTAAGTTTCTGTCATCAAAGCAAGACTGTTGGAGACTAAAGGTTTTAAGAGCTACACTTTTTGGATCCTTCTCCTGTATCAATCCATTGTATGAAGTTCTCAAAAGTAGGATTCTGAAATGGATGTGAAGAATCCCTTCTTACATGGGGAAGTAAAAGAACAAGCTTTTATGTGGCAGCCCCATAGTTTCCAAACTACTGATGTAGAATCTACATGTTCAGACTATAGAAAGTTTCTGTAATTTGAAAAAAGAATCAAGGGTGTGGTTTGATTCATTTTGTCAGTCCTTGAAAATCGAATGGTGTCAAAGGTGTCTTTAGTCTTCTTACAACTTAAATTCTTACATCTTCTGATGCAATGAAATAAAGCCTGACCATTATAGGATCCATGGGATCCTCTAGGTCCATTGGCACCCGTAAGTACACCACCCCAATTACTTCTTGTCGTTCTCACAGTATTCACTCGAGAAGTCAATCTAGAGGATTTAAAATTGATGGAACACCCAAAAAATATATATATACCAACTTGATTGGAAGAATGTATGTGCATGTAACCCATACATTGGGTTTTACTTTTAAGGTTATATTGTGATGAGCTTTTATATGGTGGCCTACCTTTACATGTAAAGGTCGGAGAGAGAAATCCCCCCCCCCCCATTTTTTATTCAACAAAAGCTTCTTTTTTGACTTTTTGTTGGATAAAAAATCAAGGGTCAGTTTTCTCTCTCTCTCTGCGCTTGTTTCCACACGGTTGCCACCATATAATTTCTCATATTGTGATATAGCGTTTGTGTTTTATTAACCAAGAGAAAAGGTAGAAAAAAATAATCAACGTACAATTTATGTAGATGTAAAGGCAAGCCCCCCTAAGTACATGACCAGTTTAATCTACTTTGGTTTGAAAAGACAAGTGCTGCAACGATAAAATCAATGGAACGCCTTATTTCATACAACGGATGAAGGCTTAATCTTAAAACTAGTAATATAACCCAATGTTTCCTTTCCTGTTCCCAACTCATAGCTTCTCTTGAGTCCTTTAGGTAGTAGTCTTTCGTCTCCCTGAACTGCCTTTCTCGCAATTCATATGTTCACCTGGCAAGAGGTTCTAGAATCACAGAAGGTAGAATGAATATAATAAATTAAGGGCAGAGTGATATCCCCCCTTTTTAAACAGAAATCGTTAACTTTTATGCTTTCGGGGTTAACGGTTGCTTCTCCACCCCGTCATAAAATTTAACGAAAACTGTTAAAGGGGGAAAATAGCCAGAAGAAGGGGGGGGGGGGAGGAGGGAAGGAATACCACTGTCCTAAAATATATGCACAAAGACTACAATATAGGAAAAATAATAATTGATAGTACTTAACTTTTGATCATTTTGAATCATTTGGAAGGGACTAATTGACTCTTCATTTTGAAGATATTTGAGTATTTCATGCATCAAAATGATGACATATGATATGATTCAATTAGCTTGAACTCCATATCTCTGCATGTTTTGATTCCAGGAAGGTGTGCTAGAACTTGTTAACGATGATGATGGATATGGGTATTTATTTAACAAGAAAGAGTTTATGCGCTTTGGTGAGAATGATCTTAAAGATTGAGATTGGTTTCAATGATTTTACAGGAGTTCTTGTAATCAAATCTATCAAACCTATGGTACTTCTTTTCCATCTAAAATACTTTACTATTATTACCGTGTACCAATGCACCATACTGTTTTTTCTCCCAAACTTAAACCACAGTTACAATTTACAAGCGAGTGGAAGTCAAAGAAGAATAAAAAGGAGATTAAAGAGAATTATTACTCAAAATTACTATTTATAAGGCCGTAGGCAGTTGGCATGCTTATAAAAATAAAAGAGATTAAAGAGAATAATAGTCAAGCAATCCGTAATTATGGTGCATGCATCCAGAATGTTGAAAACCCCAACGCAACCTGAGAAACTATCTTGGGTAGGGTCGGGTTTAGGAATCTTGGTTTAAAAGAAACAAAAAAAAAAAAAAAAACACCAACCAACCAACCAAATCCGCCTGACCCGGGTTGCAACCCCAGGCAGAAAATTATAAGGTGTATTTTTCGTGTGTATATGTGAATATAATAATATAAGAAAATAATAGTATGAAAAATACTAAAAAGAATGTCACTTTTATGCTCCGATCCCTTCTAAAGGAGACTTATTGGGCTTCACTCATGCTACGTTTATGTGATCAGATCGTTGAAACGGCAAACATATGTTTCGTCCAAATTCTGTTCAGAACACCTCAATCGGATGATCTGATACCATTGATCCTTGTACAATTGTGTAGGGTTTTACCAAGAAAAATCTACACAGTTGATCTTTGTAGTCCTTTATCTTATGCATGGGATGTCCGTTCAGGGTCTGACCAAGACCATGTGGGTCGCCTCATGATGTTCTACTGAGATTCACATACAAGTCCTCCATTAGGACTCAAAAATTACATTTTAACCATTGATCGTAAGACCCAAAAAGTCACATTTTAACCATTGATCGTGGACCCAAAAGATTACATTTTACCATCAATTGTAAAAGAGCAATAATAAAATGAGGGAAGTGATATATCCGTCCCTTTTGATTACTTGAGACAACCAGCAGCAGTGTACGTGACAATCAGCCCCATTGAATCCTTCTGACGTGAAGGACATTAGCCTCTCTGCAATCATTGATACACTTCTGGTGGGTGTCCGAAGTAATCAAAAGGAGTGGATATATCACTTCCCTTAAAATGATAAGACCTGGGCCCACCTGCATTCAGAATCATCTATCACAGCCGTTGATTGAACAGTTGGAATCGTATGATAATCGCAACCTTCAACTCACTTTATCTGTAGAGCCCACCATATGAAGTGTGCAGCAAGTCGTTGTTGTAGGGGACTTGCTGAGGATAAATTCTGTAAAAATGATTCACTTGTTGAGGATAAATTCACCCACTCTAACGTTTTTCTTTGCCTCTAAACTCAACGAACAACGTTAAAAAGGGGGAGATTCTATCCTTAGGGTGCCCTTTGATAATGCCACTCCACTTTATTAAACGTTTTTTTTTTATTAGCTTCTCGAAGACTCTTCAGTTTTCATTGTGGGGAGAAGGGCAGCGGCACCTGGCAGCAACCGAAGGCACGTGCAGAGTATGAAAGAGAAAGTTACAGTGGGCCCCACATCACATGCCTTTGCATATTTAACCTCTTGTAGCCTGTAGGCTTCAAAAGTGTCAGTGGCAACTGACAACTACGCTGGTGGGGCTTGGAATTCGTCTTTTTAGCTTTCCAACGTGCAAGGTGGCCCACCAGATAAAAAGATATATTCCTTCTTTTTTTCTTCCCCGGCCCCCCACTTGTAGTCGTCAGAAATACACTAAAATTTGAGGTGGCCCGGGGGAAGAAAAGGAGGCGAATATTTATCAGCCACCCTGGGGAACGAAATTAGCATCCTTTTTTTGATAATGGCACTCCTGAGTCATGATTATAGTAAATCCTCATTGGAATCGACATGTTTCCTGCTCCGATTCTTCCTGAAACCGAATGGGAAATAAAATAAAATAAATATTTTCATTCGAAAAAATTATAATAAAAATTCATTCCAACTGGGGTGGAATTAAAATACCAGTTCTTGGGACGGAAAACACATTCTGCCATTTTCCCCTTTTAATTCCACCCTCATGTCAATTCTTCCCCTTTTTAAAAAATAAATGTTGTAATCGAGCAGAATTAGATGAGGATTCCAATGCCCATCCAAGTAGAAAAGACGTTAAGCTTGTGCAACTTGGGTCGGGTCGGGTTAAGCTTTTGCTCAAAAATGGATTTGAATCGATCCGAACCTAACGATTTTATGGTAAAAGCTCAACCCGAATTCCAAAAAATATCGACCGGAATTTCACCCCTAAAAAGACATGGATGCAATGTAGCAGGAAAAGGGATTGAGCCTCTAGCTCAGTGGTCAAGGCTTTGTTGCTCAACCGGGAGGTTGAAGTGTAGCAGAAGAATGCAGTGGAGACCACGTTATTAGGCAATCTAAACCATTCATTAGTTGTGCCCCTGAAAATTTCCTGGACCCTCCTACATGTTATTGGGTTTCTACTGCACGTCATAAATTTTAAACCTCAACTAAATATTGGGTTCCTACTTAGTGTCATCTATGGGTTCCTTTCCAAAATTGCTAGCAAGTAAATGGTCTTAATTCTCTATTTAAATGAGAAGAATAGGGGTCAGACTATATCATATTCCACAAGGCATGAGTAAAACTTACCAACTAAAACTACAACAGCGGCACATTAATTGATAACAAAAAAAGGTCTCCGTGTCTTTAATATCGAGTTAGGTAATTAGGTATAGCTAAGTGCTTCAAAAGATGAGCTCATGTTTCTTTATATTAGAACTATAGATGTGCTGAGTTAGGTAGAATTATTCTAAACAAGAGGCTTCTGATCAGAACCAGAGTGAAGTGCATTTCCTTGCACTGACTCCAGATTAGAACCAGACTGAAGTCCATTCATCAAATGTTCTGTTGGGATCTATGTCGCACGCTTGAGGAGGCCGGGTTTCTCCGCCTTTTAAAATCAAGAACATGAATGATCTGTTTCTCATAATGCACCAGATTCTCCCTGTAAGCAGGTGGTATATTACTTTTGGACTGTTGCAAGAACGATAACATGTTTTCTAACAAGTTCATAAAAAGTTTAAGCCTCTCCATTTGTCCTGAGTGCTCTAGTGTCGATGCGATAGAATCATGCTGTCAAAAATGAAAGAACAAAATAGAAACAACAGGATAACACAGCCCATCAATTAGGGGTGGATACAAGATTACCCAATCACTAACACTTCGTGGAGTGTTGATTTGTCAGTCAAATAATTCAAAGATGAGAATTTGTGATCATGAAATGGAACTGAAAAGATAAAAAGACAAGTACCTGCTTGCATTTAAGAGAAATCTTCTAGTACAGTTCATTCATGTTAACTTACCAACTTCTCCAAAAGCTTAAGCTGTTGGAGAAAAGGCGTTATTTATCTTTTATACTTTAACACTCCCCCGCATGTGTGGCCCACTTGGCAAACACGTGGCATATGTGGTCCCACTTTGGGCCGACCATCGCATGTGGATTTTTGCTATCTGGGAGGTTTGAACTCGAGACCTTTGGCTTTGATACCATTTTAACTTACCAACTTCTCCAAAAGCTTAAGTTGTTGGAGAAATGTGATTACATGCCATGGTTAACAGTACCATGGCAACTGTTAAAGTATAAATGATAAATAACACCTTTCTCCTAGAAAGTAGTACTATCTGTAATGTTAACATACAGATTTGATTAAAGAGATTATATCTGTAATGTCCAAACACGTTTTCTTGGTAAGAAGCAAGATTCAATGCATAGAAACCCTTCTCCCTTTCCTGCTTTGTTGCTCCTAAAAGACATTTAGATATGATCAATGATGGGAGACATGTTTTCATATGGATACACTTTGCATTTACCCAACTGATATCATAACTTGTACAAATTGAAACTTGAGTTTCTAATTTTGATATGCTTTCACAAACATTAAAGTAATTTTTATGTTGCAATTGATCCTAACACTATACAATAATAATAATTCGTGATACCTCAAAAATAAATAAATAATAATTCGCAACTCTATAATCTTACTATGAGAAATGCATGAGAAGTTCACCCCCACCCATCCATCACATTTTTATAACACAATGCGAAAGTCACTCTACTTGAATATTTCTAACCACTGTATCAGAGAACTTGAATGAGGTCCATAGGCAATTTTTTTCTTAACTGCCTCCATTTTCCAGCCATTGAATTGAGACAGTAGGGATCATCCAACAAGTGTGATTTTCCGGTCATGTATCTCCAAAACCGACACCAAATGAAAGGTATGGATCAGCCTTATGTCATGGGTCAGTCTAGACAGGGCTTCTCATGCTCTCTTCATATTAAGGCGCCATTTGTTTTGGGTTTTGAGGACCGACTGTGAGTCCAAAGCTGATTATTGTACTCAAATTTATGTTTAATTTTGAGTCCAATAATCAGTTTTGGTCTGGCAATCGGTTTTCAAACAAACAGGGTCTCAGTCTTATCATTGTATCATTTATCAAGCTACAGAAATGGCCTTTAACAGCACTAGAATGAGGGTGACTTTTAGGACAATAAAAATCAATTGGCAAAAGAAATCGAACGATGCAAGGTCAATGCGATCAATACAACTTATCTGCACTTTACAAAGCTTAGTTCTTTAACTATAGCATCAAAAGCACATAATTGCCTCCAGAGCTCCAATGTTGAAAGAAGAGAAAGATTCAAAGGTTCATATGACAGACACTGATAGCACTGAAGAAATTAAAATTTCAATCATAAACAAAAAAGCATGAAAAAAAGACAATGCTCGAAAATAAAAACAGTAGAATCAATATCACTTAGTGTCTGCCACTTTTGGGCAGATTTCTGAGCGACCACTCCATGGAGCAGTAAGAAAACAATGAACAAAAACTGTTTCATTTTCTTCCAATCCGCACCTCACCCCCTGCAAGAAGAATCCCAGAAAAATCAGGTTGTAGGCAATTCATAAACCTCAAAAAAATGCAAGAAACCCAAAGTACTGATAGATTTCACCCAAATTTTCATCTGGGCATGATTTTTTTTTTTGTATAATTTTTTCGACCCATTAAAGAGTAGAAGAAATCCAACAACATCCCAAATACAAACATTACACTGAAAAGAAGAAAACGAAAGAACTTGAATGGATTGGGAGCTGAAATCTTAGGCAATGCATAGGCCATAAAAAAACAAAAAAAAAATGCAAGAAACCCAAAGTACTCACAGATTTAACCCAAATTTTCATGTGGGTAGGATTTTCTATTTTTTTTTGTATAATTTTTTCGACCCATTAAAGAGTAGAAGAAATCCAATAACATCCCAAATACAGACATTAAGCTGGAAAGAAGAAAAAGAAAGAACTTGAATGAATTGGGAGCTGAAATCTTACCAGCTGAGGAACCCTCCCTTTGAAATTTGTGAGAGAAGAGAAGGTCTCAACTCTGATCAAAGAGAATGATTTCTGGGGAAGAAAACGCATTAACCTCTGTTTATAATAACAGAAATGGAGAGTCTTATTGGTTTCCGCATGCATTTCTCTCCAACTCAAAACCCCATATCCAACGGTTTAACCGTTACATTTTTCTTATTTGAAGGATGAGTTTTTATATGGTGTACTTATTCCATTTATAACATTCACTTGTGATATATATTATCAGTTACAGTGTTGTAAATAGAAAAAATAAAATCATTTCAACATTTTCATGGACAAATCATTACCAAAACTCAAATTTGTAACTAGGGGTGCAAGTTTGGCCCTATCAGCCCTGACCCGCCTTGAGCCCGAACAGGGTCAGGGCTGGATTTTCTAACCCTGAGGGCGGGTCAGAGTTCATTTTTTTTTTTACCCTGAAAGACAAGAGCGAATATCCCTGTTAGCGAAAAAGAGCCAATATCCATCTCTTCAATGCGAGTTGTTGGTCGGATCGTGGAACTCAGGTCGGGCGGGTTTTAGGTTAATGCCTCGGGTACCCTGACCCGGCCCGACCCTGAATTTTCTATTATAGAATTGAACCATCTGTGCATGTTTCTTTTGCTAATGTTTTCTATTATCTTGGATTGATGTTTCTTTATATTATTATTATTAATTGTCTATGTTGCCCGCATGTTGTTGAATTCACATTGTCTTATTTAGTTACCTTTCTCTGTTTATTGATCATTTTGTTCCATATGATAAGTGGTTGCTTTATTTTGGCACTCTTAACAGGTATTTGCACTAGGGTCAATTAGGGCCGGCCTGGCCCGGCCCAGCCCAATCAGGGCCAATCAGGGAGGGCCAAGGCCAGCATAATACCCAGTAAGGCGGGTAATGGGTTGAGGTTTTCCGGCCCTAGCTCAAAGTCAGGGCGGGTCAGGGCAAAGATAATGGGATCCAAGGTTGGGCTAGGGTTTTGAAAAACCCGACCCAACCCGACCCTATTGCAGCCCTATTTGTAACTGTGTTTTGGATGGTTAATTGGAAGTATGAGGAATGATGGTCCGAAACTTCGGATTTCGGTCGAAATTTAAAACCTTGCTACCATGCTCTAATAATTGCACAAAATCAGCTTATCTTTCCTTTTTAATTAGCTTCTCAGAGTTTTTTTGCGAACAATAATAACCTTTGACTGCTCTTTAAATAATTAAAGACAAGATGAGTTTGTGCAATTATAAAAACATGGTAGTGCTAATATCAGTGCCCTTGATTAGGGGTGCAACTCAGTCTATTTTGGGAATTTTGGTTGAGCTTTTACGAATGATTTATGCGTGCCAATGTTTTGATAAACATGCTTGTCGTGAAGTATTTAACAGGCTGTCAGAGGAATATTACGATTCTCAAAAAGCTCTTAAAGCCCTTCAAATACTACACGACAAACATGTGGAGCTCATGTTTATCAAAACATTGGAGCGTTGAAATCATTTCGCTTTAAATAATAGGGTTCAGGTTGATTCCAAAACATTTTTTTTTAGCCAAAGCTCAACCTGAAACTGCATCTTTATCTAGTTGTCTTTGACCCAACACTATAAAGAACTCCACCCATGAAGACGGTTATCAATTTATAAATTGAACACGAAGATTGTGATTTATTAGGGATACGATTAATGCTAAAATTGAATTTTTGGATCCTACAAGGGGGCATGTAAGTGAAATCAAGACCTTTAATCATGTAAGATCATGAATTTGACACCCATGATCTTGGTCCCATCCCGAACGGACATCCCATGTGTAAGATAAAAGACTACGAACGAAACCCTAAACAATGCGTGATCAAGGGTTGATGGATAACCACCAAGAGGCAAAAGTGGGGCCATCAATAGGGGTATCAATGGACAGAGACGATCTGATGGATCTAAAGGATCCAAACGTTAATGGAAAAGATTTTGGCACAACTAGTTCCAAACTTTAAAATCACAGAAATCATACGTAACAGAAATCAAACAATGACACTCCTCAATTCTTTAAACATTCACTGGCTGTTGATAAGCATCTAGAAATGATAGATAATAAATGCACCTCCATTTTAACCTTGAACACCTGGTATAAGTAGTCAATTGGGAGGAGACAAACATTTGATTTACCTTGTACAATAGTGATAAGTAGTGTTCGGTTGCCAACTATAGAGTAGTAGGATATGGTCTCATTAACAATATAGAAAGAAAAGAGAGAAGGAAGCAAAATTTTCCACGCCAAATTCCTCTTTTTTTTTTTGAGAAATTTGGCTTGAAAAGTATATGGAGGGTACATTGATGCCACGATCACCAGACATGCAATTGTTAACTCTAAAACTTGTCTGCTAGACTCCAGGGATTTCAATGCTAAATGGCAACCAAACACCATAAAAATACCAAAGAGGAATGCTAAGCTCACGCGGCTAAAGGGCCGCTTGAGCGTATGCAGGATCCTATTGGTGAAACGTCGCAAGGAGAATATTGATAAATCTGTACTTTTATGTAATTACGAAATTTCAGGGACATAAGGTGTTTTCAGATTTATTTTTGCTTATTTATTTTCCCCACTTGCTCTTTGATCATCGCAATAGTAACAACTCTCTCTCTCTCTCTCATTATCTGCTTCTCTCTCAACGAAGCCGAAGAAAAGACCATCTCCTCTTACTCGTAGCATTAAGGAAAGGGGTTTCTACACGTACATCAATTCTGTTTCTTCGTGTAGCTATTGAAATGAAAATTCAAACAATCAAATCTGGGTTACGAATCATGAAGAAGCAAATGTAGATGTGAATAAGAGAAAAATTGAGTTTGAACGAACCTCCTTGGGTTAATCTGGAGGTAGGAAGATAGGTTGACATTAAGATCTCCCTCGATTTTTCCACTTTCTTTCCTCAATTCCTCCCAAAGTCCCTCCTTAAGCTCCAGATTGGAATCCCCCATTTGAAAATGCATTTGCTGAAGAGAATTTGATTGCCCCTCTACCTTTATTTATAAAAAATTTCTTCTACGTTTTTTATTAGTTATTCTCTTCTTGTTGGTTGTTGTTCAATGCATTTGCTGACTCGTTTTGAAGAAAGAGGCTGCTAGTTTTCTCAGTGGATTCCAAGGTTCTCTTGTTTTAATACGAATATTCTCCCATAGATCAACTGGATTGATCTCCTCTGTGACCAACCCATTGAACTACAACTGGAGATGGATAGTTGCACCCGGAATTGATCACCATACCTGCGACCTCTGTTCCTGGACGAATCAGTACCTTGCTAAAAGAGCAAAAAGAAAACCCAAGATCGCCCCTGTTACAAGCACATTAGCCACATGCCAACCTCCTTGTAAGCTCTTTATTTGGCCTCAGATGAAATCCACTTAGTTGTATTGTGCATTAGCAGTATGCTTCTGATCATTAGAACAATGAAGTTTTTATTTTTTGCACACTTGGGAACAAAAAAAAACTATTTGCAGAGGGTGTGTATGGCGATTAGAGAGACAGAGAGAAATAATTAACAAATTACCTTAAGGCACGATAATTTCGGAAAGAGATGAAAGCCAAAGATTTGTCAATATTCCCTGTGCCATGTTCCACCACTAATATCCGGCGTACGCTCAAGCAGCCCTCTAGCAGCGTGAGCTTAGCATTCCTCAATACCAAAAAGTGCAATTTTTTTTGCTTGGGAAATCTGTGAGGATGCCAACACGCACCACCGAGGAGGACGACAGGGCCAAGGTGGCCACTAGTTGCGCTGTACGCCCTGGGCCGGGCGTCCAGCTAGCACCCCTCATGGTGGTTTTTTATTTGAAACTTCATCTTGAGTATTAGAACAACTAAAACGAGGCACATTTATCAGAAATTGGAACTGCATTTAACAACTAATTAGAGAAGTGTAAATAAACAGAAGAGTGCCATTATTAAAAAACAGAGAGCACCATAAATCATTTTCCAAAATATTGGATATTTCACTTCCACAAAGAAGAAAGAGGAATCCTATTTAGATTCCCCCTGTAGATGGAATAGTAAAAAATTCCAATAAAAACTTAATTCCAACTGGGGTGGAATAAGAATACCACCTCTTGGGCAGAAAACAGATTCCAGCATTTTTCCCTATCTATTCCACCCCAGTTTCAATTCCACCCCCCTCATTCCGTTTATTTATTTGACCTGAAGGCTGGAATCAGGCAGAACTGGAATACGATGCCAGTTCCAGCAGCTGATTCCAGCAATCCAAACACATATACATAAAAAATGGGCTTATTCCATTCATCTGAACTCAAAATTTTTCTAACAGATACTCAACAATTTTCTCCCAAATTGGGAAGTTCCAAAATTTCTTCCAAACACAAATAGAACAGAAAACCAATTTCTGGTTCGTTCACAAACTGCAGCTAAACAATTAACCAAAAAAAGTTTCTACTGGATACCTATTACCATTGTGTCTCTGCATAGCAGCAATCGCTTCACCAATCCTAATACTGTTCAAGAACCTACACCATGAAAGGATCATCAACATCAGTAAACAACCTGTGAAATATGTTGCCTAATTACTTAAAAACAAGAGTTAATAACACAATTGCAGGGGTTGGGCCTGTAGCTCAATTGATTGAGGGTTTGAATCTGAATCTTGAGGTCCTAGTTTCAATCCCAGCTTACTTAACGCAAAAAAGAAAAAAAACATAATATTAGCTTCCGCAAACAGAAGGTGTAATGCTATTGTTCAAAATATAAACAAAAAAAGAACAGCAAGCTAACTGTAGAGATTTGTAGGTTATACAGAAAAGGTTTGCTCAGCAGCGAGTTGTAGATTATATATGAGTTGGGCTATGAATGCTATTTTTTGGTTGGGCAAAACCATAGTTACTAGGGTGGGAAACGAAACGTGAAACGGAAACGCATGAAAAAAATACTGGGGAAACGAGAAATGAGAAACAATAGAAAATCGTACGAGAAACATCTTAGGAAATGATGTGTTTTTTCCAAAATGATTTTCGTAAGTTCCACACATGTTCCCTACACGTTTCATATCCGTTTTCGACGAGTGTTGCATAAGTTTATCACGCGTTTACATATTATTTACATAAGTTTTCCATATGTTTCCCATGTGTTTCAGAAACATTTCTCCAATTTTGTATCATATTTTGGAAACGTTTCTGAAATGTTTTTCCCTCATTTTAGGGGAAACGAGTTTCCCAACCGCGAGAAACGCGTTTTAGGGGAAACGGGTTTCCCATCCGCTCAAGGAGTTTCTGGCAACTATGGGCAGAACATACACACCTAACATGCTACAATATGTCGCCTGTCAGTGTCTGTTCAAAAAATAAAGGAGGGTAAAAGTCCTGTTGGTTGGGATTAGCCATTGAATGGTAAAACTCATTACATCCTGTAACATAGCTCCCTCTAGGGAACTGAGTTTTAGATGTATACATAGGAAAAGCCGGGTGCAAAGAAAAATGTAAGCACGGTTTGGCGAGGTTCAAGTGGATAATGCAACGGAATCCCAACATGAAGGAACTCGACATTGGTGAGTGCTTTCCAGAGCCACAGATATTGATGGGGATCATACTCTAAAACCAAATTAGCATGGAAGAAGAACGTGAAAAAAATGTCTCTCCTCTCAAATATGGACAATCATGGCCAAAACCCCTTCACGACTCTTCTTTCTCTTCCAAAAGATACTTCCAACGAAGGAAGAAGAACAGGAAATGGGCAGCTAAGTACTCAATTTTAATGGGAGAGAGAGAGAGAGAGAGAGAGAGAGAGAGAGAGAGAGATTCTCACTATTTCCTGGTCCAGGGGATGCCTGGATTAGTTTTTCTGATATTTGTAATACAGGATGGGACTCCTGGTCCCCAACGTAATTCTAATATCAATGAAAATATGTCAATTTTCAAGAGAGAGAGAGAGAGAGATTCCCACCGGTGGCAAGGAAGAAATCATCGGGCGTGGCGGTATCAACTCAGGTCGGTGTTAACAGCCCTTTCCGGGAAGAGTCAATGTTCGGGTCTGCGAAACCGTGTTACTGGAACATTGTTCGGGTACCAGCGGGGGCACGTGCATTTCGTGTTTCTGGATGAAACCAAGTCGGCGCCGGTGCAACTGATCGAGCTAGCCACGTCGACGAGCAGCTTGATTCGAGAGATGTTGTTAGGGCTCGTGAGAATTGCATTGGAGTGCAAGAAGAAGGGGGAGGGAGAAAAGGGGTGAAGTGGGAGAAAAGGGGGTGAACTTGTTTGAGGAGGCTTTGTGGAGTACATACTGTAATGGGAAAAAATGTGGGTTTGCGATGAGGAGGGAGTGTGGGCTCGTGGAGTGGAAGGTGTTGAAGGTGGTGGAGCCCATCTCGAGGGGAGCCGGCATGCTGCCAGGGAAAGGAGATGGGTAGGACAGCGAGCTCATGTACATGAGGGCATGGTTCAACAGGGAGACACTGAGGCTTTCTACATGATGAACCCTGATAGCTCTGGTGTTCCTGAACTTAGTATCTACTTGCTTAGGGTTTAAGGCCTGTGGAAGTTTTTTTTCTCTCTTATTAGTTTGCCTTCTGTTTTGATATTTTCTGTATTGGAAATACACAGGAGATTTGGCATATGCACCATTCAGAGGGTATAGTAGTAGTAGTAGTAATGGCAGCATGTCTAAGAGGATAAGGGGTTGGGGGTTGGGGGATGGGGGTGTACCTATCAATATGTATAGCTTTTTATTTCTTTTCCTTTTGAAAGGAAACTGGAGCATTGGAAACATAAAAAAAGGTGGAAATATACAGTAGAAAGTGGCAGAAAATCTGCCTGAATAGCACTACGCATGAAACTTAACACCATGCAGTGCGGGAATTAGGAAGCCCCATCAGTTTTTCCCATTTCATGATCATTAGATTCTTCTAAGATTTATGTGTAGTCAAGTTGGGCTTTTGGTGGGCTTTTCTAAACAAGACCATGCGTGGCCAAAAGCAAAGCAGTACCAAAGTAGTTCATGTTTTGTGAGTTTATAAGGGTTTGGGTTTTTTTTTTATCTGTTTGAGACTTCCATTCATGTTAGACGAAGAGCTAAGGTTACTTTGGGTCCCGAGTACGGCTATATCAGATAGTACGCCTTTTTTTTTCTCTGGATTATGAATAGTTTTCAGTAAGCTTATGCAAACCAGTAATATTGCTAGTGAAATGCCCTGAACCAGATGTTTCGATGTTTTTGTAGATGGTGGACATCTTGAATAAAGATGGAACCTAGTCAGGAACCAGCCAGAATCACATCCAATGGAAGATCACTGGCCAGGATAAGTTCTGCCAGCTCGGGGGAGCCAATCAAAATGAGAAAATGCAACAACAATAAGGGTTTCACTTAAACCCTACAATGAGAGATGGAAGCCACACCCAACAAATGCTTAAGAACTCCGTAAAAGGGGGGATGACGAGCAGTGATTGAAAATTAGGGAAGGAATACAACAATGGCGTTGTTGAGCATTTCTCCAACAGTGAACATATGCCTTGCAGCACGGAAGTGAAACAATAGCTTCCCAGCAGAGGAGCAAATGTTGAGTGAACGACGCACTGGAGGTTGTCAGCTTAGAAATTTTCTGAATGACAAGAGGCGCATATGAACAATGTTGCCGGATTTGATGGTGGTGAAAGTCTAGTCTATATCTGGGAAATTGGGTTAAGGAGGCGTGGGTCTCACATATTAACTTTTGGAAGAAGTTTAAAAATCATTTGGGTCAAATATTTTTTGCAGCATAGGGAACAAGGAAGACACTCTATTTTGATTGAATATAGACGGTGTGGTGACTATATTCTAGCTGAATGTTTTTCAAACATATTCAAGAAAGCCATGAATCTCAAGGCCTCCACTGCTGATTATATGCATGGTTTTAAATTTCCTCGAAACGACCGAAATGTTTTCTTTTCCATCCCCACCGAAAAGAAATCTCAACGAATTCCTTCCTCATTATTATTTAGGATCAAAATTCCCGAAATTCAACAGAAATTTCTGAAATTCAATCAAACTTTCCAAAATTCGACTGAAATGGACGGAATGACAAAAAAATAGAAAATGTCAACATCATTGAACCACACAACAAAGTAACCGTACCTTATGCATGAGAAGTCAGAACGGCATGGGACCAATAATACCTCAAAACTCTATGTGGTATTGAGATAGAGTTGTGGTCCTTAGTGGGGAGATTGGTTGTTGTACTTTCTTATACTTCATTACATTGTACTTCTATATTTTTTTGAATGGTTGTACTTCTATATTGACTTTACTGTTCTGGACATGTGCGACAACGCATGCCACTAGGTGTTCAATGTGATTAAGCCATTGTGAATGGCTTTCTTGCTTATGTGATGGTTTTTTTTTTTTTTTTTTGAATGGTAATAGAATTTTATTAAAACAAAACGAGACCGAGGAGATCCCGAAGATACAACAAAAAAAGAAGCTAAAAGGGAAAGAAAAAAACATAGAACAACCAAAAACAAAAGCTAAGGAGGAAGGAAATCAAAAATCTCAATGCTCTCCCTAGATCCTCCATCTCTTGCCAATCTATCTGCCTCCCCATTGGCAGAGCTTCTAACATGAATGAAGGAGATCGATGCCGAACCCAACCTATCCTGCATCTCATCAAATAAAGCTGCAAATCTCCAAGGAGATACATGACTACCTCTAAGCCACCCGATTACACTGAGGGAATCTGAGAATCTCCTTCAATGACAACCTTGTTCAAGTTCACTCCATGGAGCATTTTAATTCCTTGATAAATAGCGCGCACCTCCGCCTCGTTCGCATCAGCCACCCCAATTGGTGCTTATGTGATGGTTTATAAATATAAAATATGTACTTCTGCCCATTCTAGCATTTCCAAGAGATTCATCCTAAAATTTCATCATTTGCATATGTTTTCGTACATTTCTGTGATTTTACAAGATTTCCATCAAAATTTCCAGCAAAACATAAATGTTTCCATTTCAATGCCAACTGAAACCGAAACTGCAATTCCAAACATTGATTACATGTTTTTGCAGGTCAACCTCCAAACCCTCACTTTAATCCTCCCTGATGGATTATCTTTATGCGCCTCTGATGAGATTATCCTCTTTACTTAGCTCCAGTATTGTTCCATCCATAGGAGATGATAACATTTCAATGGGAACCACAACAAAATGGTATTTATTCCATAAAGGCCTTCTATTCCCTTTCCCCCCTCAGTCCTTTGGTTAATGATTTTCCCAAGATCTGGTGCATCCCGGTTTCTCAAAACGCAACACCGTTCCCTGGGACACATTAAATGACAATATACACAATGGCGCTCTCCAGCTAAGAGAAACATTTATGGCCCAATGAATTGTCCATTCAGTGGTTTCATTGGGGAGATCTGAAAGCTAGATCAAGAAACCAGAACCCACACTAAACTTTTATATTTGGGAGTTGCAAAAGGTTAGGAACATAGTACATAAGGGAGGCTTATTTGGATCTATGGCAGCTCCGGCCCATCAGAAGCACATGCAACGTAACATCAACCAGATGATCCTATCCTGAAAAGATCTTTGTTGGCATGAATCTTGTAAATTAGTACATGAAGTGTCAAACAATGAAACTCTGGCAAACCCAACATTCCAATGCATCCGTACCGTAACTACACTATAGGAATGCAATTGTTGACCATATTGAGACAAAAATACAGTCAATGCACCTGTTAGATGCACAGAACAAACCAAAGAGAGCACTTGTACATAAAGTGCAAGCGTAATGATCCTTAATTTAAAAAATATATGTTGATTTTTTGTAGAGCGAAATGTAAAGAAGACAGCATCTGAAGGACTAACTGCCAATGCAATCAACTGAACAAGAGAATCAACATTAGTTCAACGCTTCAACAAACATTCTTGAATATCAGCATCAAACCATATCAAAAAAATGATGTATTTACTGCAAGAATATTCACTTGTATAAAGCCCCAAGCAAGAAACTAGGTAAAAATTCAGTGCAGTTCATAACAACGTCCATTTTTTAAGGCTGCTGCATCAAACCAGAACCCAAAATGCACCAAGAAGAAGCATCTAACTCCATAAAAATCGAGCACGGAAAGCCAAAAGATTTAAAAACGTGTAGCGCAATGCATGAAGGTTAATTAAACGGCATTGGAGATAAATCGTAAAAAAAGAAACATACAATTCTCCACAAACACCTTTTTTCTACCTTTTTGTTCTACATCTCAGTAGTGCTTTATTAGTACCAACCTATACAAAATCCCTAGCCCATGAAAAATTATGTTTGGAAAATTCAGGAAAAAAAGGGGACCTACACAATGCTCGAAACCGCGGCATCATTCTCCCGCACTCCTCGTGGCCTCTTTTGCATCATCCATCTTTTCCACTCCTCCCTATCAATCTCAATCCGTCGGATTTTGAATTTAACCAACCGAACTTATAATTTTTAACCAACAAAAAAACCCAACAAGCCTACCCCTCTCACATAACCAATCAGACACATTTATATTCACCAAAATCATTACACTATTTGGATAAATGACTTTAAAATAGATAAATCGCTGCAGTATTAAAAAAAAGGTCTGATTTTGTCCTAAAACGGTAAAACTCACAAAAAATAATACTAGCGATCTTGACAAGTAAGATAGAGGGTACCCTGAGACAGCTCACAACAAGCTCGCGAGTCGAAGGAGAGGTGCAATGTAAGGCGGGGGGTTGCGACCACGCTGTGCAGCGGCAGGAGCGATTGCGTGCATCCGAGCTCTCCCAGAGACCTGCAAAACAAAGAAGAAAATGGGCAAATAATAGGAAGAAGAAGTATTTCCAAACCCTAGAAAAGAAATGCAAGATCCCAAAACGCGGTTTAGGGTTTCTAGGGTTTTTGTCTTGTATGTTCAATTTTATACCTTGGATGGGCAAAGGAAAAGCCTCTTTGTTGGAGGCGAGGAGCGGCGAGAGGCGGAGAGCGGATGCGTGGGAGGGCAGGGGAGGGGCGAAGGGAAGAAGAAGATCCTCTTGCTGTGGAGATGAGGGATCGAGACAGTGAATTGCCACAACGCCATGCCATTTTAGAGAGGGAGAGAGAGAGATTAGGGTTTTGCAGAGATACTATGAAGGCAAAGGGTTTAAGAGAGTTTATTTTCTCCGGAGGTTATACCGAGTGATATATTGGCAGTATTGCACCTTATTTTTAGTTGGGAGTTGGGACAGCCCCTACCGTATTAATACACACCGGTTTGTTTTAATTATGAGAACGGATTATGAACCCCAAACCTATTACTCTACTCAAAAATTACGTTCACAGTCAATTGGCACAATCTAAAACGAACAGGGTCTAATAGTGAGAGGAGAGAAGGTGGATTTTTCTTTCGTTTTTTTTTTTTTTTTTTGTGGGGGGGGGGGGTTGATTTTGAGAACAGTCCAAAGCTGAATATTAAGGCCCTGTTTATTTTAGATTATGACGGCCGATTGTGGAGTCCCCAACCGAAAATTGCACTAAATTTGAGTGGAATAATCAGTTGGGGACTCCACAATCAGCTGTCATTGTGGACATCAAAAGTTTATCCGTGCAAAATTATAAAATTGCCTCATTTTTCTAAGTGGGCCCAACCCATAAAAAGGGTTTTGCATGTGAACGGTCACACTTGAACCCAAATGGGAGGTCTACAAAGAGTCAAGCCTGAGGGCCACCAATTCAAGTACAACTCACTACTACCAAACCTAAAAGCAAAGAGGTAGTGGGTCCCACTATCACGTACTTGTGGGTAGTTATTGCTTTGAAATTGAGTATATAAACACATTTTCCTGTCTTTATTTAAGCGATAGCACAGAAGGCAGTCAAAAAAGTAGAAATAAGAAAAGCAAAGCAAGAAAAAAGAAGAAGAAGGATTTAGAGAAAGCTCCCAGATGAAGAGAAAATCTCTATCCAAAACAAAAAGGCAACAATATTCTCAATGTCTCCCGCTGCAATATGATGAGAGGCTATTCCTTCCATAATGAAATAATCAAAACGATCTGCGCCCCACGCTAGATTTAAGTACTTGAAGAACACTTCCAAGAAGATCAAGTCTCCAAACAAGGCCCTTCATTGAAGGAAATTCACACGCTTTCATAATCGATAAAGTACGAAGCCCGGCGTGAAGTCCACACATTTTCAAATATCAAAAAATGAGAATTACATTTCGAAAGCTCTCGTCTTCACCAAATTCAACATTGTTTTCACTACTTTGATCGTTAATCAGAAGATTCCAGAGAAGTTGTACCACACTTTTTATTAATTACAAATTATTTGTAATTTGTCTCGAATTTAGTGATTTCTTCGAATCTGCGAAATTTGTTATCTGACAGTCATAATCTAAAACAAACAGGCCCTAACAGTAAATTTGGGTATAATAATCAGTTTTGGAGACACAACCGGCTCTCAAAATCCAAAACTAATTTTTGGTCTAATAATCAGTTTTGGGCTCACAAATCGGTTATCAAAATCCAAAACTAACTAGGACCAGATTATCACCTCTAAGAAAAGTGCGATTATTAAAACGAGGGCATGCAAATTTCTCCTTCTCCCTTCGCCTCCCTCATATAAACTACCCCGCCATTTCATTCTGGCAACGGGGCTTCTAGTTTGAAAATTATTATATATATAAGTAAACGTGGGAAGCGTCGTGGGTTGTACGCTACTCATTTCTCAATCTCTCTTCGTCTGCAAACATGAGCTTTGATTCCTCTCGCTCCTCTGCAAATTCCCATGGCAAGGAAGAAAAGAAGAGGTCTCTCGACTCAAACAACCCCTCTTCCCACCATAAAATCAAGAAAAAAAAGGGCCAGAATCAGAAAACCCTAGGTGTTGCTTGGGGCGCCAACTCCCTCTCTTCTTCCAAATCATCCTCTAGAAGATCCCCTTTCACTGATTTCTCTAGGTATAATTTTCCTCTTATCTTCCCATCTTCTGTTTTTTTTTTTTTTTCCCATTCATCCTTTTTGTTAGGAACCTTCATAAACTATCTTTATTCTATATTTTATGAGTTTCCATAATAAAAGAGTACTACTGTAATTGCTTGTTTTATACATCCTAATTGCTTGATTTAGGGAGTAATTATGTGGTTGATTTCAGAAATTTATTAGGTAGAATCAGTATAAAGATGTTAGGTACCTAAGCAATACGGCAAAAGCTCCAGAGCTGATGGAATGTCGTAGGCTAGGCCCTTTAAACCATCCTTTCGCCCACTCTGTGGCAACTTCACTTTGTCTTTTTTACCAGGTAGCCCTCTCCAAGTAGTCCTCTCCCTGGTCATCCTTCTACGACTCGAACACTGGATGTGGTGGCTGCTCTGATACTAAATATTAGGTACTTAACTAATACGACAGAAGCTTTAGAGCTGATGCAACGTGTTAGGATAGGCCCTTTTAAACATGTCCATACCTGGCTGGGTCCTACCATGTCCCATACCTAAGCAGGCCCCCACTCAGGACCATAACAAACGAATGGCTTGATTGTAAGAGCAAGAACATAGAAAATTATCAATATCAGTTGGTTGGAGGTTTGGGTTTCCTCGAATTAACCTGTCTTCTTCTATTCTTATTCAATTTATCCTTTTTATCTTCATTTCAATAGAGCAGTGCTTTATGATGTTATCTGCAATGTAAATTCACCCCGTTCCTGCAGTTACATGGAAGTGAAGAATCAGAAACTTCGCAATCAGTTTGATGCCGATGCTTCCAGTTCTTCTGCCACCAGCGGTTCAAATTCCATAAAGGGTCTCTTTCACGGGGTCTCGATTTTTGTTGACGGGTTCACAATCCCTTCTAGTCAGGTTCGCCCTCCATGAATTCTCTCTTTTCACATTAGAATTGTTGGTGTGGATTTTTAATGTCAAGGAGTTGCTGGGTTTTGAACCCAGGACCTACCGTGAGGCAGTAGCTCTGATACCGTGTGAAATAGCCAATTACCCCAAAAGCTTAATCTATTAGAGTTGGCGTCATTTAATCATTTATACTTCAACAATTGGTTTCGGTTCGCAGGAGCTTCGAGGTTATATGTTGAAACACGGGGGCCGTTTTGAGAATTACTTCTCGAGGCATCGCGTAACTCATATCATTTGCAGCAATCTGCCCGACAGCAAAGTTCGGAATTTGAGGTTTTCATTTCTAAGCTGCAAACCAGAAGCTCTTTTTTGATTTATTTTGCCTTTTAATTTTTTTAGCATTTCTTTGTTTAGAATTATTGTTCCTTTGGGTCTGTTGGGTGCTCACCCAGTTGCATTTTTCAGTGCATTTTGTATGTGAAACTGAAATTTTATTTTATTATGGATTTTGAATTTTGATATTGTTGCACAGGTCCTTTAGTGGCGGACTTCCAGTTGTGAAACCCACATGGGTACTGGATTCTGTAATTGCTAATAGAGTTTTAAGTTGTAAGTTCTTGATCGATCTTTTTATGTATTTTTCTTTCAGTTAAAATCATGGGATGTCAGCCATATAATTTTCTTGCTGCGTAATCTTGAAAGATAAACTTGCAAATATATAATTTGTATATGGTTTATTTTTGTAGGGGTTCCCTACCAACTTGATCAGCTTGCGAATGAAACTCGTAACCAGCAAAAATTGTCAGTCTTCTTTCCTCTAAAAAGCAACTCAAAATCCGAGGATGTTGAAATTCCTGCAAAAGTTCATGAAAATTTTGAAACGGAAGGTTCATTGCCGATGGGCGATTCATCTAAGAATAAATTGTTAATGGAAGTGGGTGAATTCTTAGAAAGTAAAAGCCAGCGTCGTGAAGAATCTGCTTGTCTTGAGCATGAAAATTCTTGTGAAGTGGGAATGGAAGGACCAAGTTTTACTGCTGTAGAAGGCGAAGACGTTGTTAGAGAGGCATTTCAATCCAGCCCCAATAGGCCTTCTGCTTCAGTTAGCAGCTATTGCTTTGATAACAGAGACAATAAAAAATCACCTTCCTCAAGAAGTCAAGGTCCTTATAATCAGCGCCATTCAACTCTTGGGGATCCAAATTTTGTTGAAAACTATTTTAAGGTAATGAAGCACTTTCCTTCAATTGTTATTGATCTAAATTTCTCAGTCTCAGTCAACCCTCATTTTAAATGTGGGGATGGATATGCATTATTGCTGTCGTAGTTACTAAGTTAGAATTTATTTTGCTTTTTATGAAAAGCAAAGACATGTGGAGTCGGCTTTATTAACTTTGTCAGGCGCAAGAAGTTACAGTATTTAACTGGACTTTTCAGGGTAATGAAAGTAATATTTATCTCTACTTACAGATTTTGAAGAAAGCATTTTAATGGAGTATTCATCAGTCAGAAAATCTTAGGCTTGAACCCAATGTCATCGCTGACTCCACTGAGTCGACTTTCTTGTCCGCATTCGTTAACCTTGGCCGCATTCGTGTCTGAGTCCGCATTTTGCCCTATAAAATCAATCAAAACTCCTTTGACTCTCCTGAGTTATGATTGTGTCAACCGATTACTCAGCTGTGTCAACCGAGCACTTGACGACCGCGTGTTGCCAAGTCGACTAAGATTTGCTCTAGCCGCATTTTGACCTGCATCCGCATTTTGAAACAATGGTTTGAACCATGTTTTGAAAGATTGGCTATGCTACTTCTATTGAGAAGATATCCATCAGTTGTCCTATCTTGATTGGCAGCATAGCAACTCCTTTTGAATGTAAAACCTCATGACCTGTGGAGTAGTGTTATTTAGGAGAGCTAAATTACTGATCATCCCATGTTTAGGTTCACTCATTATTATATTAATTAATAAATTATATAGAATATAAGGAAAGAAGGGGAACAAGAAAGGAATCAAGATTAAGACATTGATCAAAATAAGATCAAGATCAAGAAAGGGGAGCGATATATGAACCCAATAAGTGAGGGTGAGGAAGGAAAGAGAGAAAAGAGACTACAATCCCAGCTGAGAGGGATGAGGGAGAGAAGAGAGAAATAAAGAAAGGAGAGTTTAAGGATATAATACTGACCTGATATGAAGCATCACACTTCGGAAAAGGCATCACACCTAATCATTATAAGAAACATTGATGTTCATTCATATTCCACTGTTTTCAGTGCCGATAGGCTTTCCGTATTTATAGGCTACATTAGCCATATAATTAGGACTCCTATTATATTTAGCTACTAACTCATTGGAATAAAACTCCTATTAGATAATCTCTTTACTACTAGAAATTAGGACTCTTCACACCCACTAGAACTCCTAACTCATCATGGAAACTAACCCTCTTCAAGTCCTACAAATACAAGGACTCTTTTATTTTGCAATGTGTGGGGTCTTGTGGTCACTTAACAACTTAAGGGATTTATTACAAATGACATAAATGCCCCTATTGTCACAGGGTGACAATTTGGTTTACCACATCTCATGTTATATGTCTATGAGAAGCTCAAGACAAGCTTGGAGAAGTGGAAAACCTTCCAGAAGTCTAAAGTTTTGCACAAGCTTCTTAAAATATTCTAGAACCTTGTAGAGATCTCTAGAATCATGTAGGAGATTCTAGAAGCTTCTAGACATCTTTGGAATCATATATAGAATTCTAGAATGTTATAGACATCTCTATCACTTAAGATTTTTATAATAAACATGTGGGCCCCATTTTAAGCACCCACAACTTAAACAAATCAAGTAATATTGGTGGCAAAAGATTGTGTTACCCCATCCCATAACTGAAGGGAAAAGATACCTAAAAGACAGTTACAGATTAAAATATAGGCCATAGGATGGTCCCCATCATTAGGTTTCAAAAGCTCACAGAATTTGTGTAGCCATGACTTTTTTAGCTTCGGCTTGAAACCGATCGACTCGGTTGAGTTCTGAGTCGAAGGATAAGTTTTAAGTTGATCGATTGAACAGAAGCCAGAATGTCTTAGTCAAGAGGCATATTGATCCACTGTACTGATTGAAATGGCTGGACATGAATTCTGACATATCATTCTATGAGAGACAGGCACATCCATGTTGATCATCACAGGCAGTTGGTTTTGCATTATTGATGGACCTCATTGTTCATCATGTCATAGCTCTTCTTTTGCATAACCTAAACTGTTAGTTTATCGTGTTATGTTCCATTACTTCTGTTTGACATTGGCTTTTGAATTGTATTATAGTAATTCTTTGTTATGACAGTCTGGTAGCAAACCTTGACATGCTGTTAACTGTGTAGAACTCAAGGCTGCATTTTATTGGTACCTGGAGGAGTCGGTACCGGAAACGTTTCCCTCAGTTGCTGAATGGAGTTAAACATGGAAATCCTAATATTAATGCCCTTAGTACCTCAGAGAGAACTTCAATTATTCACGTTGACATGGTAACATGCGCTATCATCTTTCAGAAGGCTTTGAACATTAACTTCTACTCCAAATGCTTCCTGTTTATCATTGTGTTTTCCGTTTGTTGTGAGTGTGAATGTTGTATTGGTTTTGTCTTGCTTTTGACTTTCAACCTTTAACTGGGGAAATCATTGCTCTTGAAATATTTTTATAAATACATATATATTTATTATTTTTTGTGTGTTTCAACTCTTCTTTTGTGAAGTATTTCCATGGTAACCATTTTCTGTTGCAGGACTGCTTTTTTGTGTCTGTGGTCCTCAGAAAATATCCTGAATTACTAGATAAACCTGTTGCTGTGTGTCATTCGGACAATCCCAAAGGGACAGCTGAAATATCCTCTGCAAACTATCCTGCACGTGATTATGGTTCGATTTTATGCCAAGTTGAATTTGAATAAAGTGCCTTTGTGTTTGTGGCTCTGAGTTTTATAACCCTTTTATATGTTCTTAGGAGTAAGGGCTGGAATGTTTGTTAGAGATGCCAAGGCTCTTTGTCCTCACCTTGTCATTTTTCCTTATAACTTTGAAGCTTATGAGGAGGTAAGCCACCCATTTGACTTCCAAAACTGACATTTAACTGGCTTATATATATATATATATATATATATATATATATATATATATATATATATATATATATATATATATATATATATATATATATAAGGAAAAGGATTGTACGCTCGAGCGTACCAAGCTTATGGTACGCTCGAGTGCCCAATCACATGTGGGCCCACTTTGTTAGGATGATCCAAAGCATTCATTTGAAAGGCCCTTACATAGATGGGGTGTGTACCAAAAATCAGCTCCATAAGATCATCCTAACCCATCCATTTGTGGGGGCCAAAATGAACAGACCACAAATCTGCCCATTTTTGCCCTCCACTTTTGGAGGGGTTAGGATGATTCAATGGAGCTGATTTTTGGTACACACCCTATCTATGATAGGGCCTTGCAAATGAATGCTTTGGATCACCACAAAAAATGTGGGACCCATGTGATTGGGGCACTCGAGCGTACCATAAGCTTGGTACGCTCGAGTGTACAATCCTTTTCCTCTCTCTCTCTCTCTCTCTCTCTATATATATATATATATATATATATATATATATATATATATATATATATATATATATATTGCTTGCGGAAACATTAGTGGTGTAATGTTCATTCTTTGTTTCATCTGGTTTTCTCGTTTGATTATTTTTGGAATTCTATTTTGTCAATGTATGATACATTGCAGGTTGCCGATCAATTTTATAACATACTGCACAAGTACTGCAACAAAGTTCAGGTTTTTATATGTCAATATTTCTTATCGATTGCCTTATGTTTCACTATCGCTTGCTTTGTGACTCAGTAAACCAGCGACTCCTACTGAATACAGGCAATAAGCTGTGATGAAGCATTTTTAGATGTTTCACACTTGGAAAGTGACGATCCTGAGAATATAGCTTCAATAATAAGACAGGAAATATTCGAGACCACAGGATGTACTGCCAGTGCTGGGATTGCTGGAAATTTGCTTATAGCCCGTCTGGCCACCCAAACTGCAAAACCAAATGGTCAATGTTTCATCCCTTTTGATAAGGTATTATTTTGGCATTTGGGTTTCTTTTGAACATATACTTTCTGATATTCTTTCTAGTTTATGTACTGTGAGATTCTTTTCTGATGCTCAAACAGTTCTTGCTGCAAACTTTTCAAGTAATATTTTTTTTTCTAACTAAGCCTTTGTCCCAGAACTTTTCAAGGAATATGATTTGATAAATTTTCTCATGTGCCACATGCATTATATGTTGATGAATAAGATTGTTTGATATTACATTCAATCTGTGGTTTGATCTTTTCTTGTTTTCTCCTATTGATTCTCCTTGTGATATTTGTGACTTATCTTGTTTTGTGGTTTCAGCTAAATCACTATGATTACATGCATAGTTGTAGTTCAATTTATGAAACTGCTGTTAGGCATAATTATGCATCATTAATTATTTGCAAACTTTTAATTATCAGTTGGAACTCTGTTGTTTTGCTTGCAGATATCCAATTTTCAGTAGCAGTTAGAAACCCATCCTTCAAACTACCAGTTACTCCAAAAGCTTAAGCCGTCGGAATGGCGTTATTTAATCTTTTATACTTTAACACTTCTGATGAATGCTTTATCTAATTCTCCCTGAAAATATAGCTTGGGATCTTGTGATGGGTGTTCATGTGTGTTGGGAAGCTGCCTTTATGTGTAAGCTTAATGCCAGACTAGGTAAATGTAAAAATTACTGGTTTTTTTTAGTATTTTGGCTAACATATTCTGACTACAACCATATGCCCTTTAATCTTCAAAATCATGATTTCACAAGCTTCATCGTCTTCCTGAAAACCTAGTCTTTATTGTCCTCCCTCTGTCACTCCACACCCCCTTCCTTTCTTTCTTTTTCTTAAGTGAAGAAATAACTGGTGTTGTAGGCACAAGATTTGGTTCCTTCATTTGCTTGATGTGGCCAGGCCGCCAGGGTCATCCTGTGCATTCACTAGAATCTTCATGTTTTAGGTTTCCTATAAATGTGATCTTTCTCACATTGTAGTTCTCTTCAGATCAAACATTTCAAAATCTTAAAAAGAACCTCTTGATGAGAAGATCTGCTTTTATCTTCTCTATGTTCATAAAACTAAATCTGCTCTCTTTGATGACTTGGTATAGGTTTTCTGAGTCATTGACATTGTAAACTAATATAGAAAGAAAAGGTATGCTTTAGTTAACCAATACAAGGGAAGCTGACAGAGATTGTAGAATCGACTCATGGATTTCTCTGAAAATTTTCCACTTTCCGGAAATCAATTGAGCAGGAAAAATCTTCTTGGGTGCAATGGATTCAGTGCAAACATAAAATTTTCTGCCCAAAGTCCAAACATAAAACTCGGATAAGCGCCAGGAATATCCTGATAGTCTTGTCAGCTTTGGATAATGTTCAAACTGCTCAGTTCTTCATAGAAGAAGAGTTGAGAGGGAAAAAAAAATCAAACTTACATTTTCGAATTTGTGACTATGATGCTTTTGGCATTATATAATAATGATATATAATGTATACACTGTAACTTGTTATATTGTGCCCTCGACATAATATTTTGTACTACTCTGTAACTTGTTATATTGTGCCCTTGACATTGAATTTTGTACTTTGTGACTTTCTCCTTGTTATTAAAATAGAATGTTTTTCTTTCTTAATTATAGTTGGCATTTTGGACTGGAAGTGATATAAAACTGAGAAGTTAATTTCATGAAATATTACAAGTAAATGAGATATCAGGTAGGCATAGAAGGATATAAGTTCTACTTCTGTAAAGAATCCTAATAATCAAGAGTCGAAAGACTCCCTAGGCATAATCATGCGTGTCATCCTTGTGCTGGGGCCATGCTAATATTCTCTCTATTGTTCCAATTTTATCTGATGTCTCCGAAGAGACTGGATACTAATTCAGTTATTTGGATATGGTAAGGGATTGTACAGGGATCTTCCAGAGAATATGGGTACAACAAGGATAAAATACTGATGTGTAAGGATCCTTAAAGCCTAGCATATGGGAAACCCATATCATAGGGCAAGCCTTGGCACAACGGTAAGGTTGCTCCATTGTGACCTAGTGCTCACAGGTTCGAGTCACGGAAACAGCCTCTCTGCAAAGCAGGGGTAAGGCTGCGTACATCTAGCCCCCCCCCCCCCCCCCCGGACCCCGGAATGACGGGAGCTTCATGCATTGGGCCGCCCCTTTTTTTTTTTTTGTAAAGTTGTAGTTCACTGCTTTATAGTTCATACTTCCTAATTAATCTTACCCTAAAAATATGCGAACTCATAGATCATAGTACAAAGTTCAGATATTTCAAGATATACAGTATAAAACTAAATAGAGTTTGTGTATCACTTGAGATGTAGACAAGTACCAGAATTTGAGGTGAATCAAGTGCAACCTGTACACAATAATGCAAACCATGGTGATATGATGTTCAGTCATATTGTTTGCTATACATTGATCTTTGGTTAGTGTTGTGATTGCTTTCTTTATTTTTTTAAAGATCTTTACCTAACATGAGCATATACCTCAGATTTATACATTGTGGACCACTTATGATGCACGTTCTTGTTCTTGATTTTTACATGTCATTTCATCCTAAAATTTATTCTTTATCATCCAAAATATCTTAATGATACTTTCCGGTAGCAATGCTTCTCAGGTTTCCAACAAGTTACACTTAAGTTTTGAGATCATCAAATTTCTCTTTAGACCATAATTTGTAGGACAACCAAGAGGACAGCAAGGAAGCTAGTCAGTTTTAATGTCCAGTTGTATCACACACAGACACACGCACACTCATATATTCCTGTTTTTTGTGAACACAGTCTCCTATTTTTCTAGTTCCTAACTTTCAATGTTCTTGATGTGAAACATGCACATGGATGGAGGCTCTGCATTATTTTCTAATCTCTATGATATTATTATTAACTCGACTTTGGTTGTTATGTGATTGGTTTTGCTTACTAAGCAACAGTTTTCTACGCAGAAGTTTTGGAATAAATAATGGGCCTAAAACCATCATACTCACTGCACACATTTTGATTATATCAGGTGGATGATTATTTTAAAAACCTTCCAATCAAGGCACTTCCAGGCATTGGGCATGTATTATCGGAGAAGTTGAAAAGCCAAAACATTCAGACATGTGGCGAGCTCCGTGTGATATCAAAGGTTCTTTAAGATTTCATTTTTGAGATATTACGTGCAAATAGATCTCAGTTCAAACTAGTACCGTTTTTGTTCTATTGCTTGATAAACCAATATTTGATATACATTTTGTTAAGAGATAGGAAGTAAAATAGCTTTTACATATATTTTTTTGGGGGTTATTCTTGGGCTGTTAGGATGGGCCTCTTCATAATGGAAACTATTGTAAATATCTTTAAGTTGATTAATACATAAGCATCATGGGAGTCGTGGGGTTGGACATCAAAACCTATAAATTCCTTCCCTTTTGTTCTCTTGCTTCTCTTCTCCTTTTTATTATTTAGTACACCTGATCTTACTTCTTGGATGATCTCCTCCAAGGTTTCCTCTTTCTTCTTACTTGAACATGCTATTAGAGCCAAGACCCATCATTGCCTTTGTTTAATTTCTGTGTTCTCTTCTTAAAAACCATAAACTTCTCTTCTCTTCTCCTTTTTCTTGTCTTTCTTTGAATATTTTGCATTGAGCAAACCTAGGGTTTCCCCCCCTGTCCCCAATACCCATGATACAAATGCATGGAATGCAACTTACTTCTGTTAAGCTAAATGGGCCAAATTACCTTCTACGAGCTCAATCTGCGAAGGTGGCCCTTGGAGGAAAGTGAAAACTGAAGTTTAAAAAAAATAAAAAATAAAAAATAAAAAAATAAAAAAAGACCCAGTTAATCTGACAATGAGTACGAATATTGGCTCAAAGAGAACTGACTTGGTTGTGGAAGAGTATGGATCCACAAGTTAGTGCAAATGCAATGTTCATTGATGGGATCAAGAAGGTATGAGAAACTGTGAGATTAGATGAAAATATGTTCCCCTCTAGATCTTGGGTTCAGAATCTCATTAAGTTCATGCGTAGATTTTGGCTTGCAAGGAGATCCCATCCCCTCTTTAAATTCCCTTTATTCGTCCCTTCAGCATGTTGGGATCGCTAGATCCTCTTCACACCCTCGTATTAGAGAGAAGTCTTCATTGGCATTCTCAACATGCAGAGGTGATGGTGGCAAAGGATGTGGTTGTGAATAAGGGAGAGGCTGTGGTAGCGGTAGACATTGTTTTGAAAATTATACGATTTACGATTCAAATCAAATCTTATGCATAACGATTTGAATCCCATATATCTGTATGTATGTAGCTATTTATCATATATATATATATATATATATATATATATATATTTATATAATGCAAACAACCACTCATACTTCTGTTTTGGCACCATACACCCTCTTTATTTTAAACTCTTTCATTAGCGTTTACCATTCTAGTGTGATGAAAGAAATAGTTGAAAACACAAAAAGGGATGTGTGGTTACAAAATGATGGGTTGTAAACTCTCTCTCTCTCTCTCTCTCTCTCTCTCTCGATATATATATATATATATATATATATAAATTTGTTTGCCTAATTTATGAAAATAATTCTATTTACAAGTTTGGTTAAATTAGATAGATCAAAAGACTCACCATTTGTGCTATATTTAGCTTGAGGAAACTAAAATTTCTTCATTGTAGTTTTCCTATAAATATAGTGTATGGAACTTGTAGTTTCTTTCTTTCTTCTGTTTTTGCTGTATCCTTCTGCTGTATGTTAGGATTGTATCAACGGTTTCACAAAACCTCAAAGCTGTTACTCACTTGCTGAGTCAATACTTTTCCAGGAGGTTCTTCAAAAGGACTTTGGCACAAAGACTGGTGATATGTTGTGGAATTATAGTAGAGGAGTTGATCTCCGAGCAGTTGAAGTCGTTCAGGTTTGGAAAAAGGATAGATTATTTTCAATTGATGCAAAATTACACTTCCCCTAGTCTACGAATTGTGCCTATGCACTTTGTACCTATGATGTAGAGCAGTGTGTACCTATGATGTAGCTTGTATGGTGTTTGTATTTTGGGAACGGATCTATAATCTTGTGAATAATTTTTATTTCTTTAAGCTTGTTTGAGTGTTATCTTTAATTAGTAGAATGGGTTGTAGATTTCTTTCTAGTTTTAAACCGCCTTCATAGTCATCGTGTTTTAATCTCTTAGTTCTTGCACTGTAAGAAGGTTAACAAAAAAAAAACTCGTTAGGTGCTCATTTAGCTGTTGTTTGCAGCATTGTGTGCATGCCATTTGTAAAGTATTTAATTTGTTCTGAATCATTATCTGTCTTCAACCATTGATCGAAAAGGGTACTAACTGTTAACAGGATCACACACACACACACACACACACACACACACACACACACACACATATATCTTAATCTCATATTTACAACTATGCCATGTGTTATATTCTATGACGGGCCCCATCCTAAATGAGCATGAATAACAACTTAACTACTTATATGATAGGCCCCATCATAAATATAAAGCGCAGCATGGGTATTTTTTTCTCTTGTTCTGTGAGAGATATTGTTCCGAATGGAGCCCTGAAATCTTTTAAATTGGCATTCAATGAAATCCAAACCTGATTCTGGAGCCGACCATGGATTGGTGAGGATGGGGACAACAATACTAGTGCTTAACTGTATGATTACTCTGATTATACTACCATTCCATTATTTTTGTTTGTAATATGGATGTCATGCAATCCTCTCACCTTCTTGCTTGCACACATGATTTGTTTACAGGAGACCAAGTCTATTGGTGCTGAAGTTAATTGGGGTGTGAGGTTCAATGATGTAAAAGATGTGAGTATTTTTCTGTAGAATGAAGAGTTAAGTGTCACTTTTTGGATCTAACTTATGAATGGGTCTCATATTTATTTCAATTTCTTCTTGTAGAGTCGAGATTTTCTTGTAAAGCTTTGCAAGGAAGTTTCATTGCGCTTACAGGGATGTGGAATGCAAGGTCGCACTATTACATTGAAGGTACAATTGTTTCTAGTTCTTTCAGAGCACCGTACATAAATATTTTTTTATTAAGTTATAATTAGTGTGGCTGTTGGAGTTATTGAGCACTACAATCAATGCCATTCACTTGTGTAGTCGCTTATGGCGCCATCGGTGTTTTCTATCAAGGTGGTTTCCATTGTTCGTTAGCATAGTGTTAAGTGAAAACTACTCGTCTTTGTCATGCAATTTTTTCAGGTAAAGAAGAGGAAGAAAGGTGCCGGGGAGCCCCAGAAGTATATGGGATGTGGGGACTGTGAAAATTTAAGCCATTCCCTAACGGTAGTTGCCACAATATAAATAATTGTTTTATATTTTCTTATTTTGTTTTATATTATCTTTATTGTTATTTTATTTTTATTTTGGAAGTTAACTCTTTGGGTCCTACAATTTTGCTAATTATTGGTTGATTAGGTTCCTATCGCTACAGATGATGCAGAAGTTCTTCAAAGGATAGCAAAACAGCTTTTTGGTTCCTTCTCCTTAGGTAAACTTGGTTGGCTAATTATATCTATGATTTCACTTGTTTAAGAATTTTAACGTACTTTGCCTAAAAAAAAAAGAGAAAAAAATTCTAACATACTTTTTGTCAATAATATATTTGGAAGAGAAGTACTCAATTAAGGACGTGTTCGACAACTATTCTTTTCCTTGATTTTCTCCTTTTTTAGGTAGAATGAGGAAAGCCAAAAGAATCTCTAAAATCTCGTTCGGCTGCGTGACCCGTTTAGGTCCGTTTCTAAAATTTTGCCTACTTTTTCAACTAAAAAATAGGATTCTACGAAGTGATAAATAACCGTTTCTAAAGTTTGTCATCACTCCGTTTCTTGCCCGTTTAATCGGCGAGAATGAGAAGCCTTGCCGAACGTGCCCTAAATCTATGACAACTTCTGCTTCAAGGGTCCACTCAAATTTACCTTTTTCCCTTTTTGAAGCAATAACTATAGCAATTATTGAACTGCAATTGCTAATGAACATGAATTGGAATATGGCTAAACTGTAAAAAACACACACCTTTGAAATGGTCTTAGGCATAGGCCATTCTATTATAGCAGCGACCTTGCTGTTATTAACTTGAGCCTCATCCTTTGACACCGAAATGTTGCAAGTTTCACATATTTCGAATTTAACATTAGCTAAATCCCGAAATTTCGGGCTAAATCCCGAAGTTTTGGGTGAAATATTGTAATTTCGGGCTAATCCCGAAGTTTTGAGTGAAATCTTGTATTTTTTGAATCCAAGAGGATTTTGTTTTGGTAGCAACCGAAATCGAAATATTTCGGCCAAAGCGAAATGTTTCGACCGAAATTTAAAACCATGCTTTTAAGCCAATCTGCTTTCTAATTATGATCGTGACTAACTGGGGGAAGACACTTGCGAGTACTTTTTGTCCATCTTCTTGTGATCACTCATCTTGAGAGTTGATGACTCAAGGCATCATGGAGATTAATCTTAACCATTAAAAACGCTTAGAGTTATGCCAAAGATAGGAGATCTTAAATTAATATTGATGGGGTGTCTAAGGGCAATCCATGTTTATCTGGGTTGGTGGAATCAGTAGAAATTTTGAATGAAAGACTATCTTTGCTTTCTTTCATTATTATGAGTTGAGGCAAATACCCATGCGGAAATAAGAAGCATTTTGGTTACCTTAGATATTGTAAATCCTTTGGTTTCTCGAATGTTAGGGTGAAATCTGAGAATAAGGTCCTTATTGATATGATTTCCGCTAATAAGGAACTCCATTGGTCTACAAAGTGCTACTTCCAGGAACTTAATCTCCTTATCCATTACTTGAAGCCTATTTTTTTTTATCAAAAGTTAGGGAAGGAAACTAGGCGGGAGATCATCGTGCTAATTTTTCATGTGAGATGAAGAATAATAGGGTGTTCTTGCAGTGGAGTGATATTCCAAAGCTGGCTAGGGGTGCCAGAAGATGTGATTCCTTGGGTATTCCAAGTAGTTGTAGCAGATAAGTTTTTTTTTTTTATTGGTTTTATAAATCTAGAGGTAAGGTGGTATGCCCCCCTCTTTGTACTCTTTTCTTATATTAATAAAATTTAATGTGCCGGATCGGGTTCCTCAATAAATTCTGGGTTAAAAAAAGATTGTTACCGAGTTACCGAGGATCCTCTTTTTAATTAGTATATATTTTGAAGAAATTGTCTCATTGGAATTCGTTGTCCTTTCATCTTTGATGATTCTATGTATACTATATTTGCATATGTTTTGCGTTTTTGTTTTATGTGGTTATAATACAGAAACTACATCTGGAGCTAATGTATGCTATCAAGGACTTTTGATATGCATCACCAACTACTATCTTCTTAGTGTTTGTTCCTTGAAAATGCAGAGTTCGAACTTTAAAATATTTTCAAAATCAGTTTCGTCTTCAAAATGAACTCTTACCTACCCGACTGTTCTTGGATAGATGTCAAGGAGGTGCGGGGTGTTGGATTGCAAGTTTCTAGGCTGGAAAGTGCAGACATGACTAAACAAGGTGCCTAAAATTATATAGTTTATCTTGTATTAAACAAATATAAGGATGCAGTTGAACTGTAAGTGCTTCTGCAATTTCTACGATTACATTGGAATCAACATTTTTCGCCATTATTACACGATATCTACCTTCGTCTTTCTAGAATCAACTAGGAATGAGGAAAAAAGTTACTAAGGAATATGTGCATCCTCATTTATCAATTTATATCCTGTTTCCTTCACTCATTTTGTGTTGTGAATTGTGAATAATTCAGGTGGTGTCTACGGTAGATCTCATAGTTGACTTTGTTTGTTTCAGTCAGCATGATTGCTATTATGTTTCCATCGGTTTCTATTTTGACCTTACATTATTTGCTGTTTCCATAGGGCATGAAAAAAATACACTGCAGTCCTGGCTTGTTACTGCCTCAGAAAATACAGGAAAAACTTGTCAGACCATTTGTCCAGCTAAAGAGACGTCCAATGGAGGTGAATGCAGATGAACTCTCTTGATGCAGTATATTGTGATTTTTCTTGATGTTCCATTGGAAAATACTTTTACACTGCAATTGGGCTTGATAAATTTGTTCTTCCAAATACAGAGTTGGTTCATATAAGATACTAAGATTTTTGTATCAAGTTACGTAAGATATGAGTTGATTCATTGAGTAAGATACTAAAGATTTTGTATCAGGTCATGTAAGAGTTGAGTTGATTCATAGAGTTTGGTATAACTCAACTGAGTCACAGTTAATTTCTTCTTTTTTCGATAAAATATGGGCGATGATAAATTCTCACCCCCCCTAGGATAATTCTCACCCCTTTAACGTGAATTGACGTTAAAAAGTATTAAAGTCCACATACCATCCTTTAAAGGGGTGCAAATTATCCTACAGGGGGTGCGAATTTATCATTGCCCTAAAATATTAATCACATAAATTCTGAACTATATAAAGCAAGTTGCTGAAATTTAAAAAAAATAAATATTAGCAGCACATGCTGACCATAAATGCGTGTATGTACTCATACGAAAGCCTAAAATACTATGTACTAAACATGGATATTTCTTGTAGTTTTTCGCTCAATCTCAATTTCAGTTAGATTACTTAATCCTTAATTCTTAGAATAGGGAAAGAAGTTGAAAACGGAAAATATGCTTACTTTACTTATACAGAAGGGTTCATGACTCATTCTAGTCACACAAGCGTGACTTGAATGGGTCTTTTGCAAGTCAACCAATATGTGGGTGACTCTGTAGGTAGATCTCGGACTCAAGAGTGGCTTTCTCGAGTCCTTGTCATTTTGTTCAAGATCTCGAGCCAACTCAGTGTTGAACTCAGTTCCTCAAAAATCTGGTTCGAGTTGGCCACTCATATCATGTCAGCCTATATTTTGATTATTGATTTCTGTGACTTCGGGGAAAATAAACCAATCATTTTATATGTTTGCATTTTATCTATTGTCATCATCTATGGATGTACTGAAGTTTCTCTGTTGTCACAGATATATTGTTGGTCAATGGAAAGTGCAAATCAAATAATTTTGACCGTGAAAAGGAGCATTTTGGTGGAAATTCTGGTCAACTGTGCATTGATGAAACTGTCTCCTCACACATTAATCGCTCCAGTGGTGATGCTTACATTCATAAGGCATCGACATTGCCACCAATATGCCATCTTGATATGGTAGTTTTAGAGAATCTTCCTCCCGAAATTATTTCAGAAATAAATGAAATGTACAGTGGAAGGTTAATTGAGTTCATGGAAAAAAGTAAAGGCAAGGATGGAAGATTAAGTACGTCTGTTTGTGCCATCTCACTGCAAGAAATTGAAGGTACCCTTTCCTTGGTTCCTATTCAAAGTATATACTATTCTGAAGAAGCCTAGTAGAAATAGTGATATTGTCAAATCAAATCAGGTGCGAGAAATAAGGGCAAAGAACCTGTTTGTTCTTCTCCAGTTCACCCAAATAATAAGGCGAGTCAATTTTTTTTGTTTGAATATTAAAAGTATGGTTAGTGCATTACTAGCCCATTTTTATTTTAATTTCTCTTGTTCCCTCCAGTATGGGTTTCTCCTTTTCTTTTAGTATTACTTCTTTTCGTTGTATGAAAGTGTCAGTCTCAAGAATGCTATGTGACTTTAATATATAGCTACAGTACTAATTAGGCAGTGATGGAAAGTCAGCTCAATCATAGATACAGGTTTCCCAGACCCTTGGCAGATCTAGGGAAAATTTTATTGAAAATCTTGCAATTGTTTTTTTTCTTTTCTTTTTGAACTGGTAATTCAGGGAAAATTTTATTGAAAATCTTGCTATTGTTGTTTTTTCTTTTCTTTTCTTTTCTTTTTGAACAAGTAATTCTAATATGGAGAAACATCGTGCCATGGCTTTCATTTGTGGAATTCGTATATAAATGTACCATAGTATCAGAGCATATGATACCTTTATCAATAGGATTGAAATGGGGGTGTAGTGGGTGATTCCAGAAATTACATTCTTCTAATCCATGAAACCTAATTAAGGTTTGTTTCTACAGATTACAGAGAGTACAGGTCCCAAAATCCCGAATGCATCTGTCTCTTGCTCAGGATCCTCAGATTTGCATAATACCACTATGTATTCAGATCAAGTTGATTTAATGCCTGCATCCTTGAGTCAAATAGACATCTCAGTTCTCCAAGAGCTACCGGATGAATTGAAGGCTGATATACTTGAGTTACTTCCTGCACATCGAACATCAGAACATTCCGGTGACACCGTAAGAGGTTATGTAAGGGAATACCCTATTGACAGCATAAGGATGAACAACAGTGGATGTTCTATGGAAGGATTTGATTTAGTTTCAAATTCTAATCTTTGGATAGGAAATCCCCCAAAATGGGTCGACAAGTTCAAAGCCAGTAATTGCTTGACATTGAACATTCTTGCACAATTTTATTACAAATCTGGGTCAAATGGCGTTTTATCTTCGATATTGCGGTGCATAATTTCAACTTCTCCTCTTTCTCTAGATTCATGTAGTGAGGAATGTGATGATGCTCTTTCCTGCTTGTGCGAGCTTTTTAAGCAGTACATTAAGCTTAAGATAGAATCCGACATTGAAGAGCTCTACATTTGCTTTCGTCTTCTGAAAAGGTACTTCCAACAGGCTTACTAGTTTTTTCTATGCATACTTGTTATAGATTCATGCTTTAACTTTATTCTTTCATATCAACAAAATAGGCGTATTGTGCTATATTTCTTTTCAATCAGTTCGTCCCTTCAGATTGTTTTTTGGAAAGTATCATTGTTTTTCAAGAGCTCCAATGCCTTTCTCAATTTTCTGTATTTTTGCCCAGAAGACATTTGTTGATGACACTTATGTATGAGATGGGCAAATTTCATGTTCTAAGAAACTCCTGTTCGTCTTTTTTCGTACACAAGATGGAAGTCCTCTCACACTGTTTATATAGATATTACATGTGGTTAATGAAATGATTTAGTTTTAATATTTTACGTAGTATGAGGACTAGAAAGGTTGTTTTGCCCCTTTTCCGTGAAGATGGGTTGATATTCATATGTAATTCCTTGTTTGTTTGTCTTTGTATGTGAAGTTTGTTCAACATTGAATCTTCTAAGCTTCCTTTCTATAAATTTTTTTGTCTCCACATGTTGCAATTCCAAACTTCAATTTGCCAAACTCCAATCCCTTTATGTGCAGATAGTTGTCCAGGACAATTCATTGTAGAAGGGATATAACGTCCACACTCCCTTGTTTTGATAATGGCATTACATTACACCCTTTATTTTACGCTTTTCTGATTGACTGTTGTTGATAGCTTTTCGGGAATCATAATAGCCTGTAACAATAGAAAAGTGGAAAGAGTGGACTGTGATCATCAACACAAGGAAGTTACAGACAAATAACTTTAACGAGAGAATTAAATAAAGCACACTAGGGAATTGCTGCCCCTTAATTCCTTTGTAACTAGCTGAATGGATAATATGAAACTTCTATCCCTTTCTGCATTATTTCACTCTGAAAATGCCTTCCCTCTAAAGATCCTCTTATTTCTTTCCTTACAAATATCCTGAAATGAATGCATTACTTTAAATGTTGTTGTAGGCAATTTTTTCATCAGAATTTGTTTGTTTCTCTCCTGCGTCGACTTAGAGACTATTTAAATACTACCATTGTTTATAGTTGTTATATTTTGCCCCCATTTCCATGAATTCTTCTGTTATTGTCTTAGGTTATATTGTTACCGTATAAATATGGATGCTTTCTAGAAAAGACATTTGCTCGCACTCACACTATTTTTCTTTGTAAACTATATCATTTTAAGTCAACTTATGTGGGACATTATCATTAAATATTCTTAGTACATATGCAACCATAGAAGCAACATACTTGGTGCTTGTTGCATGAAATGGAGGTTCATTACATAATCCATCATACATGCTAGTGACGGATTTGATGACAAGTTGTTTTAGGTGCACTATAGTATATGCTCAATGCGGTCTTGGATTCCTCTCTTGTTTAATTTCCATTTTCCATTATGGCTTCTATTTTTGCTTAGCATCAACAAGATTATTAAAAGGAGAAATTATATGGTGTAGGGCCTTTGTACGGTAGAGGTACCACGCTTGATATTTGATCCAATAGCAGCTCAAAAAGTGAGCTGCTGTTGGATCAAATATCAAGGGAGGTACGCCTACCGTATTGTTGTAAGGCCTTACACCATATAAAAACTCTATTAAAAGAGTACTATTAATTGAATATTGATGATTTTGGCAGGTTTACAACAAAATCAGATTTTCTCCTACAAGTCTACAACTTAGTACTTCCTTCTCTTCAGGTAATTTTCTCCTACAAGTCTACAACTTAGTACTTCTCTTCAGCTAATTTTAGATTTATTTCATGCACAACACATTTTATGTATCTAAGTAGATGAGATGTTACCTTTACACCCCTTTAATGATTGTACTATAAAAAGGGGGCTATTTATAATTGCCTGTAATTGACTTCAGTAACTATTATAAATACAATGGGAGACAAGATGTGGGACAGATTTTGAATCCCACTTCCCGATCTTCCTGAATGAGTTCTCACTCATCTCTCTCTCTTCATGACTTGGTGATCAAGCTATTGTTGCCATGGTCAGTGCAAGGGTTTAAGCCATGAAACGTCTACAGTCAAATCCTAGATATGAAACCCCAAAAGTTAGAAATGTAGCCGAGACAACTGTACATAATGCACCTGATATTTCCTCTGGCTATTGAGATTACCATGGTAGCAATATGAAACGGTCCTCCTATCATATAAGGGTTTCCACTTTGTAAATATGTTTTAATGAAGTTCATGTTTGTGGAAGTTGAATTTATTTTGGGTTCATGAGTTTTAACTGCGAACTTCTGCGACTTCCAAGTGTGCTAGTTTAACAGATGGTATTTGTTAAAAAACTTTAAATGGCTCAAGACTTGCCAACTGCATGCCATGAACTTCATGTAAATAAGCCATCAACTACAGAAATACTGCTTTGCCTTTCTATTCGTATGTTTGTCTAATACAGAGGTGCCCAAAAAAATAAGGGTTTGTTTGCAGCCTACAATAAAACACTAAGACATGCCCTCTCCCTCGAAGTGTCACTCCCTGTCTGATTCGATCCGTCTCCTTAACCAGATGACGAAACGGCGCAGTCTGATCAAAAGTTCCATCAGTCTTTAAGGAACTAAGAATCGGCATACACCACTCATGATCCGGTCTAAGAAGGGCATGTTCTAAGGTGTTAGGACTTAGGAATAGCAAACACCCTTCACCTTCCTCTGCCTTCCTCCTTAAACCCCGATCGCCCGGCGGGATATAACGACAATAGTACTGTTAAAGTTATTTACCAGTTTTGCTCTCTAAGGTAGTGCAAGTGATAGTGTATATGAGGTATAATTAGAACAGGTCTATCCTCTTTGTAGCATCAATGATAGTGGTGTATTTGTATTGGCTTAATAAGGAGCATTTCTGTTGTAACATTATCAAATTGAGGGAGAACTGTTTTGAATTGAAATTGTCTCTAAAAAGTTCAAAAAATTGAAATTCCATCCAACTACATGGACCCTTTGTTTGAAATTCAATACTGATCAAGTCTTTCTCACCAGTCTTTCCTAGCTCTCAACTTAGCAAGCCAACCAAACTTAAAAACATTTTTGTGGGAATCCAGTCAGTGCTAGTGTGCTACTAATCCTCCTTGGCATTGCTATAGACCGCTCTTAGCATTTAAGTTATGTGAGCTTATCCTGCTACAGATATCATGAATTAAAATATATGAATACCGATTTTTAATTGTAAGTACCTTTCAACATTTAAATCCTGTCCCGTCAACCATGCATATTAGTTTCATGTATTGCATTTGAAGTATCAGTATCCTGAGTTTGTGTAAGTCTTATTTAATCATGCTTTTTACATTTCTATCCATATAATCTAATGAACATTGCTATTTTTCATATCTTCAAATATATTTTCTGAAGTTAACAACCAGGGTTGTAACTCTTATTTTTTTACTCAACCTTGTAGGCCTGTATTGGTGAGAGCTATGGAGGGAATTTACAGCTTTCTCATGCTAAAGAATAAGGTTCATCTTATAAGTCCCATTACTTGATGAGCTTGAGCTTGTTGCCTGATTAAGAGAGGGGAGGAGGGCCAATATGTCTTTTATGAGATTGATCAGGTATATTCCATGATAGATGCTAGTGTCACTATGCTATGAAGATTGGTGTGCAGGGCTTTAGAAATGAATGAATGAGGATTATTCTTCAAATTATGGGGGAAATGGATGCCGTGACCATTTTCGATTTCCCTTCATGTTCCGGCTCATGGATTGTTTCCCAGATTACCAAAATGATTGCTTTGAATCATGTCATGCAAGGAACTAATGAATTATTATATAAATTCTGCGACTGATTTTCTTAGCACAAACATAACATGCTCATTTTGGATCTTGTACAGAGTAGTTAACTTGGCCTGAGATACCTGTTTTGTAGTTCTGCCTTGTGTATGCCACCTTTGTCCACTTGCCCTTACTGTATTTGTTTTTTTTTTTTTTAATTTAATATATACCACTTGATCGAAAAAATTATTAAATTATCTTTCAATACAATACGTAGCACTGATAGCTTTCACTTTTCTTTCTTTTTTAATTTGATATGTATCACTAGTTCGAAAAAAAAAAATTAGAATATCGTCCAATACAATAGGTAGCATCTGATACCTTTCACTTTTCCATCTAGTTGAAAACACCATGTAACTTATATGAGGTAACTCACATGGTGTCCTTGATAGGAACTGACTTGACTTTTATTGGAAATGCTTATGAATATAAACAAGTTTAACTTGTATGTCTATATCTGTTCTCTTTTATTTTTCTATATATATTAAAAGAAAAGATCAATTCAACAGTAAATACAGTAAGAGGCCATTTGGTTACGCGGATTTTAGAATCTTGGATTTCCTCAAAATTGTAGATGGGAGATTAGAGAAGGAGACCAGCCGTCGCTTTTCTGATTTCTTGCCCTTCTTTCCGCCAGCAAGAGAGTCGGAGATCATCTCGTGTTTTCGGGTTTTAGAAATCTCAGGATGGGAGAGAGATTTCTAAAACCTAGATTTCCTACTTAAAATCCAAGATTCTAGAGAGAAGCGAAATGGACGGTCTCCTCCTTTTCTCTTGTCTCCCGTCCAAGATTTTGAGGAAATCCAAGATTCTAAAATCCGCATATCCAAACGGCCCCTAAAAGAGTATGACTTGACACTTTGGTTCATTTTGAGTTACTTTTATGTTAAATTCCTAAAAATTAATTTCCTAAAACTTAATCATGCACCACCATTATCATTACCACCACCGCCATCCTCGTTCCTCTTATCCATGTAAAATTCACTAGCAAACCCAGTCAAGTATTTAGTCCACAAGTCTTGTCTTTATTTGTAAACCCAATCTTCATGCTATCATCACAGAACATTTTAAAGAATTATTGTAGAGCTCATTATAGAAGTTTTATGTGGAAGTTACTCAAAATGAATCAAATTAGTCAGTTTTGTTTTGAAATTTTAGTATTACTTCTAATGTGTATTACTCAAAATGAATCAAAGTTGTTTCTTATTAATTTCTTTTTCTCCGTTAAATCTAATTAATTTCTCTTATCTTTTATTTATATGTTGTGTTCTTTTTCTTAGTATGGGATGCTTGTAACCATATCGATATCCTTTTTTTGAATGAGCAGAAAACTTTATTCAAAAGGAAACAGTGGATACAAACAAATCAGGGGGCAGAGATTTCCCCACAGATGAAGAACTGGAAGTATCCCAATTGGCAAGGGAGTCCGATGCATCGTGGGCCCAGACTATCACATCTGATCGAGAAAATGCATTAGAGAATCCTCTCCAACAAGGGAGACTGTCCAATACAGGTACCAAACAGCAGCAGATCAGTCAACAAGGCATGAGCCTCCACCTCATTGGAGTCAGATCTCTTGATGGGACCAGAGAAACCAAGCTTCACAGCACCCAGGACCAGATGTGATGTTCAGAAAATTTTGTCTTTTATACACTCCCCATATCCATGTTTATTTCTGTTTTTCATAATCAATATGTAGGTATCATAGGTTGTATGAGTAGTTACAGGTCTCAGACAGACTAGTGCAAAGTCATGACCTTCCAACACACACAAAGAAGTATTAAAGGATTGGAGAACGTGATTTGCACAATGAATGTTGCCAGATATATATTTGTGTGTGTATTCATATGTCTGTGTAGTGAAATCTTCAGTCTAAGTGATCCAGAAAAGAGATAACCAAAATCCAAAGTTAAACAATGTCTATGACTTGATTTACATGTGTTCCCACTAGAGACTAAAGGTTTCATACCTCTAAATATTTTTTGCATGTAATATTGGGAGCAATATCACAACACAATTGTGAGGGTTCCTTATCTCTATGGATATTCTTAGAAATATTCTTGATTTATTGTGTTTCTATCTTTAGAGATAGTATGTATTCTCTTTGTAGTAATCTATCTAAATCGAAGTAGATCCTCTACAGCTTTTGTAACAAACTTATAATAAAGACAGCACTCTACACCCAATCAAGGTAAGCAGTATTCATGCAAAACGTATTCTACTCCCTTTAGCTATCTACCTCTCTTCTCTATTTGTGAAGGTTTCACATAGTAACATAGGGCAATCAGATCTGATCTTCTTCCCTTAATCTGTCTTCATCACTGCCACTTCACCTTCTCCAATGCCATCTCCCACCGCCCACTACCTCTTTTAGCACATCCTCTCGATCCTCCACCAGTGCCAATATACAAACCACCATCACTTTCTCACCATCATCGGTTATGAACATTAGTGACCTATTTGGTCTCCGTCGAGGCACAAATAATTTCTTGCTCGAGCAATCAACTCCTTCCCATCCTTCACCTCCATGCTTTCTCCCATCTACAACCTATTCTTCTCACAAATTTTTCTGCTAGGAAACACATTGACCAAACCAGGAAGTCTAGCACATGTGCTTAGGATCATTCGATCAAATTCTTCGATAGTTGTTTTTGAATAAAAGCATAGGCCTTTGCTTTAAATAAAACTGTTCAAGTTATCTTGCTAGAAAGCTTTTCAAGCTTACATTTAAATTCTCTAACATTGAAATAAAAAACTCTGTTAGATATACATTTTGATTTGCAAGGACCTGTTCCCACGCCAAGCAAGTTTTTTTGCTACTAGTTGGTGATTTCTCAAGATTCTCATGAATTTTAATTGGGAAATGTTATCAGCACTACCGTATTTTGATGAGAGCACTCCTCACTTTATTAAAAATACGGTACGGCCCGCACCAACCGGATGATCCAAACCGTCCATTAGATGGTCCACAGCATTGTGCCCCAAAAATCATTTCCATAGGTTGATCCTAACCCTCCGATCTGAATGTTAGAGGTTTGATCCTAACCCTCTATAGATCGGAGGGTTAGGATCAACCTATGGAAATGATTTTTCGGGCGCAATCTATTTAGGCTGTGGCCCATCTAATGGACGGTTTGGATCATCCTATGGTGCGGGCCATACCGTACTTTTAATAAAGTGAGGAGTGCCCTCATCAAAATACAGTAGTGCTGATAACATTTCCCATTTTAATTTTTATCTCTGAAAAGTAATGTAGCTTCATGCTTTGCAATGCTTAAGAAATTAATTGACATACTCTCTCAAGAAAAATCTAATCAATTCAAACTGATGGCAGAGAAGAGTATACTGGTTGCGCTTGTTATCCTCTTTTGGTTCCAACAAATCAAAATTGGATCCTCAGTGGCAGTGCATTTTCATCAAATACAGTATCAATCACAAAGGCTGTGTCTCTTTATCCTTCCACTGGTACTTTCATTTCAGATCATGTGGCTTTTGATGAAATGTTGTTTTCTTTTGCTTGCTCTTGGAACGTCATAAAGCATGCTTGGGTCACCTATGGCTTTCACCAAAAACATGGTGTGGATTTCCTATAAACGTTCAGTCCAGTTGTGAAAGACCTTACCATCTGCTTTGTTCACTCTTCACTCTTCCTCGTGCTCTCTACGGGCCTGTGTAATCCCAACGTTAGTAATATCTTTCTTCATGGGCCGCTCCATAAAGAGGTCTACATGCAGCAACCTCCCTGCTTCAATGATCATGCGAGCAAGTCCTATGTGCGTGGTTTCAGAGATTTTGCTTTGCTCTAAGAGAATGAATTTTCATGCAGTCAGTTGGAACTCATCCTTCTTCCACCACACTAAGCACGGGTTGATCTTTCTCCTCATCTATGTTGATGACATAATCAAGGTAAGCACCAATCATAAAGAGAACACTATTTAGGGGCAGTTCTCCTTGGGATAATGAGTTGGGATTTATTTTATCCTTGGATAGGCTTGCTATCCTCTGCTCATGTTGAGAACAGCCCCAATGGGAAGAGTATAAGGTATACTATACAAGCAGGGTTGCCAATCCTAGGAACAGCTTATCCAATGATTTCTATCCCTGTGGAGGGCTGTCCTGTAAGCAACTAGTTGCAGTCAATCACCAAACCCAAATTTACTTGAAAAAAACTTTCATGTGCCATGTGTGTTCTAACACCCTCCCTTAGTGAATATATTAACTACCTGAATCTTGCTATTGATGAATTGTACTATGAGACATCCACGAGCAACGAATTCTAGAACAAAGTGATAGTCAACTTCGATATGCTTTGTACGGACACAGAGAATTGGATTAACAACCAAGTAGGTAGCAATGGCATTATCGTATTCGTATATCAGAAGAGGTGGCCAACGAATAAAAGTAAATTTCATAATTACAAAGTAATGGTTGTAGCCATCACAAATCAGCTGTAGTAATGGCAAGAGCCCTCTATTCAGCTTCAGCACATGATTGAGAAAATGTAGGCTGTTTTTGAGAGCTCCAAGTGATGTGATTAAGACCAAAAGAGATGCAGTTGTCGGTGGTAGATCGTCAATCATCAGAAGACCTTGCCCAGTCGGCATCTGAGTAGGTAATAAGTGATGCAGGAGCATCCGTTGGAAATTTGCAATGGGATGAGTCTATAATCTAGGCAAACAGGACTATTAGGAAACCTAGTTATTTTAAGGATTTTTTTTTTTTTTCTATTTCTTGTCTTTATCTTTAGCTAGCATTGGTTGGCATTCAAAGATTTTAGGATATCTTGAATTTTAGAGTTAGATAAAGCAATTTGTCCTTCAATGGGTTTAGTAGTTACTTGTGAGTAGAAGACTTTTATTAGGAAGAGTCTTTGGTCTTGTAAAAGATACAAGTGGGAGGCTGAGAAAAGAAAAAAGAACTTTTGGACGTTTAAACTTTTTTTTACCATTCTTCTTTTTTTATTTGGGTAAGGGTTTCACAAGACCGCGAAAATTGTATATTGAAGTGGTTTGAATGCTAGTTGTGTTTTGGATTTGTGAATTTTTTTTTTCCCTTTTGCAGCACTAAGTTTGGTATTAGAGCACATATTTCCTTGGGTTGCAGAAGTTTGGTAACACCATTTGCGAGGATTCATGATGGCTGTAGAAGTCCTTTGATTACTTCAAAGGAGAGTTGCTGAATACCAAGAAAGGATGGTAAAACGGGACTTGAAATCATTTTATTATTACTCAGAGGAAGCAATCTTAAATTGGGAGTTACCATCAATGTATGATGAATATTCGAATGATAGATCTTTAATTGTTGCTAAAAGTATAGGTAATGAGTTGTTGGCTTTTGATGGTAATGAAATGCCCTATAAAATCATGAATGAAGAACCAAAAGAAATTGAATCTGATAGCATGCTAGGTCAACCACTGGAGACTGAAGATATGGGTGAAAGGAAAACGATTGCATCGATTTCTTCATCAATTTATATTGATCTATTTCAATTAGATCCTACATTGAAGCATATAGTAAATAGGGAAGTGATATATCCATCCCTTTTTTTACTTGGGACAGCCAACTATAGTGTATCTATGACTGCAGTAGGACTGATGTACTTCATGTGTGAAGGATTCAACAGACATGACTGCCACGTATACTGTGGGCGATTTTATCATTCCCTAGTGAATATTCATGAATTCATGCCAATTCAAGATCAAGATGTATTATATTTTTGTCTTGAGGATTATGTAGCATCATCATCGAGAGTTTCGGCTGATAAATATTTGCCGATACTTCAAAACTTGACGAGTTTTTTTTAACTAGGGGAAAATGTAGTAGGCAAAACTACCAAGCACGAGCGGTTTGTTATTGACTACAAAGCATGGAATGAGTCCCTTGTTTTTCAAGTTTAATTTTCGCTATCTTATTGTAGCCTACATTTTAGACATCAAAATCTATTCATTTTACTTGATTTTGGTAGATTACCTATCTAAAGAGTCTAAGCACGTGATTTGGACGCGATCTGAGGAAGTTATTGGCAATTTAAGGAGGTAATATACATCTATGACGGGATTTCTATATAGACGAATTCAAGGGTTAGTTTGGTCGAGGTTTTAACTTTTATTTTAATTGCTTTATATAGATGAATAAGATTAATTGTTTAGGTCTTAAACTAGCTTATAGGTTGAGTTTTTTGAGAACTTATGGGTTGCTAGGATTAGCCCATGTAGGAGTATCTGAGAAACTCAGCTTCGATGGGATTGAAGTAAATATCACACTCTACAACGATGATCAAAGTATAAGAAGCTCCTTTCTTCTTTATTTTATATATTTTGCTTCCACTGCTAGGAAATACGAGGAACCTCCTATTTTCAACTATATCAACATGAGATTTTTGATAGAATGGATGCTTGAAAAAGAGAAGATTGGTTTCCGTTTTGGTAAGCAGTTGTGTATCATTATTCATTTTGAACTTTTGCCTCAGGGAAAAATGATACCTGTGCATCCATTGAGTTACTGATGGTAGTTCTGACTTTATTTTGAACTTTTTAGTTAGGAAAACACTTCTAAAATGGAACTCCATCTTGGTAAAAAAAGGATGGCTAAAATGATAAAAATGCCCTTGTTTAAGGGTTGTATTTTCAGACAAATACCATCATTACCTAAGCCGCCATTGGCAATAGGATTTGAGTAGTAAGGAACTAAGGCCACGTTTGGATACCCACAGGATTTAGACTTGGATTTCTCACATTTGTAGTTGAGAGTTCGAACTGGATCAGATCCTTAGATTTTCAAATCAGCGAAAAAAATCCGATTTGCAAATCTGTTCTGCAAGACATTATTTAGAAATCAATATTTGTGGCAATTACCTTCACCCTCGCTGCTGCCGCTGCCTGAAGCCACCCACCCAACCACCCCCCTTCCCCCAGTACAACATGAGCATGAGGATGATTGATTAATTGATGTATTTTGTATCCAAAACTCAAATCCAAATCCAAATCCAAAAGCATGAGGTATCCAAACGTGGTGTAAATCTCTCCCACCAGTCACTCTTTGTCCTATGAACTCTCCTACGATGTTGTGTTGACTAGGGAGAGAGTTTCTGGTCGCATTTGTTTGGTCGTTTGGTTGAAAAACCAATATCGTCCAGACTGATACAAGCCGTTTTCTTGTCTTCTTGTAAACATGTTCCAATCACCTGTCTCTCTTTTTAAGGAGGGATTTGCTATGCAATTTCACAGAAAGCCATTTTACAGCTCACTTTTGGGGTGTTTGTGCGTTGGGGTGGGAGGACATCGCATAAGATGAAATCTGCTAAAAAGTGAGCCGCGAAGATGGCTTGTCGTGAAATTGCCTAGCACCTTTCTTTTAGTTAAGGACAATGATATGAGTACGACCACAGCTCTCTTTTAGTTAAGGAAAATGAAATGAGTATGACCGACGGGAGAGCCCAACAATGAGAATTTGCCATGTGTGCAAAAAAAATTACTTTTTGCAATTTTCCTAGGGCGATGATTTATTCGCCCCCCCCTTAGGATAATTCACACCACTTTTAATGTGAAAAAGCATTAGAGTCTGCCCACAATTCACATTAAATGGGATACGTATTATACTAGGGGGTGCGAATTTATCATCTCCCTTTTTCTATTCCCAAGGGTTTGGGCTTAGGGCACTTTGATGTTGGGCAGAATCCCATTTGTTAGGTCCCCGTCTCCGTTGTAGTCTCGGTCTCTTTATGATTAGGAGGGGTATTTCGGCCATTCTAAGACACCCCACCAGGGAAAAAAAAAACTATAGGCAAGTAGTTGTCAATGCGATTGCCCGTGCAAAGGAGAGTTCATCCCTCCCCTTCCCATTCATTCCTCTTCCCCTCTCTGAGATTGTACTTTTAGACTCCAATGGAGCAATCTACGCTCAAATGTAATATTTATTTTAATTATTTTCAACTAGGGGTGGCAACGGTTCGGTTTGACCCCCAAACCGAGCCAAACCGAAATTTGAATCGGTTTGGTTCTACCGAACCGAAACCAAACCGAAATTTGAATTTTCGGGGTCCGGCCAATTTCGCCAATCCTTACTCATAATCATTGGAAATTAGGGGCAACGGTTCGGTTTCGGTTGGATTGCCACCCCTATTTTCAACACAGAGTCCTGTTTTGATAGTGTTTTCCAAAAAGCTATCAACAACCAATCAGAGAAGTGTTTAAACTGACATTACCTTTGTCAAAACTAAGGGGTGCATTTGCTCGAATATGCTTCTTAGTTTGTCACAACCAGATAAAAAAAAATGCAACTTATTTACACATCATGCTTGCAAACAAAATCTAGAAAAATCAATTTATGGTCGAGACAAATCTCATTTTTATCTTTTTGGGTTGCAACAGATGAACCCAAATTCAGCCTATATATAGAGCTAAAAAAGAAGAAAAAAGGCAAACAGAATTCATCTTATAGAGATGAAACCATCAATGACATCACTCAAAAAAAATAAAAAAAAATGGAACCATTAATGACCAGCACCTTTCTTGCTAGGTCCAGAAGCCAACTTATACCCCAAGGTCTGCCAAATACACCCACTTCTACTATGGGTCGATATCAAAAGTGGAGTAATTTGGATGGAAGAGTGGACTTTGTTACAACCTCCATCACCCTCCTCCCCCATGGATCGAAGTGTTCTTGAATCCACACAAACAGGCAAATTTGAACCCACCAATATTACCACCATTACTACCAAAAACATTGAATTCCAACTATTCTTCAACACCAAAGCCATTGCTCACTCCCTCTCTCTATCTCTCTATGGTAAGTGAGAACAAAACCCAATTGGGTGATGAGAAGAATAAACAAGAAAGAGCTAAAATGAACAGGAGAAACGATGGAAACAAAAACAGAAAGAGCTCTATATATATAAGAGGTAGTGGAGGACGGTGAAAGGTTTGGTTTGGGGCCTTGATAAATTCTTTGACTTTGATTTAAATTATTATATGATCAGTTCTGAAAAGAAAGTAAGGTTGAAGGTGCATTTCATTTTCAAATCTGGGCTTGTTGAATTTTTGACTAAGACAGCATGTCCGTCTACTGTTATTGCCTGTTTTTTGTTGAATCCACATTTTTTTCACACCATCTTTCAGAAAAAGTGTATTTTTTTAATCGCATACTTTGTACGCGGTACTTTTCTTTCTTTAGGGAAGTGATATATTCGCCCCTTATTTTTACATGGGAGAGTCCCCTGTAGTGCACTAGAGGGGGGCTGTCCCAAGTAAATAAAGGGGGCGAATAAATCATTTCCCGTTTTGCCGTTTCGGGAATGTCGGTGTCTTGGGCTACCTACTTAGATATCGGATATTACCTGTATGTGGCCGGTACCATTTTCGTAGCGTGTGTTGACAATTTTGGAGCAGCTATAGTTGAATTTTGAATGATGAATAAAGGGGAGTGATAAATCGACTCCCATATATCATAAATCGACCCATGTGTCTATCTCTCAACACTTTCTCTCTCTAACCCAGATTTTAGGTTGGACTCCCCGGACCTCTGTCCTCTAATTTTATCTTTTTTTTTTTTTTTTGAGTTACTATATTTTTTTGTCTGGCCCCAGGAGAACCCGAACTCAACATGATAACCTGATCAATTTCGAGTTAGACAGGTTGGGTTAGGGTTGAGAGATTTTGGGTTAGGGTTGACCATCCTCAACCCAAGGCTCGGGTTGGGTTGGGTTACAATTGAGGGAATGGTATCTCAGGTTGGGTAAGGGTTGGCCTCAACCCAATCCAACCCGGCCCGAGTTGCACCCCTACTCTTTTTACACTAGAAGGGGGCATGGGGAAAAAAAGGGAGTCAATATATCATTTCGGTATATTTATTGACGTATATCAACACATACAAGGTGAAAAGAAGACACCTACATAGTCAAAATTTCAAACGAGCACAACTTTTGATTCAGAGTTTTATGGTATCTGTTGAAATCTTTTCGATGGCGTTAAACCCTGCGCTGGATAATCCGCATAGTCAGTGCGAAAAAAATCCCAAGAAGATAGGGTTTATTTATTTTGGTGAATTTTGTTCTTAGTCAGTTTAGAGGATTTTGAGTCAGTTGTTCATCTTAGGATCAAACGACTTCCAACTCACTTGTTCCCTTTAAATGAAAAAGAGTTAATTACCCATATTTTTCTTTCTTGTGGATTTAATGCGTTCTTGATGTTAGAGACGTGTTCTTCACTTCATTACCCTGTTTACCAATTTTCACTACGTTATTAGTTAGAATCTGGGATTGCCGATCCTAATATTAGGTAGTTTCAACTTTGGAGCTGTTCCATGTAAGAAAAAGGATCGAACATATCAATTCCTCTAAAATTGGAGGGCTAGGATCATCCGGTAAAAATTTGGTACTAGTGGTGATCAATAACCATCGGAAAACCCGTATGAGTGTGGCTTAAAGTCATGGGTATGCTCATACTGCCATGAGTTTGAATCCCCCGGGCTTACCCGATGCCTGTGGTTTACGGGTGATTGGGAGCAGGAAATAGTCCTACCCTAAAAATTGGGATGGAGATACCCTATGTCATAAAAATAAAAATAAAAACAAACACCAGCAAAAATGAACCTATACCGGCAGATATATGACCCCACCACTAATCCGCCCTTAAAATCTTTACCTGAAAATCAAGTTTCTTGTAGAAAGTAGAAAAGCTTACTTTTATCAGTCTGTGTTGCCGCAAATTCAACAAATTAATGACCAAAATGAAAGCATGACATGAAATAATGGGTAATGATGGAGAGTGGCAAATGGAAATTGCATTTCTTTGAAAAGGTAGGCCTTTTAGGTTGCAGGCTGACATTTTCATTGAGTTCGAAATGAAATGCTTTTCGTGGAAAATGGAAATTGCATCTCCTTTCTTCTCATTGCTTTGTTAACAGAATAAGTCATTGTCTACATATGACCATATACCCAAAAAAATCCCATGTATTTTCTCTCACTGGGTGGTGAGAAAAGAAGAGGAAAAGGAAGGTTTAAATGTAAGGTGACTGGGTCAAGTTCACCCAACACGTGGTAATGTTTTGAATTTTCTAAGATTTTAATGAGCTTCACTGTTTCAAAATTTTCCTTGGTTTGATTGATCATATACATGGGGAATAATTGATATAAGCACTCCCTTGTTTCAAATATGACACTCTAATCTTTACTTTACACTTTTCTAACTGAGGAAGTCTAAACTGAAGGGAGCCCTTGCAAAAAAGAGGTGAAAGGGCTCCCCCATTGGCTGCAAATCACCATCATGTTTGAATTTTCGGCAGTTATTAAATCATGATGGTGATGTGCAGCCAATGGGAGAGCCCTTCACCTCTGTTTTGCAAGGGCTCCCTTCAGTCTAGAATTCCTCTTTCTAATTTGCTTTGCTATCAAGAATACTGAAGTGACTGTATATTGGAGCAAACACACTGTATCTTCTTATATGTTTCATAACTGATTTTTTTTTTATGACATAGGGTATCCCCACCTCATTTAGGGCATGACTAATCCCTACGGATGCACACAATCACCCATAGGGGACTAAACCAAGGGCTTGGTCGACGTGTCAACCCCGTATGGGTTTTTAGTTAAAAACAAGGTGGGTTTATTGGCCTACTCTAATAGCCAGTACAGAAGTGGTTAATAAAGTGTGAGTGTGGATATCATTTTCATACGTGTGTATACATGTGTGTAATGCATGTTAGGCAACCATGAAAAAAAAAATCTCATGGAATCCTAACTTAATCATGCTGAGAGTGGGGCGAAGATGCGGGAGAAAAAAAGAGAGTTGAGGGGTTGGTGAGTGAGGAGAGCATGTGACAGGGCTTTAAAATAGGGAGAAATATAAAAACTATTCTAAACAATGACTCTCTTTTTTCCTTTGATTTCTAGCTCCTTCTCACGCTCTTCCCACTCATCCTCCTCCTAAATCTCTCCCTCACCAACCCTCTATGGTAAAGAAATATTCCATGGAATATTTTGTCACTGTTGCCAAACAAGTCCTTAATTAGTGATTAAGACCGTTTATCCAATCCATATTCTTCATGGATGAGTCATGAGATGTGAAAATTGGACCAATCTAACTATCCAAATATACAATAAATAGCTTACAAATGGATGGTTAAAATAGGATAAACAACTAGTTTGACCCGACTTGCATTGGGTATATTCATGAAAGTAGAAACTATTTTACGAGTATTTTGCCATTCATTTCTCTCATGTCTCGAATCACCCCCTTCTCTTCCTTTTATGACCATTGACCTTATGCCTAGCACATTGAACTACAGCGGCGGCGGCTCTCCCTAGTCGTGAGAATCTTAACTATGTAGGATGTAAGTAGGACATACTCGGACACTCTTATGGACGGACCGATTTGAAACGGATTGTGACAGAGACACATGAAGTTGGATCCGAAGAACACTCTGAATCCAATCAGACCAACAATGGATTTGATCGGATCGTGACCAAGACATGGGTAGATTCGATCCGAACTGGATCCATTGACACCCCTAGCTAGCATCATATGATATAACTACTCCAAACAAATAGTGGCATGCAACCCATGCTGAGATTGTTTATAACAATATGGGCACAATTTGGTAAGATATGGGACTTACTTTTTGCATTGATTTAATAGAAAAACCAACTTTAATTGCAAAAAGGCCATGGAAGCAGGCTCTCAGACCCAAATTATATTAATTTATTAACTCAAATTGCCTTTTAAAATTGTTTTATTTAGAAAAAGTTAGGTATGGAAGATTTCATAAGACCATTTTAAACTTCAAAAATCAACCCAACGAGAGTCTGAATCTGGTAGTGATTTTAAAATTCTTGACGAGATCTTCCAAACGGAAATAAATTCTGAGTTACTCACAATTATAGATATAAAAACAAAAACTTTGTTTGAAAAACAAATAGAACAGAGTTACAATAAAGTGTGTGAGCGTGTCAACCCACGCTTTCTACTTATGTATATAATAAATATAACTCGTGTAGAGTATTTATTAGTGTAGCTGTTATCAAACAAAACAAACATATTTCTAGTTATGTAAAAACTCATGGTGTAGATATTTACGCCACGTTACACATGGAAAATGGTTTGACTTCATTATGAAAATCCGAGCGTGGAACTTGCGTTCAAGAAATACTTCTTGTATCACACACATAAGGGTGTCAATTTTGGCTCGGGCTCGGAGGCTCGCTCGAATCCTTAACGAGCCAAGCCAAGCCGGCTCACCATGCTCGTTAAGCTTAATGAGCCGAGCCTAATTTAGGCCGGGCTCGGCTCGTTAAGGCTCGTTAAGAATTTAATATATATATATTAATTTATACATTAAAAAGGTTGTCCATGGGGTGAAAGGGAGGGGCAAAATATGTCACTTCATTTTTGGAACCCCATTTGTTACTAGGACCACCCCCCATAGTATAAAAAAAGTAGTCAAATTACACTAGTAGGGCTGTCCAGGAAAGATGAGGGGTGTGAACATAATATAACCCGAGCTCGGTAAGGCTCGCGAGCCTGGCCGAGCCCGAGCCGAGCTTTTGAGCTTAACGAGCCGAGCCGAGCCTGGCCAAGCTCGGCTCGGCTCGGCTCGTTTACACTCCTACACACAGCGAGAGGGAGAGAGAGAGAGAGAGAGAGAGGTAATTTAATGGCATGAGGGGGGGGGGGGTGTAATTTAACTATTTCATTTTTTAAACATTGAAGTTATTATTTACAAATCCTATAGGCTCCGTTCACTTGTTTTTCTGGGATAGGAAAAGAAATCCTGAGAAAAGAATGCTTAAGAAACTGACGTGGCAAAAGGAAAAGACATTCCGAGAAACTGTGCAGGAAAAGGTTTCCCGCGCATGTTCACTTGCGCAAGAAACCCTGAGAAACTGTGCAGGAAAAGGCTTCTCACACGACTTATTCTGTGGGAAATAAGGGTGTCAATTTTGGCTCGGGCTCGGAAGCTCGCTCGAATCCTTAACGAGCCGAGCCCGAGTTAGGCTCGGCTCGGCTCGTTAAGAATTTAATATGTTTAAATATATATATATATATATATATATATATATTATATGAGGAAACTGTTGGTGAGCTTAAGCTCACCAAACTTATGGTGAGCTAGCTTGCCCAATCACATGGGTCCCACATTTTGGGGAGTAATCCAAACCATTCATTTGCAAGGCCTTATCATAGATAGGGGGTGTACCAAAAATCAGCTCCATAGGATCATCCTAACCCCTCCATTTGTGGAGGACAAAATGGGGCAAATTTGTGTCTGTCCATTTTTGTCCTCCACAAATGGAGGGGTTAGGATGATCCTATGGAGCTGATTTTTGGTACACCCCCCATCTATGTAAGGGACTTTCAAATGAATGGTTTGGATCATCCTAACAAAGTGGGCCCCCATGTGATTGGGCAAGCTAGCTCACCATAAGTTTGGTGAGAGTTTCCTCATATTATATATTAATATATACACTAAAAGGGTTGTCTAGAGAGTGAAAGGGAGAGGCAAAATATGTCACTTTTTTTTTGGAACCCCATTTGTTACTTGGACCACCCCCCTAGTGTAAAAAGAGTAGTAAAAAAACCTAGATAGGGTTGTCCAGGGAAAATGAGGGGTGTAAAATTAATATAATTCGAGCTCGATAAGGCTCGCGAGCCGCTCGTGAGCCTGGCCGAGCCTGACTTTTGAACTTACGAGCCGAGCTGAGCCTAGCCAAGCTCGGTTCGGCTCGTTTACACCCCTAGTGGGAAACCAAATCCTTTCAAAATGGTGGGATTTGGTTTCTCACACTTGCAGGAAAATAGTCTTTTCCACATCATTTGTGGCATTTTCCATGTCATTTTTTGACATTTTCTCCACCTCATCCTGTTAGTTTCTCGGGAAAACAAGTGAACACCACTATTTTAGCTTTTTCGGAAAAAAAAGGTTTTTTCCCATGATTCCATTTCCCGAGAATGCAAGTGACCAGAGGAGTAGTTTTGATCATCCTACTAGTCTACCACGTGCTCAATGAACTAGGCGAATGCACTTAATTTATATGGGTTCTGAAGAGACGAGATTTTATATGGTGTAAGCCCTTATAGTACCGTATTTTTCAAAAATATTGTACGGGCCACACTATAGGATGATCCAAACCGTCCATGTGATGGGCCACAACGTAAATAGGCTGTTCCCAAAAAAATCATTTCCATAGGATGATCCTAGCCCTCTGATCTATAGAGGTTTCCATAATATGATGTCCCTCTATAGATCGGAGGGTTGGGATCATCCTATAAAATGTTTTTTTTTTACGTTGAGGCACACCACATGGAGAGTTTGGATCATCCTATAGTGTGGTCCGTACAGTACTTTTTGCAAAATACGGGACTATAAGGGTTACACCAAAAAAATCTTTCTCCATCCAAGATTTTGGTTCTGACTATTAATTCTGTTTTTTTTTTGGTCTTTAATCATAAAAAGATACTAATGGTCCCATTCTAGGAATTTATCATTTCCCAAAATTGGACTGGGAGTATTCCCAGGATGTAAAACTTCATTGTCATCTGAAACTTTAAACCAAATTTGAATAAAGCCAATGCCCTGATGCTTTATCATGAAGGAACTTCCTTAATAGCTGAAACAACTTGATCTATGGTTTGGAATCGGCATCTTTCCTTTAGGAGCATTTTTGCAAACTCAAGAGCTGGACGCTCGCAATAGGCTCGTTTGATAACATCATCAATCAACTCAAAATCCTCAACATGAGCCACACCCACTATCCTCCTGAAATTCACAGATTAACAATGACTATTAGATCAGATTTGAAGTGCATGCATTCATACAAGTTAAACAAAACATATTTAGTAAAACAAGAGGACGGCACTGTATAGAGTGGTGATTGAATCAATTTCTATGTACTCAAGCAAGTATCTAATGTTTGCCAGAATAAGATCAATGGAGTACTTAAGAAAATCCCAACTACATATCAGATTGGAAAGCTTCGCACAAAAAAATCATATTAAAAAATGCTCTTTTGTATTCAAGCAAGTATCTAATGTTTGCCAGAATAAGATCAACGGAGTACTTAAGAAAATCCCAACTACATATCAGATTGGAAAGCTTCTCACAAAAAAATCATATTAAAAAATGCTCTTTTGTATTTTCACGTCGACATTTCACCGAAAATGGAAGTCATTTTACGATGTTCACTGATTTCCTTATCTGGCCATTCTCTTGTCGGGTTTGAAATGTATACCCGCATGGTTTCACTTGCATACTTTGGCAGGTTATTCTTCATTGAATTTATTTTGGTTGATATTACAACGTGCCCAAAAGCTAGAGCTAACAACAGGCCATTTCTAGTGTTAAACGACTCATTAATGTTATTGGCCATACACATACATATAAGATGATGTTGTTGGCTGATTTTCAGCTCACGTAAAACTAGCTAAGATCTTATAAAAACGCTGCTCTTTCGATTGTGAAGAAAATTACCTGAATGACTTGAATACAGAACAATGTAGAAATAATAGAAGTTACTGACAAGCATTTCTAGAGTCAAAACAGCTAGTTAATGTTAATGTCCATGCACATTACCTATGTGATGGATCTAGTTTTTTCCGTTCGTTCGACGTATTGTCAGCCATGTGGAACTAGTGGAGATCTGATGGACTGCACTATTTTTTCTTTTCCTTTTATTCTCCATCTTTGTTTTCTCTTCCTTTTTTGGGGTCATCTCGTCCCCTCTATCTAAATTTTTGTTATTTCACAAGAAATAATAAAAAGATTGGTATTTCAATTGTAAGAGTCCTACTGAAATGAGTTCAATTCAGCTTGTTCAGTTTGATACCGAACTCTCATCTAACAGTGCTAGGAAACCAGGTTTCCAACCAAAGTGAATTTTAATGGAGAGTTAGTTACTTCACGTGGTGGAAATGATGAGGTTGATGTGGGTCTAAGAAATTAGATCGGATAAAGGTTGAATAGTTTTCTATATAAGCTTAGGGGCTGTTTGGATACGCGGAATTTGGAATCTTAGATTTCTTCAAAACCCTGAATGGGAGATGAGAGCATTGAGAGGAGACCGTCCGTTTCGCTTCTCTTTAGAATCCTGGATTTTAAATAAGAAATCCAGGTTTTAGAAATCTCTCCCCCATCCTGAGATTTCTGAAACCTCGAAACGTGGGATGATCTCCTACTCTACTGCTGACGGAAAGAAGGGCGAGATATCACTCTTTAGAATCCTGGATTTTAAGTAAGAAATCCAGGTTTTAGAAATCTCTCCCCCCACCCCCCCAAATCCTGAGACTGACGGAAAGAAGGGCGAGAAATCAGAAAACGACGGACGGTCTTCTTCTCTCGTCCCCCATTCAGGGTTTTGAGGAAATCCAAGATTCTAAAATCCGCATATCCAAACGACCCCTTAGAGGTCTGCTTGATCAGTTCGCCACAGTTCAGCTGCCTCTTGATGAAAAGGATAAAGTACGGTACATTCTTACAGGACTTGGTGATGAGTACGTAATGTTGACCTCGTCTATATTCACTCGTTCGAAAACTCCTATGAACTGGAAGTCCTCCAGCACAATGGCTTCTCCCGTGAACTAAGGATCGGTCCAAGCCTTCTACCCTGAAGCCTTCTTCAGTGGAGACTCTTGATCCTTCTTACGTTGCTTCTTCTTCCACTCGCGGATGTGGAAGAGGCAAAAATTCCTATTAGGGATTCAATAACTATCAGACATGTCCCCCACCACCATCAGTCAAGGGGATATTATCGCACGAGACCCCATGATTGGACAAATAGTCCCCATCATAGGCAACTTGGAACATAGTGTAGCCTGTTCCATAAGACTTCTGATCCATTTCAGACAGAAAAAATCTTTCAAGCAAATGAAAGATCCAATTTACATAAGGGAAGGTAAAAGTCAAGCAATCATGGGAACTTGCATGATCAAAACTTCATAGCTTTGCTCGGCTGACAGTACATTGAATTTTTTTGGCATACAAGCTCCCAGTTTATACGAAAGAAACCTAAAACCCCTACAATGGGCGTAAAGCAGTACAATTAGCTTCCTTTTCTACAGATGCTAGTAAATAAATGATGCCAAGTAATAACCCGATTAACTATACAAAAAGTAATCATGATATAAGTAAATGATGAACATGAGTTGGAATGACAAACAAAAGACTTCCTCGGAGATCTCTTCCCAAAGGCAAATCTTTTACCATTGCACCAAAACAATCATAGAAGGATCAAACTTGAGAAATGTTACTTTGTCTTGGGTAATAAACTTCTTGCCTTGAACTGAGGGAGAAAAAATTACGGAAGAAATGGTCTTTGATATTGTTTAATATTCTTTTATGCCATGTAGAACTCATATTCAACAACACAGCATTTGAATATTCTGATATGTGAATCTTTTGGACTTAGAAACACACACAACACTATCAACAAGAATAAATTTCTGTGCAAGTCCCCTTAAATAACTATCTCACTTTATAAAACACAAGGAAATTGGGTGAATCCGATGCTTCAATTAAATATCTGAAAGTTAACCTTATATGTGAAAAACAGAAGCCTACACAAAACAGTACGCAGAAGTGTGTATATAGTACATCACCTTATCATTTTGGCAGCACCAAATCCAAGAGTGTCATGAAACAAATCTTTGATGTAATTCTGTTGTACAGGTAGCTGCAGATCAGGGGTGCTATATATAGCCATGAGATATGCATCACCAACACTGCTTTCATTCCAAAGTGTAGTGAACTTCTTCTGGAAAAGGTTCCAAGTGTCTTCTATTGTCCTCAAAATCCATTGCTTATATAGCTGTATGGGAAAACACATTTAGGAAAAAGTTGTGGCAGAAAGCACACCATATATGCTGCCAGTTCCCGGAGCAAGAATTTACTAAAAAGATGTATGTACAAGAGAAATTAGTTTTGAAAAAAAAATGAAGGACAAAAGATCAATTTTGCAGTATTTCTTTTATAGCATGGAATCAACATATATCAACAGATTATACAAGCAATATAGGATCCCATGAATAACCAGCATCATCTAAAAATAAATCAGCTGGAGATGTATGATGACACTCGTGGAGTCAGCAGCCAGGAGCCACACCAGATTTATCTAGAACATGGACTAAAATTCCATTTTCCCATTTTCTTTTTAACATCATGTGAAACTTCTGTTTTTTTAATGGTATCATGTGAAACTTATGTTGTGATAAGCACTTGTTAGGAAAATGTGGTAGCTAGGCTTGTCAAGGTAAACATTAGGACTAGATAATATAATTCTTAGAGACATGAAAGCAAGAGAGCAAAATGAAAGTTGAAAATCAGGCATTTATTATGGGCAAACTCCCTTTGTATTTGTACTTATCCAAGCAGGCATTCAGTAGAGATTAAACAGGATAGAGGGTGCCAAGACGCAATTAGGAACCTGAAATCGTAATCATGTATTCATGTTTAAATAGGCCAAATTAATTTAACCCAGGCACCTGAGCTTTAGTGAGAGATTTTGAAAAGATCTAGTCCCAGTTTATAGATAATTCCACTTCCAAGTGAAAATACTTGGTAGCAGCAAATATGAAAGATTCGACCTCTCAGGTGAGGAAATCAACAGATTAACCTCTTCAAGGAAGATCTTCCCTTTTTTCTTACTTTTTAAACCATTAATCAAGTAATTCATTGAACTATCACTGTTGTAAAATGATGACAAACAAATTTGACATGAGTTTACGGAATACCAACACTCAGTGGAAATTTTACAAAAATCAGATTAACTATCGTGGAAGGCAATTTATCCATACTTAGAAAACTCGAAACCTGGACTTGGATCAATCAGCTAAATTTTTTTCCCACGGCGAGCCACAAATTTTTTATCTTGGTATGATTTTGAATGGAATTAAAAAATATGATAAAATAAAGGAAAATATGCCATAGATCAACACTAATATAATTCATAATATTTCTTTGAGGAAAACAAAATAAAAAATTGGCAACGAATTCTAGTTTTGAAATAAGAAATGCCAGTTAATATCATATAGAAAACATGAGAGCTTTTCAGAAAAAATGTTAGCATTTTGTTCCCCAATTTGTTTGGGGCACATAAATGAGAGTCATGACTAACTTTGGACCTCACACTTATCAGTCCTCATTTTGTAATTATTAATCCCATCCGGCCATCCCTATTATCTTAGGCCCTGTTCGTTTGTGATTATGCCAACCTATTGCGAGTCCAAAACCAATTACTGGACTAAAAAATTAAACATAAATCTGAGTCCAATAATCTGCTTGGGGCTGAGAATTGGTTGTCACAATCTGAAACGAACAGGACCTTAGTATATCAGCAACAAACTATTATTACAAGTGGTAACTTAGTACATACTCCGCGGTCATTCCCTTCATTAGAATGTCCATCTTGTGCAAAGAAAGCCAAAATCAAATTCCCAAGAAACGCTCCTATGTCGAACCCCATTGGTCCATAGAAAGCAAATTCTGGATCTATAACCTGTGTAGAATCACTAGTCACCATGACAGAACCAGTATGGAGATCTCCATGTATTAGGGCTTGAGCTCTCTCAGAGAACCTACAGATTCAGCACTCATTAATACCTAAGATGATTTCCAAATCCAATATATGATAAAGCAGATGATGATTAGAGTGACAAATTGTCACATATTATGAACAGGACCATCAATACAAAGATAGCAGAATACTTGGATTTCAAGACAGCAACTTCAAGCTTTAAAGCATTGTCTTCCCGAACTGCCTCGGCATCACGATCAAGATAAGGAGAAGTCCAGCGATTATATGGAGACACCTTATAAGCGTCTGAAAAGACAACCTGCTCAGTATGCTTACATAGCTCCACATTTCCACAAAATTCAGCAACTGCATAGAACACCAAAAGCCGCATGTCAGTTACATGCATGAAACTATGTCATCACATTTACAATAAAAAAAATGTGTGGAATTTGTCAGAATCCTCAAAAGATCTCTTAAATGCTAGAAATAACATGGTATTAATAGGATACCCTGAAATTGTGGGCAAAAAATCCCTACGAGAGCAACTATATGGCAGCAAAGAATAACTACATGTGAACTCAAGATCATGCCTTTTTTAGCAGAATGTTTGCATTACAACAACTATCTACTATTGACAATTCTTGACTTCTTTTCCAGAGACACAACCTCTCCTCTGAACCATGGGAATGTGATGAAAGAAATTGCAGCAGCCTTTTTACATTCAATGTTCCTCATAGTAGCCCATGGCAAAGTTGAGTCATCCAGCTACTAGTTCTAGACTTGTAGCTTCCATTGTGCTAGTCAAGAATTTCTTAGTAATTGTTGCCTGATGCTAACCTCTCAGCGTCCAGCTGAGCTAGGTCCTTTTTCATGGCTCTTTGGTCTCTGTTTTTTAGGAACCCAAATCATATTCTACCATGTTGATGGATTAATTTAATGGATGCTACACGGGCTGCCATTTTCACTGTCCCACAAGTTAAAGTGCTTTAAAGTATGAGAATTTAATTGCCAAGAATTTGAAGTATAAACACTCCTCTGCTAACAGCCTCAGCATTGCCAGCCTAAGGCCAGCTAGAGGAGTTTAGATATTCTAATGAAAATTAATTCAAAGGAATATAAAAAGGATGAGGGCTCTAGGGGATTCCCAAAACATGCCTCACCAATCAAATACATCTGTTCCAAGTCAGCAACAATACACAATAAGCAAATTGATTATCCCTTTTCTATTTCTTATCAAGGTTATTTCACTACTCAGTGTACTGGCTAAGTATTTTTCTTGCGAGGATCGGAACAATCTATGTTTCTAGTGCTTTTCTTCTTAATTTTGTTGACATAATGGTAGGTACCCAAAATAAACATATATACAGGAACTTCCCTCCAAAGTTCTCCACTCCTCGTCAGTTTGATAATTCTTTTCCTAGAATGGATGATGAAATTTGTGAGAAAACTATCATGTGGGAGAAAATTAAGAAGGAACCAGATGCATCTCATTCTCAAGTAAAAACCTTAGTTCATTCATCATCATATACAAATACCAGAATCAGAACAAGATTAGCAAGACCCATTAGCAGCCTTTTTGTGTTCTGTAGTGGAACGGTAAAGAAGGGATGTGCAGAAAAGAGTCTTTGCCATGTATTCCGACATATGTTGAGCAAGCAATGGATATTCAACTCCAGCAATCAAGCCTTTCCTCAGAATAATATGAGGAGGCTTCAAGTAGCGCATGGCAAACAAAGACATAGGCCCGTCAAAATGATAAACTTCTGGAACATGATCTCGACACAAACGACCATGTTCTTTTAAGGCCAGAGTCTCAAAATATGCGCGCTCCGTTGTCATTGGCCATGACTCCCCTATACAACGGATGTATGGAAGTGCCTGATATGAAAATCATAATTTAGCATATGAGACAAAAAAAAAAAAAAGAGATAGGAAGAGATGAATGGAGGAACGAGATACCTGTTTGATGACGAAAGAACCAGATGGGCTTGAGACGATGTAGACGAAATTGAGATTTCCGTCCCCGACTTCCTTGATGGTCAACTCTTCCAACTGGTTTCCGAGCAGAGATGAAAGATGAGGGTTTGCTTTTATGTACTCGATCAGAGATTTCTCGTCCAACGGACGGAATTCGCCTGGTTCCATTGCCCGGAGAGTGAGAGTGAGAGAGAGAGAGATAGGGGTTTGAAATCTATGGATTAATAGTTGCGTTGAAACTTCAAAAGGTACGCTGGCCTAATATTGTGTGGAGAAAGAATGGACCTTTAACCAATGGCCCTTTTCCCGCACTTCCAATTCTCAATAGAATAGGATTTTAACTCTTACCATTAGTTAACGTGATAACGTCCAGTTCTATGTGGTGCACTTACTTATAAATAGAGTTTATTCATTTGAATAAAATCATCTTTGTCACAGAAGATTTCTGTCTTGGATGTAGGTGGTTTGTTAGAGAGAGAGAGAGAGAGAGAGAGTTGGAGATTTGGTAATTTGGTATTTGGCCAGCCATTGAAGGACACAACAAATGAATAGTTTGGATCACCAAACATAGCCCACATTTTCCCCTGCCAAAATAAGCTTCGTTAGGCCCTCTTTGGATTGCAAGAATTTTCTGGAAAAGTTTGAAAAGGGAAAATATTTCTAAATTTTCCTCCTATTTTTTACACTATTAAAAACGATAATTCCAACCAACCCTATTCAACTTTTAAAGGTACCTGCAATTTACCATGATGTCCTTATAAATTAACCATAATCATATCAATTCCTTCTAAATTAAGGAAAGAAAAAAAATCAAGAAAATTTTTTGAAGAAATTTCTTTCCATCAGAAATGTTTCTCATACAAAACCCAACAGGCATACAAACCCAACAGGTAATCACTGAAGAAAACCTTTTTCTTTTGGTTGCCAATTTTCTTATATCTCTGACCCCCCATTGCTGTTGCATCTTCTAGTTGACAACTATCACTCATTCCCTCCCCGTGGATAAAGCCAAATTACCAACTGCTATAATGGCAGCAACCAAAGAGTAAACGCAAAATAGGCCTCATTTGGAAGGAGCATAGCGTGTAAATAACAAACTGCTTTCTGCATTCTGCATTCCCAATAAGAAAACCCACGCGTTAATGGGAAGTTCGATCGCCTTTCTCCTCATATTTCTCGTGTTTGTTGGGAGGAGCTTCTGCTCGGCCGAGTGGAATCTCAGCCGTCGATAGGAGAGCGAAGGTCTCTCCGCTCAACTGATTCGACCCTTGGGTTATCTGTCACGCCCCGGCCCCGCTGTGTAGATATTGTTTGGTTCTGGGTCGCAACCCTCCCGGTTTTGTTTTTCCACAGAAAACACGTCTACATAGGGAGAGGCATGTATAGCCCAGCAACTTTTCCTCCCTTTCTGATGTAGGATCTCACAATCCACCCCCCTCGGGGCCCAGAGTCCTCGCTGGCACACTGTACTGGATGGGAGGTCCCACTCTGATACCATTATGTCACGCCCCGACCCCACTGTGTAGATATTGTCCGGTTCTGGGTCATCTACCAATTATGCCATGCCCCAACCCCACTGTGTAGTTATTTTCCAGTTCTGAGTCATCTACCCTCCCCGATTTTGTTTTCCAGCAGCACTAACCGTGCCCAACCTACTCCGCAGGACCCGCCCCTTGGAGATGCTGAAAACACGTCTATATAGGGAGAGAGGAATCCACATATATAGGTCAGGAACTTTTCCTCCCTTTCCGATGTGGGATCTCACAATCCCCCCCGCCCCCCCCCCCCCCCCCCCCCCCCCCCCCCCCCCCGCTCTTCTGTAACGTTTTTGATGGGAAGTGAGATTTACACCCCTTTTGATCACCAGGGACACCCAGCGCCAGTGTACGCGGCAATCAAACCCACTTGATTCTTCTGACGTCAAGTACATTAGCCTCCCTTTAGTCATACACTAGCGTTGGGTGTCCCTCGTAATAAAAAAGGGGAGTAAATATCATTTCCCTTTTCTTTGCCTTTAAAACTTAACGAACAATGTTAAAGGCGGGGATTTTATCCTGGGTTTTTTATCACCTTAAAAAAAAGGTCATTTTTGTATATTTGTTATTTAAGGAAGTGATATATTAAGCCCCTTTTCTTCCCCTCGACACCCCACTATTGTATTTACGACTACTATTTTTCAGGGGTGCAACTTGGGTTGGGCTCAACGAACCGAACCCAACAGGTTCAACCCGATTTTGTCTTGGGTTGGGTTGGCTTTTCTGCAGGTTGGGTTGAGTTAGGGTTAGGAAAAGCCAACCCCATTTAATTTTAGGTTGGGTAGGGTTGAGGCCTTGTCAACCCAACTTGACCCCCCCCCCCCCCCCCCCCCCCCCCCCGACCTCTATCCTTTAATTTTGTCTCTATTTTCTTTGAGTTATTATATTTTTTTTGTTTGGCCCTAGGTGAACCCGAACCCAATCTGATAACCCGACCAATTTCGAGTTAGACAGGTTGGGGTAGGGTTGCGAGATTTTGGGTTAGGGTTGACCATCCTCATCCCAAGGCTCGGGTTGGGTTACGGTTGAGGGAATGCTATCTCGGGTTGGGTAAGGGTTGGCCTCAACCCAATCCAACCCGGCCCGAGTTGCACCCCTACTCTTTTTACACTACAAAGGGGCCTGGGGAAGAAAAGGAAGTCAATATACATTTCGGTATATTTATTGACATATATCAACACATACAAGGTGAAAAGAAGACACCTACATAGTCAAAATTTCAAACGAGCACAACTTTTGATTCAGAGTTTTATGGTATCTGTTGTAAGGGTGGACATGGTTTCGGTTCGAACCGAGGAACCGAACCAAACCGGCACATTTGGTTCGGTTCGGTTCGGTTCCATTTCTATATGGTTCGGTTCCGGTTCCAAAATCCGGGAACCGGTGAAAATTCGGTTCGGTTCTGGGTTTGGGATCCCGGAACCGAGAACCGAATTGGTTTAATGAGGGCCTGTTTGCTTTGGATATTAGGGTCTGATTATTTCCCAAATTTGTAGTTCATGGCTTCATGCATTGCCAAAATTTGTGCATGATTATCCCACCTGTTTCTACTTCTTCATACTTCATATAAGTATTGCATTGCCCAAATTCGTGCATGTTACTGTTACTGTTAGTGCTTGTAATTCATATATAAACAAGGCCATTGGTGAAGGTTGGGTAAACCTAGAACCGAACCGATTATATATGGTTCTGGTTCGGTTCGGTTCCACACATATATGGTTCGGTTCTTGTTCCAATTTCAGGGAACCGATTATACATGGTTCGGTTCTGGGTTTAGCCTAAAACCGAACCGAACCATGTCCACCCTTAATCTGTTGAAATCTTTTCGATGGCGTAAACCCTGCGCTGGATAATCCGCATAGTAAGTGGGAAAAAAATCCCAAGAAGATAGGGTTTATTTATTTTGGTGAATTTTGTTCTTAGTCAGTTTAGAGGATTTTGAGTCAGTTGTTCATCTTAGGATCAAACGACTTCCAACTCACTTGTTCCCTTTAAATGAAAAAGAGTTAATTACCCATATTTTTCTTTCTTGTGGATTTAATGCGTTCTTGATGTTAGAGCCGTGTTCTTCACTTCATTACCCTGTTTACCAATTTTCACTACGTTATTAGTTAGATCTGGGATTGCCGATCCTAATATTACGTAGTTTCAACTTTGGGATTGAACCATGTTATTGTTGTCGGTGGATTAGATCGAAACACACTTCTTTGTGTTTTTCTTGTCCTATGGTCTTAGTCTCATCCCAAACGAGCATCTCATGCTAAAGATAAAGGACGACAAAAGGGAAGTAATATAATCGCCCCTTTTCTTACTTCGGAGTGCCCCCTCTGGTGGTATTTATGAATACTCTTTTACACTAGAGCCTAGAGGGAGCTGTTCCATGTAAGAAAAAAGATCGAATATATCAATTCCTCTCAAATTGAAGGGCTAGGATCATCCGGTAAAAATTTGGTACTTGTGGTAGTCAATAACCATCGGCAAACTCGTATGGGTGTGGCTGTTTGGTTTAAAGTCATAGGTATGCTCATAGTGCCATGAGTTTGAATCCCCCGGGCTTACCTGATGCGTGTGGTTTACGGGTGATTGGGAGCAAGAAATAGTCCTACCCTAAAAATTGGGATGGGGATACCCTGTGTCATAAAAATAAAAATAAATAAACACCGGCAAAAATGAACCTATACCGGCAGATATATGACCCCACTACTTAACCGCCCGTAAAATATTTACCTGAAAATCAACTTTCTTGTAGAAAGTAGAAAAGCTTACTTTTATCAGTCTGTGTTGCCGCAAATTCAACAAATTAAAGACCAAAATGAAAAGCATGACGTGAAATGGGTTTGTTGGAAATGATGGAATGTGGAATATGGAAATTGCATTTCTTTGAATAGGTTGCAGGCTGACATTTTCCTAGAGTTTGAAATGAAATGCTTTTCGTGGAAAATGGAAATTGCATCTCCTTTCTTCTCACTGCTTTGTTAACAGAACAAGTCATTGTCTATATGTGACCATATGCCAAAAAAAATTCCCTGTATTTTCTTTCGCTGGGTGGTGAGAAAGAGAGAGGCAAAAGGAAGGTTTAAGTGTAAGGCGACTGGGTCAAGTGTTGAACCCGAATTTTCCAATATTTTAATGACTCGCTTGGCTACTGTTTCAAAATTTTCCTTGGTTTGATTGATCATATACATGGGGAATTGATCTAGGCACTCCCTTGTTTGTTTCGATAATGACACTCTAATCTTTACTTTACACTTTTCTAATTTGCTTTGCTATTATAATTTCAAGAATACTCTGAAGTGACTGATATAGTGGGGAGGAACATGTTTTGATATTGGAGCAAACACACTGTCTCTTATATGTTTCATAACTGATTTTTTTTAATGACATAGGGTATTCCCACCTCATTTAGGGCATTACTAATCCCTACGGATGGACACAATCACCCATAAACCATGTGCATTGGGTGAGCTTTGGGGATTCGAACTGCCGTCTATGGGACCAAACCCAAGTGTCACGGAGGTTGTGAGGATCAAACCTACAAAACAAGCAGAAGGAGAAATGTTGGGTTTGCAAGCAAGCACAAAGTAATGGAGCGCACAAGCAAGCAAATGCTAATCTTTATTGCTGAATCTTGAACAAGTTACAATAGGACCAAGCCAAAAAGGACTACAACTCCTAAGGGTCCCGGTCACTTCTAAGGGAGAGTGGGTATCATTTTCATACGTGTGTATGCATGTGTGTGTAATGCTTAGTATTAGGGCATGCTAGGCAATCATGAAAAAAATCTCATGGAATAATAACTTAAGTTTCCTGAGAGTGGTATAGAAAAAAGAGATTTAAGGGGTTGGTGAGTGAGGAGAGCATGTCACTGGGAAAAATATAAAAACTATTCTAAACAATGACTTTTTTTTCTTTGATTTCTAGTTCCTTCTCACGCTCTCCCCACTCATTCTCTTCCTAAATCTCTCCCTTACCAACCCTCTATGCCTCTCTCGTACAGCATAAAGAAAGATTCCATGGAATATTTTGACACGGTTGCCAAACAAGGCCTTAATTAGTGATTCAGAACGTTTATCTAATCCATATTCTTGATGGATGAGTCATGAGATGTGAAAATTGCACCAACCTAACTATCCAAATATGCAATAAATAGGTTACAAATAGATGGTTAAAATAGGATAAACGACTAGTTTGACCCCACTTACTCATGAAAGTAGGAGTTTTTATATGGTGTCTGTTCTTACATTCACATTTACAAAAAAAGAAAAGAAAAAAATAATAAATAGGAGAGGGGCTTGATTTCTTGAACACCACATTCATACTATCATACTACTGATAGTCTTCACTTGATGGACATGAAAGCTACTTTTCTAAATGGGAAGTGATATATTCATTCCCTTTTCTTCCTCGGCCCACCCTCGTCTGGTGTAAAAAGAATAGTCATAAATCATAATTAGACTAATGGGGGTGGCCCAGGGAAGAAAAGGGGCGAATGTATCACTTACAACATGTTGCTGATAAGAGGAATGCTAGCTGCATATGCAGGTTCTGCAGATGCACCTCACACACAGACTTGCGGACACAGAGCCTCATTTTTCTGATCAGAATTCAGAGTAAAGTGGTCATTTCTAGCATCTAAAAAGCATCAAGAAGAATAGATTTGAATGAGAATTTCAGCCACCAAGATGAAACCAGTAAATTCTAAATTGTTTTGGGCAATCTATCAGATCCATGCAGGCTCTACGCAGATCCAGTAGCTAAACACCACCAGCATGGAAAGCCACTAAGGCACTAACCTTCTATGTATGTCACAAGAATTTCAATGATAATCTTTCAACTATGGTCTTCTTCATCACAAGTATATGTCACAAGGCTTTCAATGTTATCTTTCAACCATGCTTTTCTTCATCAAGAGTATATGTCACAAACTTTCAATGGTACCTTTCAATTATGGCATTCTTCATGCATATACTCCACAACAAAATGAAATGTAAATATCAGCATCTCCTGTAAGTGGCTCAAACACTACTATTTGTCTTAAAGATAATTTTTGTCAACGAATTGAATGCAGGCACAATCCGAATGCTTATCCAATCCATCCATTTTGAAGCCGGATGGAGAAATATCGTCTGTGAAAGCTGGTCGATCAAGATTTTGAATCTCATTTATTATGAACACCCCCCCCCCCCCCCCCCCCCCTTATATTGGTTCTGACTATTAATTCTGTTTTTTTTTTGTCTTTAATCATAAAAAGCCACTAATGGTCTCATTCTAGGAATTTATAATTTCCCAAAAATTTCAAATGCATCAAATAAAAATGGTTTATAACCTACATAAGTATATGCAGTATTACCCTACACCAATTTATGATAAAAGTTTGTTTTGCATCAAAGCTTTATTTTTTTATTTTTTTCACATCCAGTTGTGTCCTACATAAAGTAGAAATAAAAAACAACAGGATTGGGTCTAGTCCTGATGATCCACATACCTCAATGTTGAGCTCAGAGTGTAACCACCGTATATTGATTGGATTGGGAGTATTCCCAGGCTGTAAAACTTCATTGTCATCTGAAACTTTAAACCAAATTTGAAGCAAGCCAATGCCCTGATGCTTTATCATGAAGGAACTTCCTTAATAGCTGAAACAACTTGATCTATGGTTTGGAATCGGCATCTTTCCTTTAGGAGCATTTTTGCAAACTCAAGAGCTCGACGCTCGCAATAGGCTCGTTTGATAACATCATCAATCAACTCAAAATCCTCAACATGAGCCACACCCACTATCCTCCTGAAATTCACAGATTAACAATGACTATTAGATCAGATTTGAAGTGCATGCATTCATACAAGTTAAACAAAACATATTTAGTAAAACAAGAGGACGGCACTGTATAGAGTGGTGATTGAATCAATTTCTATGGACTCAAGCAAGTATCTAATGTTTGCCAGTATAAGATCCATGGAGTACTTAAGAAAATCCCAACTACATACCAGATGGGAAAGCTTCTCACAAAAAAATCATATTAAAAAATGCACTTTTGTATTTTTCACGTCAACATGTCACCAAAAATGGAAGTCATTTTACGATGTTCACTGATTACCTTATCTGGACATTCTCTTGTCGGGTTTGAAATGTATACCCGCATGGTTTCACTTGCATACTTTGGCAGGTTATTCTTCATTGAATTTATTTTGTTTGATATTTATTGGTGAAAACAACGTGCCCAAAAGCTAGAGCTAACAACAGGCCATTTCTAGTGTTAAACGACTCATTAATGTTATTGGCCATACACATTACATATAAGATGATGATGTTGGCTGATTTTTTTTTTTGAAATGGTTATTTTATTTTATTTTTTGAAATGGTTGTTGGCTGATTTTCAGCTCACGTAAAACTAGCTAAGATCTTATAAAAGCGCTGCTCTTTCGATTGTGAAGAAAATTACCCGAATGACTTGAATACAGAACAATGTAGAAAAAATACAAGTTATTGACAAGCATTTCTAGAATCAAAACAGCTAGTTAATGTTAATGTCCATGCACATTACCTATGTGATGGATCTAGTTTTTGCCGTTAGACGTATTGTCAGCCATGTGGAACTAGTGGAGATCTGACGGACTGCTCTATTTTTTCTTTTCCTTTTATTCTCCATCTTTGTTTTCTCTTCCTTTTTTGGGGTCATCTCGTCCCCTCTATCTAAATTTTTGTTATTTCACAAGAAATAGTAAAAAGACTGGCATTTCAATTGTAAGAGTCCTACTGAAATGAGTTCAATTCAGCTTGTTCAGTTTGATACTGAACTCTCATCTAACAGTGCTAGGAAAACAGGTTTCCAACCAAAGTGAATTTTAATGGAGAGTTAGTTACTTCACGTGGTGGAAATGATGAGGTTGATGTGGGTCTAAGAAATTAGATCGGATAAAGGTTGAATAGTTTTCTATATAAGCTTAGAGGCTGTTTGGATACACGGATTTTAGAATCTTGGATTTCCTCAAAACCCTGAATGGGAGACGAGAGAAGGAGACCGTCTGTTTCACTTCTCTTTAGAATCCTGGATTTTAAGTAAGAAATCCAGGTTTTAGAAATCTCTCCCCCATCCTGAGATTTCTGAAACCTGGAAACGTGGGATAATCTCCTACTCTACTGCTGACAGAAAGAAGGGCGAGAAATCACTCTTTAGAATCCTGGATTTTAAGTAAGAAATCTCCTACTCTATTGCTGACGGAAATAAGGGAGAGAAATCAGAAAACGACGGACGGTCTCCTTCTCTCGTCCCCCATTCAGGGTTTTGAGGAAATACAAGATTCTAAAATCTGCATATCCAAACGACCCCTTAGAGGTCTGCTTGATCAGTTCGCCACAGTTCAGCTGCCTCTTGATGAAAAGGATAAAGTACTGAACATTCTTACAGGACTTGGTGATGAGTACATAATGTTTACTGCGTCTATATTCACTCGTTCGAAAACTCCTATGAACTGGAAGTCCTCCATCACAATGGCTTCTCCCATGAACTAAGGATCGGTCCAAGCCTTCTACCCTGAAGCCTTCTTCAGTGGAGACTCTTGATCCTCCTTACATTGCTTCCTCTTCCACTCGCAGATGTGGAAGAGGCAAAAATTGCTATTAGGGCTTCAATAACTATCAGACATGTCCCCCAGCACCATCAGTCAAGGGGATATTATCGCACGAGACCCCATGATTGGACAAATGGTCCCCATCATAGGCAACTTGGAACATAGTGCGGCCTGTTCTATTAGACTTCTGATCCATATCAAACTGAAAAATCCTTTCAAGCAGATGAAAGATACAATTTACATAAGGGAAGGTAAAAGTCGAGCAATCATGGGAACTTGCATGATGAAAACTTCCTAGCTTTGCTCGGCTGAGAGTACGTTGAATTTTTTTGGCATACAAGCTCCCAGGTTATACGAAAGAAACCTAAAACCCCTACAATGGGCGTAAAGCAGTACAATTAGCTTCCTTTTCTACAGATGTTAGTAAATAAATGATGCCAAGTAGTAACCCGATTAACTATACAAAAAGTAATCATGATATAAGTAAATGATGAACATGAGTTGGAATGACAAACAAAAGACTTCCTCGGAGATCTCTTCCCAAAGGCAAATCTTTTACCATAGCACCAAAACAATCATAGAAGGATCATACTTGAGATACTTTGTCTCGGGTAATAAACTTCTTGCCTTACTGTGGGAGAAAAAATTACGGAAGAAATGGTCTTTGATATTGTTTAATATTCTTTCATGCCATGTAGAACTCATATTCAACAACACAGCATTTGAATATTCTGATATGTGAATCTTTTGGACTTAGAAGCCGTCCATGTTGATTATTTCTGAGATATTTCTTTTTATCTGCTGCACCTATTCTTCTAAAACACCTCTAACAGTATTGGACATGTGTCAGATTCTTGACACCACCAGTACAGCTGTGAAACTTTGGATTTCTTTTTAGAATATTCTCTGTATCACATATAAGTTTACATTTATCGTAGGTTTGACTTCTACCCATAGGTCCATCCAAATAATAGGATTTTTACATGGAAACAAAGCATGTATTTACATAATATATTTTAAGTTCTCATCACATAACCCATGATAACCCTACAATTATGTAAGCATATTAAATATCGGAAATTGATTAAATATGCTGCCAAATCCACAAGTCCTGCTTTTGAGCCTTTGACTAGTTAAAACTACATATCATTGTCAGATCCTAACACTCAAAACCATCACTAGGAAATGTTGCAATTTTGTAGTGACCCAACACTATCAACAAGAATAAATTTCTGTGCAAGTTCCCTTAAATAACTATCCCACTTTATAAAACAAAAGGAAATTGGGTCAATCCGATGCTTCAATTAAATATCTGAAAGTTAACCTTATATGTGAAAAACAGAAGCCTACACAAAACAGTACGCAGAAGTGTGTATATAGTACATCACCTTATCATTTTGGCAGCACCAAATCCAAGAGTGTCATGAAACAAATCTTTGATGTAATTCTGTTGTACAAGTAGCTGCAGATCAGGGGTGCTATATATAGCCATGAGATATGCATCACCAACACTGCTTTCATTCCAAAGTGTAGTGAACTTCTTCTGGAAAAGGTTCCAAGTGTCTTCTATTGTCCTCAAAATCCATTGCTTATATAGCTGTATGGGAAAACACATTTATGAAAAAGTTGTGGCAGAAAGCACACTATATATGCTGCGAGTTCCCGGAGCAAGAATTTACTAAAAAGATGTATGTACAAGAGAAATTAGTTTTGAAAAAAAAATGAAGGACAAAAGATCAATTTTCAGTAACCTATTTCTTTTATAGCATGGAATCAACATATGTCAACAGATTATACAAGCAATATAGGATCCCATGAATAACCAGCATCATCTAAAAATAAATCAGCTGGAGGTGTATGATGACACTCGTGCAGTCAGCAGCCAGGAGCCACACCAGATTTATCTAGAACATGGACTAAAATTCCATTTTCCCATTTTCTTTTTAACATCATGTGAAACTTCTGTTTTTTTAATGGTATCATGTGAAACTTATGTTGTGAAAAGCATTTGTTAGGAAAATGTGGTAGCTAGGCTTGTCAAGGTAAACAGTAGGACTAGATAATATAATTCTTAGAGACATGAAAGCAAGACAGCAAACTGAAAGTTGAAAATCAGGCATTTATTATGGGCAAACTCCCTTTGTAGTTTGTACTTATCCAAGAAGGCATTCAATAGAGATTAAACAGGATAGAGGGTGCCAAGACGCAATTAGGAACCTGAAATCGTAATCATGTATTCATGTTTACATCGGCTCAAATTAATTTAACCCAGGCACCTGAGCTTTAGTGAGAGATTTTGAAAAGATCTAGTCCCAGTTTATAGATAATTCCACTTCCAAGTGAAAATACTTGGTAGCAGCAAATATGAAAGATTCGACCTCTCAGGTGAGGAAATCAATAGATTAATCAGTTCAAGGAAGATCTTCTCTTTTTTCTTAATTTTTAAACAATTAATCAAGTAATATATTGAACTATAACTGTTGTAAAATGATGACAAACAAATTTGACATGAGTTTACGGAATACCAACACTCAGTGGAAATTTTACAAAAATCAGATTAACTATCGTGGAAGGCAATTTATCCATATTTAGAAAACTCGAAACCTGGACTTGGATCAATCAGCTAAATTTTTTTCCCACGGCGAGGCACAAAAAATTTATCTTGGTATGATTTTAAATGGAATCAAAATATATGATAAAATAAAGGAAAATATGCCATAGATCAACACTAATATAATGCATAATATTTCTTTGAGGAAAACAAAATAAAAAATTGGCAACGAATTCTAGTTTTGAAATATAGAATTTCGTAAGTGTAATTAAAAGAGTGGATAATTTAGTGTTATCCTATAATTGTAAGGGATTTGCTAGGCAATTTCGTTGAAAACCATTCGCGGCTCACTTTTGCGGGAGATTGATAATCAAGGGCCCAAACACATGATATGTCAAGCATACATTCTCCCAAGCACATTAAAGAGACTGATTAACAAGATGAGACAGACTATGTCAAGATCAATGTGAACAGTCATAGCCTACACACATGTTTGGAAATCGAGACCAATGGTATAGTGGACCACTGTCAAATCACCAAGGGGGTCCAGGTCCTATGCGGAACAGAGATCCACCTGTGAGATCGAGGTGTGCAACAATCAACGGCTTGGAGAAGGCGTAAAAGGATGCCATTTTCATCAAACATTATAAGGGGCTAGGATCATCTGGTGAAGGTGGGAGGACAACTGGCAATTGGCAAGATATGCGATGGCTAATAAAAATTACAAACCCAATTGCTATGCACATGATGATGGGCCGTTGCCTAAAGTGCTCGTTCTAGTCAACAAAGATTTGCTCATTCAAAAAGGTTTTCTCCATATGTTGATGTCATGCTTACTTCCCTAGAGGGTCAAACACAGCCAAGGTTTAGAGCAAACACGTGATTTGCTTGATATTTAAAAATGTCTACGAAGCTATTGAAAAAGGGCTATAACAAGTATAAATGGATTCAAATTTTACAGGATTTGATGGTAGGGCATAACGAACTCTAACATCATGGGATCCTGTACTCGTTAGTTGTTACAATACCCACTTCCGGTAAAGATGGCAAAAGGTAGTTTGGATTCCAAGCTTCTTACTATTCTGGATAGATCGGAGAAGGTGTGATAGAAAAAAGATAACCAACCAGCTAGAGAAGAAATCAAGAATTGGCTTCACACCATTAAGAAAATATTAATCTTCACTCTTTCCTCAAAAGTCACACTGTCAGTCTAAGGATGTCAGGATGTCATCAAATTGGTTGTCAAACACAAAAGAAGGAAATGAACACATACCACTTCACTGAGAAGTGCTTACAGATCAATTGGTAGTTTCAGGGTTTTATTTTATTTCTTTATCATTTTCCAACCATAAATTAAAGTGATCAAATCACTTAGGATTTCCCCCAAATTTGAATTTCAGGAGGACTTTCACATAGATTGAATCTGAACAAATCAAGAAAATCAAAAGACATATCTAGGAATCACATTGAAATTAGATGATCTAGGATACATGTCCCGTAGTTTGCACATTAAGAGAGTTTAAATGAGCCTTTTAAAGAAATTTAAATTAGTTATTCATTGGAATTGAAGATCGGATTATCGGGCAAAAATGGTGCATATGGTGGTAATCCGCCATACCTTCCATTCTTGTAATCAGGTAACAAATCTAGAAAAATAAACAATATTCAGTGCAACTAAGGCAATAATGAGCTGAACAAAGATTAATCTCCTTGAAAAAGTTCTCAACACGCTTATGTATGAAAGAAGTCTACAAAGATTTACGAAGGTCTCTTGAATTTTTATTTCCCTAAATCAGAAATCCTGTAATCCAACAAAAAGCAAAAATAGTGTTTGGTCAATGAATCGCTTATGTAGAACGCATAGCATCAACATAAAACTAATTTGACAGCAATGAAGTAACTTTGTTTATTACGAAACAACACCAATGGAGTAAGTGTTATCGTCAGAAGGTGAAATACCAATTTCTAAAACTAAACATTCTATTAGCAACCAAAGAAACAAATCTGTCAATTCTGAAATTTACCAGAAAGCATAGCCAAAGAAAGAAAAAAGTTCAACAGAAAACCAGAGAAAATAATTGTACAGAAAAACTCAGAAGTGAGAGGAAATACAAGGGCAAAAAAAGGCAGTGCAAAAACCAACTTTGATACCATAAGATAATGGGTAAAAATGATTCTTTAGGAAGAAGTACAAGAGCTGATAAAGGAGCCTAAAGTAGTAATCTGGCTCCTAAAAGTTAATTGATAATGCAATACAATTAGATAACAAAGTTCATTAATATCATACTTCTTTTCAACAATCACTCTATTTGGCCTGACAAATTGTTTGAGGGATAGAAATCAAGATTCAAGTCCAACTCTGAATGTAACATGGATGCAGTAAGAAGACAGATAAGCAAAGTCCGAGACATAGAATACGGAAAACTCAATCTGAGTGGAAAACAGAAAACCCGTACAGTAACCTACTTTGAAGCCACGGCAGCCGCAATCATAAATGAAAGAAGAAAAGCAGCATTGCAAAATGGCATTAGATAATGGAGACCTTTCTAAGGTGGCCAAAAGTAATAGACAGGCTCCTAATAGTTACTGGACAATGGAATATCATTGATTAAATAAGAAATGCCAGTTAATATCATATAGAAAACATGAGAGCTTTTCAGAAAAAAAATGTTCGCATTTTGTTCCCCAATTTGCCTATTATGAGTCCAAAACCAATTACAGGACTAAAAAAATAAACGTAAATTTGAGTCCAATAATCGGCTTGGGGCTGAGAAATGGTTGTCACAATCTGAAGCGAACAGGGCCTCAGTATATCAGCAACAAACTATTATTAGAAGTGGTAACTTGGTACATACTTTGCGGTCATTCCCTTCATTAGAATGTCCATCTTGCGCAAAGAAAGCCAAAATCAAATTCCCAAGAAACGCTCCTATGTCAAACCCCATTGGTCCATAGAAAGCAAATTCCGGATCTATAACCTGAGTAGAATCACTAGTCACCATGACAGAACCAGTATGGAGATCTCCATGTATTAGGGCTTGAGATCTCTCACAGAACCTGCAGATTCAGCACTCATTAATATCTAAGATGATTTCCAAATCCAATATATGATAAAGCAATTGATGATTAGAGTGACAAATTGTCACATATTATGGAAAGGAACATCAATACAAAGATAGCAAAATACTTGGATTTCAAGACAGCAACTTCAAGCTTTAAAGCATTGTCTTCCCGAACTGCCTCGGCATCACGATCAAGATAAGGAGAAGTCCAGCGACTATATAGAGACACCTTATAAGGGTCTGAAAAGACAACCTGCTCAGTGAGCCTACATAGCTCTACATTTCCACAAAATTCAGCAACTGCATAGAACACCAAAAGCCACATGTCAGTTACATGCATGAAACTACGTCATCACATTTACAGTAAAAAAAATATGTGAAATTTGTCAGAATCCTCAAGAGATCTCTTAAATGCTAGAAATAACATGGAATTAATAGGATACCCTGAAATTGTGGGCAAAAAATCCCTACGAGAGCAACTATATGGCAGCAAAGAATAACTACATGTGCACTCAAGATCATGCCTTTTTTTAGTAGAATGTTTGCATTGCAACAACTATCTACTATTGACAATTCTTGACTTCTTTTCCAGAGACACAACGTCCTCTGAACCATGGGAATGTGATGAAAGAAATTGCAGCAGCCTTTTTACATTCAACGTTCCTCATAGTAGCCCATGGCAAAGTTGAGTCATCCAGCTACTAGTTCTAGACTTATAGCTTCCATTGTGCTAGTCAAAATTTTCTTAGTAATTGTTGCCTGGTGCTAACCTCTCAGTGTCCAGCTGAGCTAGTTCCTTTTTCATGGCTCTTTGGTCTCTGTTTTTGGGGAACCCAAATCATATTCTGCTGTGTTGATGGATTAATTTAATGGATGCTACACGGGCTGCCTTGTTCGCTGTTCCACAAGTTAAAGTGCTTTAAAGTATGAGAATTTAATTGCCAAGAATTTGAAGTATAAACACTCCTCTGCTAACAGCCTCAGCATTGCCAGCCGAAGGCCAGCTAGAGGAGGTTAGATATTCTAATGAAAATTAATTCAAAGGAATATAAAAAGGATGAGGGCTCTAGGGGATTCCCATAACATGCCTCACCAATCAAATACATCTGTTCCAAGTCAGCAACACTACACAGTAATCAAAATGATTATCCCTTTTCTATTTCTTATCAAGGTTATTTCACTGCTGTACTGGCTACGTATTTTTCTTGCGAGGATAGGAACAATCTATGTTTCTAGAGCTTTTCTTCTTAATTATGTTGACATAATTGTAGGTACCCAAAATAAACATATATACAGGAACTTCCCTTCAAAGTTCTCCATTCCTCGTCAGTTTGATAATTCTTTTCCTAGAATGCATGATCAAATGTGTGAAGAAAACTATCATGACGGAGAAAATTAAGAAGGAACCAAATGCATCTCATTCTCAAGTAAAAACCTTAGTTCCACAAGAATATGCATCAACAACATATACAAATACCAGAATCAGAACAAGATTAGCAGGACCCATTACCAGCCTTTTTGTGTTCTGTAGTGGAACGGTAAAGAAGGGATGTGCAGAAAAGAGTCTTTGCCATGTATTCTGACATATGCTCAGCAAGCAATGGATATTCAACTCCAGCAATCAAGCCTTTCCTCAGAATAATATGAGGAGGCTTCAAGTAGCGCATGGCAAACAAAGACATAGGCCGGTCAAAATGATAAACTTCTGGGACATGATCTCGACACAAACGACCGTGTTCTTTTAAGGCCAGAGTCTCAAAATATGCGCGCTCCTTTGTCATTGGCCATGACTCCCCTATACAACGGATGTATGGAATTGCCTGATATCACAAGCAGCCAATATTTGACAATCATAATTTAGCATATGAGACGAAGAGAAAGGATGATTTCAGTGAATCCAATAATATAACAATATCCAAAGCATATGGAAATACATAAAAATTATATATTGAGCACTCCAAACCAGTCTGACATACGCCATGTTGAATGGGGGTGTTTAAGGTGTTGCTCTAGGACTGTTTATAAGAACAGCCCTTCCCCTCTAGGGCACAATACCAATATTTTCCCCATCTTTGGTGCTTTTATGAGCATCAAGATAAGCTAGCAACAAATTCTATGGGTAGTAGTAGTGGGAAGGGGGGATGGGTGAGATTGTAGCAAGTGGGTCATCTCAAAGAACGTGTACACAGATGAAATTAAGATTTCAAAGAAGAGATGGGAACAGCTGAATGGAGGAATGAGATACCTGTTTGATGACGAAAGAACCAGTAGGGCTTGAGACGATGTAGACGAAATTGAGATTTCCATCCCCAACTTCCTTGATGGTCAACTCTTCCAACTGGTTTCCAAGCAGCGATGAAAGATTAGGGTTTGCTTTTATGTACTCGATCAGAGATTTCTCGTCCAAAGGACGGAATTCGCCTGGTTCCATTGCCCAGAGAGTGAGAGAGAGAGAGAGAGAGAGAGGGGTTTGAAATCTATTATTAGTTGCGTTGAAAAAGGTGGGTCTTGAATCTGGACTTTAAAGTTGGCAAAGGGGAAGAGTGTAATGCACGCCGTCCTTATGTCATGAAGAAGGAAGGGATATATTCTCTGAGGAATGGACCTTTGTGGAACAAGGAACTTTTGTGGAACAAAAAACTTCCGGGAGATTGGTGGGAAAAAAAACTCCCTGGAAGTATTCCGGTCAAATAAAATGTTTGGTTGACCGGACTATGGTGTGAAAAAAAAAATCCAGGTAAAATAAAAATTTGGCTTTGTTTGGTTGCTTGAACTATTGGGAAGAAAAAAGTTCTTCTTTTGATTATTTTGGTTCCTCGGATTTCGTGCGGGATTATTTTGGTTCCTTGGATATTTTTTTCCAGCTTTGGGTTTCGTGCGGGGTTATTTTAGTTCGTGGGATTTTTTTGGGCCCACTATTTAACCAGCAACCAAACGTGGGTATCCTCCAGAAATTCCACAAAAGTCCCAAGAACCAAAAAAATTCTGACATCCAAACGGAGCGGATTTCCAATTCCACTCCAAAAGTGTGTTTGGTTGCACAAATCCTGGGGTTTATTAGGTGCTTTGGTTGGCTTTGGGGTGCCTGTTTGGGTTCAAGTTTTGATTCAAACTATTTGTCTTTATCTCTCCTCTGTATACCCATGTGGCATGACTTTTAACACCCCTCTCCCCCCACCACCAAACTACTTAAAAATAAGATTTTTTTTTGTTTTTTTATAACGGAGTCTTGGGATTTAGCACTATTCTCTATTTCGCTCTTGTCTCTCTCTATATTGATAATGGTACCCCCACTTCCAACTTATTTTAGTAATTACACTATGCACCAGGAAACTACTTTAGTCGACAACCAAACACTACTTACCACAACTCTAACACTACTTACCACAACTCTACGTGGAGACTACTTCGTTGCTATTACACATATCAACAACTTTGAAGAGTGTTCAACCTCATTTAAAGCCTCTTCTGATTTTGAAACCTTTCCCTTTGCAGGTGATCTAAATTGATGACAAAAGGCTATATAAACACAATCAAACCTTGCCCTCCCCTTTGTTGGCCCTGCTTCATGTTCTTAAAATAGTATCAATGCAAGTTGCATCAAAGGCCCCTAGGAGCAACGTTCGGTATCCCCACTTTGTTCGGAAGTCCTTTAACATGTTGGTATTCCACAGAAAAGCAATGATCCGTCATCGGTTCAGTGTTTAAAAATGCGGATTTGACGCAGAACGCGGTTAACCTGGTCATAACTCGGGAGAGTCGAAGGAGTTTATTGGCTTTGTAGGGCAAAACGCGGAATGCGGATGTGGTGCAACGCGGAACGTGGTCAAGGCAAAAGGGAGTTGACTCGGGAGAGTTCCTTGTCAAGTCAAGGAGTTTTTAAACACATTCGGTTGTAAAAAATGGATTTGGAGAGCTTATAAGGACTTGGGCCCCTCACCTTAACAGATAGCTTTTAAGGGTGAGTTCTACTTGGGTCCCAAAACGTGGTATTGAAGACAGGACATGGTAACTTCAATCTATCCTCAAGGATGTAGAAAATCCCTTGGGAAAGATCTCTCAGTTCCCACGTTGCTCTCATGTGGAGGGGGAGATTGCTATGGTTCTACGCAAATGCAACAATCCCACATCAGTTGTGCGGAAGTAGGGGTGCAAGTTTGGCCCTTTGAACCCTGACCCGCCCTGAGCCCGAACAGGGTCAGGGTTGGAAAATCTAACCTTGAGAGCGGGCTTGGGTTCATTTTGTAGGCCCTGACTCAGGGTCAAGCAGGGCTTAGGGTTGATACCTTGGGCCAGCCTGGCCCGACCCTATTTACACTTTGGCCCCGACCCGACCTTGTGTGACCCAAAAATCTTGAACTTAAAGTGATAGATAGATTTTTCAGTTTCTTTTTATATGGACAAGTTTTCTTTTTTTGTGAGATTTGTTGCCATGGGTAGAATATTTGCATGTATTTAAGCTGCACTATAATATAGTATACAATAAGATATAGATTCCTTTTGTATAGCCGTATAGGTGTTTGTATTGCAAAGTATTAACAGCTATAAAGAAGTTTTGTAGAGAACTTCCACTGGCTGGAAGGTAAATATTGCATATAATCTTCTTTTTATAGCATGGTAGATGATGGTGTAAATATTATATATAAGCTTTTCCTTTTGGCTTAATCTTGGGTTCAAGTGTGCTTACTGTTTGGATGTGATCGCTAAACCATGCAGACAAATGTGCCATTGCTCAACGGTGATCCAATGCATTGGCTCATCATAAAGTCCTTTGAATTGCCCCAGTGCATGAAAAAAAAAAACTGTTGTATCACACTTATCTTCGTATGGTTTATTTTTTATAGTTTTGAGTTTTCAATTGATAGCTCTATGTTCTTTTTCTTTTTCACTAGGGTCAATTAGGGCTGCAGCAGGGTTGGGTTGGGTCGGGTTTTTTCAAAACCCTAGCCCAACCTTGGACCCCATTATCTCGGCCCTGACCCTAAGTCAGGGCCGAAAAACCTCAACCCATTGCCCGCCCTACAGGGCTCAGTGCTGGCCCTAGCCCGCCCTGATTGGTCCTTATTGGGCCGGGCCGGGCCTAATTGACCCTAGTGCAAATACCTATTAAGAGTGCCAAAAATAAAGCAACTACTTATCATATAGAACAAAATGATCAATAAATAGAGAAAGGGAACAAAATAAGACAATATGAATTCAAAAACATGACAGGCAACAGAGACAATTAATAATAATAATCTAAAGAAACATCAATTCAAGATAATAGAAAACATTACCAAAAGAAACATGCACAGATGGTTCAATTATATAATAGAAAACTTAGGGTCGGGCCGGGTCAAGGTACTAGAGGCATTAACCCAGAACCCGACCCGACCTGAGTCAGGGTCTAAAAAAATGAACCCTGACCCGCCCTCAGGGTTGGAAAATCCAGCCCTGACCCTGTTCGGGCTCAGGGCGGTCAGGGTGGGTCAGGGCTGACAGGGCCAAACTTGCACCCCTAGGGTCAATCAAGGCCGGCCCGGCCTAGCCCAATCAGGGCCAATTAGGGTGGGTCAAGGCTGGGCTATACCCTGCAGGGCGGGCATTGGGTTGAAGTGTTTAGGCCGTGACTCAGGTCAGGGCGGGTCAGGGCTGAGATAGTGGAAAACAGGGTTGGGGTAAGGTTTTGAAAAACCTGGCCCAACCTGACCCTCTTGTAGCCAAGGTTTTAAATTTCGACCAAATCCAAAATTTCGGGTTTCGGTCAACCCTGAAATTGAAATCGGGTAAACTCGAAACATTACAACATTTCGACTGAAATTTAGAAAGAAATTTCATTTCCCTGAAATTTCGGTCCGAAATTTGAGAAAATTCAACCCAAAAAAGTAACTGATATAGCATATCCGTGAAATTACCGATATATTCATTTTCTAGGGGTATTTTGGTCATTAAAGCCCTCCATAAGAGTACAAAAAAGCAATAGCTGTAGCATTTTCGCCACAAATCCCGTGTATCGGACTCACGTGTTTCAGTTTTGAAAATCATAATCTATAATCTCAATTTTGGATTACGTAAGGAAGAAAACCATAGACGTGGCAATTCACTCTCATACATGGCTATTCAAAAAAATCAAAATTTTCGACCTAAATTACCGAAATTTTGGTAATTTGGCTGAAATTTTGAAATTTCGGCTTCAGTTTCGATGAGGGTCGAAACACATTCCGAAACCAAAATTTGAAACCTTGGTTGCAGCCTTAGGCGGAACTATTTTTTTCTTGGTCGGTAAGCTGGGATCGAGCCTGCGACCTCAAGGTTGAGAAAAAAAGCCTCGACCATTTAGCCACAGTCCCAAACCCTTTCTGAGGAACTAATGTGAAGGATTTATAGGGACTTGGGCACCCTCCCTTTAACAGCTAGCTTTCAAGGATGACTTATACTTGGGTCCCAACATCACCTCTCTATTTTTTCCTCAAATATATGTCAAAGTGTCATATTTGAGATGAGGATCTCCAGTGTCCTCTTCTCTAAGGAAATCGTTTTCTCTCTGTTTGTTTTGGATTTTGAGAATCGGTTTTTATTCCAATAAACAGTTTTGGACTCAAAATCGATTATCAAAATCCCTAGGCGTTGTTCGCTTGGGATTATGACGAGCGATGGTCAGCCTCCAAACCGATTATTGGACTCAAATTACATTAATTTTGAGTCCAATAATCAGTTTGGGGGCTCACCATCGGTTATCATAATCTCAAATGAACAGGGGCAAAACAAATACATCTGGATTTTTAGAATTGATTTTGAGTCGAAAATTGATTTTTGGACCATTAACAAGAGTGATGTTGGCCGAATTGTTGACCTCTGGTGAAAGTCTCACAGCAGCGGACCACATGGTATACCCTAACAACCCTGAAAAAGCCACTTAGAAAGACTAACTAATAGAGAAAACCTACTAAAAAAAAAACTAATTAACTAATACATAAAAATTATGCTAAGAATTGTTAATGACATTTATGTAAATCAAACAGAAGAGAAGGCCATATAAAAACGCAAGGGGAGGTGAAAGAATCCCAAAAGAGGGTTTTGTTGTGTTGTCGTGGGGGAAGGAATGACTAGAATCCGTCTTGATGGGTGGAGACAAAAAAGAAGGTTGTGGCACATGGTAGGGGAAATAGTCTTGAGTTAGGCAAAGATTAGGCAAGGTGGGACTCCAAAACACTAATTATTTCCAGATGAGGACAATGGAGAATCTCATATCTGTAAAATAAAGATAGGAGTGTCAATATTGAATCAAGGGAGTGTGGACAATCGCAGAGGACTTTTTTGCGGCCGTCTGTTGCATGAGAGAGCGGCCACAAGTTTTGTCTTATTAATTTTATTCATAGGTGGCTGCTCTTACATGCAGCAATGGGCCTCGAAATGCCTTTTTGCGATCGTCCCTAGCAAATCCCTCAAAACAAACATGCTCTTGGAGCCCTTCGTATCACGCCTTTTTTCACGACAACAATACGCTACTTTTGTGATAATAAGAGAAATATACCCTGGTATATTAAAAAAGATGGATTTGCCAAGCAATTCCCAACAAAGCCATTTTGCAGCTGGCTTTTGCATGTGAGAACAACCACCTAAATGAATTAAATGAATAAGACAAAATCTGCTGGCTTTTGCATGAGAGAATAACCACCTCAGATGAATTAAATCAATAAGACAAAATATCTGCTAAAAAGTGAGCATGTGTGGCTCTTCTCCAACAGCTAAAGCTTTTGGAGTAATTGGTTGTTTCACACGGCATCAGAGCAAAGGTCCTGGGTTCAAACCTCCTTGATGTCAAAATCCACATGTAATGGTCAACCCATAAGTGGGGCCACACGTGCCACGTGTAGGCCAACCCAAGGAAAGAGGGGTCACACGTGAGGGGAGTGTTTAAGTATAAAAAGAATAAATAACAGCTCCAAAAGCTTACGCTTTTGGAATAGCTGGTTGTTTCTAAGGGTGCAACTCGGGTCGATTTTTGAAAAATCAATTTGAGCTTTTACCTTAAAATCGGGTTGGGTTAGGGTTGATTCCAATTCATTTTTTAGCAAAAGCTCAACCCGACCTGACCCAAGTTGCACCCGTAGTTGTTTATCATGGCATTTAGCACAAATGCCTGGGTTCAAACCTCCTCGATAGCAAAAATCCACATGCAATGGCCAGATCCAAAAGAGGGGTCACATGTGCCACGTGTAGGCCAAACCTAAAAAGAGAGGTCACAGTGAGTGAGAGCGTTAAAGTATAAAAGATTAAATAACGCCTTCTCCAACAGCTTAAGCTTTTGGAACAATTGGTTGTTTATCATGTAATGCAAAAGTCAGCTAGGAAATGTCTTTCCTCGAAATTGGCTAGTAAATCCCAAAAAAAGAAGATGGAAATGATATTCCCATCCCTCTTTGTTAATCTTTTTAAAAAAATAGTGGTATTTCCACCCCTTTTGTTTGTATTTGCTTGAAAAATAGTCGATTTAGGAAAAGACAAACAAAAGGGGTGGAAATGGTGAGAAAGGGACATATTAAATAAAAAAAGAAAAAACTACTGAGGGTAGTTTCGTTATTTCACGAAAGAGATGTAGCGCCTTCAATTTCGTGTTTTTGTCGTCATCGAAAATGGTATTCAAAGTTTTCAAGCAGATTTGTTAATTCCACCACCCTCTTGGTGATAGAAAAGAAAGGAAAAGCCTCTGAAAAAAAATCAGATCAACTCAGATTCCTTTCTTCTTTCTCCGCAGAGCCATGAAACGATCGATCGAGGAGGAGGAGGAGGAGGAGGTTGCAGAAATCGTTGACAAGAAGAAGAAGAGAAAAGTGGAAGAAGAAGAAGAGAAGAGGGTAGGGTTTTGGCCCCTTGACGAAGATCTTCTTTTCGAGGTGCTTCGGCACGTGGATGCGAAATCTCTGGCAATTGCATCATGCGTGAGCAAAGAGTGGAAAAAAACAGGAGGGAACGAGAGGTTGTGGGAGATGGCCTGTACTCGCCACTGGGCTAACATCGGTTGCCCCAATCAGATGCGTTCTGTTGTTCTCGCTCTTGGCGGCTTTCGTAGACTCCATTCTCTCTCTCTTTGCCCTCTTTCTAAAGCCCCCTTTTCTTCTTCTGTATCCCCTTCTTCTTCTCACTGGGTGGGTAAAGATGAACTTCATCTCTCCCTCTCTCTCCTTTCCATTCGCTACTACACCAAGATGAATCTCAACAAACGAGGCTTATGATATCCCATCTGGGTTTCTTTCTTTTTCTCTTTTTATGGGTTTTTTTTTTCTTTTTATGGGTGTTTTGCTTCGTTAATTCGATATATAAATATCTAAACAACTAAAGGTATGCTCTCTTTTTTTCATTGTCTTTCTGACTGTAAAATGGTTTGTTTTAATTTTGATCTGATTAATGATTAAGAGAGAAAGGGGATTGGGTTTGGAGAAGCTCCAATGGATCCGAGTATTTAATTTGTCGGTGTACTGAGGAATTATTCGACTGAACAGAAACAGACAAAGCCTAAGGTCTTGTTCTAGTACATCTCAGATCTTTCCCTCATGTTAGCTGTCAATCGATCAATCCATCTATGTTTTTTTTCATTTATATTTGCAGAGTTGTATCTTTGTTTGTATGTGTAAAAGCCAAAGCTAAATGGGAAACAAAGTCCTTTGGCCAATAAAAGCTTGTATGAAAAGCTTGTTGAAAGAAATCTTATATGTATTCCCGTGTTTTGTTTTTATAATGGCACTCCCTTCTGTCTTTTACACTTTTCTAAGGGAAATGATATTTACGCCCCCTCTATCACCAGGACACCCATTGCCAGTGTACTTTACAATCAAAGCCACTGGATTTTTCTAGCATCAAGTACATTAGCCTCCTTTTTTGTCATTGACTCAGGGTGTCCTGGTGATCCAAAAGGGGCGTAAATATCACTCCCCTTTTCTAATTGGCCGAAAAAACATTCAACAAACTCCAGGACATTGTCTTTATGGTCAAGAGATGAGATCTTTAAACTTAGAATTTAAACCTAAAGTGGGCATAAAACAAATTTTAGACCCATATTTTCCACTTGGCTCTGTTTCATTTGATGTCAATGGGTGTAAAAAAGTGTCACACCCATTATTCCCTTTAAAAATAGGCATAACTTTGTTTTACGTCAAAAGAAATAAAGCTATGAATGCCAGCAAAACCCAATTTACGTCACAAGAAACAAAGCCTAATGAAGTCAGAATGATCTCTATATTGTTTAGAGGATATTTTCAATTGGTTAGAGTCTGTTTAATGAACAATATAGAATATTTGACATACAGTTTACTTCTTAGAGAGGGAACTCCTAAGAACCGCCAACTTTAGTTTTTTTTTTTTTTGATATGTAAGCTGGGGTTAGGGAAGACCCCTACCAGATATCATTAAAAAGATAGAATCATTACACGGGGGCCAAGAGGCCAGAACAAAGGCCGACAGGCCGGGCTTCAGCCCTTACAATCTAAGATACAATGATCCATTCATGTCTTCAATTACAGCTGAAAGGAGGCTTTGAGTAGCTAAAAAAACCGTGGAAGGAAAGCCTTTATGTGGGTAATTTCTTTTTGACAGTTGATCCGTAGGGCAATTTCCTTCTCTCCAAGAATGGAAAATTCTCCAATTCAGATGATCCAGATAGCTTCTGATTTTTCTAAGGGTTTGTTTTTGCTTCCGAGGGACACGGACAATTCCAAGGATGATATCCACCGCGAGTTTTGAATCCGATTCGATCCATAATTTCAGACAATTCATGGACAGAGCAAGTACGATCCCTCTTTCAATAGCCTGCAATTCCAACTCATAGATTTCCTTTTTGTCTACATTGATTGAGAAGAGATTTTTAATCATACCTTGATTATCTCTGATAAGGCCCCCCAGCCCGCCTCCAAGTGAATCCAAAGATGCGTCCGAATTCAGCTTCAGTTCATCTTCATTTGGCGGAGACCAAGAGCAGTATCTGCTAGAAGGATCGTCAGGGATGTGTCTGTATTTAAGATTTGTGGCCGTTGATATGTTTCTTGGAGAGATCTTGTCTTTGATTTTCAGCCCATTCATCTTGATGCTGATCTCCGTGAGGATTTGATTAAGAACTAACCTCTTGTGCTTCTCAGAGGATTCAAAAATTCTTCTGTTTCTTTCCATCCAGATGTTATGAATCAGAGAGCTGAAGCATAGCTTGAAGGCCACTGTGGCCTGCCCTTTCCCTTTTGAGTGGTGTCTGAGCCAATCTTCTTCAGCCAGAAGGGATTGATTTTTAGCTCTATGATGACCATTCCGCCATAGGATTGATTTCCAAAGCCAGGCTGAATAGCTGCATTTGAAATATAGATGATCAATTGATTCTGCTGCCGATTTGCAGAGGAGGCAGATGGGATCAATAACAGCACCCATTTTTATTATTCTGTCTTTTGTACTGAGCTTCTGCTTTAGAGCCTTCCACGTAGTAAGGGCATGGGTAGGATTATTGCCAGCAAACCAAACAAAGGATATCCAAGGGGGTTACCAGATTTCATTCTGAGAGTTTCCCACCCATTCTTTATTGTGAAAACTCCATCAGTGGGCGGCTTCCAAATAGGAATGTTTATCGCATCCGAGTTAAGCATGGCTTCCATTATCAGAGTTTTTGCTTCACGGAGAGATGGATTGTTTAACAAGGGGTTCCAGGTTCCATCTTTGAAGATTTTAGAGAGGAGATTCAGGGAGCTGAGGGAGTAGTCAGTCCGGCTTCTCGGGATAAGGGAGGATAGGGTGCCAGAAGGGTGCCAAGGTTGGTCCCATAGGTCAATATCATCCTCCAAACCAATTTCATAGCAGGTAAAAGGTTTTGCATATTCTCGAGCTCTGAGGATCATCCTAAGGCCCCATGATGGCTTTGATGGCATAGGCAAAGTCCATATGTTCTTATCTTTGATATATTTGGAGTATATCCACTTTGTCCACAGAGAATTCTTTTCCTGGAGCAGATGCCGTAGTTGCTTAACTTGAAGAGACTTGCTTAATTCATCTAACTTTCTGATTCCAACTCCCCCTTCAGGTTTGGTTTTGCACATGTCAGCCCAGCTTACTGAGTGAAATCTTTTCGAGCCTTCAGATCCTCCCCAAATGAAGTCTCTGAAAATTTTTTCCAACAGAGTGAGGATGCCTTTTGGAAGGGCAAAGGAGGCAGCCCAGTAGATATGAAAAGTGCTGAGAACTGATTTAACAAGCTCGATTCTGCCAGATTGGGTGAGATATTTGCTACTCCATTGATGAATTTTTTTCCTGACTTTGGAGACCAGATGAGTGCATTCATTTGCGGAGAGCCTGGAAGAGATTAAGGGCAGACCCAAATAGCGGATCGGCAGCTTTCCTTCAGTTATGCTCAAGGAGTCACATATTTCTCTTCTGGTTCTAGGGTCAGTGCTAGCAAAGAAAATTTCACTTTTTCCTTTGTTTGCCTCCAATCCAGTTACCTGCGCAAAATAGCTCAGACAATCTAAAATTTCATTAGCACAAGAGGTGGATCCTTTTGCAAAGACCACAGCCAACTTTAATTGCTAGCCCTCACACGTTCCATTGTTTCTAGACGACTGTTGACAGTTGGCGCATAACTCCTTCAACCTTGGCCGACAAGTCATCAAATAAGAACTCGGTCTCGCCTGACCGATCTTAAATTCAAAATTGGGTGTAAACAGTCTGGATGTGTGAATACTGAATAGATGGGAAATTTGGCACTATTGTTTAGGGATGGGGAGTTTTAGACTTTAGGATTGTGTTACCTTTTTGCATTAAACGATCAATAAAATGGTCGTTTAAGGGTGTTGTTTTCGTTTGAGAGAGAGAGAGAGGGGGGGAGAGATGAATTGTTTGGATCACCAAACATAGCCCCACATTTTTCCCGTGCCAAAATAAGCTTCGTTTGGCCCTCTTTGGATTGCAAGAATTTTGTGAAAAAATTTGTAAAGGGAAAATATTTCTAAAATTTCCTACCTTTTTACACACATAAAAAAGGTAATTTTGAGCCGACCCTGTTCAATTTTTATTTAGAGGGACCTTCAATTTACTACATAACCATAATCATATCTGTAAAGAAACAAATTTTTCAAGAAAATATTTTCCATCAGAAATGTTTTTCTTGCAAACCAAACAGGTAATGACTAAGTTTTTCTTTTGGCTGCCAATTTTCTCATACCTCTGACCCCCAGAGCTGTTGCATCTTATAGTTGACAACTATCACACAATCTGTCCCCGTGGATAAATCCAAATTAAACCAAGTTTTCCAACTGCTATTCCTCCCTCTATAATGGCAGCAACCAAAGAGTAAATGCAAACACTGGCCTTATCTGGAAGGAGGAGAGGAGAATAGCGTGTAAATAACAGACTGCTTTCCCCCCCCTCAAGACGTTAATGGGAAGTTCGATTGCCTTTCTCCTCATCTTTCTTGTGTTTGTTGGGAGGAGCTTCTGCTTGGCCGAGTGGAATCTCAGCCGTCGATCGGAGAGCGAAGGTCTCTGTGCTCAACTGATTCGACCCTTGGGTTATCCATGTGAAGAACACACGGTATTGTTTTCCCTTCTCCACCCCTTATTTCCCCCTTCCATTGTATTCACAGACCAGGAATTTGAATTTTGACTCTTTAATTAGTTTTCTCATCATTCTCAGGACATCCTCTGAATTGGGTTTTGTTTTTGTGACCAAACATTTGTAAATTTCGACTCCTCAATTAGTTTTCTCATCATTCTCAGGACATTCTCTGAATTGGGTTTTGTTATTGTGGCCAGAAATATATCTCAGTATGCCTTTTCCCAACTTTCAATTACAGCTTTTTATGTTCTGTTGTTATGTGAGAATTAAGGGTTTCTCCTGTTAAAAGGAGTTGTGAGAAATTGAGTTTTTCTTATTAGTTCGAAGATGGTTTTACGGACTTGAAGATTGATCGAGGTTCCCTGTCTTTTCTTAATGGAAAGATTTTAGAAGTTAGAACCTCTCCCATGTCCCATCTAGTGATTGAAAACTAATAGTTAAGACTCATTCTCATTCAATTATATAATGTGACTATGTATGAAGAAGTAATGATTAGGATCGAATTCGATTTGAACATACAATGAATAAATAAACTTGGGTTTAAGGTGAGTAATTTATTGCGGTTGAAGTTGATTTTATGTCCATGTACACCCCTTCCCTCTCATAACTGCTGCTGTAGGATTGACGAGGGAGGGAGGGAGATTCTTGCTCTTCCAGGGTTGTGCTTAAAACTGGAAGAAAGCAATGGTTGATTTAGCACCATCAAAAGAGATTGCTCACATATGACTAGGAGGTGGGTTTTGAGGATGTGATGAGGACATCATTTAGAGAAAAAAAATGACGGGATTCCATTTTGTCTCTGTGATTACATCATGAAATAAGGGGTCAAATGAACTAGAGAAAGACATGGCTTCTGAGTTGAAGCCATGGGCTTAACTTAGCATTACTACTTGCACCACATTAGTTTTGATAGGAGAATTGATTCGAAAGTTTGTAAGCCAACTAACAAGTTGCAAATATGGGATGGGATTTGTGAAAAAAAAACCTCCAAAAAAGTCCTTATTCTGACTAAGAAGATCCGTGGCATATTCCTTTCTGGAAGAACACAACGGAGTTTTTAAATAAAAGAAAGAAAGATATTACAGAAGAAAATCATAGGGCACCAAGGGCCCAGTATGCATATGAGATCGAGCCACATCTGATTTGGCTAATTCTAATGAAATCTGACGGTTGGGAGGTGAATGCAATATCTAAGTAGTGGTCCATCCCTGGTGGGACAGATTGGATTACCTATTGTATCACTATATGCTGTGATGGAAATTGTTGAGACTTGGGTCGGCATTAGTGGCCCGATCACCTTTCTCCTCATCTTTCTTGTGTTTGTTGGGAGGAGTTGCAGCTCGACCAAGTGGAATCGCAGCCGCCAGTTGCAGAGCGAGAGTCTCTATGCTCAACTGATTCGACCCTAGGGTTATCCTTGCTTTGAACACATGGTACTATGTACCTTCTCCACTCCTTCTGTCGAAGGTTTTATGCTTAAGGTGAAGTATTAGTTTCGGTGATGACAGAAATGGAAACATGTTATTATTTTTTGGACTGATATTTGAAACATGTTAGTTTCAGATAAAAATTTTGTTGGAAATCCTGTAAAATTATGAAAATGTATGGAAATATATGCAAATGATCAACATTTAACATGAAGCTTCAATCAATTTCAGAATAAGCACAAATACACATAACGCCATCGAACACCTAGTGGCTGATGCTAGGTGGAATCAAGGCAATTAAACAGATAAACAAGTAGAAGAGAAAAGAAGAGATGGAAATTAATACAAAGTTTATGGTGAAAGCATAATGAGAAAGTTTATTATATGTAAAGACTAGCTTATTACAAATAACTGAAATACCTTTAATAAAAGAAAACAAAGAAATAAACTATCTAAATGTAACTAAGTAGATATGGACACAATACAATACATTGCAATACTCCCCCTCCGTGTTCACTTTCCTTTTCTTTTTACATGGTTTCTTGTATTCTATTCTATGCACCACTTGCTTAATGAGCTTTATAGTTTATGACATTAAAAAAAAGTCACAATTTCGTTCGTTTATTTCACGTAAAATACAGTTTTCTCATTAAGTTTCCCGTAAACTTGATGTTATGATTTTTCTTGAGCCTTACTTTTTTACAGGAAGTGGTTCCAAAAGACTCATCTGTTTTTCCTAATATGAGTTGGCTTCGTTTGTACATTGAAACAACATTTTTTTCCTAATATGAGTTGGCTTCACTTGTAGGTTGAAACAAAGGATGGTTTCCTTTTAGCTGTTCAGCGTATTCCGTACAGCACAGGAGGAATAAAAGTCAAACCTGGTCCTCCGATTTTCCTTCAGCATGGACTCTTTCAGGTGGAATTCTTGTTGTTATATGCTAGTAAGCAAAGTGGTGATTTTGGTTTCTTAAAACTTGAGAAAAGTCGATTTACTACTTTTAGTTGTAGATATTGGAAAACTCATGTTGATCACTTGAAATGCTAAAAAAATTAGACTATTCCTGAGCTCATTTGGTCTCATGAAATTTGATTGAGTACTCGATTGTGTCTTGAGTTGATCCAGACTCCTGCTTTCATTAGATTCAAGTTGGGTCCCAAATACCTAAAATTTTCAGAATGCTAAGATCAAATATTTAGTGAACTTTTGTCTATGTGGGCATGTTTGAAAGGCTGTGAAATTTATGTTCTTATTTATGTCTCCTTAGAAGCTAGTCTTGTTGAAGTTCAGCTTATCCATTTATAAGAAATATGATTTCTCCTTTTTTGCTTGCTTTTATAAGTGATAAAGCCCGGGTGTTTTCTTGCCTGTTTTGATCTTTATCAGTCAATGTGAATGGCCTGGAATTATGCCCAACTGTGGGATTTTGTCACGATAATTTGTGGTCGTTTGATCACTAACTACTCTCAACTTTATTTGTATATTTTAAAACATGGACAGGGAGGAGATACATGGTTTGCGAATTCCGTGGAAGAGTCATTGGGGTTCATCCTTGCAAATCATGGGTTTGATGTATGGGTTGGGAATGTACGCGGAACACGTTGGAGCCATGGGCATATCTCTTTATCTGAGAAAGAGAAGGTACACGCCTTTTGTGTCGTCCTAATTACTCAACCTCTCTCTCTCTCTCTCTATTTATGTTTATTGTATACATAGCTATATATGTGTGCGTGTTTGCACCCCCAATTATTGATATTTTTCTCTTATTTTAATCTTTTTATATATAAATAAATTGCGATCTCGCTTTTAATTGCGTAAAAGTAGGAGAATGTTAATTTTGAGAAGTATGGTTGTAGATAATATATACTTTAAATGATATGCCCACCCAGATAGCATTTCCAAAGGCATAAAATTAGGAGAATTTAAAGTTTGAGAATTATGGTTGTGACTATCACATATACTGTAAATGATATTTCCACCCACTTTTTGGCACTTGTTACCATCTCTTTTATGTCAATTTTTTTACATTGGTCCATATCACTTTCAATAGTTATACAACTCACTGGAAAATTCTTCATTCAAGTGACGAATGGAACAGACAAGTGGGTCCAATATTAGGATTCTACACACACACACACACACACACACACACACACACATAAATGTATGTATAGTTGTATGCGTGTTGTTAGCGTTACAAACATTTAATCATGTTGCAGGCTTTCTGGGATTGGAGTTGGCAGGAACTGGCTCACTATGACCTTGTGGATATGATCAATTATGTCTATTCAATGACAAATTCGAAGATTTTCTTCGTAGGGCACTCACAGGTCTTAAATCTCTTCTATAAATATCAAAGTCTCATTTAATTCCATTAGATTTCCTCTCTTCTGTTTGTTCTCACACAGATTCTTTTGGTTGATTTAAAAAGGGTTCATATCATTTAATCTCTTCGCAGGGAACTATAATGGCTCTCGCTGCTTTCACTCAGCCAGATATAGTGCACATGGTTGAAGCTGCTGCTCTTCTTTGTCCTATCTCTTATTTAGGCCATATCACTTCTCATTTTGTACTTAGAGCAGTTAGTGTGCATATTGATCAGGTATCATTCTTGTCCGGATATGCTTGCAATTATTATTGGGAATTTTTAACAGTGATGGAACTGTGCTTTTCTTCTCTTTGGGCAGATTCTTTTGGGTATGGGGATTCATCAGCTAAATTTTCGAAGGCCTGTTGTTTAATTTCAAGTTTTATGTAGTTGTACTCCTTTGTTTTGTTAAAGTTCTATGCTGAACCTTGTATTATATGCAGTGATATGGGTGTACAGATATTTGATTCTTTATGTGATGGTCATATAGATTGTAGCGATTTGTTGTCGGCCATAACAGGTCTCTCTCTCTCTCTCTCTCTCTCTCTCTCTCTCGGCTACTTTCATCTGCTTCATATCAACACATTTAAATTCTTGTTGATAGTTTCTAGGTCAAAGCTATTTTAAAAAAAAAAATAAAAAAAAATTGTAGATAACAGTTAAGAATGAACTTGATAATCAAGATGCTCTCAATATTTCCCTAGAGACATATTCAGAATCTTTCCATTTCTCGGGCATTTCATTTGATTGTGAAATGACTCCCTTTCATATTCTGAGGAATGGATGTTTTTCTTAGATCGCTTCTTTCTGCTCAAAGCAATAAATGCATGGACTTTTCTCTGGGAATTCTTCTCTTTTATTGTTTGACTTGGCAGACTTACCTGAATTTTTTTTTTTGTCATGACGCATAACGTGCTTGGTATTTATGCCATGCTTTCTACATGTGGATAAAATCTGACTGATCTCATGGGATCTTGAATGAACAACTTCTTGATATCCTTTCTCTTTTCACCCCCATGTAACAATTTTTTTTTTAATTCGATTTTCTCAATTAAAAAAAAAAAAAGAAGTTATGACTAAGCAATTTCTCTAAGTTTATGGTGATGCCCTGATGACATCAAGACCAATTTATTCTTAATTCTGTATTGAAACACCAAGACCATTCAGCTTCTAATGCCACACTTGTTCGTGCAAGCTCCTTCAGCGTTTGTTTCAACACCCTTTTGACCTGTGCTTGCATTTTGATATTAGTTTAAAGAAGCGAGAATGAATCAACCAATATAGGGTTTTTAGGGTTACATTGATGCCACAATAAAAGACAGAGAGAAAGTGAGAAAGTAATGTGTGGTTCACACTATTGAACTGACTATTAAACTTTTATCATGATGTCAGGCTATTGGGATTTGCTAGGGACCATCGCAAAAGACATTTCACAGCTGGGCTGTTGCATGTGAGAGCAGCCACAGCAGAATAATTAAATGAATAAGACAAAAAACATAAAAAAATAAAAAAAATATTACCCATAATGTTTTAACAACATTAAACTAGCCAGTGACAACACCTAGTGACATGCGTTGTTGCGCATGTCAAATAACTCAATACATATTACATTTCACATGTAATTCATATAAATATTTATACATGGTGCATGAGCCAAATTCCACGCGTAATTCATATAAATATAATTATGTAATACATGTTGGTATAGTATACCACTAATTCACATTCGGTTTTGGTTTCATTATGAGTTTCAATGTGGATGGAAATGGAAACATTTTGGTCATTCTGTGTCAGTTTTGATGGAAATTTAAAACCATGTAAATAGATTTCTTTCACCTACATACCTTTTTTCTCTCCCTTGGGATGAAATCCCGGAGGAATACTGATATCTAATTCTTCTTGAAGATGACCATGAAGAAAAACATTATTCACAATACATCCAATGGGTGTAGATATCATGCTCTGTTTGTAACAAGAGATAAAACAATTGTATCAAAGTTTAAGTTAGCAACATGGGAGAACATCTCTTCATAGTCAATCTAATACATCTGAGTGAACCCATTAAATACCAATCTAGCTTTATATCGTTTGACTGAACCATCAAGCTTGCTTTACCATGTACAGTAGAACCTATCCAGGTTAATACCCTAGGGATCAGTGGTTGATATTAGTATAGACATGTCATTACTTATCCAAGGAGGAACTATCAAAAGTTAACACTCATTCAAATTAGTGTATCAAAGGGTCCTTTTAATAGAAAATAATGAGACTCCAAGTTTTTTTTTGGGCAGTGCCTGCATTTCTTCCAACATGAACCCTTTTTACTTAGGATGAGCCAGGGCATATGCAACACATGGAGAAATTCCAACTGTAGCAATATGCTTTTATGAAGACAGGGACTTGTAAGAAGAAAAGTTAGTATATAGATGGAAGGTACACGATCATGTATTCTTGTGGCAATGGATAGGTTAGGAAGGATACATTTGGAATAGAAGATGGCGCAAGTACAATACCTGAATATGAGGGATTTGATTGATGATGATGATGATGATGATCATTGAAGGTCTTAGTAGACCTATCTTCTATGACACTCGGATACTTCTAGAGGAGAAACTTACTGTGTCTCTAGTACGACACGATAACTGAATACTTCACAAATACTTCATATATTTCAGTTGGTCAAATAATCGTCTTTTTTTTTCAAACATATGCCTCCACACTTCACAAATACTTCATATGCACACACATACTGATACAATCTACCACTAATGCACTGACGATTTTGTTTTCGATTTACGTTTCATTGTCGATATTGTTTTGGTGGGGTTGGAAATGGAAATATTTCGGTCATTTCGTGTCGGTTCCTATGGAAATTTACAACTATGACCTCATTGTGCGGTTGTGCTTAATCAACACCCTGTTTTACTAACTAAAGAGAGGATTACAAAAAGACTAATCTACCCCTCTATTACATAGATAATCTAAAAAAAACAAGAAAAGGAAATAATCTAATAAGAGTTTTTATATGGTGGCCGACCGTTTGACATAAAGGGCAGAGAGAGAAAAAACTCTCTCCCTTGATTTTTGATCCAGTCAAACTCCCCTTTTCTGACTTTCCCCTTGATCAAAAATCAAGGGGGCTGATATTTTCTCTCTCCGCCCTTTATACGTAAAGGGCGGCCACCATATAATTTCTCATCTAATAAACTAGTACATCTCAACAGTTACAATATTTACTTTGGTTTTATTCAACACCCTGTTTTACTAACTAAAGAGAGGATTACAACTACCCCTCTATTACATAGGTAATCTAAAAAAACAAGAAAAGGCAATAATCTAATAAACTAGTACATCTCAACAGTTACAATATTTACTTTGGTTTTATTCCTGTTCTAACACACACATGTATATATGTAGAGAGAGAGAGAGAGAGAGAGAGAGAGAGAGAGAGAGAGTTTATATTGTGTTCGAGCTTAATTTCACATACTCAAGTAGTCCCCCCTTGGTGTTTGATGCAACGACTACTGACTTTAAAAGTAGTTGTCGTTGCATCAAATATCAAGGGGGGCACCTTTGTCGTACCCCTATTATGCGCATGTAAGCACACACACAATGTGTGTGTGTTGCTGTATATCTCTATTTCCAAATTTTTAGCATTCCAGCCTTTCTTATGAAATTCCTCTTTGTGCCACTTCTATTATTATCTGGCTATTGAAATATGATTATAGTGTCATTCTAACATCATTTCTTCGGGTGGAGAGTTGGTGACAGTTTCATAATGATTACTTTGCAGGGAAAAATTGCTGCTTCAACAACTCTCGTGTGGACACGTATCTTGAATATGAACCTCATGCGTCGTCAACAAAAAATTTTGCCCATCTTTTCCAAAGTATGCTTTTTAATATTTCTTGCAGCAATTCTTCTACTACTATCTTCTTTTTGAATTCAAAGGGGGGTTTTAGTTTTCTTTATTTAAAGAACTTTTTTAGTGTTCTATCCATAGAGTTTTATGAGAGGAGGCATATTTTCTCCATTATCTCATAATTATCACCATTATGAGTACCACATGTCTTCTGTTGAAGCAGATTATTTCAATAATTATGTTAAGTTTGTCTATCAGTTTACCGTAAAATGGCTGGTTTGTTTAGAACTGAAGGGGCTTGCCAGCTGTTAATTCTTTTCATTCATAAATATCTCTACAGCACATCAATTCTTTTTTCATTAAAAAAAAATCTCTACAACCCAAAATCATGACATTAGGTGCCCTAGACATTGCTATATGGTCATAAATAAAATATTTAGAAATGGGCCAAATATTTCATGTTAAGCAATATATCTCAGCGGTCATACATGATTAGCATGTGCTGGTAGGAGTACTACTTGATCATCTAGAACTAGATTCATTAGCAGATGCACCGTACCCATCATGATAAAGAGAGGAGTGATTGATTAACGCTTAACTCTATGTGGTATTGATATAGGTTGGGGTCCTTGTGGGGATAAATGGTCATTGTACTTTCTTTATGCTGTACGCCTTCATTATGTCGCACTGCTTCAACATATTATACTTTCTATATGTTTTTAATAAATGATGTGGTTTCCTACATTTATATGGTTATACACATTCTGAGTTTAGAATGAACCTTACTGGTCTACATTTGTGCCACAACACTTGCCACTAGGTATTTGATGTTGTTAAATCATTTAAGATCTTTTTTTTTATGTTATGGTTTATTTGTGCTTATTCTAGCATATTTTGAAGTTTCAATTGAAAATGACATGTTTCCATTTCCGTGGCAACCAAAATGCGTACCAAAACCAAAATCTGAAAACGTTGATGCTTCTTGATGTATACAGAGAACAAATGGATTTGGATCACTATTGAGCATGAACGAATTCGGTTGCAGAGAGTTGATACTTGTGATTATGTCTATGATAAATTTCTGTTGATGTTTCTTTTAACACGCCTTTTCTCCTTTTTAGTGATCAGGAAGGATACTTTTGCAATGTACGATTATGGGCTGTTGGGAAACATGAAACGATATGGCCATTTCCGACCACCACAATATGATCTTTCAGAAATCCCTAAGTCGTTGCCTTTGTGGATGGCGTATGGGGGTAGTGATGCATTAGCAGATCTGACAGATGTTGAGCATACTATCAAGGAGTTGCCATCCAAACCGGAGTTGTTGTACTGTGAATCATATGGTCACATAGACTTCATCTTGAGTGTGAAAGCAAAGGATGATGTATATGCCAAGATGATAGAGTTCTTTAGATCGCAGGGTGGATCTAATAGTTATTAAAAGACTGCTTCCTGTAAATCTTGATAGTTCACATCCATTAACTGTAATTTGAAATTGTAGTGCTAATTGTCGTTGTATTATCAATAACCAGTCTTATCTGACTTATTCCCTGTATATTTCCACTTATAAATGGAACAGAGGATTTTTTTAATCTGATTGTCATTTCCTAGACCCAAGGTGGTCACTCTTGTTGTTTTAAGCTTATGGTACAGTTGAATACTAGGAAAGAATAAAAGGAAAAATTTACAATGGGAACACGGCAGTCCAGGTAAAAGGGGGAAGGATTTCTGTTGTGCATTCAATTATTTATTTTGGGCCGGGTTTTGTCTTATTATCTTTTCTCTTTCGTTCTTCATAGGAGAGGTCGAGTGGGTTCTATTTAACAATCAGCCATGGAGGATCAGAAGAAAGTTCGTGTTATGCTTGTCACCTTCGCCACCCATGGTCTCATAAATCCTGTGATTGAATTTGCCAAAATCCTTGCATCAAAGGGCCTACAGATCACATTTACTTCCAGAGAGATGGCTGCTCAGAGAATGCGACGGGCTACAAATTATGGTGCAACTGATGGGTTTCTCCGGTTCCACTTCTTTTCCAATGGTTGGGGCCTCAATGCAAGATTGCAGCAGCATAGAGGGCTACATGCTCCAGCTCAATGAAGTTGGACCAAAGTCCCTAACCCAATTCATCCAAAACATGGGCTCTCAAGGTGATCACATTTCATCATCACATTTCATTCATCATTGGTAACCCTTTCCTTCCCTTGGTGGTGGATGTAGCTGATGAACTGAAGATCCCCTATTCAATGCTTTGGAGACAGCCGTGTGCCATTTTTTCCCCAATTACTACCTCTATATCTGGTTTAAATCTGCTTTTAGCTGATGCTGATACCATCATAGACATAACAGGTTTACCCACTACGCTCTGAAGATCTTCTAGCTTACCTTCTCCCTAATCCTTACGTTAGTTTATCAGCATCATTGTCGGAGATGTTCAGGAAGCTAAAGAGAATCACATGGATTCTAGTCAACACCTCCTTTGATCCTGAGAGAGAAGCTATTATGATGTTCCCAGATGTCAAACTGGCGGGCCCACTTGTTCGGCTTGGCCCTTACAACCTTCATGGCGATGTGGAGATCTGCTTCCTGAATGGCTCAATGCTCAATCAGCTTCAACAGTTGTGTACGTTTCATTTGGCAGCTATGTGGTTGGAAGAGGTTGTTAGGGTGACTTCAGACATGGTGGACGGCTGTTTCTTTTGGTCGCAAAGCTGCCGGAGAATGCCACTGGAGTCTGGGCTTGCTGGAGGGATTCTTGGAAGAAACAGTGGTGCAGGGTAAGGTGGTGGATTGGTGTCAGCAGGTTGAGGTTCTCTCTCACCCTACCCTTGTATTGCTTGCTTTCTAACACACTGTTATGGCCGGTGGGTCAGTGGTTGTGTTTCCTGACAGGGGAGATCAGGTGACCAATGCTAAGTTGCCAGTGGAGGTGTGCAGAGCTAACTGCTTCGGGGAAGGAAGGAAGTGCAGTGAGCATAAACTATGCGATGGATGGAAGGGAAAATGGAATGCACTGAAATGGAAAGAGGCTGCTCAGGAGACGGCATCTGGCAGTGGAATGTCAGCTCAAAATATTCAAGCATTTGTAGATGACATGCATTGATGTTTTGAAGAGATTCAGTGTCTCTGTTCTAGGCCATGAATTTATTGTGAATGAGTGAGTTCCTCTTTATGGTAAAAGTTTCAGGAGTTCTCTAAATTTCATTTGTGTCAGGGATTCGAAGAATCATACTGAAAAATCTTCAAAAACACTATACTGTGATGCACTCTGAGTTTAGATAAATTTTCGGGGTGCAAATTGGACCGGGTATAGCTTTTGCTAAAAAATGAATTAGAAACAGCCTGACCCGACACCTGACCTGACCTGATTTTATGGTAAATGCTTACCCTGGATTCCCAAAAAATCGATCCTAGTTGCACCCTCCAGTCCCCCCCCTCCCCCCTAAAAAATGAATTAGAATCAGCCCGAAACTGACCCGATTTTCTTGTAAAAGCTCAACCTGAATTCCGAAAAATTGATCCGAGTTGCATCCTCATAAATTTTGGATCTGCCTAAGGATCCGTCCGTAGAGACCTGCACACCGGAATCACCATACATGTGTGGTCCGTGGTTAAGTGGGATCAACAAATCGAAGCTTGTAACTTCATATCCAATTATTAACGGCAACCTACCATCCACATTCCCCTATTTAATAATAACACTCCCCACTTCATTAATTTGCCCAACAACAGTGAGATTACACAGTGAGATAAGATCCCCGGCGCCTAACATCATCCACAAATGCTTCAATATTCCGGTCAGAAGACCCTCCGTCGACCACCGCCTCTCTCGACGCCTCCTTCCATTTCAAAGATTTCTTCTTCATTTCTAACCCATTGGGTCCACCTTCGGTAACCTCATCGATGCATCTAACCACTTCCTCCTTCGAAACCAACGATCCAAAATCCTTCCTCAGACGGACTCCAACCCCATAAACATCAGCCAAGAACTTGGCATTCGTCATCTGATCACCCCACTGAGGAAACCCAATGACTGGAACTCCACAACTCAAGCTCTCCATACTCGAATTCCACGCACAATGTGTTAAAAAGCAGGCCACCGAAGAATACGAGAGCACCCTTTCCTGTGGACACCACCCGCCACCATCCCCCTCCCTGCCGTCTATTCCAAAAATCCCTCCGGCAGCCCCGTCTCCTCCGGTGGCTTCACCCCCCCACAAAAACGACCTCCCGCTGTTTCTAATCCCCAAAGCTATCTCTTTCATCTGACCCTGTCCTAAAACAACTACACTCCCAAATGAGACATAAATCACTGAGGAAGGAGGGTTAGTGTCAAGCCATTCCAAGCAATATTCGGTAGATTTCCATAAGTCCCCACTAATGGCGGTTCCATCTAAGGATTTGAAGAGTGGGCCCACAGGTGTTAGTTTGATTGGAGAATAACTTGATATAGACTCGAGAGCTTGACCCTCGAGCTCAACGAATGAATCAACCAAAACCCACGATGCTTTGGAGATGTTTCCGAATATTCCCGTAACCAATTCAATTAAGAAAGGGTAAGTTCTCGGAAGAAGAAAACTAGGAAGATCTTCCGGTTGTAATTCCGGCAGGTTCGGTAGTTTAACGGCGATATCAGGTTCTTCATATGTTGGGAATTTTGTTGTGTGATTGAAATAATGGGAATATGTGGCGAAAACCGGCGCAAGACCGCACCCAAAGCATTGCTGAGCGAATGCTGAAATGGGTGGTCCCGTCTAAAACCCATGGGAGGAATGGATTGTTGATGATGAAAGACACCGGTCGACCGTCGTTGGCTTGCTCGGAAATGATACGGGAGATCGCCGGAGGGACGGTGATGTTGAGTTGTTTCATGTGGGCTTCTGGGTTTAGATGTTTTGGGTCGTCGAGAGCGCAGCCATCGGAGAAGAAAGGTAGCCTTTTCTGATGGGTGTTGGGTTGTTAGTGGTGGGGGTTTCCGGTGGCGTTTTGCATTTTTTGAGATAAGTGTTGGGTGGTGGAGAAAGTAACGAGGAGGCCTTTAGAAGCTAGGCGTTTGGCGAGTCTGAGTAGAGGGTTTAGGTGGCCTTGCGCAGGGAAGGAGACGAGGAGGACGTGAAAGATTTCTTCTCCCATTTTTAGAGGAGAGAGGGGTGGTGGTAGGGAGAGAAGGGGTGATGTTACTATGTGTTACGTGAGATTTTATCGTGTATGTTGTATGATAGCAAATATACTCTTAAATAGAGAGAGAATAGAGAGATTACCAACCTTGTTATCTCCTTTTCCCACTCCTTTTTTTCCTGGTCAAACTTTGGAACAACACAAAGAAAATGCCCACATCACGTAGAAGGAAAAAACAAAACAAGACACCCATCCCGACAGTAGCCATCTATTATGGGGTTTATAAGAGGGTTAGTTTACATCACTAAATTAGTGGCTATTTTTATAGTGAGACATAGATCAGTTTAATTGTGTGTGTGTGTGTGTGTGTTTTTTTTTTGATAGGTTTAATTTTGTGTTGGTACTTGACTACTTGGTACTCACACATTAGGTATTTTGTAAGATAGCAACATGTAATCTATCTAGGCAGTTTCGTTGAAATCCATTTCACGGCTCACTTTTGCAATTCCCTATAATATACAATTATATACTAAGCATGTTTCTTTCCATTGTCAAATTATTTCTTTTCTAAGTTTTTTTTTTTTTTTTTGGAAACCTCTCTCTCTCTCTCTCTCTTTTGCAACTCAGCACATGGTGGGGCCTTTGCTATTTTACACCTCATGCTATGATTGAGTAGGGCCAGCCATTCTGAAGTGATGGGCTCACCATCTCCACCCAAACCCATGCATAGATTGAGGCACACCATTTTACACCTCGTGGGGCCACGACTTTACATCTCATGTTGATTATGGGATGGGGCCTACCATTTTACACCATAGGTTTTGTTGGGGAGGGACCCACCATTTTACCCCGAATGTTATTGATGGGTGGAGTCCACAATCTCTACAAACCTATGCATTAAGGCGGGGCCTAACATTTTACATCCATGCATGGGGCCCGGAACACTAGTATCACTATAATTATAGGTTACTTATGGTAATTTATAAGTATATTTCAAAAAATATTAACTTAAAATTGGCAATAATTTGTAATAAACGGCTTTAAAAATTATATGTGGTGATATGATAAATAGGCCTAGAATAAATAATTTTTTTATCATATTAGAATCATATACTTATGCTTGGGAGAAAGGATTAGTTGAGTTGAGTTGAGTTGTATTAGAATCATGTACTTACATAGGAAGCGGACGACCTAGTGGCTAGTTTTGTACCATAGTAGTTTGTCTTATTTGATTTGCTTTAATTTCTTACCCATAAAATTTAACTGATAGATGTCATGACAAAATTATTTCAAGGGCACTAATATTAGCTCTCGAAAAGTAGCTTCTCTATTTCATTTGAAAGCTATGTGGGGCTTTCGAGCACTAGTTACAAAGATCTTCAGCTGTTTGGGGAACTTTTTAAATATTGTTTATAGTATAGTCACAAAGATGCTGATACGTAGCCTAGGCAATTTTGCATAAAAGCAATTCGCAGCTCACTTTTGCAGGAGAGAACAACCAACTTAAATGAATAAGACAAAAGATGGAGTGCGCTATCAGAATGAAGTTACTATAGAGATGGACCGCTGCGTAAGTGACAACCTGTAGAAAGGGCTACCATAAAAAAAAGATCAAAGTGAGCTGCCACAGAACAGGCCACCATGTACAACAGATGCAATTGTGGTGAAATTTTACAGACCTAAGTAGGGGGCCTGCCTGGATATGGGACTAGCTGGGATGCAGCCTGGTACAGGACGAGTTTTAAAAGGCCTTGTTGAATGTGTTTATCAGCTCTTGGGCTTTTGGCGTTTTGGTTAGGTACATCATCAAAACATGAGGTGTAATATTGTGGGTCTTACCCTATGCATGGGCTTGGGTGGATATCATGCGACCCACCCTTTCAAAACGTTGTGTAAAATGGTGGGCTCACCATATGTATGGATTTGAGCGGAGATGGTGGGCCTACTACTCATTGGTGTAAAATGGTAAGTCCCACCATATGCATGGGTTTGGGTAGAGATGGTGGGCCCTACTATATCAAAATATGAGGTATAAAACAGTGGCGCCACCATGTTATGCACGGGTGTAAATTCATACTTACAAAAAATAAAAAATAAAAAAAAATTCACCTGAAGCAACACAAAATGACCTTTTAAAGATCCAACCCACGGTCCAGCCCTTTAAAATAGTTGCAAGTATTTTCGTATTTTCAATGACCTTAAACCTTATTCTTAAATTCATCTAAAACCATTGCCAAGAGTTTATTTTGAATTCAACTCTATATAAGCGCATCCTCGCAATTCTCCAAAACCCTCCAACTATTCAGAAACATTTTGTCATATTTTTTCATAATTTGAATATAATAAGCTCTCTTCCGCTGCCATTTCTCGAAAACCCACAATCCATTCAAATGTTTCTCCCTATCATTATGTTTAAAATAGGGAAATGTCATCAGCACTACTGTATTTTGATGATTGCACTCCTCACTTTATTAAAAGTACGGTATGGGTTGCACCATAGGATGATCCAAACCGTCCATTAGATGGGCCACACCCTAAATAGGATGTACCCAAAAAATCATTTCCATAGGTTGATCCTAACCCTCCGATCTGTAGAGGTACTGAATGATCCAAACCCTATATAGATCGGACGGTTAGGATCAACGTATAGAAATGATTTTTGGGGTACAACTTATTTAGGGTGTGGCCCATCTAATGGACGGTTTGGATCATCCTATGGTGCGGGCCATACCGTACTTTTAATAAAGTGAGGAGTGCGATCATCAAAATACAGAAGTGCTGATAACCTTTCCCTTAAAATATATTCAGGATGATGTCTGCAAACCATTCTTCATGTACAGATCATGAAAATAAGAACTGAAATTTCAACACTCTCGATAATTCAAATTTTGGAAAAATTATGTTCAGGGATTAAGAAAGCATCTAAAAGGAGGACTGGTTGAATGCGCGCCTGTTTTGAGTTATGTGTGATGTGATTACAGGGTGTATCTTACTACATTTGAGACAATAATATTCTACAATTTACCATTTGAGACTAAACATAAGCCCTGATCTTCAGATGACTGACGCCAGAGATGAAACCAAAACTTAAAAAATGCTGGAGAGCATGCAAATGCAGAAGCAGATATCAAATGTAAGAAGGTAAGACTGCAGGGAAATGCCTCCATAAAACCAAAATCATTTTCATGGACATCTGACCTTACAAAAGAAGTTGCAAAAGATCAAGAAGGTCGTCTTCTTTTCACGCGCTGTCCAAAGTAATTTGCAGTTTATCAGCATAGCCGAAGTACATGCTCATAAAGTATCTTGTAGGATTGAAGCCACTAAGAATCACTGAAAACACAAGAAAGCAAACACTTGTCATTGCTGAAACAACAAAATGAAGTAAATTCAGGATTAAACGGGGCTTAACACTTACAGAGAGGGGAAAGGATGATGAGGAAACCGATTGGATATAGGAAGAAGGTGGTTTTATCAAGAAAGGGCAATACTGTGTTGATTCATCCAACAGAGGACATTTCATTAAGAAATTTCCTCATATAAGTAATTCAAAATTTGGAATATAATCTTCAGATAGCGGATCATCATTAAAAAGAGAAAAAAAAAGATGAGATTTCCCTTACCATCATATCCTAAGAAGTTGAGATAATGGTAGTAAGAAACTGCCGCCATAAAAAGCAAGTTGGAAAGGAGGAGAGGAATGAAACCGTGTGCAACTAAGAGCGGTGATACAAAGTATTGAATCACTGACACAAGATTAAATTTAAGATGTCAGTGAGAACATCATGAATAAAGTAGGCATCAAACATTTAGTGGGAGCCAAGGTTAATATAGCAATTACCGTAGAGCACAACAAACACTGGGAAGAAAGAGTTGCAGTGAACATCAAATGCATACAGCCTTCACAGAGAACAAAAGAAAACCAAAACCAGCTTAGATCAATGTCCTTTCATCCTTTAAACCTTCAAAGACTGTAAATAAAGAAAGTTCACATAGTGATTTTACACAGATATCAGACCAAACATATATAAAGAAGATAAGAACATCACATGAAGGTAAGGATGATAAGAACATCACATGAAGGTGGGGATGACCAAAGAGGTTTCCAATACACAGATCAGTAAAAAGGAAATATTTGTCTTTTCCCAGAAAAATACTCATTAAAAGTAAAACTTTACTACAGAAAGAAACCAATGAAGTTAAGGTAGTCTCATAGACGCAACTTACAAGTCTGAGATGACCAAAAAATAATGGGGCCAAAAGACAACCACATACAGCATTTGATAGATAAATCAGGGAAAGATTAACCTGATAGGCTACCTCAACAGAACAATCAGGAATAAGACACTGATGATGAATGGAAAAAATAGTCATTTGACAGTAGACCATCTGATCTGTGATCTCACATGAATTCCGACGTTTTGATGAATTTTCATTGATAGGTTTAGTATCATACAGTTCCACATGAAACTAAGTGTCAGATGGCCTGAAGAAGGTTTAGGCTTGATACAACTCCGGACAAGAGATTTGGAGTTGCCAGGATCTGTAAGAACTACAAAGACACCTTTCTATTTAAGAAGATTGTGTTGTCAGCTATGCGAGGTAATTTGTGAAGAAAAAAAGCAATTAAGGCCCAAAGATGAACACTACGAGTAACAATGCCTCAAGTCTCAACCTACCCTTCCTGACAGAACCAGATAAATCTAAGAGGTAAACAAGCGAACGACACAACAGATCAACATGTATAAGCAGTGCTTCTAGTCAAAATTTATGCATCCATCCCAATTTATAAACTTCTAGTTCAATTACACTAGTTTCAGATATGCTACGTGTTCGATATTAATAATACCAATACCAACTAGGCATAATGTATAAGCCATCACAAACACATGGTCAAGAGTGCAAGGAGCTAGTGTGTACTATCTGTGGGATGCAATATAAAAAGGAAGATAATATTTCTCCTAGTGTACATCAGATGAATAATGGGTATTAAAATTTTAGGAAAGTGCAAAAGTAGAATCATTAATATAATTCTGAAGCTTCAAATGTATGGAGGACTCGTGAGCATCACCCCTAATCAAGGTTCAAATATCGATATTGTCTGGAGTATTAGATAGGCACTCAAAACGATATCAATTGAGCCTGCCTGTGATATATAATGCAGTGATACATAGGATTTGCATCATAAGTTCCAGTTTACGTTTATTGCTAATGATAGCTAGTAAGTTTGTTTGACAGATGTTTATTGCAAATTTAATGTAATTTAAAATTGTTAACTTACCAACTTCTCCAAAAGCTTAGGCTGTTGGAGAAAGGCGTTATTTATCTTTTATACTTTAACACTCCCCCGCACGTCTGGCCCACTTGGCAAACACGTGGCACATGTGGTCCCACTTTGGGCCAACCATCGCATGTGAATTTTTGCTATCCAGGAGGTTTGAACTCGAGACCTTTGGCTCTGATACCATGTTAACTTACCAACTTCTCCAAAAGTTTAAGCTGTTGGAGAAAGGCGTTATTTATCTTTTATACTGTAACAAAAATATTACTGTTGTGTACATCAGATGAGTCATGGATATTGATCCTAGCTTTAAATTTATGGAAAAGGAGTTGATCGTGAGTGTTTCTCTTCTTTTGTGTGTGTGTGTGTGTGTGTGTGTGTGTGTGTGTGTGTGTGTGTGTGTGTGTGTGTGTGTGTGTGTGTCATGTATATAATAAACTAAGAAGACAATAAAAAGAAAAAAAAAACAAATAGATGCATATTATGGACATTTAAAAAAGGGAAGAGAAACTATTCATAAATATCCATCAAATAACATAGTCACAAAATACATGTATATTGTTTCCAATACCGGGCTTTCCAATCTCAATAAGTTGCCGAATAATGTGGAATGTCACTAATGAAGCAACATGTGATTTGCTAATCAATCGGTAAAATAATGGCAGCTCAACTAAAAATAAGGTAAACCATTTCTATTTTTTATGTGCCATAATCCCATAATTTATAAGAGATGAAAAATATCACCATGGATACAAACATGGGTTGGTAGTATTTCTGCAGATTATGGAAGCAAATTAAACAGTTTCGTGAAATACCATTCAACATGTTGCTCAACAACATGGCTACCTGAAGCCTCCTCACGAAGGTAAGTATTTGCTAGAAACCTGCATGGAACTACTAATCTTGAGAAATAAGGTTTTGATTACAATAAGTGCCATTTACATAAGAGAGATTCTGCTAGACCCATAAATATCAGTCAGGTCTGAATATAGCATAACTGGAAATGAACTTTACATGTAAATGAAATGTCTTTTAGTCATATTCGGAGATCTGCAAATGGGGAAGCGGATAGGCTTGCTAGGGTTGGGATTCAAATGGAGGTCCTTGAGCAGTTTGATTTCTTGCCACCTTGAGTTTTCTTTCCTTTCTTGGATGTATTTTATTGTTTTTTCTGTCTCTCTCCCTATCTTCCTCTAGTATCTGGCCTCCTCGGCCCTTTTATTTAATGAAATTTCCAAGCATTCAAAAAAGAAGAAGAAGAAATGTCTAAATTAAAAAGCAGAATAATACAAATTGTTAAATAAACCTCTAAAGAAATTTATAGAAATGCAGTCTCTCTCTCTCTCTCTCTCTCTCTCTCTCTCTCTCTCTCTCTCTCAAGCATTGTCCTTTCTTGTTTATCAGAACTTACTCCTTCATCTTCTTCAACCTCTTCCATCAATCCTAAATCGCTACCTTCTCTACCCAACATTATTCAAACAAAAAAAATATGTAAAAAAGAAGAAGAATATATCTACATTCACTTCCTCCAAATGAACACAAACCCTACCTTCCAAGTTTGACAACAGAAATCACCACCAAAAGAGGGGGAAAACCCAAATAAAAAGTGAAGAATAAAGCCCACAAAAAGAATTAAGGAAAAAGGAAGAAGAGGGAAATTTCACTGCTTTCCTTTTTCTACTGGTTCTTTTTTCTGGTATATTTCGGTCCCGTAGTAATCTTTCATCTGTTCGTGGGTCTTTCGATCTAAAGATGATGTGCATATATTGAACTTCGGGGGGATATTACCATTTCGTATAAGGGTTTTTGCTCAATTCATCAAGCCCTGCTTCCGAAAGGCGGGTGAAAGGAGAGAGGTTGAAGTTCTAGTTCTATACTTCCAGGAATGTTTTTTTTTCCAGTATTTTTGAAGACTGGTTTCCAGGGATGAAACTATATACATTTGATTTCCATGCTTTTCATTTTGTTCTCGTCTACTTTACAAAGGACAAGTGATAGAACACAATTCTATCAACAGATACAATACACTTAAGCACCTTGCAAGGCCCATAGAAATGTGGGGGTAGCTTCCTAGAAGCGCGAATATTAATGAATAATTGTCGATAAGGTTGTAGATGCAGGAATAACCAATCACCAACTAGGAATTCTTGCTCAATTGGACGTTTCTCGGCTTGTTGCTTCATGCGGGCTTAAGCACCATGCAAATTGTCCTCAATAAGCTGTAGTGCATGGTCTCGATAACGTAAATCACAGTCGACTTGGTGCATGTTAGAGGACTTGTGGGTGTGAGAAGTGATAAGAGGCGAGGACATCCATGCACAATTTCAAAAGGTGTATGGACTATGGACGTTCACTTATGACTCTTTGTAGCGGAGTGATAAGCCGTGTTATACCACCACTTAGCAAAGGGTAGCCCGAACCCACTCCTTGGGTTGATCACTTGTGAAGCAACGCAAGTAAGTTTCTATGCAACGATTGACTACTTCAGTTTGTCCATCAGTTTGGAGATGGTAGGCCACACTCATTTTCAGTTTGGTCTCTTGCAAGAGAAAAAACTCCATCCAAAACTTGCTAATGAACATAGGGTCGTGATCACTAACGATAGATTGAGGCATCCCATGTAACTTAAAGATATTATCAATTAATATATGGGTGAGATACGGGACAAAAGTGAGCGTACTTTGTAAGACGATCAACAACCACAAATATAGCACTTTTTCTTTGTAAAAGGAGCAATCCATCAATAAAGTCCAATGAAATATCGGACAAAAGTCGTGTCAGGATCGGGAACCGCTGAAGTAGACCAGGAGTTGCCACCATCTCACCTTCGTTTCATTGACATACTTCACATTCTTCCACAAATTTTTTTGACTTCTCGCCGCATCCCCTTCCAAAAGAAGGCTCAAGATATCCGTTTGTATGTGCGAAGAAATCCGGAGTATCTAGCAGATGGAGATGCATTGAGTTTCTGAAGTATATTGAGCTTTTTAGAAGAGTGAGCAAACAACACCATTCACCCTTTATATCAGTCAAATCTTTAATTTATGAATGACGCTCATAATGACAGGATCACAAGTCCACTCCTTGCGAATTTCTTCAATGTCATTTAACATTGGCATCAAATTGGCTACAAGTGATGAATTCTCCAGTATATGCTCATAATGACAGGATCACAAGTCCACTCCATGCGAATTTTTTTAGGGTTTCTGGCTCACACTTGGCATTAATTAACATTTCTCATGTTCAAAGGCACGCTCTCAAAATGGGTTCAGAGAGTGGAAGCACAGAGATAAAACAAAAACGATTTAGCCATGATGTTTTACTTTAATGCACAAAAACATTTGTGGGCCAAGGCATTTCATACCGGAGTTCATGTCATAAACCCGCTCCAATCTCCTATAATTGATCACTAATCTCCACTTCAGGTGCTTACAGGTGTTGCTCCAGACTCCCCACTCTTCAAATGTGGGGATGATTTGTCAAGTACCTACTGCCGCTCGATGAAAGTTCTCTCTAAAGGTTATAAGATGAACATATATTGTTTGGCAACTTTGGCACAATGAAGATCACAAGGGCTATCATTGATTCCGGTCATGTAAAAATCTAGTCTCCTCCAATGTTACATTTGATGGGTGTATTTTATATTATTCAACTACTATTGGGCATGAGATTAAGGGGATGGCATTCATCACTCCTACTACACAACCTTCTATCAGTGTTGAAAGTGATGAACCAGGTCTCATTCAGCCATATGAGAAGCACTGCATTCATAGACCTAAAGAATCATGCTTTCATATCACAGATGATGTCTCTGTCTCCCCATCTAGCTTTGTAAATGAGGTTGTCTAGATTTCGACCTAGGCATTTATTTTTCTTTAAGTCATTCTGTGCCATGGTCCATCAATAGTGTTGAAGAGTATGTAAGGGTAGTTTAGGTATTACTTGTAGGAGTGAGGGTATTATAGTCTTTATACTCATGTTGCCCTAGATGCCTATATATACATCATTTACATGAGGAGCTCCCTAGTGGAGAGACTCTTCATCCTCTCTATTCCTCTTCTTCTTCCTCTCTCTAACCCTAACTCCATTTCTAGCATGGTATCAAAGCCAATGGGCTGATCCTTCAAGAAAGAAAGAAGAATCTATCTCCCTCCACGCCATCATCTCTTTCTCTCGTAGCTCTCTCGTATCCCGTTTCCTCTCTTTATCTCCCCATAGTTTTTTTTTTTAAAGATGACAATTTTATTAATACTATGAACGATACAATGGGGACCAGGGGTCCCAACCCTGCATTACATAGAATCAATTAAAGGTGGCCAGGAGTATACTCTTGGGCCAAAGAAAACGAAGAAAATCTACTAATCATCCGCTACAGCAAGGACCACCCATCCTTGTACTGTCTTTCTGCCGAGCAAGAGGTTTTCTTCCCTAATAACTGGAGTCACCACCTAGAGAGTCTTCACCGCCCCCAAATCTCCAAAGGTCTAATCTAAAGAAAAGCGTCATATTTGGGGGCCTCTCATGCAAGGCTTTCCTCAAAATAGATTTGTCATCACCATTTGGTGATGTAGTACGAGGTACGGGTACGACACGACACGGGTATGTGGGTACGTGATTTTCCAAAAAACCCGGGTGCGGGTACGCCGAATATAATAATATATTTTAATATTTTATTATATATTTATAAAAATTAAAAAATAATAATTGGAGAGCAATCAAATAACAGTAACATCACCAAAATGGAAAATTCTAATATTACTCTTAATTTCATAAGTGATTAAGTTTTATATTTCATAACATGAGGCATCAATACATTATTTATTAGAAAAAAAGTCTGTCGCCAGTGTGTTGACCAGTGCCTGACAAGATGAATAATTTTTAGAGACCAAATTATGAGATTTTTTATACCGGACTTTTGAGATTTAATAATGTTTGGACATTATAGATTTTATAAATTTTTAAAATTTGAAAAATACCCAACCGTTTGAAAGTTAAGAAAGTTAAAATTTTGACCCGACCCTTTTTCTTCGGATTTTGTACAAGAACAATAGAGTTGACTTTTTTTCCTTTTAGATTTGGGTCTTGAAACTATTTTTAATAAATCCAAATGGGGGGTATTCCGTTATTTACAATCAGAGCATTGCCAATCCTTTTCCCCACTTCTCACCATCATTTAATTTCCCCACTTATGTAGGTGGCTATTATGGAAATAAGTCCCTTTATCTCCCTATAGTTTCTCCTCAAATCTTCCCTAAGATCTCTCTCCCCTACCGTCTCTCTTGTATTTCTCTGTTTTCTTTTCAAACCCTTAAAATCTCCCTTGGTATTTTTCTATGTCGTTGTTTCTCTCTCGGCAAACCCATTTTCCTTGGACGTATTTACTCTGTTTCTCTTGTTTGGGCTGCCGTATGGAGTGTTGTCTTCTTGTCCTTCATCCTCATCTTTGTTTTTCTCCATTTATATTTGTTGTGTTTCATATCTTTTGTCTTCCTCTCCAAGGTGCCCACCAAGTGTTTGATAAGATGTCTCAAAGAGATTTTGTGCCTTGGAAGTCTTCTTTTCGTTTCAAGTTGAAGACCTTCGGCCTCAACTTGAGGGGGAGTGTTGTCTTGTATTGTTTCTTGTGGTTCTCTTATTTTTTTGTTTATGTCATCTCTTTTTTTACATTATCTTCTATGTATTGTTTTGTATGTCTTTTATGTAGTTCTTCAAGGCGCACACCAAGTGTTTGCTCAAATGTCTACGAGAGGTGTAATGCCTTGTTTCTCTTCGTTTCTTTGTCTTTTTCAAGGCGCACACCAAGTGTTCGATGAAATGTCCGAGTTAGGTGTGGTGCCTTGTTTTTCTTCATTTTTTACCGTTACAAGACCTTCAACTTGAGGAGGAGTGTTCTCATGTTGTTCTCATGTAGTTCTTTGTGTCTTTTCTTGGTGGAGTGTTGTTATGTTGTCTTTTCTTGAGAGTGTTATCGTCTTCTCTTTATGTTATTTGTTCGTCCCCTTGGTGATTATTATCGTCTCTTGTTTTCATATCTCTTCATGTTGTCCGGTTTTATGCCTTATCTCTTCGTTTGTCTTGATATTGTCCTCCTTGTCTAGTCATCTTCAGGCTCATGTAGCTTCGTCTGAGGGGGAGTGTTGTGGTGCTCCCTAGTCAGTCTTTGTCTTCTTGGCTTTATGCCTCATCCCCTCTTTTCAGGGCGATTGTTTCCATATCCATCGTTGGTCGGCTCTCTTACAGGCGATGATTTTTTCCCGTCGACCTCTCTTTTCCGGGCGATGGTGTCCCTATCGTTGGTCGGCTCCTTTTCAGGCGACAATATTCATGCCGTCGACCTAGTCTCCAGACGATGGTATCCCCATCGTTGGTTGGTTTATATTTTCCCTCATTTTTTTCTTGTCTTCAGGCGACGATGTTCATGCCCCCGACCTTGTCACCAGACGATGGTTTTCACGTCGTTGGTTGGTTATCTTTCTCCCTCTTTTCTTCTTATATCCAGGCGACGGTTTCCCTTCGACCTTATCTCTGATGGTTTCCCCATCGATGGTTATCTTCTCTTGGCGTTGTACTACTTCGCCGATGTTCGTTGTGCGCGCCTTTGGTGTGTCTTTTGCTTGATGGATCCCTGCTATATCCCTGCCAAGGTGCTTCTGTTCGATCCTTCGTAGGGGTGTTCATTATTCGGTTATAATCGAATAACCGAACCAAACAGGATTGGTTTGGTCGATTTGGTTCGGTTTTTTTTTTTTTTTGGAAATTCAGTTATTCGGGTTTGGTTATCTCAAAAACCAAAAAATTGGTTAACTGAATAACCGATTTTTTTTTTTGAATAGTAATTATGGATAAATACCATTATTATTCCAAAAAAGTGCTATATGGGCACTCCGTGGGATGATCAAAACCGTCCATTTGATTGATCACAACTTAATTAGGTTGTGCTCAAAAAATTATTTCAATAGGATGATCCTAGCCCTCCGATCCAAACTGAGATTTTACTTTTTTTTCCTCTTTTTCTCCCACTATTCGGTTATAACCGAAGAACCGAATTTTTAATTGGTACGGTTTCGGTTCGGTTTTTGAAAATTTTGGTTCCCCTCCGATCCAAACTGAGATTTTACTTTTTTTTCCTCTTTTTCTCCCACTATTCGTTTATTCGGTTATAACCAAAGAACCGAATTTTTAATTGGTTTGGTTTCGGTTCGATTTTTGAAAATTTTGGTTCGGTTTCGGTTATCGAAATTTGATAACCAAAATAATTTCGGTTATCAAATTTTGGTCTATTCGGTTCGGTTATAACTGAACAAACACCCCTAATCCTTCGTGGTTTGCAGCTTTATTAGTCGGGCGCTCATTTAGGGGGAGGCCCTGTTCTGTTCGCTCTCGATGTAGTGCTGCTTCAGTGGGAGTTGTTCCTTCCTGGTGGCCTCTGATCTCGATGATTGAACTCTCATGGTGGCCGTTATCTTTTATTATGCTTTCATTGTATTCACCACACCAGCTTGAGGAGTGTTATACCAAGTTGGATGTGTGTATGAGCTTAATGAACTTTTTTGTTATCTTTAGTTGTTTGTTGTAGTTTCTTTGTAGCAAGCCAGAGTTCCAGCTTGAGGGGGAGTGTTGAAGAGTATGTAAGGGTAGTTTAGGTATTACTTGTAGGAGTGAGGGTATTATAGTCTTTGTACTCATGTTCAAGGTTTTAAATCTCGGTTTCGGTTTCGGTCATCACCGAAACCGAAACGTTTCGGTTTCGGAACGAAATTTCGGACGAAATCTTGTAAAAATTTCACCGAAATTTCGGTGAAATTTTGGAAATTTCCGAAACGTTTCACCGAAATTTCCGAAACTTCACCGAAATTTCCGAAATTTCACCGAAATTTTACCGAAACGAAACGTTTCGGCCGAAATTTCTGAAACGTTTCGGCGAAGTTTGGTACTTTTCCGACTCACAGTGAATTTCGTTTCGGTTTCCACCGAAACCGAAATATTTCGGCCGAAACGAAATATTTCGGCCGAAACGAAATATTTCGGCCGAAACGAAACGTTTCGGCCGAAATTTAAAACCATGCTCATGTTGTCCTAGATGGGTCTATATTTATACATCATTTACATGAGGAGCTCCCTAGTGGAGACTCTCCATCCTTTCCATTCCTCTTCTTCTTCCTCTCTCTAACCCTAACTTCATTTCTAATAAATAGTATGTTGATAACCGCTCTTTTCTTTGAATGGATGTCGATAACCATTCTTTGAGCCCATCTATTTGGGAAAAAAAATGATCTATCTCATAGGGAAGTGGTCGTAATGTGGCTTGGTATCAACAGAAAGATATAAATTGGGGGCCAATTTTAGTAAACGATAATTCTCCTATAACTTCAGATAAATTTTGTGACCCGGTTGAAAATCCAAGGCATATTGTTATTTCATGCCAATGGACTTCTCAGGCATGAACATCTTTTTTGAACATTATAATGTCTCTTCATATCTATCTTCTTTTCACTAGCCTTCTAGGCGTTTGGAAAGGTGGGCCATCTCATGGATAACAACAGAAAGAAAAACCTATAGAAAATTTTATTTTGACCAGCTTTATGTTGATTTGTAAAGGAGTTTTTAGGCCTTTTCCAGATCATTTAATAGAAATTATTTCTATTGTAACTGAAGTTTTGGAAAGATTCTTGAACTGGAATATTTTTATCTTGAAGTTTCCTAATACAGGATTGGATGAAATTTGCATGAACTATTCTGAGGCTCATCACAATGAAATATGGTATAACATCCTAACGCTGGTTATTAAATGACAACGGTAGCAATAAATTTTGACAAAGGAAGAAAAGTAATGCAAAATAATGTAGGTGAGCAAAGAAGAAATGGATTTGGTGAAGTGATCCAAAATAGTTTAGATCTGCATTCTCATGTATGCAGTTCCAGCAAAAGATTAGCAAGCCATCCATGTGACAGGTTGGACCAAATTAACTGGTCTCAAGTATCTTGAAGGCTTCAGTTCTTATAAAATTTCGGTTGAAGATGATTATTCTTTAGTGATCTATTGGAATGAGGAGACTTCAGTCCCTCCATGGCATTTCGCTCTGCATTTTGGATAAATGAGTACTTGTTACGTGTATATGAAGAAAGTTTTTGCTCAATTACTCATTGTGATAGAAACTCCATAGAAGACAGACTGTCCAACCATATAGAGTAAACGATAATGAAGTTTTATGTTGGCTTTTTATTGCCTAGTAGTGGCATTTCGTTTCTGTTGCTGCAGCCTGCTCTGGGGTACTTGTATGTTTTGTTTCCTTCTGTTTTGTAAGCTTTCTGTTTCTTTAATACAGTTTCATTTTATTGTTCATAAAAGAAAATAAGTGCTTAAAATTTGAACCAAGAGAAGATGATTGAGTACCATAAGGGTCAGAGCTTGATGATTTGGCATGAAATGCCTAGTTTGTAATTTTTATTTGGCTTCTTTATTATGCCTAAATCTCAATTGTTTAAGAAAAAATATTATCACCAAGTCACCATCTCTGCACTAGAATAGAATGGGACAAAATTCAAGCAGTCCACATGTTGCTATGTTCAGAAATCATCACTGTAAAACAAATCTGGTAGAAGTAAACATTGGTAAAAGATACTGGTGCACATGATATCTGTGTTTGTCTAGTATGCACCAGATATGCAAGTAGTTATTTATTTTTCCTTTCTGATCTATCAGAAATGCATACAAAACAAGGCTAGACTATTCAATCAGAAAATAAACAGCACAATATTATGACTAAGTTTATTTCTGATAGATAAATCAATGGAAAATCTGCAGTAGTGTTCAAGTAGCATTTTGAACTGGAAGCTTACCAGCAACATGTTGCCAAAATTACTCCAATCACTAAAAATTGAAAAATGACAACTGAAAGAATTGTGAAAACAGCATGTGCCACGCTATCATCATACCTAAAATAAAGACAAGAGAAGGTCAGAATCTAAATTAATCAGCAATGTTTAATGAACAAAGAGATTATTCGTAAATCCAAAACAAATGTTGAGATGATCTATTTCAATAGAAAGAATGAGAAACATGAACTGTCAATATGAAAATGGAAAATATGAGAAATAAGCAATAATTTCATCCAGAATGTGACCTTTTCTCAGAGAAATTATGTACCTGAACTCATGACAACTAAGAAACCCCAAGCAGGATGAAGATAAAAGAAACTTACGCAGCACAATAAGCTGAAGCAGCAACTACCAAAAGAAGACTGCAAATTACAACAAAAGCGGGATCGTCTCGTGCCCACTGATTCTTTGTTTCTGATAGCAAATGCAAAAAGAGGATGTTAACTAATATTCCCACATTTCTAATTAACTAAAGCAGATGATGACTTTTATATAATATCAAGTCCTATGAATGGCTCAAGAAAAAATGACAGGAAGCATATTCAGTATACAACAAATAATCAACCGAGAACAAGTTGAGATTTGTATATCATTAAAAAAAGAAAAAGAAAAAAAAAGATGAGATTTGTAACCTCATGCAAAATCACAGACTGAATCAAATAAACAATGAAACAAACATTAACTTTGAAGAAAACCACATATTATTTTAATAAAGTCAACTCAAAACCTATAAACAAATCTTCAAACATCAACAAAAAAACTAAATTGAAATATCAGGCTCAGACATTGCTAAAAAATCCAAAAATAGTTTTACTCTTAAACAACTTCAAGCTAGAAATATGGCATGAAGCACTAATTATTTGGCCCATTACTTCAAGCATGGGAACCGAACGCCCTGTACAGACATATGTAATAGATTGGGCTATTTGGAGAATTCTAACACTGTGAAGCTTCAGATACATATTCACAGGCTTACGACTATCCAATTAAAAGGTTGTTTACATGTACCATCAATGATGCTGAGCAATTTACAATTCAAACGTCATCCAAATCAACCATAACGATAAAGGAATGCAATGAATAGTAAGAAGACTTACGTTTGTGGTACTTGGTGTGCTGATAGCTGTCTCCCGGTATCCAGTTCCACATGCAAAATCATTAGCAGAACAATTAAGAATACAAAATAAAAAGGTTTAGCAGGATATAAAGAACAAAGAAATAAAAACGGACAAAGGAAGTCAAGTTTTGAAATATCTCATGAACGATTTATGGTTATAATTAAACTGAAACAGAAATGCCACTATTGCTACCAATTGCTATATCCTTTCAACAGATATTGCTAATATAGAAGTTATTTGACCCTATGAAGCTATAACATTAAATGGGAATCTGTATACCTATGGTTAGTAAACAATTTTCAAAAGAAACTCGGAAAAGTGAGGAAAAACTTTGGAACATGTAGTGGCAGTTGGTGATAGATAATCAACATAATTAACTTGATTTGTGTAGGGATGTTATGATTTTAAATAAGAAAAACTGCCTTGTGATAAAGACTCGGATAAAAAACATTAATAATTAACATTAAATGAAATCAAAGCATCATGATTGCATGACAACAATTACAACAGTAAATATTTAAGACTGAAATCTGGTATTGAGCTTGAAGTGTCACATTCAACTTATGCTTCGAGTGTCACCAAAAGATGATCTCAAAAATGTTGAAAAAATATGTCTGAGATAAACATGCAAAAAACAGAAGTTTTAATTTCAATACGCCACACAATCAGAACTGGAAGAGTACTGACTATCAAAAGTGGGAGAGTATTGACTAAATAAATGGCTTAACTTCCAAATTATGGCCACAAATTAGGAGTTTCTTCTTTCTCTTATCAGTAAATGAAGGGAATACCAACAGTAACATGTAGAAAGTAATATACAAGTTCAAGTGTGTAACTTGATAAGAGAAAGATTGAAAGCATACCAATAGTAATAGGTAAATAGTAATTGAAGGTAATTCTTTCCCTTGTTAAACATTACGTGATACTTGATGTTTGGTAGCTTGTAAATGGTAATATGTAAGTGTCAGTGCATAACTTGATGAACTTATAAGCTACAAAGTGTAATCACTAGGACATCACTAAACTCTAATTAATAGCAATACTTAACAAGCCAACCTCTCGGTGATTTAATAATAACCAATACATGCTAAATGAAGTAGTGTCTCATTTTTCCCGTATTTTGTATATTCCGTGTTTTTCCAATTTTAAATTTTTAAATTTTTTCAGTCACTAAAAATATTCACATTTTTTTGGGTTGGATTATTCAGTTTCAGGGAAACACATCAGTTTCTATGTGGGCGAATGAACCTCCTAAATTGAGATTTGCATACCGGATCCATGTCCTTCAAAAGCATCTATTGAATCAACTCCATAGTTTATAGCTGATGGCTGATCATACACATATACTTGATTCTGTTGGTTGATCGTATATTTGATTATAGTTAGATGATTCAGAGTATCATTTCCTATTTGATCCCTTTGAATTCCATATTCAAAGTTGCGATCGGATCTATTCATTAAAAAGAATTGATTCGATACATTTCTTATGTACCCATAGGTGCTATATTGATTTGAATCAAATTTCGGATCAATCCATATTGACTAACCGCCTCCATTATGTTGTTGCTAGCAAATACCACTAAGGAACGACAACTTTATAATATTTGATGTTTGATAGCTTCTAAATAGTAATATGCAAGTGTAAGTAAATTGGCAAACTAGCTGTGAACTTTAATCAATAAAACATCATTAAACTCTAATGAAGTCGGTTCGCTAAAACATCACTAAACTCTAATGAAGTCGGTGCCTCACTACAACACAACAACACAGTAAAGCCTTTGTCCCAAACTAGTTGGGGTCGGCTAAATGAATCCTTTAGAAAAATTTCATGAAGAAGGTGAAAGGAATCTACCCGGCTCTAATCCTGGCTCTAGTTGGGTTCTTTTACGTGGATCATATTCTTCCATTCTATCCTATCCAAGGTCACGTTCTCTGTTATGTTCCTAGCTAGCAAGTCTTTCCTCACTGTTTCTTGTTTTCGCTCTGCCCCACCTCTTTTTACTCCATCAACTTGGCACAAGTCGCCTCTTCTCACTGGAGCATCCAAAGGCCTACTAAGTCGGTGCCTCCAGTAATAAATAAAAATCGTTTCTAATTTCGCATACATTTTATATTGAAAAATGATATCCGCACACTCAGGTTTCATAATGGCACTCCTCACTCTATTAAACACTTGTGATCGAATGTTGATAGCTTTTCGAGAAAATGAAGAGAGGAGTTCCATTATCAATAAAACAAAGAGTAGATGTCCATGCCAAGTTGCTCCCGATTTCTTTTTCTTTTTTTTTTCAGCCCTCTTCTTGTGCCTCTGAATCCACAAGTACCAGCGGAGGACCAAGAAACCACCCGACCTCGCACATCCGTAACAGTTACAATGGTCTAACAAAAATGTTGACATTATTTCAGCTCGATGAGTCAGCTATGTCGATATGCATCAGTTTCTGTTTCTGTATGAGGCACCGTTCCCTCCGAGACCAACCAAGATTTAAATCCTTGATCCACATTCCTTCAAAACTATAAAAGAGTTTCTTTTTTAAATTATTGATCGGAGCAACAGTTTCCTCGGATTATAAAAGACAAAATAAAGCTTTAATGATGAATATAATATCCCTTAAAGTGTCATATCTTATTCAATGAGGTTAGCTTTTGTTTAAAAGTATAACAAAATGTTCATGTTGGCCTACCATGTCGAAGACAATCAAATTGGGTAAATCTTAGTTTATGATTCTTGTGTGTGGAAAACCTATTTAATGAAATGAAATTCAAACAATAAAAAAACTAATAAAGGTTTTCCCAAGATGTAGAAAAAATGAAATAAATTTTAAGAGACAGATCAAAAGTATACATTGCATGGCAAAGTTGAAAGTTGCTTCCGAGTAGAATAATAGGTTGTTAACCAAAAATCTATTTATGGTTAACAACCTGGAGTTTTACTTTTAAATATACGTCAGCACATCCTGGAGTAATAGTTCTAAGAAGAGATACTCACCACCATGGCGTTGACATATAGATTCGACAAAAAGATATCACAAGTAATGGAAGTGGCTACATGTCTTTCTAAACACAAGTGAATTAATTATTTGTTCAGAAAAAAAATATCTTTATAGAATAGACACATTGGATTCACCATTCTGCTAGGCTACATACAACATTTAGGAGAAACTTGTGTATCAGCCACTAAATAACACTTGGATGCAATAATTGATTCATAAGCCAGAAAACAATTAAGAGCAGATTCTTACACAACTTTTGGTGAGGTGCACAGATGAAGCATTTGCCAAAATGAATATTCAATATCCATTTGTTGCCACTACAATGAACCAAAATGACACGCTTCATGAGAAAAAAATTGCAACTACTAATGAAAGATATGAACATATAATTAAGACGGCACCAGCAAACACTAACAAGTAGCTTCTAACTTCACACTAAGCATCCATTGCCTCAAAAATGATTCAAGCAAAGTTCACGAACATAGACATCATGATAATGTCAATATCAGGCCCTACATAGCTCCACTAGTCACGAAAGCGACAATTAAGGTCACTATGATTATGGAGATCTTTAGTGATTTATTTGAAATTTTCCGTAAAGTTTCAGTATATCTTGGTGGGCCCTATGAAAAAAAATAAAAACGTGAAGTCTTTTTATCCTATAGGGAGTCCAAATTTAGAAGTTTAAGTTTAAAAAGTAAGTGTTTTGGGGCTTCTTGGACAACATGTAACACATTTTATATTTTTATTTGAGACTGCCCCAAAAAAGGCTTTATTTAGGTAGATCTAAGGATTGAAATTGATCATATACCAACAGTTAGGAATAAACTAGGGTTTTAACGTATTTTGGACCTATGTATGTGCAAGACTTGCAAAACCTTATGGATAACCAAATCTTTTTGCAGAATATATAGCTCTATGAAGCTGTGATGTATTTTTCAAGAGATCAATGAATAGTTACAAGTTTTACTTTTCTTTGGTTATGTTCTGATCAAATCAATTGTTGTTTTATCTTTCTCTAGAATTCTTTATGGAGATCTATTGGATTGTTTGTGTGACTGTTCACCACCTAGTTCTCTACTCCTAACCTGTACAGGGTTGGCACATTGGCTGGTGTCGTGGGTTTGCTCCCTACTGACATGAGTACGACTCCCCCCGGGCTTACTTGATGCGCGTGGTTTACGGGTGATTACGTGCATCCGTAGGGAATAGTCCTGCCCTAAAAATGAGGTGGGGATACCCTATGTCATAAAAAAAAAGAGTTCCCTACTCTTGGTGGATTCCTAGTAGTTTATTTGCATAAAAAGATTCATTGGAAAGCACAATTCAATGTGTGGCCTAAGACTGGTTTACCCATATGAAACCAAAAGATCTCTTGTTTGAATTATGATAATTCTACATGATGCTTCTTGAGAGGTGCATTACCTGCAAGGACTAAAACTAACTCTTCTCCCTAGTTTCATTCGAAAAATAACTCTTCTTCCTTCGCAGTTGAGGAGCATAAACAAAAGTTGGCACTTGCATGGTTTTAAATTTCGACCGAAATCCGAATTTCGGTGGAGACCAACACCGAAATCGATGAAAACCGAAACGGTCATTTATTTTGGCCAAAATTTTGGAATTTCGGTCGAAATTTCTGTTTTTCCGAAATTTGACCCAAAAAATCTTTTTTTTAATATTACTTTAATATTTCACCGAAATTTAATATTGAATAAAATATTGGTTTCGGGTTTTGTACCAGATTTCGACTGAAAATTTGAAATTTTGGTCGAAATTTCAAAATTTCAGGGTCCGAAACCGTAATTTTAAACCTTGGGCACTTGCATGTTACTAGAAGAAGTACGGAACAAAGATGGAGTGGTAACATATAGTCATATGATTACCCGCAAAGGTTACTGCTCCATATAATATGATTCAACTGGATATTACAAGTTTACAACCAGTATCCTGATTAACGCACAAAGCTAACTGCAGTGTGGACAAATAGAGGCAACTAAACCTCTAGTGGGAAGGTTAATTTCAGCCGCTTGAGCTGAGGTGAAATCTACCACTGATATAATTATTAAAATTTCTTTACAGGAAGCAACCTTAACCTATGATTCAAAAAACAAGAAACAAGAAAAAAAGAGGCAACCTTAACCCCCTTAACTTCCATGCCATTAGCTACTTCCATGAGAGTGATCGTCGATGATCATGTGACTAATTGGGATGATATTCGCCTATTCTCATCAATTCAAACTGCTAACGACAGATTCTTCTGAATTTTGGAGACATAACAAGGGGCCAACATTACCAGCTTAGCAAGCTGACTTTCCTAGCTTCAGTAGCTTTTACTAAGGATTTAAGAGAATGAGAGTGAGGGTGTCAAATCACACGGAAATGGGGTCGGGACTAGGTGAGATATACGAGTAACACCCGTGGTAATGAATGGAAGTTGCCTAACAATGGATACAGAGGCTCAAAAGTTATGATTTAGTCGACACTTTGAATTTATCGCTGACACAAGTGTCCTACCGTGTCCGACATGACACGCATGTCCACACGTGTCGGCACTCCTTTGGACCCTCTTAAATGCACTCCCAGGAGTGTTGAGTTAATGTGGGTGTGTCGACACATATTTGTGTAGTAATCCATAATTTTATGTGTATGTATGTGTCACCATTTTTAGATTTTTAGATATTGCCATGTCAAATAGCTTGTATCCGTCTGGAAGTTCCTTGAACATCAGGGACTCACACTCTACAATCGGGTAAGTTGAGGGAACAATAACAAGAACTAAGAAGCCCAAGTAAGGATGAGAAATTGACAATCTCACAACCATTAAGGTTTCTCTTAAGCGTAATGTCCCAAATCACACTCCTATTCCCTCTCCCCTCCTATACATATAGTCGCAGACTCTAACCTCTCTATTGGTCACTAACCGGTATATGTTTCGAAATGCATGGCACAAACAAGACTAACCTAATCAAAGATCTGCTCTTCTCTTCACACATTAAATCTAACAAGTGACTCATAGTCTCATACTAGACTCCAGAGGAACAAAATCAGACTTCCATGTACTCAAAACCTTTTCCTAACATAAGGTTCCTACCTCCCAATCCACTCATACTTGTCCCCAATGAACTTGTGCCATAAAGTATTTTTCTCTTTTTCGTATCTCCACAACCATTTCCCCAATAAGGCCTTATTTCTCAATCTTATTTTCCTATTCCACCATGTTTCTTCAATCTACAAATTTTTTTTCAATCTCATACGGTGTTTGAATCTTTTATTGGATTCTTCTCCTTCCCATAAAAAATCCTTTTGCAAATTCTCTATCCATTTCGCCACCTTTGCCGGAATTTTATAAACAGTCATAAAGTATACCGGTAGATTTTCCAAACCCGCCTTCATGAGAGTGATCCTTCCGCCAATAGATAAGTATTTCTTCTTATCAAGGTCCATCTTGAATCTTCCAACCCATTCGACCATTCCATCTTTTTGATGCGCCTTCACGAAAAATAATATTTCCTTCCAACTTTTATCACAACGGACTTTGAAAGTGAGATTTGAAAGATCGTGACCTTTATTTTAGAAGAACATAAGGGGGTGTTTGGCAGCAATCTTTTTTTTCTGAAATGGCAAATAATATTGAATAAAAGGGGGGCCGCGAGAAGGGAACCCAAGAATACAGAAAGAAAAAAGAAAAAGAAAAAGAAAAAAGAGTACAACGCAGAGGACACCTCAAGGAGGAAGATGATCAAAGTCAAACCATCTCAAAAAATTGCTCCCCACCCCTCTCCTAGCCAACAAATCCGCCTTCTCATTTGCGAACCTTCAAACATGGTTCAATTCAATATTTGATTCAACGATTATTTCATCCATTTCATCAAAAAGAGCCAAGAATCTCAAAGGAGGAACTACCCCACCCTTCAACCATCGGATCACATTTAGAGAATCCCCTTCAACAATTAAGTTCTTCAAACTATCCCTCCTAATCTTTTTTAGTCCTTGAAAAGCCGCTTTGACTTCCGCCTCCGTAGCATCACACTCTCCAATCGGACCGCAAAAGGCCCAAAGCACCTTGCCACTATCATCCCGACATAAGCCTCCCACCCCGGCCGGACCCGGATTCCCAAAACAAGCACCATCAAAGTTCAATTTTAGCACCCCATTAGGAGGTGGTTCCCAGCTATGGACAATGATAGTAGCCCTCTCACTACTAAAGCACACTTCTCGCCAACCTTCCCAGAGATCATAAGCCGATACAAACAGGAACAATGGATGACATCTCGTTCATGCTATAGCCACCGCAATAATGCGCATAAACAGATAATGAGGAGATTTTGATACCCCCTCAAACACCCTAGCATTTCTCTCCTTCCATAATACCCACCAAGTAGCAAGCAAACAAACTTCCCATAAGATTTTACCCTTTCTTTTCCAAGGCACAAAGCTCCAAAGATCGAGCAACATCTGAATAGATCTTGGGAATACCCAAGATCTATATGTTTGGCAGCAATCTTAAAAAACGTTTCTAGTGTTTTTTTAAGATTTTAGAAACAGAAAACCAAAAGATCGTGGTTGGGGTGTAAAGTAATATCAATTTTTAGTTTTTTTTTTTATCCAAAATCGATAAAAATGAAACAAAAAAGGATGTTTCTAAGACGGAACGAAAATGAGAGAAGCGCTTTATCGAGAGTCGCATTTCCTCTCTCTCTCTATCTCTCAGCTCTATTTCTTCTCCAACGAGCAAGGTGTTTCTGACTGCCGCCGGCCGCAGTTCACTCCCCATCGTGTTAGAATCTGTTCTTGGTCAAGATGGTAATGGCATTCCATGGCCGCTGCTTGGTTGCAACAAACAAGCAACACCAGGAACAACCAAGCAACAAGAAGGAGAGACCCACATCATTAGTCTCCTTTTCCAAGCCTATTAGACGCTCCTCTGTTGTCTTCCTTATCAGGGGAAATGTAAATCTGGATGGATAAATCAAAACCCTTCTCTCTCTATAATCGATCTTTCTCTATTTGGTCTCTGTGTTTGATTTGTGTTTTGGGCTGTGTGTTTGATTTGGGGCTTTGGAGTAGTAGTCGGAAGGATTGAATTTGGGGGTTTCTCGTGGATTCCCTTGAGTCTATCTTTCTGCAATTCTTCCAATGATTTTTTTCTTTTTTAATTGGTATTACGTTTGATTGATTTCTAATTTCTAATTTATTTGATTGTCTATCTTTTTGCTATTTCAAATGTTTGCTTGTGGTTCATTCAAGAATACAGGCATTTCATCCTTTCTTTGTCTCCATGCTTGTGGTTGTAAATTTGATTTGTTTCAGCAGTTAAGAAAGATGGTGATCCTATTCTATACTTAATTCTTTATCATTCAAAACGACTGGCATTTCATCCTCTCTCTGTCTATGCAAGTGGCAGCAAATTTGATTTAGGGAAATGATATCAGCACAACCATGCTTTAGTAGCTGCACAAATGCAGCTTTGTCTTTTCCCTTTTAACTGGTGTGTAAGGGCTTTTTGTGAACTGTAATAACACTTGACAGCTCTTTAAATAATAAAAGACAAGATGGATCAGTGCAATTATAAAAACATGGTTGTGCTGATATCATTTCCCTTGATTTATTTCAGCAGTCAGGAAAGATGGTGATCCTATTATGTACTAAAGTTCAACTGTTTGATTTTGAAGGTCATTAAATTTTTGTCACAGGTCATCCAAGAAGACAAGTACTTCATCCTCTCTTTGCAACTTGTAAATTTGATTTGTTTTTAAAGGTTATTCAATTTGTGTCATGTATTCCCCTTGATTACCTACTACATGGTTGATTGATTGATGATAATGACACTCAGTCCCACATCACTTCATGTTTCGCCATATTACTCTTGATTGTCTATTGTTTGTAGTCAATAATTAATTTTACCAGCCAAATGTAATTTTGTTTCAAAAATAAAAAATAATAATTTTGTTATATCAATGGCCAAACATGATTATGATTCTGAAGAATCAGAATAAAGATGCAAACAGAATCAAGAAACGGAATTAGAATCGTTGCCAAACGCTCACTAAATGTTTGGTGTTAATTATGTTGTTCAAGAAAATTGTGCCCAATGAGATTTGAGACTCTGGTAGAATAAAGTATTTTTTCCAATAATTCGACCTCGAGGACAAGGTGATTTCCATGGAGGAAGGAATGATACATGCATATTATTGTGGTGTATATGAGGTAGTTATAAAGCAGTTACATATTGTTATGAATATGTATTTTAGGGTTATGGGTTTTAGTTATTGATTATGTGTCATCTAATTGGGTAAATAGTTTGGTGATGTGGCACTACCTTTGTGCTTGTATTTAAGAAGTTGTATTCTAATGTAAATGGAGAGAATTTTGCAAAAAAAAAGAAAAAAGAAACTTGTGTTTCATGAGATTCATGGTTCCTCTCGAATTGAACCATTAGGACGTCCGGTTGCCTCGAATCAACCTTCTTCCTCATCTCTTCTATCTTTTTCTTTGTTTATTTGTGTTATGACTTACGACCAATTAGACCCGTAACACACCTCATCTTTTCTTGGTATCAATTATCTCATTAGCAACGAGAATTCCATCCACGATTTGTCTGCCAGTAACAAATGCCCCTTGAAATTGGGATATGGTTTCCTCCACCACTTCTTTCACTCTTACAGAAAATCCTTCCACAAATCCAATAAGCAGAAGTCTATAAAATTATTTACAGAACATATCACCTTTGCATCTAATCCCAATGTCAAAAAGAAAAATTCAAAAGAAAGAGGGCATTATCAAGGTGTTCTAGTACCCAATTCTTTGTCTTCTACATTTCCAGGTTTCATCCATATATGCATTGGGAAAGAAACGAAAAAACAACCGAATTTCAGACTAATCCATGAAATCCCCCAATGATTTTCAACGATCATGATGTAGCAGACATCATAAGAAGGTATCCAGCCCCAAAACAGATGCTTGCTGTATTTATCAGCATGAAACACGAATTGGCAAAACGGAAAAAACCCAATAAGAAAAAAGGAAAATAAATCTTAAATACAAGGAACCCAATTTAAAAAAGATATTTTACATTGAGAACGCTATCTGTTAGAGGCAGAAATCAAACAAGGAAGATGAGAGAGAGAGAGAGAGAGAGAGAGAGAGAGAGAGAGAGAGAGAGAGAGAGAGAGAGAGAGAGGAACCTTGATTATCCTTCGGAGGTATTGGGGGAAAACGGGATTGGGACGCACGTTAGAGGGCGTCCGCCCTTTTGACACGGTGGGCAACATCTCCTCGATCTCTTTGCACCCTCCAAGTTACGATCAATCGATCTTATTTTCCTGATCCCTCTTTTCTTTATAAGGAGATGTCTATCTGTTTCTCACCAAAATCCCACTAGAAAAAAAGCAAACTTCGAGGAAACCCAACTGAAACGATCATTTGTTGTTACCTGCCATTTTCATTTTCATTTTCCTCAAGCTTCAAGAAACATCTTCTTTCTTTCCTTTCCTCCTCGCATTCTTTCAGAGTTTCAGGTCCGTTGCGTTGAACGCTTAATAGTTAAATGGTCTGTCGACTGTCGCACATATCACCCCCTAAACACTAGCTATGCTATTCGCCTATTTGATGACGTCGACCCTTAATTAAAGGATAATAAAAATCAACGGTTTAGCTATTCGGGAAAAAAAAAATCTAATTGAGGAGTACTTAATGGTATTTCGTGAGACTTATAGTTAGTTTCTTAGGCCATGTTTGGCTGAATTTTGTTTATGATATAAATTGGTGTCCTAGAGAGGGTAGGGCAGTGGAGAAGGAGAAGAGTTTGAGAGGGCACGATTGAGATGAGCATGAGAAGTGGCTAAAAAACAGGAAAAAGTCTATCTGATTTTTAGTATAGTTTTTTGTTTATTCATTTTTTTTGCCATTTCTTATCACTTGAGAGACACTAGTTAATTTCCTACACTTTGAGACACCAATATATCATGAAAAATTAATTCATGGTAGCACAATGTTCACTAATGAGGCCCAATAAGTGTCTTTTGGGAAGAGCATAAAGTAACTTTCTTTTAGCATTTACCCTTTAGCATGAGATGAATTTACTTTTACTAAACTTAGTTCACCCATCAAGGTGTTCTCAGTGACATTTAACCAAACTTAGGCCATGTTTGGTAGCCATGAAAGTTCTTCCCATGAAATATTAGTTTATCAAAGGGGCATGGAGGGTGGGTGAGAGAGGGAATTAAGAGGCAGGATTTTAAATTTCCGTTTCAGTCACTATGGAAGTGGAAACATTTTGGCTTCAGTTGGAAATTTCTGTGGAAATCCTGTAAAATTGAGGAAACATATGGAAACATATGCAAATGATAGAATTTAAAAATAAAACTATTGGAAATTCTAGAATAACACACTTAGAATCCGTCACATAAGCAAGACTCTCATCCATAATGTTTTAAAAATATCAAACACCTAGTAAAATGTACTATCGTGCATATCTGGTAATTTAATGCATACAAATTTTCACTTGTAATTAATATAAATATTTGTACATAATAGATGCACCAAATCTCTCCATTCTCCACATGATAGGGATTTACATTTTCAACTTTTTGGCAGTTTACTTGTTATTGACAACCTAGGATTCTTAATATCATGACCTTTTAATCTTGACCAATGATTCTTTCCTTTGCATAGGCCACCTCCGATTAGGATTTATTCGAACAGGTGGCTCCTCTAAGGAAGTAAATTATTGCGATCTAGCCGTATGGAGACGAGATGAGTGACAATAGTGAGAGAAGGAAGATTGAAAGAGAGGAGGGGAGAGGACGATATGGGTTGATTTTCGGCCGCTGAGTCATCAGCTTAGTTAGAAGCAGTTGTCATGTCATGAGAAGGGGAAGGATCAGATATCTGTGATGAGAGTACTTTAAAGGATTGACAGGGCTGAGGAGAGATCTGAACCAGAAGTATGTTTGAAGACATAGAGAACGAATGAAGAGGACACTTCAAGGAAATTGACTTTGATGTCATAATGGTCTTAAAGGAGAAGGGATCGAGATACTCAACATACTCAATGGGTATCCTCTGATACCATGAAAGGTTGAAGATGGGAGATGTTGTTAGAATGTTTCTATCGACATAACTTCCGTGAAATTGAGATCACTAAATTCAGTGAGGAATTACAAAAAAAAATTGAAATTAATGAAAGTGGTACAACTTTCTGGAATCCTCTGATTGACTGTCACTGTGGCGTAGACAAGGGCTTTCGCAGCTTATTTCTCGTTCTTCAGTGTATGAAGATGTCTGAACTTTACTCCGGGCTTTGCGCTTTATTGGTTGTGAAGATGTGTGACTTTCTTCCGGTGAAGGACCTTGTGTGTTGGCTTGATCTTTGTGGAAGATTTCTTTAAGTTCTTGATTGCTTTCTTGAATTGAGAGCTTTTCTTCTCTTCTTGAAGTAACTTTCTCTCTGAATCCTTCTTGTGTTTTTTATCCCTAAAAAAGAGAGGAAAATGCCTTTATATACTCCTTCCTCATGCAATAACTATGCTCAACTAAATTGCTTAGTGATGTAATTGGTTGTGACTGTCTTTTTTTTGGGTTTGGTGGTAGTGGGTTGTACCTAAGTTGGTGGCCTTTGGGCTTCCTCTTAATGGGCCACCCATGTAGGCCCAAGCGAGAACATATACATGTAAAACCCTTTTTATGGTCCACTTAAGGGATTGACGGCAATCTTGTAATTTAGTGTAGACTTGATGTCCACAGTTTCCATTCTTAGGTGGCCTGGGCGTGAGCCATTCAATGGAAACAATGGCAATGTCCCATTCTCAATATGGCAACATTTTTGCATTGGCAACATGCATTTGACAGTTTTGACTAGCTTGGCCATTGCTAAACTTAGAGGCTAATTTTGAAAGACAAAAAGTTTGATCGAAGTTAATAGCCCAAGGTCCTTCTTCCTATACTTTCACAAGAACGAAAAAAAAAAAACACACACTCTCTCTCGTTTCGATTTTGGAAAGCAAGGAGGAAAGTGCTCTTTTTCACGGCAAAGAGTAGAAGCATTCCATCGGCCGTAGGAGGATAGAAAAGACCTTTTGGCGCTTCTCACGCAAGTTGGAGAGTTCAAGATGGATGCCACACACATTTTGTCTTGCACTTCATTAAGCTAAATTTTCTTTAATTTCGATGACCAAAGTTCCAAAGGGATCCGACCATAAGGGTTTTAGTTTTACAGATGCTGATTCCCCTTTTCGTAGCAGCCTATAGATTGTGTTTACATGGCAACTTAAAAACAGAAAACATATATGAGTTACATTTATATTTTTATGATTGAAATGATGAAACTCTGGAAATCATTGTTATGAAATGTCATGTTAACTATATGAATCTGGTGTGTTTTGGCTTTGTGGCTTGCAGACAAGATGCAAAATGGATCTTGTAAATGTTTTTAAATTTTCAATGGAAGCAGTAGTTACTGGTCCATTTGATCTTCCTCTTGATAAAACTAGTCTACAGCAGTCACCATTCTGAGAAAGGATCTGTGGTGTCCCAATAAAAAATGGCAGTGATCAATTTCTTCGTCGGCAGTTCCTTCTGATCTCTCCTTGCAATCCAGTTTTGACATTTAGACTCCCCAAATGAATCATGGCTTCGCGGAACCTCTTCTCCCACTCGGTCGAGTTTCTGCTCAGCATGGATACAGTTTCATCATATAGTACCTGATCAGAGAGCAGTAGACCTCTACCCTCTTCTAGATTCTTATAGTACATGTTATCAAATTTGAAGGGTGTTACAGGGTCAAAAGGAACTATCATCCCCAAGTTCCTGCCCGTTGCACAGATCCTCTTCCGTCGGGCAGCATAAGCACTATTGATTCTTGGGTCTGTTTCTGTTGTGGAATTATAGTAGTAGAGTCTGTCCCAGATAGATACACAGCGAGCAAAACCTATTGTATGGGATCCTGTAACCAGAAATGAATTCAGAGGAAGGACTCAGTAAAGAGGAAAAGCTGGTGAATGAATTGAATGAGTGAAGAGAGATGAAAGGGTATATAATGGGGACTTGACTTGAGAGAGTGATCATCTCCTCGTCGGACAATCCATGCCCGAGGAAATTATTTTTCAGCTGGATTGCACTGAATTGTGGTTGAGGCAAGCTGATTACAGCGAGTAATGCAGAAGAAAGTCTCCCATCTCTGCATCCAGTAGGAACTTCCCAAGCTGGTCCTCCAGCCTAATAATCAAGCTTGATATCTCTGTTATTTAGAAAGGTAACATCTAGCAAGACAATCCTTATGATGTGAAAACAACCAATTACTCCAAAAGCTTAAGCTATTAGAGTTGTGTGTTATTTAATCATTTATTGTTCAGCACTCCACCTCACGTGTGGCCCCTATTTTTTTGGGTTGTCCATATACATGGCACATGTGCCCCCTCTTTTGGGTGGGCTGTACACGTGGATTTTTAGCATCAAGGAGTTATTGGGTTTTGAACCTAGGACCTGCAGTAACGCAATAGCTCTACGTGAAAAGAACCAATTACTCCAGAAGCTAAAGCTGTTAGAGTTGGTGTTATTTAATCATTTGTACTTCAACATACAATTCATCTTATATCTGTTTCCTTAAATTTTCTCTTCAGATGTTTCTATTTACTGATGCAATAGCTAATTTTCAGAAAGGTAGGGATATCTGGGTATTTCTAGCTGTTTTGTTTTGTAGAGAAGTTAGAGAAGACAGAATTTCCTTACAAGGAGGACAGCTTCTCTGGCAGAGAGTGCAAGGATGTCTGCACAGGAGATGGTTGAGGGACATAGAGCTTCAAGGACCGTCTTTATCAAGTCCACCACCTCGAATCCTCGAAGACTCTCATTGGGGAGAGCCACCTTCTCTGGCGGTGGATATCCGCTAGCTGGGTCTAACAACACTGAAGCATCACAGCCCTACAAAGAGAGAGTTGATGTTCAAAGACCCAACATCATTTATGTGAAGAAATCTTCCATCAAGGTTCTATTTCTTTTGACGTAAAATGGGCGTAAAACCAAATTTATGACCATTTTTAAGTGAAAAAATGAGCCTAAAATTTGTTTTTCGCCCATTTTACACCCAAAAGAAACTGGTCTGGACCAATAAGAAAGACAAAAGTTCGTTGAGAAAGGTGAAGAGAAGCACCGCAACGAAGCAATCATGGTAATGGAGACGCAAAAGAACGGCTGGCAGAGATGGGTTATAGCGTGACTTAAGCCTCACGAGTTTGGAGACAATTGCCTCTGCTGCAGGGCAGCTCTTAGCGTAGAAACCGACTCTGAGTGAAGAGAGTTGGCTCACTTTCAACAGAACAATCACTACCATTACCAACCAAGCCTGTTGCATCTCCTGTTGATTGTGTAGAAGCACTTTTGGGGATTGCAAGAAATCAAATGATTGGAAAGCATATAATGACTGATTCCTAATGATCTAAAAATTAGAATCGAACCCATCTTTCTAAGAAGTCTATATTAACATCTTCTTGAGGTTTGGTAGAGTATGAATTAGGAGTTGGGGGTGTGTGGGAGTATTGTGGTTCAGGATTAGCAAAGCCAATTCATTGTATAAAAAAAATGGTTAGAAGGGAATAGGGTGCTCATACTCTCCTGCCCTCTATCTTTTCTAGTTTGAATAGTGATATGGGTTGGAAGTTGGGTAGTGAGTAATTGATTTTGTGTTAGAAGGTGGCCTTCTATGAGAAAGTTGAGAGGAAGATTTTGTCCAAGAGATATATTTAAATGCAATGCTGATGATAGACAATTAGTGGGTTAGGTGGTAGTGAAGTCAGTATAGCAATGGAGGAGCTTGTTGAGATGATCTTAGATATCACATCTGCATCAGTTTAATGGGGTTTAATAGATCTTCTAATGGTTTTGTAAATAGTTATGTCACCCCCAAGTTGCCCATTGCCCCCACCTTTGATTGATGTGAACCATTCATCTAAGAGATCGATGAACGGAAACGACCCTTGTCCAGTGCACAAGTGGCATATGTGCTTGGTGATAGGGGCCATTGATCTTATGGTTAATAACAGGGCGACCAATTATGTTTAGGTCTGATGCTAAATGAAGATCTCATCCGCGATGAAATCATGCAAAAATCAAAGGACAATATTTTATTTGATCAACGGTCTAGAATCATTTATGAGAGTGGGATCAAAGGTATAAGCTGGACATGTGATGGCCAAAAATATTCAGACTTCGTCACCATTCACTTAGACAGTCGGTGGGTTCATGCTACCAATGCTCATCTTTAAAGATATTTCATTCATTTTATGAGCCTTGCTATAGATCATACATATCAAGCAATAGTACAAGCCATGATTCAACTAACTGTTTTTTTAGGTTTGGAAATGCTTCTCCTATGAACTGAACTTTAATGCAACTACCCGTTTTTCACTTTTTGGATGTTGGGGGAGGGAAGGAGATTAATTTTTTATTTTTATTTTTAAAGTGAAAGGATTTTACCCCTTAATTGCGTCGTTATGCAAGAGATAGTGGTTTAGGGAAGAAGTGGAGTAAATTTTTATGAAACCAAGATTGAATCGAATTTTTCAACCTGTAAGCCAACCCCAAACTAGGGGTGTAAACGGATCGAATTCGGAGTGGATATGGCTATATCCGAATTCGATTACAGTATACACTATCCGAATTCGGATTCGGATTCGGATTCGACGGATATTTAATATCTATTACCGAATTCGTATCCGTCGGATATTGTTCGAATTCGGATATTATCCGTATCCGTTTATCCGGTAAATTCGAATATTTTATTCGAATGAATTTTTCAAACCCTAAAACTAGACCTCTACATTCTCTTTACAAAATTAACTCTCAAACCCTAAAATATATGAGATCTTCTTCTTCCTTTTAAAACAAAGGCAGAGAGAGAGAGAGGGAGGCGATGGGGATGGATGATAGTGTTGGTAGTGGTTTTTGGGTTTTTCCTTTTTTTTTGTATATGATGGAATGGGTTTGGGTTATTTTGATGGAATGGGGTTTGGGCTATTTTTGTTTTTATTTTATTTTTTCTAAAAAGAATATTCACTTTTCTTATAGAAACAAAAGATAGTGTGTCATTACTAAAAATAAATATTAATGATATTATTAATAATAAATAAAAAGGATTTACTTCTCGGATTCGGATGTTAAACGGATCGGATATACCATTTACCAGATTCGCATCCGCTAAGAGCCGGATATCTCATAAACGGATTCGGATAATATCCGCTTGAAACGGATTTGGATAATATTCGCTTTAAACGGATTCGGATGCGGACGGTAATCGAATTTCTGAATATCCATTTACACCCCTACCCCAAACCAATCACCCAAGACTTATGGGTCGGGTCGAAGCGGGCCAGGTAACACCCGACCTAATTTGCAACCTTAGTTTGAAATCCTTTCAGTTTGGATAATATCAACAATTGTTAATATTGATTGCTGCCCAGTACGGAGAGATTTGCCACTTGATATGATATAAGGGCCTGTTTGGATACCTCACAGTTTGTATTTGGATTTGGAATTGAGTTTTGAATACAAAATGATTATATCTGCCAGCTCATATTGAGGGAGACAGAGAGGGAGGGGTAGTTCCTCCTACCGGAGGGGAGAGGTTGAGGAGCAAAGAGGGTGAAGTAAATTGTCAGGTCTGTGAATTTCTAATTACTTCTTTCCACAGCATATTTGGAAATCTGATTTTTTTCACTATCAGTAGCTGATTTGGAAATCCAAGTCCAAGGATATGATTTGGATCCAATTCAAAACTCAAAATGGGCTGCAAATGTGAGAAATCCAAATCAAAATCTTCTCCGCATCCAAACGGGCCCTAAATTAATAAGAACTATTAGGAAGCTCTTCTCTCTTGAAAAAGAGGGGTGGGACTACCATATTTTGATAGTGGCACTAATCACTTTACTGTTACTATTTTGGTTGACTGCTGACAGCTTATAAAGGGCAGACCCCTTAGCAAATCCCTGTAAAAAAAATAGCAATGCATTCCAGGAATTAACCTTTTTTTTTTATACTTCTCTAATTGACTGAGCATTTCGGGAATTTAATAGTTTTTGACAGTTAGTTAATAACAAGGTAATTGGTCACATTATGAAAACATGGTCGTGCGAATATCAGTCCCCTTATTAAGAACAGATTTTTTATGACAGTTTCTGAAGTTACTAAAAAAATATGGTAATCAGAAATTATTCGAAACGAATCCCTTCTGCTGCCTTTTGCCATTCAAACCTATCTTTTTCTAAACGGTCATTTCTTTTACCAGACGCCTCAAGATTCAAATCGCCTTTTTACTTTTTTCTTTCCTAAAACCACAAGAGATAAGAGAGAGAGAGAGATGAACAAGAAGATGGTTTAAAACCTTTGATTGAATTTTTCATTTTTTTTCCTTTTCGCCTGCTAGTTCTGGAGAATGGGGAAAGAGGAGAGAGAAAATCCTTCGATTTTCAACATTCCTACCTCCTGTCCGATTCCTTTCTCATGCACATAAAAAACCCCTCTTCTTCTTCACTCTCTTTCTTCTTCGATCTCTCTATCTTGAGATCGATCGATTTCCACCCTCTTTTTTCATCTGTACAGGAGAATTCTTTTTTTTTTTTGCTTCTCGAAACAAAAATTATTCGTATAAAAACAACGAAACGAGAATCTCTCTCTCTTCTTCGACATCATCTTCATCGGATTGGATTTTTTTCTCTCACTAATTTCAAGCGATCCGACTGAGTCCAATCCGTTTCACGGCGGCATTCATCACGCTATCTGGCTGCTGGAAACACAAGCTGTTCTTCTCAACACCAGACATGTAATCCCTAACTTCCTTCTTAATCATCTCTTGCATCAATGATAAAAACGCAGGAGAGAATGGGAAATAAGACGAGAATTTCTCAGCCGAAGAAGGATCCTCCTGTTGCTCGTTAATAGTAGTAGTACTACTAGTAGTGTTTGCTTGGCTACTGGTAGATCCTCCTGAATCCGAGCCAGGAATAGACAGACTCAGAGACGTAGGTGGATCTTTCATTGAAGATGAAGTCGTCGGAGGTAAGATTCCTCCGGTTCTCGCAATCGGACGATAGATCTGAGAAAGAGGAAGACTCGAATCATTAACATCCGATCCAGATCCAGATCCAGATCCAGAGGGACTACTAGGGCTCAAACACAGATCTGAGACCGCCGATCTCTTCAACGGGGGTTGATCATGATCTAACGACGATCCTGCTCCGGCATCGGCCTCATCGTTGCCGGATGAAGAAAATTTTCTCTTGAGAGTAGAATTCCAATGGTTTTTTATCGCGTTATCGGTTCGGCCGGAAAGAAGGCGAGCTATGGTGGCCCATTTGTTGCCAAACTTGGCGTGAGCTCTGATGATGGTGGTGTCCTCCTCCGGCGTGAAGGCCCGATGCTCCACCTGCGGCGAAAGCTGGTTACACCACCGGAGACGGCATGATTTTCCCGATCGACCGGGAATCGATTTGCTTATCAGAGACCAGTTCCTCGCTCCCTCCTTCTCCACCAGCTTGCTCAGTGTATCGTCCTCCTGAGGACTCCATGGCCCTTTGATTCGATCTACATCATTCCTAGAACACGCCATGGATCAAAATCGGTTTTTCCTGATTCGTTCTAGAAATAGAAACCCTAACCCTAGAACAAAAAATCAAAGAAAAGAAAGATCAGTTTTTTTTATTCTGAGAAGCATGTGTAGTGTGTTACAAAGGACGAAGAGGAGGAGAGCGTGTGGAGAGAATATATAGGGGACGGGGATGAGGTGACCGGGAATAACCGGTTAAAATGACAGGTCAGTGCAACGGTTCTTTCATGCAGACGGTTGCTTGATACAGCTGTATTGAGGACACGCGTCACCATCTCACCGCTCTGATTACCCATTTTTCCTTTTTTCATTTGATTTTCGTTCGTTTCAAAATTGGATAACTATTCCAGATAAGGGAAAAAGAAGAGAGCTAAATCCAGAAAACGGTAAAAATGAGATAACGAGAGGAGTAACATTCTCGGGAAATGAGATGAGATGAACACGTGTGTTGACTGAGCCAGGCTGGAGAGCATTAGGTGAAACGGCCGCACGGAAGTGGTGACGTGGCAATAACGACAAGCTTGTCGCCAAATCGGGTAGCGTATCACTACTGCCTTTCTGTCACTCCAGCCTGTAAAATTCATACCCCCCTATTTTACTAACCGCACCCCCTCCCAGCACGCCCTAATCTTTTGAACCGCCGAAACTGACACTTCTCCTTCCTCCCTCTTTCCATTTTTCCAGCCTTTACTATTTCTTAAGTTAAAATAACCGATCCGTATCAATTTTCTGTTACTCGTACATCGTACCTAATGTTGTTAGCGTGTGCAACATTTTGAATTTTTTCGGACAATAATAAATTCGCACCCCCTCTAGGATAATTCGCACCAATGTAAAGTAAGAGAGTGGTGCGAATTATCCTGAAGGGAGGGCTAATATATCAGCTTCCTTTTTTTCTCTTTCTATTATAATGTTATATTGTTTTCATTACTCTGACCAGAAGAGCCTCCGCTCCTCCCCCGGTCGGTGACACGCGCGCATTTTAGCTCTTTCCCAACTGATCTCGCGAGATTTTCGCCGACGCGAGAGATTATTTTGAAAAGTATGGAGGAAGATTAGGAAACTTCCAAATTTTCTTTTCCGTTTTTTTATTTTTTTCACTCGTAACTGCTCTCTTTTTCTCATCTCAACTCAAAAGATATAATAAATCTAACTGGTGTGAGAAATTAAAAAAAACGGGTTAACTAAATCTAACTGATTGGGTCACGAACATAAATTACAGTTATTTAAATACAACTGAGGAAGACAATACTGTGGGGGTTTCAATGGTGACGATCAATTCTTGGGTCCCATTATGCGACATCTACGGTCAAGATGGTTGATCTCGGAGAACATCTTGAGCAGCCCAGATGTTCTTGGTCTCAACTGGAATAGACATTGCATGCCTCGGATAAAGCCTAAGATAAAAGGACTTAGAAGATCAACGGTATAGATTTCCTTGAATCAACCCAAACAGTCAATTAGAGGGGCCACGGCCTAAATAGGTTGTGTCCCAAAAAATCATTTCCATAGGTTGATCCTAACCCTCCGAACTATAAAGGGTTAGGATCAACACTCTAATATTCAGTCCCTCTATTGATTGCTGGGAGGCAGCTGGCTCAGTCCAACTTCAAGACTTGTATTAACCAATCGATTGTGTAGGATAATTATATTCTCCCATATATTGGCCTAAATGGACATCAAGTGTTGGAGATGGTCCAACAACAACTTGAACCTGATTCTAGCTTATCTTTTGAGGAGAGCAAGCAATCTGCTAAAGAATAAGGAGGCCGATTTATTGTCTCTATGTGGTATGAGTTGTATTCTCTATGATGGTGGTGACCCTTGGAATAAGGGAAGTTACGAGTAGTTATTTTTCAAAGAGAAGGTAAAAAATGATGGTGGTGACACTTGGAAGTTGCAAATAGTGGTATGAAAGTTGCAACTGGTGGTGGTGACCTTTGAAAGTTACAAGAAGTAGTGGCAAGTGCTATTCAAATTTCAAAGAGGAAGTTATTGTTGATAGTAACCACCACAAGAAGGCTATATGAAGAGAAAGGATCACTCACAACATGAAACAACTATGTATTAATTTACTCTACTTTCCTACTTATCTTAGTTTGTAGTCATGTGAGTTTGTAGTCTCTTATTTCGGTAGTACCAGGATTGTAATCGTTCTCCGACAACACCAGAATTCTTGTAATTGGTTTTTGACAGTACCGGAAACTTGTTTTCGCAGTACTGAGACTTTGAAAGGAATCATCTTCTAAGGTGAGCTTTTCTTTTATGCATTGGTGATTATTTGTCTTTCTGTTACTTTTGAGCCTGATCTTCGCTTATTTTTAGTACTCCGCCAAATTTAATAGTGTATCTAAAGAACTCGTAGAGCATAAGGAAGAAGTGTTGTTTCCCTCTTTTTCTCAATCGTCTGAGATCTGATCTCAACGGATGAAAAGGCCCGGTTATCCTTTTCCTGACTGAATTTTGGAAAATACCTTTCCCTAGTACGCCCGCATCAATGCCCATTAGATAATCCGTTGCCATACAATACCATAGCCAGCCCGATCTTTCTCCTATTAATTATTCAAAAACAAATATTATAAGAGGAATGCTAAAGTTAAGTGCCACCTTGCAAAAACAAGCAGCAAGGTATCTCCATTAGACCAAGTCACCTCATTTTATTTATTATACTCCTGCTTTTAATTTTTTCAGTGTCATTATAACTACAATGAGGCGACGTCAATCCAGTGGAGAGTCTTGCGGCTGCTTTTTGCAAGGGCGCCCTTCATTTAGCATTTCTCATCTTATAAAGATGATCAGTGTTACAACTTAACATGGGATTTGCTAGGGTTCATCGCAAAAAGGCATTTTGCGGCTGGTCTGTCACACGTCAGACTAGCCACCTCGTGAATCGTCGCACATCAGACTAGCCACCTCGTAAATGGAGACAACACATTCACGAGGTGGCTGGTCTGACGTGCGACAGACCAGCCGCGAAATGCCTTCTGCAATGGACGCTAGCAATTGCCATTTAACATTCACCTCTTAGCCCCAGCCAATGCTATAATTGTGGTGATCGAGTTCTCGTTAATCAGACCTGGCAATCCTAGTCCATAGGATCAACATAAGATCAGGAACTTGTGGGTCACCTCTTGGTTGTCCATTGATTTGATCGGCAATCACAAAGTTGTGTTTGTCCACCTTGATTGGATGATCTGAACCCCCTGTTCTTTCTAGCTTGTAGCTAAATAATTGATTTTTGTTTGCATAAATCTAACGGATATCCTATCCACTTGACGAGAGGCCTAGACCATGCGGGCTGTCTCATGATGCTCCGCCCAAATCAACGATCTTTTTTTTATAGGTAAGTTGGGGTTTGGCGGGGACCCCTGCCGGTTTATTAGAATGTAAGTGATATTACAATCAGCATATAAAATACTAACCTTATCATAAGAATAGGGATACATACCATGAGAACAAAGATAAGACCTATCCTTAGAAGCAATATCAAAGGAAAAGTGGAAGCACAAAGTATCTCTAGAATCACTAATAATTAAGGGCATCTATCATCCTCTGACTCAATCTCCTAGCTCTCTAGCTTGTCCGTAAATTCTGGTGGTTCTTTGTACTCACCTCCTACCGTACTTCAATTTCATTACCTTCAGTGGGAGATCTAGTTTTTCTGGGAGACTGAATCTCATGGTTTCTGATTCCTTTCAGCTGTACAACCTCCAAAGTCGCTAGTTCAGCTTCTTGGTCATGAGACTGTGAGGCCTCTTGTAAATTTTCTAAAACAAAGTATGGATTTTGCAAGATGATATCTGTGTGTTTGTTTGAGTCCACCTCAGTAATCTCCTAAGTTACTAAGGCTTGATCCCTATCCGACTTCTTGATGAGGCTTGATCCCTGACCTGCATGATCCACATCTAAACAAATAATCCTAAATAATAATCAGCAGGAAAATTTTAACAAAAAAAAAAACCCTTTTAACAAACTTTATCAGCAAGAAAATCTCTAAATTTTGAATAATTACTAAAATTACTAAATCAATTGCCCAACATGAGTTTAAATTTTTATTCGAGCTATTATTTCTTTTCCCAAGCAACATTAAGATATTAAAAATGGAGTTGTTTTATCATTTATGCCTTATCCACTTATTTTTTAGACAAAAGTAGAAGCACGGGTGAAGCACATTTGTTTCGCATCATCCCGCGTGAAATAATTTTGGCCATCTATAAAAAAAGGCCCAGCAGAAAAAACGTTTGAATCATTGAAAATGTGTTCTTATTATAATTAGATCAGAGATACCTAATAAATGGAGGTGTTATTATCGAAACAGAGTGGATATTTCCAATACGAGTTTATGGAGCCAATTATCTTCTTTTTTGGTTAGAGAAAACGGTTTCTACACACAAGTGTAGATAGGTTATCTGCACACTAGCTTAAAATACAGTGGATGGCATATTGTTTGGGTGATCCAAACCATTCATTTGATTGGCCCTCACATAGATAGGGTGTCCTCAAAAGATCAGCTCCATAGGATCATCCCAACCCTACGATTTGAGGAGGTAAAACGGACGTGTATAAACCTTCACAAATATGTCCATTTTTTGCCTCCACCGTTCTAAGGGTTAGGATGATCCTATGAAGCTGATTTTTTGGGCACAACCTATGTATGTGAGGGCCCATCAAATGAGTGCTTTGGATCACCCAAAACAATGTGGGCCCCCACTGTATTTTAAGCTAGTGTATAGATAACTTATCTACACTTGTGCTCGAGGTTTAACCCATATCCATTATTGTACTTCATCAACGTCACGTGTTTGAGGTTGAACCATTCATTTAGTGGGTCCAACTACATATGGGTCACATTCCGAAAATCATATTGATAGGCGCATCCTAACAACTTTGGGAGAAATTCTGACCATAAATTGTGTGTTGATTATTGAAGTAAATTAAAAAAAAAAAATGTGGTGGGGTCCAGATTCAACTAGTATTTTGATTGGAAATTAATTAGATTATCGTGTGAATTAGCAGTGGTAGGGGTGATGCCAAATCCAAGCTTACCGACCAAAATAAAGAAATTAATTAGATTAAATATGATTTTTTTGGCCCTTAGGGATTAATGTGGTGGGCACCAAATGAATGATCGAGAGCTTCTCAGCATTTTCTTTTGTCTTCATACGTAAGGCTCGATTCATACATTCCACCCAGTCTCTACCGTACACATGATCACGCATGGTGGGTATTGGGTGGGACCCAATCCTAACGCTACACTCTAAAACTACAACCTCTTCAATCTCCATCAATCAAGCGGCTTAGAATGGTAACCTCACCTGATGAACGGTCCAAATCACACTTCAGATAAATACTCTTCTCACTTTCTCTCTCATATTATTGAGTAGGGGTTGGCCGTTGGCATGTGGAAAACGAGGGGATAGACATCGTGTGCTTTCCGACCAATAAGAAAAGCAAAAGGAATAATACAGCTCGCTTGATGATGTTCTACAAGATCAACGGGGCACTCGATCCTGTAGAACAATTAGACCTGGCAAACGGGTGGGCCGGGCCGGGTCAACCCGCGGGTGATGCGGGTGCGGGTCACACGGGTCGGGTGAGGAAATGACCCGCATTTTTGCGGGTCAGAATTTAGGTGACCGTCAACCCGCGGGTCACCCACAAATTCAAACAGTTGCTTTTTTTGGGAAATGTTATCACTGGATTTTGATGAGGGCGGTACGGCCGGCACCGTGGGATGATCCAAACCGTCCATTAGATGGCCTACAGGCTAAATAGGTGTTGCCCCAAAAATCATTTTAATAGGTTGATCCTAACCCTCCGATCTATAGAGGGTTAGGATCAAGTGATCAACCCTCTAACATTCAAGTCGGAGGATTGGGATCAACCTATGGTGCTAGCCATAACCTATTCAGGCATCAAACCCTTAAAAAATAGATTAGCATGACAAAATCACCATCCTTGGCATTAGAAAAAAAGCCATCTAACTAGATTAGCATAACAAAATCACCACCCTTAAAAAAGCCGGTGCCCGCGGGTTGAGCCAACCTGACAAATGTTTTTGCGGGTTGGGTCACCTGCGGGTTAGTTTTGACGGGTCACTAAAACTTAGACTTGTGCCCGCAAATTTGTGGGTGGGTCGACCCGACCCGCAAGCACGGGTCGCGTTTGCCAGGTCTAAGAACAATCCAAAAAAAGTTGAACCATTGACTTTGTAGCCTTATTCTTAACTGATGGCAATGTTCGTTCAGCATCGGAATCAACGGTCTGGATTATGCGAGATCCAATCTTTGATAGTTAGGACGGGTCACGATAAACACAAGAACAAAGTTGTGTGGGACCGACTGCCACGCAAGCGTCGCTTTAGTTTTGTGTCACTGCAGGGGAATGGGTCCCACAGTTCTTCGTCGTTAATTGTTTCACACGTGGCAGAAGAAAACCCGCCAACCACCATAACCGTTGCTCTCCCTTCCCCACCGCTAAAATGGGGATCGCCACGTCATCAATTTGCCAGCTATCACGCATTATTATCTATGACTGTTCAGGATTCAGACAGACGTTCGCAATATCCAATAATACCCGATCCTTCCTATCGTGAGCCGCTTCTTCTAACGTAAGCAGCGAAGAAATGTGTGCAGGATTTGAAATCTGAAAAATACCGTTGGAACCTCTCCACCAAATCGTCAATAGTACTTCACTGATCCGTGCCCACGGGAGTCCGCCTCCCATTTCCACTGTATAAGTGGAAATTGCAGGTATCTAATAATCCATCACCAAATTATTTTTTTTTGGGAAAATGAGATACCCTCACCATGGTTTAAAATTTCGGTTTCGGTAACCGTTTCGGACATTCAGAAAACCGAAATTTCAGACCGAAATTCCAAAATTTTGTAACGTTTTTTTTAAAATAAAAATTGCATTTTCTCGAAATTTCGGACCGAAATTCTAAAATTTTGGCCGAAATTTGGTAAATGGCGAAATATTTAATTTCGAAAAATACCGGTTTCGGTCCTCACCGAAATCCAAAATTTTGCCGGAATTTTAGATTTCCGTCGAAATTTAAAACCATGACCCTCACAACCATGTTTTGAAATTTTAACTAACTCATATTGTCTTTTAGTATTTAAAGAGCTGTCAAAGGTTATTACAGTTCCCCGAAAAGCTCTCCCAAGCCATTTAAAAAGGAAAGGACAAAGCTAGATTCGTGCAATTATATTTAAAACATGGCTGTGCTGATATCATTTCCCTTTTTTTTTAATCCAGCTGACCAAGCATTATTATCCCAATGAATTTTGTTACGGCCTATAATGGATGACTACGATGATCAATTTTGGGCAACCGTTCTCAATCTTAATGATCAATTTTTGGGCCCCACATGGCGAAATGTATGTTTAATTGAAAGCCTTGAATTGTACACTATCATAATGCGACTCAAGCTCATGGTCCAATTCCGGTCCAATAGATATCAGTGTAAATCTTTTAGGTAGGATTGAGGTTGTCAACATGTATTGGATCAGCATATGTCTGTCACGATCCATCACTTTAAAAAAAACCAAGGAACTCTCATCCGAAAGCATTGCAAAACAAGAGTTAGGGATCCATTTGAATCATAGCTAGATTGGGTCCTACCGGGTTGAATCCTTGGATTTATTGGTTACGGTTCAAACGAGATATTTTAAACTTTATTATGTTAGATGTTATGTACCATTATATTTGGCTTCTGGATAACTGATAAGCTTTTTCGACAGTGTTTGGTCCCATTTTATTTAACTAAGAGAAGTCTATGTCTCACATGAGCCCAAAGGACTTTGTGTCATTTATCTATGCCCACCCATTTTGGGCCGGATCCAAGGATTCATCGGAGCGTCATGGTCCGCTTACATGCCTATGTCGAAACTTAAATGAGCCTCAATGAATTAAAGGGCTAGGATCATTTCATCAATCCAGGGATATCAGAAATGGGCTGACTTGTGGCCAAATAAAAATATTTTGATCATGTTCAGATAGCACATTTGGGGGACCCAAAAGTTGGGGGTTAAGGAAAGAGTCTAGCACATATATAACAAGACCTACCATCTATGTCAATAACCACCTCATACGATCTAGACCATTGATCGAATAATATGGATGCCATGACCTCTATGTTAGCATGAAGCTGGGTCTTGGATTTGGATCTCAAATCTTGGTTCATTAATGGCATAGGAAAAATAAAATTGATACACAACTAAGATTGGAGATTCAAAACCAAGGGTGGAGATCCAAAGAGAATAGAAATGAATTCTCTTTGGAATCCAAGGTTAAAAAAATACTAGTCAATATCAAATCTTTTCAATAATGAATCCCTTTCAATTTCAATTATTCAATTATAACAACAGTTATGTGCACATGTAAACCCCAGAACAGAAATTGGTATACGAATACCTAGTCAGGTATCTTCTATTCCTATAGAGAATAATCTCATCACGTTTGTTCACAATCCGAGGAGTGCTAATGTCCTTGCTTATAAGTTAGCAAATTCCTGAATTTGTAGACAGCAGGTATATGGGCTGCACATGCCCAATGATATTTCTCTGGAATCTCTCTCCTTTTAGTAGAGCTTGTTAATGTCTTTAAAAAATTGTCCTGATGAGTGGTGATGTTATTTCTCTTTTGTTGACTCAAATCAAGAGGAATACTGACAGAAATTTGTCTTAGAGGAGGCTATGTGCTAAGAAAGACTAGAAGTTTGCCCGAAATTCAAGTGTGAAGAAGATGGTGCTCGTCCAGATCTGCTGGTAAGTATTTTTGTTTCCTATACACGTCAATGTATTAAATCTGCTCATACATTATCCATATTCACCATCCTATTCATGTGGAATAAAACCCAACCCTATTCAAGTGCTATCTAGAAAATTTTGGCATCATGAGTACCAAATATAAGCATGGAAGGAATGGGCACCTAACTACCATCTATGGGCTAAATCTGTGAATTGGCCCTTGGTGCTAGAGAGAAACAATTTTTTTTACTGATGATAGACTAATGGATCTGATAGTAAGAATGAAGAATAGCAGTGACAGAACTATCAAATTATGACATTGTAATGAACCCAGAACCCAGATTGCTAATGTAATGTTCATTAATACTACTGCCAAAGAAGTCTGGGAGACGATGCATGAGATACATTCTACAGATGAAGGATTTCACAAGTTTAAATTATTTAAAAACGTGTTCTTGTTATAGCAGTGAAACAAAAGCCAAGCTATTATTAAAACAGTCATGGGGGTATGTAAGGAGAGCTGAATGTGTATAAGACTATCTATTAATATAGAGCTTCTGAAAAAACAACTTGAAGAATTTAGGGCTGCAAAGTTTGTCTCGGGCATCAACCCTGAGTAGTATTTAGTTCGTGGACAAATTCTTGCAAGCAAGTAGACCTCGCACAATCGACCCGTGCCCGCGGGTTGACCCAAACCACCCGCAAATTTGCGGGTACGTGTTGACATTTGAGTGACCCGTCAATATTGACTTGCAGGTCATCCGACCTGCCAAAACAAGGGTTGGGTCGGGTGAACCTGCGGGTACCTGCAATTTGTTTTTTCTTTCTTGGTTTGAGTGGCTGGAATAGTAGAATTAAATTGAATACACCCCCTATTTTTCAAAATGGATGGTACAGATCATACCATAGGATGACCCAAACCGTCCATTTGATGGGCCACAACGTAAATAGGATGCGCCCAAGAAATCATTACCATAGGATGATTCAAACCCTCCGATCTAAATAGGGACTAACATTATGGAAACTTCTCCAGATCGGATGGTTGGGATCATCGTATGGAAATGATTTTTGAGGCACAACCTATTTGCGTTGTGGCCCATCAGATGGACGGTTTGGATCATCGTATGGTGTGTGCTGTACCGTAGGGGGTGAATTCATACATAGAAGGGCGTGAATTTATCACTGCCGAAAAAAAAAAACTCTTTGGCAAAAAAATATGGGTTACCTGCGGGTTGACCCAACGCACCCGCAGTGGGTCCGGGTCACCTAAGTGCTGACCTGTAGGAATGCAGGTCTTTTTTTACCCAACCCGTTTGACCCGCACCCGCATGACCCGTAGGTAACCCAATACAACCCGCCGGTTCGCCAGGTCTACAAGCAAGAAGCTTCCTTCTCTCACAAATGTATATTCTTGTCTCCAAAATATCAAAATCTCTGCATCCTCATCTAAACTTAATGTCGGTGATGAGTCTGCATTGGTAGCAATTGTGGGTACAGGTGATGGAGGCAGAGGATGCGGTGGTAGAGATAGATGGCATGGTCATGACTTAGGCGGAGGGTCATGGAAATAGGAAGCGTGCAAATTATGGATGAACAAATCATACATCAATATGTGTTGGGACACAACAATTCATCCCACCTCATCTCTTCCATTGTCTTTTGGTCTATATGTCCTAAAATTTTCTTTTAACTTACTATCAGTAAGTAAATTAACCAAACTTCTTTAGTATTCTGGAACTTTTTACCATTTCTTTTGTGTTTTTTAGAATATAAAGACAGGGTGATTGGTGGCGCACACAAGTCAAGTATACTCTACTATTTAGATCATAGCTTGATTGGAGTTGCACTTCACTCAGCTGCTTCACACTTACAGCACTCTATCTAGGTCATCTATCTCTTAGTAATTTGAAATTATTAGTTCCCACTTTGCAGTCGGTATCGATGCTAGAGCCTGAGGCTAGTGAGCGAAACAAATATCATATAGTCTGTTCTTTTCATGGAGTCAAACAAATAAAGTTTGTTCTTTTTTCTATGATCCATTCTGATATTTGGGCTCATATTTGAATAAGGTCCGGTAAAAAAAAATTCATAATTTGGTCTCTAATTTTTTTTCATCTTGTCAGACATAGGTCAACACACAGGTTAACACAGGACATCGGCACTGGTCAACACATATTTGAGATTCCCGTTCTTTTGGAATCTCTTCCAAACCATAGGATGTCGGCTCTCTGCCAAAATTCTGAGGAATCTTTGGTGGGGGGGGGGGCATATTCCAGATGCCGAATTTATTGCCCGTAAATGCATTGATTACCAGTTTAAAGAAAGGAGGGCAAATTCCATGTAAGATCAACATGGAGAAAATTTATGACAAGAGTGGAACATGTTTCAACGATCACATGCTAAGGAGACCGTTTTGAAGAGAAATGGAGGAAACGGGAAGTAAGATTTTAGAGCAAATTATGGGAGTAATCAGGGGCGGAGCCAGGAATTTACACATGGGGGGCCGGACTAATTTACACTTTCCTCGCATTGGTCATTTTTTTTTGGGAGGGGGAGGGGGGGGACTATAGAGCCAGACTATTTTCCCTATAATTTGCTCTACAGCTATAGAGAAAATAAGGGATTTTGCAAGTCATTGGGGGCCGTGGCCACCCCCACTCTATATGTAGCTCCGCCCCTTGGAGTAATGGTTGCCATGATCTGAGCATGTGTAGAAGCCATCAACCAATACCTAGGAGGTGAAAACCAAATGGGACATTAGCTACAAAATGCTATGTAAGCCAAGGCATCAAAACCTCATGAGGTCTTTTCTGTGTAGGCCTGGGTGAAGTCTTAGAACCCCATAAGTCAGAGCTGTGGGTTGAATTCTCAATGGAACAGATATACAAGCCTGTTGAACATCTTTATGTTTTTCATAAGATACTGTTCGTTCTACATCTTCAACCCGTTTAACTACTGCTTCAAATACAATCGGTTGGCCAATTTGTTCTACATAACAAGCTTCTATTGCTGGTTTTCTACCACATGTGGCCTAGCAAATGCCTTAGTTATTGATTAGTAGTTAGTCAAGTTCATTAACTAACCTAGATAATCTATTTTTAACAAATTTTATCTGGCAGTGATAAATCGACCCCCTAATATCTTAATTAAATCGACCCCATATCTCTCTCTCTCTCTCTAATCACTGCCCTATATGGGGCTGATTTAAGATATATGGGGGTCGATTTATCGCTGACCTATTTTATCTTATCAAAGATAATTGGATATTCACCAATTATATAGATTTTAAAGAAATATAACAATGAAATATACTATCTTTGGCTTTAAAGACACGGTAGGAGTTTCTATATGAGGTATATAAATATAACATTGGGTCTCCAGCCCTGGTTCCACGTTTTGGGGTTGTCTCTATCAAGCTCTCTTGGTCCACATAGAGAAATGAAACTCTACCGCCATTCTAGAGTGTGGAATAAAGAGGGAGCAGCCAATGCTGTTTCATTATATTTTAAGAGCATTAAAACAGCAAGGAAGAAAGGATCATAAGGCATGGATGGAAGATGGTACGAAAATGACAAGTATCTTGTGACTATGAAAATAATCTAGAATGATTGTTTGCATATGCTTATGACCTATATCCTGTCTAATTTACTCATCATAAGATTTTACATGATGAAATCTCAAACTTCTACTATAGTTTCGAGAGTACTATTATTCTTCAATAACTTTGAATAGTGGTGGCAACCGTTAATACAATGCCTACCACTTTGCCATCCTACATCTTTCCCCAGCTTGTTATTCTCTTCCTTTGACGCCTTAGCAATGTCTATTGAACTAGGATGCCCTTCATCCTTTGTCTCCATACAGTTACACTGTCTTTTTCATCAAATTTCTCCAGGATCACTTCACATACTTTAAAACAATTCAATGACTTTGGCTATCCAAATTATCCAATTGTCTCATCTGAGTATCACTCAATTGATTGGTAAGGACACGATCAATCCGTCTCTAGTTGGCAGATAAGAAATTTCATGTTTTAGAAATCCCAGCGGGTGCCACTCATTTATCTCCCAATCGATCCACGCACCTCCAAGATTAAAACTAAACGACAAATCGATCTGAACTTGGAGGTTTTACTTGGTGACACCACAGAACTCCACCTCCAACTTAAATCTTCGCCAACCTTCCAATGCCCTACCATTTTTAATCCTTCCTTTCTGACGATTCACTCGAGTCACAACTTTGATACTATTTTTATGGAAAATCAAATTATTCTATTGGGCTTAAACGATGTATACACAAAAAAAAGGGCGATGATTTTTTCACCCCCACTGTATGAGGGATGTCCCCCCCTTATAACATGATTTGACGTCAAAAAGCATTAAAGTTGCCCACAATTCACGTTAAAAGGGGGGGGCACATGGGGGATCCATCTCCCCAAGCTCAATATCTGTACATTTTAAGGAGATAATTACTATTTACTATTATCTTGACTCAAAATCCTTACAAGTACGTTTATATATCTTAGCTCTTCAACACCTAAGTCTCCATCTCCTAACCCAACTAGGAAAGCTACAAAAAAGTAAGATTTTGCCGACGTTACTATATCTTTGTTTCTGTTTTCTTATTCGAATAAGGAAACCAGGAAGTGACAACCAACTACGATGGGCAGACTTGCGTATAAAATAGACACCAACCGCAACAAAAATGATGTAAAAGTTTTACCAGTTCTCAGACTACCTAGTATTTATGATATGATACTTGAAGATCATTACATTGTCAGCAAGGCGTAGAATTTTGTTCACACCCTTAGACATCCTTTTCTAACCATAAATAGGATATGATATGGTGCGAATGAGACCCATATGCCAAGAGAGGAGCCTACCTCGCTTTGACTTCCCATCACCATCCAATCCTGATCCGACGGCAATAAGCTCTAATAATTGTTTCACATCATATCATTTTCTATAGGAATTGATACACACACACTCATGGACGGTCAGGATCAACCGAAGATGGCCCCATCGTATTAAAACATATACAGCTTAATGAAAGCGTTTGCATCATATAGAATGGAACACCACCTTTCCTACCATAAATTATTGGAGGATCATAACCATCCAATCATGGATTTTCCTGACCATTAATGAAGAACCTTTATTGAACACATAAGATCATCCAATTCTAGTCGGGGCCCACCAGAAATTTAGAATAAGGAATAAAAGAGATTTAGACGGTAATTTGTCTCTAATCCAAATTTAATGATGAACATAAAGTAAGTGGGCCCACTCACCGCCATTCCTACTCCTTTTTTAAATTTTCTTCGCCCTCTTTCTCTCTTTCTCGCTGAGACAATCATCTGGTCGGTCTTCAAATGTTTATTATTTTCTTCCTTTTTTAACCATAAGGACGCAGGTAAAACTGTAATAAATGAACAATAATATGTCTTTCGGTGTACTCTAGCTTCCTCAATTTGATATTGCCAGCCCTCTCTTATTATATACAGTTACGCACTTCCCGCCACCTGCACTGAAATTTTTTAATTAGCATCTGTTCTTTCTTTCTTTCGTCTGCTTCGTTGATCTTCAAAGTCAATTGGGCCCCAAGACTGACCAGAGTGTCTTGGAGCTAGGAGGGTTAGATTCCTCTACTTTTGAAGATCAGTAGGGTTTTTATTTTTTTTCTACCTTTAACCTACAAGGTGAAGCCCACATTAATCATTTCCTTGTGTTTCTCTGCACATTTTCCATCCCCACCTCCTTTGTTTTCTTACTCTAGTCACATGGTGTTCACACCGTGTCAGAGCCTGAATCCCAGTTTTTATTTTATCTTTTCTGTTGCTCTTTCTCTATCGATTCGGTGAGCTAATCCTCTCCAAATCAACAAAAGCAGAGGAATATTAGGTGTTTTTTTCCTTCTCACTCCCTCTAGTTTCTGGGTTTATTATTTTTCCTTTCAATAGAGAAGACCAAGAAGAAGAAACAGAAGACATGTTTCGGGTTCAAGCAAGATGAATTTCCAACGCACTACATTTCTGTTTCTGATTCTGCTACTGAGTTATCCACTTTGGCTTACTGGGTTGAACTCGGATGGGATTTTCTTGCTTTCTTTCAAATATTCTATTCTAAGCGACCCTCTGTTGGTTTTACAAAGCTGGAATTACAACGACGAAACACCATGTGCGTGGAACGGAGTCACCTGCGGGGGAATTCCGGCGACAAACGAGACTTCTAGGGTCATCAGCTTGATTCTTCCCAACAGTAAGCTTCTGGGTTCGATTGCCCCTGACTTGGGTTTGATCCAATATCTCTATAATCTCGATCTTTCTAACAATTCCCTCAACGGAACCCTCCCCACCTCCCTCTTCAATGCTTCTCAGCTTCAAACACTGTCTCTCTCTAACAATGAGATCTCCGGAGAGCTCCCGGAGCTCGTAGGAAACCTAAGTAGTCTGGAATCTCTCAACCTCTCCGATAATGCGATGACCGGAATAATTCCCGGCAATCTATCTGCCCTTCCTAACCTAACCACACTCTCTCTCAAAGGCAATTATTTCTACGGAAATCTTCCTGGTGGGTTTGAGAAGCTGGTGGATCTAGATCTGTCCTCAAATATCATGAACGGATCGTTACCGTCGGATTTAGTTGGAGGGAATCTCCTCTACATGAATCTGTCTTTTAACAACCTATCTGGAGAGATCTCGCCGGAGTTGGCTTCGCGAGTGCCAGCGAATGCTACGTTGGATCTTTCATATAACAATCTGACTGGAGAAATCCCGGGGACGGGTGCTTTTCTCAATCAAAAAGCGGGTTCTTTTGCAGGGAATCCAAATCTATGTGGCAAACCACTGAAGAATCCCTGCTTGATTCCTTCAACTATCTCCACTCCCCCAAATGTCTCCACCTCTCCCCCGGCCATCGCAGCGATACCTAAATCCCTAGAAAACCCCAGGGAAGGGACGGGGAACGGGACCCAGCAAGGAGGGATGAAACCAGGAGTGATAGCAGGGATAGTCGTGGGAGATCTGGCGGGAATTGGGATTCTTGCCGTTATTTTTCTTTACATATATCAGGCGAAAAAGAAAAGGAAAGAGGACCAAACAGGACCTAAGGAAAATAAAACAGAGGAAGTGAAGGATGCAGAATGGTCGTCCGATTCCGGTGGGCTTGGATGGTCGTGCTTGAGGAGAAAATCTGGCAAAGACGAAGAGACGTCTGATACAACTGGATCAGAGACGGAAGAAGAAGAAGAAAAGCAGAGCAGCTATCAGCAGCAGCAGAAAGGAGGTGGTTCTCTAGTAACAGTGGATGGAGAAACTGAGCTAGAGCTTGAAACTCTTCTAAAAGCTTCTGCTTACATACTGGGAGCCACTGGCTCCAGCATCGTCTACAAAGCGGTTCTCGAGAACGGAACTACCTTTGCGGTTCGCCGGATTGGAGAAACCGCCCTCGAACGGTTCAGAGATTTTGAGAACCAGGTCCGGCTCATCGCTAAATTACGCCACCCAAATCTACTCCGTCTTCGCGGCTTCTACTGGGGAGACGAGGAGAAGCTCGTTATTTACGATTACGCCCCCAACGGCAGCCTCGCCGACACCTCTTACAGTAAGAACACCACTAGTCCCGTCTTCTTAGTAAATAAAAGGAGAAAATACAGTAACACACATTCCTTTATTATCAAACTTATCAACTGCACCCGATTTTTTCAATGTGTATTAGGTAAACCTTTCTTTTGAAACACTATCAATGGTAATTAATAACTCGTTTCTAGTCGGATGGCTAGAGAACTTCCTCTAGCCCGCCGACCAAAAACAAAGTGGGCCCACATTGTTAAGAAGATCCAAAACATTCATTTGATAGGTCCTGACATAGATACACGGGCGTGCCAAAAAAATCAGCTCATAGGATCATCCTAGCCCTTCAGTTTGTAGACGGACCGACTGTCAACTGAGGAGGTCCTTGTACACATCGAAAGGTTGATGAGTTTGAAATTACTGTAACTGTAGTTTTTCCCTGAATAAATTAATGCTGGCATTTTTAACAAATACACCCCTTTGACACTGTCTTTTTCATGTGGCCAGAAAAACTGGGTTCTTCTCCATGCCATCCTCTGTCATGGGATGTGCGGTTAAGAATAGCAAGAGGCGTGGCCAGGGGGCTAACCTACTTGCACGAGAAGAAACAGGTACACGGCAACCTGAAGCCCGGGAATATCCTTTTGGGCCCGGAAATGGAACCGATGATCGGAGATTTCGGTCTCGAAAGGCTCATCTTCGGCGAGACCAGTGGAAAAACCGGAGGCTCCGCCCGACATTTCGGTAGCAAACGGTGGACGCTTTCCCGAGACAGCGTCCAAGACTCTCCTGCGGCGACCGGAGTTAGTCCTTGTGGGTCCACCATCTCTACCACCGGGTGCGCATCTCCTTATCATGCACCCGAGTCGCTGAAGATCCTCAAGCCCAACCCCAAGTGGGACATCTACTCGTTCGGAATTGTTCTGTTGGAGTTGCTGAGTGGGAAGATATTCTCCGAGTCGGAAGTGAGTGAGTGGAACTCTGGGTTCATAGAGGAAGATAAGAATCGGGTGTTGAGAATGGTTGACGTATCCTTGAGGGCTGATGTGGAAGGGAAGGAGGAGGCCTTATTGGCTTGCTTCAAGTTGGGTTTCAATTGTGCTTCCATGATACCTCAGAAGAGGCCTTTCATAAAGGAAGCACTCCAAATCCTTGACAAAATCTCATCCTCCTCTTCCACAAATTATTATCATTATCCTTGATTATTATTACTCATAGTAGTGTTAATGAAGTGTGGAAATTATAAGACCCATCAACAGAGCCCCTTCACTAATTCTTATGCATGCATGTCTTTCTTTCTTTTTTTATGTGTGTTTTGTGTATTGGGTTTGGATTTAGATGGGGAGAAGGGTTGTATTGTGTCATTAACATGCTTTTTTAACTAATAACGCTTAGGGATCACAATTAAGCAGGTGTAGAATGTGAGAATTGAGAATTTTTCCTTATTTTTTTTTCAGTATGGCTTAAGAAATTGTATGACTAATCACTAGTTCTTTATTACTTTGCTTGCAGTATGTTAGTTTTCAGCGACGGTTTAACCAAAGGATCCAAAAGTAGGGAAATACTTTTTCCAAAGAAAAAAAATTTGTAGTTGGGAATGATCTGAAATACAGGCTGCAAACGCCATAGCTCAAAAACTCAGTAAATATAGTTCAGCTCGAAAGGTTGCTGAGTCGACTCAATAAAAAATTGATTTGTCTCGTGATCCGACTCGGCTCCTCCTTATTTGGGAAAAAAACACAAATCAACGTCAATCGAAAACGATAACAAAGTGAAGACTGAAGAGCGGTTGAAGAGGAGAACGTTGAACTTGGGTTGCAAATGGGCCCTCCAGATTAGACCCCGAATAGTTGTTCCAGATGGGTCCCGGCTGATGCAGAGAATTTGACATTGAAAAGATTTTTGGTTTTGATATTTATGCTCAAGACAGAACAGTCTTTGCAAGCGAAATAATACTGGAATGGACAGGAGTTGAGGTATTTGGCAGGTAGTAGTTGGACCCACATTGATTAGGTTTAGTGAGAATCCACCACCCTAGCATAGGTAAGAACTGATCAAATATTTATAAAATAAAGCTTGATTAATGAGCAAGTAATCTATTGTCTTAGATCTAGTTAAATCTATAGCAATTAATCTAATCGGCATGGATCTAAGCTATACTTAATTAATCTGAAACCACATAGATGATCAAAATCACATGGGCAAATCCGATCTAATCCTGTACAAGTAAATGGAAAAGTAGAAATAAACACAAGCCATAAGATGAACACCAAGAGGCTTTCAGGTATTAGTTGTTTCCACCAGTGATAGGAAACAAGGCAACTTTTTCAAAAAATCTTAAGAAACTTTTACCTCTTTGGCTTTATGCTGAATTAGGGCTTTGGATCTATGCCTCCTCATCTATGGATGGTAGCAAGACTCATGCCATATAAATAGAAACAGGGTTGCTATAGCAAAACGCGATGCCGTGGTCAAACAAAAAAAGAACACAAGGTCCTCTACCGTGATATGGACGCATACAAAAAACGAAAGAAAAAGAGAGCACGTTTCCCCACAAATGCAAAAAAAAAAAAAAAAAAAACAGAGATGAAAATGGCCAAATCGACCAGTCATTTTGACCCCTTCTTTATTTTCTGTACGGGATCCCGTTAACCTATCAGCTGAGTTTTGCTCATCATAGAACTCTTAACAGGTAAGCACCCCTTATCAAAGAGTTTACCTTACTCTTGATAACCATCTTAACCTAGCTAATGTGGTGGGCCCACACTAAACCATCCATATCTACTTAATCTGGCTATCTGTGGTACCTTACTCTAGATAACCATCTTAACCTAGCTAATGTGGTGGGCCCACACTAAACCATCCATATCTACTTAATCTGGCTATCTGTGGTAATTTCAAAACCTCTCATCAATCTTGACCATACACCATGGCTTCAAATTTTCGGTTTGGGCATATATTTCGGACATAGCCGAAACCAAAATTTCAGCAGAAATCCTGAAATTTCGGCCGAAATTCGGTAAAGAGGCGCGGAATGTCAGTTTTCTGGACTGAAATTTTGGCTGAAATTTTCTAAAGGAATAAAAAATTAAATTTTTTTTTTGAAATTCCGCCAAAATTTCTGAAATTTCGACTAGTACGTTTTGGTAATTTTGGATTTCGATCATTTCAGTTTCAGTGTTGACCGAAATCTCAGATTTCGGACGAAATTTAAAACCATGCCATACACTGCCCATAATCAATGGCAGCCTAATTTTGGTCTTGTCGTGAGCTAGTGTCAAACAAGGTTTAAAATTTCGATTTCGGTACCGGTTTCGGACTTCTGGAAAACCAAAATTTCGGTCGAAATTTGGTACTATCGTTCGAAATTCCGGACCAAAATTTTGTAACGCTTTTTAAAAATAAAAATAAAAATACATTTTCTTGAAATTTTGTACCGAAATAATTTCGGCTGAAATTTGGTAAATGGCTAAATATTTAATTTCGCCAAATACCAGTTTCGGTCCCCACCGAAATCCGGAATTTCGGTCGAAATTTAAAACCATGGTCTCAAATGCCTGATTAGTTTTGCCAAGATTACATTTACACAATCCACTGAGGTATATAGGTTTAAATAGCAGTGGGTTTTTTCACACAGATATCAGAGGCAGTTATGAGTCAACTTCCAGAGGAGGGATTGTGGACGTGAGTCCGTGACTGATCCAATTAATGTTAATCTATTTTCCTTTTAAGAGTAGTTTAGATTGCCATTTTCTTGCTGGCCTTAGTGTTGTTGAGAAAATCTGCTGCGTAAATCTGATCCGATCACGGACAAATAAACGGAAAAGCAAAGATATATAACACAAGCCACAACATGAACACTGAGATTTTACGTGGTACGGCCAAGATGCTTACATCTTCCACTAAGAGACAAACAATATAGAAGATTACAATGGATTAAACCCAATACCTACAAACCCTCAACCCTTTCCTTGCCCTCAACCAAATCCGTATACAGAGTGACCACAGAAAATAACCTGAGAAAAACCTTGCTCTGTTTGGTTGCTTGTGGATGGGTGGGAGATTAGGAGAAGAAGAAGTCAACTGGAGATCAAAAGAAGATCAGTCAATGGGGAGATTAGGAGAGGATGTAGGGAAGGTTGTTAGGTTGCTTAAGATTTGTGGGAGATCTCCCAGACGTCTTCTCAACTCTATCTCCCCGGGATTTCAAATTTCTATGTTTTTTTTTAAATTTGGGAAGCGAATTTAGAGGGCGCCACATCACCCGACCGGCTCCCGACAACCCCGGTGGTCAAAGACCCCAAAATTGCTAAAATGGCGACCAAACAACCTTCGGCAAATTAGGAGATCATTCCCCCATATTTTTCTAAAAAATAAGTAACCAAACAGAGCATTTAAAGAGAAAAACCCGAGAATCTCTCTCTCTCTCTCTCTCTCTCTCTCTCTCTCTCTCTCTCTCTAGCCCCAAGAGAAAATCCACGCATAGCCTTCTCACAGTTGCCGCCCACTCAAAGGCTCTGTTCACTTGCGTTCCCATGAAAGCAAATCCATGGAAAACAACTTATTTTTTCCCTGACAAGACATTGATAAGACAGAATTCTGGTGTTTACTTGCTTTCCATGGAAAAGCCCATTTTCCCACCCTTTATGGATTTCATTTCGTAATAAAAACACACGGATTTCGTTTCCCTAAAAAAACTAGTGCAAAAAGAAGGGCAAGCAATTTCCCTGAAAACCTTTTCCAAAAAGCAAGTGAACAGTCTAGGGAAAGTTTTTCATGCACAGATTCCCTGGATTTCTTTTCCTAATGCCACGCCAGATTCTTGGGAAATATTTTATTTTCCTTTCCCAGGAAAACAAGTGAACAGAGCCCCCACGCTCCTCTTTTTCTAATTTTGCTTTACAATGCATGTGGTGGGAAAGAAGCCTACTTTCCAAATAGACATAACCAATCCGTTAGCGTAACCAATCCGTTATGAATTGGAATGAGTCATCAGTCGGGACTAATTGGGCACTAATTGACAATGGGAAGGCCCAATCAGTTTGAACTTTGAACCCACTTGTTCTAGACTATTCTTCGAGTTGTGATATTTGAGAGAGGACCTCTTAATTAGGAGACATTACATAGACTAATTGGCTGATTAATTTGATGTTAGACAAGCTCCCAGTCTGTCAGCCCAAAAATAAGATTCTTAATCTCAAACCTTAGTTTCAGGTATAAAAGAAAGATTTTTAATGAAAAAGCTATCCAGGCCATCATCTTCACAAAGGCGAGAGTTAAAAACACGGGTTTTACTTCAGTTGGTCAACCTACCCATTACATACCTCTTGATTTAAAAGAAAAGAAAGACTTAAAAGAAGTCTTGATTTCCTAGCAATTCCTACGCCTAATTTGTGGAATATTTTATATTAATGTTCCTCAACCCTCTGCATGGCTCATTCAACTGCTTTATAAACAACAGTTATAAGTCGTCCAATGGACAAGATTCTTGGAGCTTCGCATTTTCATAGTGGGGATTAAAACATTTGGATTATTTAAGAAGTGGTGGTCCCTTCTCGCCCTTATCTCCTTAGAAAAATAGGGTTTAGATCATATTCCTTGCTTCTATCACCAAGGAGGAAAACTCCCCTCTTCAGTTAACTTCACTGTTACTCCAAGGAAAAGAACCATGTGTTCCTTCTTCTTCATGTTGCTTGTGGCTTATTCCGGGTTGGAGACACCGGAAAATTCCTCATTAGCCGATCGTCACCTCCTTGCCATCTCGCCGGAAAGTGGGAACTCCGGCATCATAGAAAAACACATCTTTCTTCTAGCTGGGCAGAGTAACATGGCCGGGAGAGGGGGTGTTCGTGGAGACAGATGGGATGGGATCATCCCACCGGAGTGTCGATCCGATCCATTGATCCTTCGACTCAATTCGGCTCTCGGGTGGGAAGAAGCGCAGGAGCCTCTCCACATCGATATCGATGTGGGTCGGACCTGCGGGGTCGGACCCGGTATGGCGTTTGCCAACGCAGTTAGAGCCAATGGGTCAATTATGGGTGTGGTGGGTCTAGTACCATGTGCCATCGGAGGGACTAACATTAGCCAATGGGAGCGGGGGACCCAATTATATAGAAACATGTTGAGGAGGGCCAACGCGGCATCCAACGGTGGGATCATTCGAGCACTTCTTTGGTATCAGGGTGAGAGTAACACGGTTTCTCTGATCGATGCCGATTCTTACAAGAACAACATGGAGAAATTCATTACAGACTTTCGTTCGGATCTCCAGTTGCCCGTTCTGCCAGTAATTCAGGTGGGTATTTCTCTAAATCTGTGTTTTGCGGAAGGGAATTGATATTTCCACCCCATTTTCTAGCATTTTGCACTCATTTCTGCTCATCTTCTCTTAAAAGAGAAGAAATTATATGGTGTCCCGTGTGGGAGGTACGACAAAAGTACCACCCTTGATGTTTGATCTAACGGCAGCCTCTTAAAAAGTAGGCTGCAGTTGGATCAAATATGAAGGGCGGTACCCTCACGGAACTTCAGAGCTCGGGCACCATATATATAAAAGAGTTGTTATATGATGCATGATCATAGTTTCCTATGGAAACACATGAATGGGCAGAGGTATATGTGGGAGCCACTTATTCAATCGTCAAAACCATTTATATATCTCCAAGGCACACAAATGCTTCTCCACTTGGTTATTACGAGAAATTATATGATGCCCGACTGTCAAAATAAAGGGCGGAGAGAGACAAACCCTCCCGCCCTTGATTTGCGATCCAACAAAAAGTAAAAAAAGGCAGCTTTTGCCGGATTGCAAATCAAGGGTGGAGGGGTTCTCTCTCTCCACCCTTTATGTTTTGACTGTCGGTCACCATATAAGTTCTCGGTTAGTACAACCCTTTGGGAGTGTTTGGATCTAGAAAAAAATTCCAGGGTTTAGTAGGTTTGCCATTTTCTTTGAAACAAGGAAAATTTTTAATTCTGAAAAAAACAAATCCATGGAAACTAAGTTTAACAAATGCTGGAAAATTCCTTTTCCACTAAAAAATTTTCTTGAAAAAAAAATATATGCATCCAAACTACCCCCTTTGATTTGTGGAGGATTTATTGAGGAATGTAAAAATGTTATTTTGCCATTTTTGAAGTCTAGTGATGATGTTGGCACTACTGTGTTTTGATATTGGGCCGACCTCACCTTGTCTTTAATTATTTAGCCAGCTATCAAAAGCCATAGCACTTCCCAAAAAAGCTCTTAGTGGCCAATTATAACAGAAACGACAATGAGATTTGGGCCAATTATCAAAACACAGTGGTGGGAATATCAGTAGACTTGTAATGAATGATCAGAGAGAACTCTGGGGCTTATTAGTTGGATGTCTGAACAAGTGGCCCCCACTTGCAATTTTTTCTTGTGGCCGTTCATGTAACAAAAGGACTGCTAGAATAAGACGCCAGGGCGCATGTGGCCCCACTTACAAACATATGATGTGGATGTGGACCCAGTAGATGAGCCTGAATTGATCTTGCTATTATTTCCCCAGGTAGCCCTTGCATCAGGAGGACGACCTTTTATAGAGAAGGTGAGAACAGCTCAAATGGGAATCAATCTCCCAAATGTTTCCTGGGTAGATGCCAAGGGATTGCAGCTTGAAGAAGACCAACTGCACCTCACAACCGATGCTCAAGTAGAGCTCGGAAAGATGTTGGCGGATGCCTTCCTAACCAACTATGTGTTGGAAAATAAGCAATATTTGTTGCAGAGTTGTGGCTTGAAAAGGCATGTTTCTCTTTTATGGATTTTATTGAACTATTGTTTGCTAAAGGCTCTTGGTGTCATTTCCATTGAAACCCTCTCTAATTAGAATCCATACTGATAATTTTTTCATCCACATCAATGGCTTCTCTTCTTCTTCTTCTTATCCCAAATTTGTCTTGGGTTCGATTTCCCAACCTTTCTTTTCTTTTTTTTTGAAATGGCATATATTATAAAAGAAACAGGAGGGACACCCGAAAGGGAATACCCAAAGATACAGAACAAAAAATAAAAAATAAAAACTAATTATAAAATGACTAGGCCATCAGATAGGAAATTGATCAGACCAATTCATCGAGATGCATACCACCCCTCTTCTAGCCAAAGCATCCGCCTTCTCGTTAGCAGACCTTCTAACATGAATCAACTCAATATCTGATTCCGCCAATATATCTTCCATTTCGTCAAAAAGATCCAAAAACCTCCAAAGTGGAGCCATCTCACCCCTCAGCCACCGGATAACATTAAACGAATCCCCTTCAACAATTACACTTTTCGGACGGTCCCTACTCACCTTTTTTATGCCATTGAAAGCCGCTTGGACTTCCGCCTCCGTAGCGTCAGTCACACCTAAAGGGCCCCAAAAAGACCAAAGAACCTTGTTGGCATCATCACGACATAAACCTCCCACCCCGGCTGGACCAAGATTCCCAAAGCAAGCACCATCGAAGTTTATTTTTAACACTCCTTGAGGCGGTGGTTCCCATCTCTGCACAACTTTATTAGCCCACTCACTACTCAAGCACACCACCCCCCATCCTTCCCAAAGATCAAACACTGAGACAAACCAGAAAGATTGATGGCATCTCGTCCAATTAATAACCAAAGCAATTATCTGCATATAAAGATAATGAGGAGCCTTGGACATTCCCTCAAACGCCCGCGCATTTCTCTCCTTCCATACCACCCACCAAGTGGCAAGCAAGCATACTTCCCACAAAATTTTCCTTTTCTTCTTCTAAGGCACAAAGCTCCATTGTTGCACCAACAATTCAATAGATCTAGGGAAAATCCAGGTGATCCTAAATCTCAGAAATATGCGACCCCATATAGACCGGGTGAACGAACAATGCATAAATAGATGATCCGCAGATTCCCCATCCGCAAGACATAGGGGGCAATGATCAACAAGCCACATACCTCGGTTCCTCAGAAAGTTAATGGTTTGAATCCTGTCAAGACATGCGGCCCAACCAAAGATATTAACCCGCGGCGGACAATGAAATTTCCACACCTTTGCTGAAAAAGAGGGAGTCGGGCAAGGCATCAGGCTTGTATAGAAAGATCTGACAGAAAAAAAAACCCAAAAGAATCTGCAGTCCATATTCTCTTATCCATCCCCTTTCTTTTAATGTAGCCATTATCCAAAAGCCTCCTAAGTCTAGCCGCAAAATCTAACTCCCAAGCAAAGAACCTTCTTCTATAAGCCGGACACCATTCTCAAACACCATCCCTACTAATCATACACTCACTCACCATAGCTTCTTTATTCACCGTAACCCGAAAAATTTCCGGGAACAACAACTTGAGCGGGCTATCACCACACCATAAATCACTCCAAAACTTAACTCTATCCCTTCCATAAACCCTAAATCTAATATTCAGGTTGAATACGGGGGACATTTTTAAAATATCTCTCCACACCGTTAGCCCCTTTGACTTAAAATTATCGAAAGACTCCCACCCTCCGGGCTAACAACCATACTTACTACAAATGACCCTAACCCACAAATGGGATCTTTCTTCGCCAATTCTCCATAACCACTTTCCAAGCAAAGCGTGGTTAAACTCCCTAAATCTTCTAATACCCAAACCACCCACCTTGATGGGCATACAAACATCCTTCCAACGTACTCACCAGAGAGATTCATTTTTTGTCTTCATTACCTCCCCACAAAAATCTACATTGGATCATTTCAATCATCAACGAGACACAAAAATCTACGTTGGATCATTTCAACCACCAAGCAGATTGATGCTTCTTGCCAAATCTCATCCTCCTCTTTGTGGACCCCGATTCGAGGACGGTGATGAGGGAACGAGTCCCTAACATCCTCTAGATCTCCACAACGTGAAGGAGAGCTCTGCCAAGGAACTCTCGAAACTGTTGCCACCCTCACAGCATAGCATGAGTGGCGATATAAAAGGAAAGAGATACATCCTGATCCGGAGCCAGGGCTCGAAACCAAGATATATCTAGAAATAACTCAGAGTTGCCATCCATGGATGCGCCATGGAACCAAAACAAATGCTCTGTTTGCAATGGATAACCAGGGATACAAAAGGTCTATGCCTGATGACGAATGAAGAAGGTCCGAAGAGCGCCCCCAATTCGTCCGAGTGCGAACACTTGGTCTCTTATGCCATTTATTATTAACCTCGAAGAGTTTTGGGCAAAAATCATGTGAAATGAGAACAATCCTCAGGAGTCGTCTATCTAAGCATGCATTTCCTGAGAATAGAAATAATAAGCACACAAAAAATAAATGGAAGAGGTGCCACCTAAATATTGCTAAGTTATGAGTGACATACCTAACTGGTGTCTAAGTTCTGGTGGACATACACATGCAAGCTACAGCTAAAGGTATATGATCAATACAAGAAAGTAAGAAAACACATCATACAATAACAAATCCTAAGACTCTAAACGATTTAACCCGAGTCCTCGGATGGTCTGGTATTCATTCAAAGAAGCCTACGTATCCCCGCCTCCACGAGAATCAAGGCAACGTAGTTCTTCGCACCTATTCTAAGCTATGATGCCTAAGACACCTAGACCTCTATCCTAGACTCGATCTAAAAGACCGAACTAGTTATTAAAGTTTCTTGTACGATTATTTAAATTCTAGTGGATTGTGAATTTTAGGACACCCTATATGCCCTAACTAAATGCAGGTTAGCCCTAAGCTAATGCAGGTGGTTCCTACAACCTATGTGTAACTAGGCTGTATTTCCTAAGGAAAACAATGGGATCATTAGCGCATTCTAAACCTAGTCATCAGTCGGCGATGTGAATCGCCAACTGACCGGACGGAGGCGCTCCTATAACTCTAGGACAAACCCCTAACTCTAAAACAAGCACACAACAAACAGACAACAAATCAAAGACAATACCAAAACTCTAAAACTCTATATCTAAGACAAAGTCCTAACTCTAGAGGAAATTTTTTTTCGAAAACAATGTTTTGGAAGATTTTTGGTATTTTTAAAAGGGTTAAATGATTTATTTACAAAGGTTTGGCTGGACCTGGGATAAGAATCCCAAGCTGCACTACGTACCTCGTGAAAGAGGATCAAGCCAACGTAGTTCGAAAGAAAACTTCCTAACTACGCTCCTAAAAACACTCAACACTTTAGATTTTTTTTAAAAGGTTTTTGATGTTTTCAAATGTTTTTTGAAGTGCTTTTATATTTTTGACGATTAAAAGTGCGTTAACACCCTTTCAGCTAAAGGGGATCTAATAGAAGAGCCTCCTTACCCACCATATCGCGGTAGAGTAATTTAGAGGGAAACGGGATCCCTAAAGCCTAGGGGGAAAGAAAACAAACGAGGGAACTAAAATTCCGATACGAGTAAACAATCTCAAAGAGATGACCAAAAGCTGACGAGGCTTAGCCAGCATCCAAAAGAGACGAGTTCTAACCTGCGAGGGAAAACCCTAAATAAACAAGAGATGAAAAACTTCTAACCCAAAGGGTAAACTTCTAATCGAAAGGGGACAGACAAAAACTCTATAAGAAGATCTACTAAACGATCAGCCACTTAGGAAGGGTCCTAACTGGCTAAACACTCTAAGAGGAGAGAATCCCTTAACCTGCAAAAACTCTAAGGCAGGAAGGGAAGAGGCTTCATTGCAGACAACTAAATAGAACAGACGAAAACATTAAGTAACATAAATAGGACAACAAATAGCGCAACTCTATCCATTCATCCGCAGGCCAAAACAGCCACAAGAAAAACTTGCCAAAGGTTCCCCCACTCGATACTTTTTGCCAAATTTCTGGTCGAGTACCAACATAAAATGTTATTCAGATTATGCCCAAGAAGACAACAAGGTGTCTAGATAGCTCCACATGTCCAACCCCTTGGCACCAACTCTAGGCAAGCCGAAGCACATCCAAAATAGCAAGAACCCAGAAGATTATAGGAAACCATCTGTTGATCTTAAAAGGTCTGGATAAAAACCTTTTACAGCCCCACATCAATAGTTGTAGATCATTGAATCTGCAACTCCAAAAATGACAGAATAGTCTGTATTCGATAATTCTATAAGATGGAAGGCCAAGAAAACGCTATCACCTAGAATAAGCAAGACAAGGAGACGGGAGCTTCTAGAAGAACAAACTTTCATCAATATCAACCTAAAGATCCACTTGGAAGAGCAATCAACCAAAGATCCAGTCAACCTAGACATGCGGAAGATTTAGTGGCGATTGTCATGGACACCCTGCAAGCACTAATATATCTTTCATGGTTTAGATGAAGGCATTCCAAGATAAAGCACAAAGATCGCCTTACTGGCTGTGTTTTACATGGGCGAGGCAAGCGCACAATCAGAGTTACTGCCTGAAACAGAACTAACCCAAAGAAATCAAACACAGAGGCAACACAATAGGAATCGAGATTTTCAAATCCTAAACACTAGATTCAGGATTCAAGGCCAAAAGAATCAGATAAGACTGGACTTATTAGATTAACCCACCTGTGAAGGTTGAGTTTCTCATAAACCTTTTTCCTGGTAGATCAGTGACACAAGAATCAATACCAAAACTAGCATTTGAAGAGATCAACTATCTTGATATAATTCAAAGACCACAACCACTAAAAAAAAATGAGATTGAAAACCATATCCACGAACTAAGCATCATCCAATCAAAGAGAGAACGAGAACCAAAAGCAATCACCCATAGCTTAAAATATGATAGGGAATCAAAGAACAGCGAAGCAAGCCATGACTAACACAATTCATTCTAATGAACTTGATCAAAAGATAAAGTAAGCTGGCGATTACCTCTTCTTGGGTGTGATACAGTGATGAACGATGGCTGGCCGGCGATGAAGCTATCGGAAATGAGCTGCCGGAGATCGCGGATATCACCAGAATTAGTAGAAAATTGCTGGAAATGATGCTCGAATGTGATAAAATTTGATTGAACTGTCAGCGAAACTTAGAAACCTCCAAACCCCCCCCCCCTAAAATCTGCGCCAGAATGGAGCAATAGCAATCCGGCTTACGCCGAAAATGGGAGAAGTATAGAGGTAGGTGGAATGAGGAGGTGGAAAATAACCGGAGCCTGGCCGGATTCCGACCGGAATCTCATCGGAGAAGACAAAGATGGGTTAGGGTTTGGTGATTCTCTCCTCTGCTCTCTTTTTCTCTCTGTGTATAGGTGAAAATGGGCGTAGCTGTGGTGGGAAGAATAATGGGTTTTGGGTAAGGGAGATGGGAGAATCGGATGGTGTGGGTTTGATTGGATGGGTTTGATCGGATTCCGGCAAGCTTGTCGGAATCAATGGGTTTGCCGGAGGTGGAAAGGAGGCGAAAGCAGGGGATAGGTTTAGGGTTTGAGGGTTACATATGGGGTGGTGGCTGATGGTGGAGGTGGTGCTGATGTGGGTTTTGGGTTAGGAATGGTGGAAATGGGTTTAGGGGTATGGATGATGGGAGGTGGCTGAGAGAGGAGGGTTAATGGAGGTTGCCGGCCGGGGTTAATGGTGGCCAACCGGAATCCGGTGGGTTTGAAAGAAAAAAAAATGAAATGGGTTTACGCGGCCAGCAGCTTGGGAGGGTTTTGATGTAAGAGGAAGAAATGAAGAAGAAGAGGATGGTGGTCGGAAGTAGCTGGCCGGAGAAGAGGGAGTTGTGGCGGTTTCAAACCCCTTTTCTCCACTCTCTCTTGCGGCTCTCTTTTTCTCAGAAAATGGGCTCTACAACCTTAAATGAGAAGAAATGAATGTGGTGGTGGAAGTGGTGGGAAGGGAGGAAGATGAGTTTGGAGAAGATGGTGGTTCTGTAGAGGGGAATGACCGGATTCCGGCAAGGCCACCGGAATCCATGGAGGTTGGAAGTGAATGGGTAAATGAAAGGGGGTTTTGGTGGTGCCAATGGGGGAGATGACAAGGGGTATTGAAGATGGGGATGGGGGTTGGTCGGAATCCGATAGGAGGTGGTCGGAGAATGGTGGTTGGCCAGAGTGATGAGGGCCGGATCTCTCTCACCCTCTCCCTTCCTCTCTTTGTGGCTGCCTTACGAAGAGAAAAATCAAGTCCTCTTTCCTCCTTTTTTCTTTTTAACCCTAGTTTGGTAGAGGCTTTATACTTAGGTCTTTTTTTCTAGGTTGATCTTAGCCCTCCATCTCTCTCTCTCTCTCTGTTTGGATGTGTAGACACCCCATTTTGACCTGACCTCCAATTTCCCCCAAATTCGAACCAATCCCAAAGGTCGAGTAAAATCCCGAAATCAAGTGAGGTCCCGAAGCCAATTCCTAATGTCCGAAGCCTGACTCTTAGATTGGAAAACCTAAAGTTGAACCCTGAACATCCCAAGATTGAGCCATAATTCCGAACCCCGGTCCCTCCAATCTTTGTTTTCCAAAATTTATAAAATATCCCAAAGTTTTGGCGTTGACCCCCTTGTTTGAGTTCCCGAGTCCTGAGGCTTAATTTGTACAACCTTATTTTGATATTTTCACTAACCCACCTTGTCTGCTTGAGCGCAGAATGTTACCCAAAATATTGTTAGTGTTCTCCAGAATCCTCTCGCAAAATTACAAAAGAAATGGGCGAAAAATGGACAAGCAGACAAGCTGAGTTTGTGCAAAAAAAAATCAAAACTGGATTGTGCTAGTGTCATTTGTTTAAGTGAAAGAGAAAGTTGTGTGAATTATAATAGAAGGGTGTTGTTCAAGGAAAGAAAAAGGGGAGCAAATATATAGCTTGTGTCTTTAGGGCCCTTTCTCACCTCAAACCACCCTCTATACAACAAACAAGAATGGAAAATTACATACCGGGGGGGGGGGCTGTCCAGGAGGAAAATGGGGCAAAATATATCATTTCTCTTTCATAAAAGAGTGACCGAATTAGGGTTTGTAGAAAAAAGGAGGGAGGAAGAGAGGGGCTTCTGGATGTTGGCTTCTCCCAACAGGGGAGCCGGATAGGGGAGCCACCAAGAGAAAATCAGAGAAAAGAGAGAGGCAGAGAAGAAAAAAAAAAGGGATTTTCTGCAGAGAGAGAGAGAGAGAGAGAGAGAGAGAGAGGAGAAGAAGGAACCACCGTCCTCTCCGGCCATCCTAGCCGGAATCCGTAAAAAAATCCGAACCATCTCCTCTTCTCCGACCACCTACTACCATCATCTTCAACCTCTAGCCACCACTGGCCACCCAAACCCATGTCATTTCCACCCACCCACCAAACCCTCTTCTCCTTCTACCTTTATCCTCACCCACTTCCATCTCTACAGCCACCACTCTCAAACCCATTTCATTCATCTTCCCCCAACCGGCATCCATCTCCGACCGGACGGCCATGAATCCGACCCCAATCCGGAATCCGTGAAACCCATTCACCTCTACACCATTCCCATCTCCGGTCATCTCTTCACCACCATCGAACCCTCCACTTTTAACCCGATCTCCACCATCTCTGCGATTTCTCCATCACCAGAACTCCGGCCGTGCCACCTCCGACCACCGCCCACAACCATTAACTCCGGTCATCCTCTCCACAATAACCATCTTCTCAATCAAAACCCACTTCCAACCTCCATTAAATCTGACCCCATTTCTACCTCTATCTTACCCTATTTTCCTTTCATTAGCACAACCCTTTTTTAGATCTAACACCCATTTCACCTCCTTCGGTTTTTCAAACCCATGCCATACCACTCTCATCTAATGCCACCATCACCCTGCTGGTGCGAACCCTACCCCCAATGCCGCGGTCTCGTTTGCTCACGATTCAATTGAGCGATCGGAAAATGGCACAGGCATAAAAGTGCGGCAATCGCAATCGCCTTCATCCAATAGAGCATCCATTGATTCGGATCATTACAAACCTTCGGCCATCATTTCCGGTACCAATACCTAAAAGCTCCAAAGAGACCTTAGCATCTGCTATTTGCTCCAAGTAGGTAATCTCATTCGTTGCTAATATTTTGGGTTTCTTTATTTTTTGGATTTCATTTGTGATGATATATGGTCATGGATTTATGATTTTTTGTGTGTATTGCTTAGGATCCCCAAATCAATCTACTGTCCCTACATATTGGTTTTTGGGTCTATTATTCATCTCTAAATCCATAGCATTGTCTACCAAGCACGTTTAGCGAATCGAATTGAAGCTATGTCATTATTTCTGTCCTTGTATAACGTGTAGAGTGATTTAAGGGGTTGTTGGTATGTGGATAATTGTTAAGCTACTCGGACCCTTGTTCATTTCTCCACCTACCAAATTGAGTTGGAGCATGGGGTTTTATGAGCCTATTGCTTACATGGGATTTCAACTTCTTATAATCAGAATAAGAAATCATGGGGAATAGGATAACTGGCTGCAATGAAGAAGTGCGATTGTGAGGTTAGACCTTAGATTTCGGGGGATTAATATTCACGATGTCATACTGTTCTCTCTGCATTGCTGATTTGCTATCTATCCTTATTATCTATTGGAGTTGTTGACCTTGGTGGTACCTTATCTCAATGAATGCAGTAAATTGATTTGTTTCGTCTCGAATGCTCATAATCTATATGCTTTGCCCTCATCAATTAGATTTGTGATTTATACATGTCTCGGTTTACACATTTGGATGCATCAACACTTCTCTTTTAGGGTTTGGGGTTATCTTTTTTCCTTCTTTATCCTTGTTCAGGATCACTTTTCACATGTTCTTTGGGATTCTCTTCGCATTTCGGGATCCCAGCGCCCGGCGATGACCGAATGTTTCTTGGGCCAACCCCTTGCCCTTCCTATCATTTTCCCCATCTTAGGGTCTTCACAGGGTTTGAGGGGTTTCTTTTATTTTCAGGACCATTCTCTTCGCGTTCCTTGGGATCCTATTCGAGTTTCGGGATTCCATCGATTTTGGGAACACTTCTCTCGAGTTTAGGCGACGACGGACGGAAACCTCCTGAGCCAAAACCCCCTCTCAACAAAAATCTAAAAACAACAAAAAACATCAAAAACACCAAAATATTTTTCGAAAAAGCTGTTTCGAACTACGTTGGCTTGATCCCTTCCGCAGGGTACGTAGGTAGCTTGGGTCCACCCAAGTTCAGTCAAACCTTTTTAATAAATATTTTCAAACATTTCAAAACAAAAACAAAAATGGGCAATGATGATGATCGCCAGATCACTCGGAGTTCCCTTTTCATTCCATTTTCGATTTCGATCGCGGTTTTCCAATTTTCATCGGTTTTCGACGTTTTATCGGGTTTTGGGACGGGCAATGACGTAGCGTGGTCCCTTCACAGGGATTGTCCTCGCTGAGCCCAACGATAGGTCATGACGATCGCGAGACTTGTCCGATTTTCAGCAGATTAGAATGCTGGGCTTGATTCCTTTTGAATCGCCCTCTGAGCCTATCGTGTGTTCCATTTTCTTTTTCCTGGCAGTTTTTTGTTCTCGCATACCGTTGATTTTCTTATTTCTTTCTTTTCTTACACCTTTTAGCTCGCTGTGTGCTCATCTGAGATTTCTTATGCATTCTAGTTTGTTTGTTCTTCTAGCGTGCGATCGATTGCCATTTTCTTAGTCTTATCTCTTGCATAGGCTCGCATGCTAGTGTATTTATTTTACTGCTTTGATTGCTTAGCTATAACGTCTGTCCATTCGTCTTATCTTGATTATCTGTCTAGATATAGATCTTTACTGCTTTCCTTATCTTATTATATCTATCATTGTCTGTTTAGTTATAGCTCTGCATGTGGTTGTTTACTGCTTTCTTAGATGTGATGAGTTAGGATTTGGATGTTCATTTTCTTCGCCCATTTCCGGGTCATGCATGCTTAGATAGACGTTTTCTCGGGGATGATTGTTTCCATTTCACATGATTTTTGCCCAAGACTCTTCAAAGTTAATTAAAAATGGCATAAGAGACCAAGTGCTTATACTTGGGCGAATTGGGGGTGCTCTTCAAATCTTCCTCATTCGTCACCAGGCACGGACCTTTGCATCTCTGGTTATCCGTTGCAACAGAGTATTTCATGGGATCTAGGGCCCATTTCCTTGGATGGTGACTCTTCTTTGTTATAGGTATATCTTGAATTGAGAGGTATCTCATTTATATCGCCACCCATGCTGTGAGTGGCATAATTTCGAGAGTTCCTTGGCAGAGCTCTCCTTCACATTTGTGGAGGTCTCAGAGGATTGACTGGGGGATCTCGCGTCCCTCGCTCACCGTCCTCTCGGGATCGGGGTCCACAGGCTGCCACGATGAGACTCCCCTCTTTGAAAGCCCTAATTTGCTTGCTTGGAAAACAAGCAAGATGCTAAATTTACACCCCTCCTTATTCCTTCGACTCAACTTCAGAAATGTATTCGATTTTGGGGAAAAGGGTCCGGTCAAAATGGGGTGTCTACACTCTTCCACAAATTATTGTCATTATCCTTAATTATTACTCATAGTAGTGTTAATGAAGTGTGGAAATTATAAGGCCCATCGACAGAGCCCCTTCACTAATTCTTATGCATACATGTCTTTCTTTCTTTTTTTATGAGTGTTTTGTGTATTGGGTTTGGATTTAGATGGGGAGAAGGGTTGTATTGGAATGAGTCATCAGTCAGGATTAATTGGGCACTACTTGACGATGGGGAGGCCCAATCAGTTTGAACTTTGAACTCACTTGTTTTAGACTATTCTTCGAGTTGTGATATTTGAGAGAGGACCTCTTAATTAGGAGACATTACATAGACTAATTGGGTGGAAATTACTTGAATAAGAATTTTTTGGGATATGGGCAGTGTAAATTTGTTTGATTTCTTTGAGTATCCCACCACAGTGAAAGGACGTGTGCACCATTTGGATGATTAATTTGATGTTAGACAAGCTCCCAGTTTGTCAGCCCAAAAATAAGATTCTTAATCTCAAACCTTAGTTTCAGGTATAATAGATAGATTTTTAATGAAAAAGCTTATCCAGGCCATCATCTTCACAAAGGCGCGAGTAAAAAAAATTTACACAGATTTTTTTACTTAAAAATGGGAAAAAAAATTTGTGTTGCACCCCAAAGGAAAAAAAACGGGTTTTACTTCAGTTGGTCAACCTACGCATTTCATACGTCTCGATTTAAAAGAAAAGAGAGACTTAAAGAAGACTTTTCAAAGGTCTTCATTTCCTAGCAATTCCTACGCTTAATTCCTACCTTAGTTTCAACTGCTTTATAAACGACAGTTATAGGGGTGTCAACGGATCCACTTCAGATCGGATCCACCTATGTCACGGTCACGATCCATTCAAATTCCTTATCGGTCGGATCGTATTCTGATTGTTCTTCGGATCCTACTTTCCACGTCACAATCACGATCCATTTTAAATCGGACCGTCCATCGGAGTGTCCTATTATGTCCTACTAAGCTTAGTACACAAATTTTTTTTTTTTTAAGAATTAGAATGTCAGTCCACCATAATGAAAAGCAGTGATCGATTTCAAAGAAGTGACTAAAAACAGGAAAAAATATGTATCCACTATTCAGTATTCTAAGAAAATAATAGAAACCAAAAACTTAGCAGGAGTTTTCCGTGCATACTGCTCGGATGCTGGGAAGGCAAGGGTGCTGCGATGGCGAGGGTGAGAGCAATGACTAGCGATAGCGTGGGTGAGAGCAATGACTAGGGACAAAATATTAATTAATGTCAATGGAGTAGATGGGTGATGGTTACCGATATGAAGATGAGATGTTCGTTCCACAAATGGGGAAAGGACACTTACACGTGAAGAGGAGATTTATTTCGAAAAAGAGATTTCGTTCAATAAAGATGGAAACCGGTAACTACTAAAAGAATATGACTATTTTGACGAGAATACCCCTACTAAACATTGATGTTGTAATGATTTTGAGGGTATTTCTGTAAGATGATTTCGGATCGTGACTGTCCCTAAGGACTTTTGCAGCATGCCTGGATCCGATCCAAAAAATTTCGGATCATATGATTGGGAATCCGAAATATGCCCATGAACCCTCTTGGTATGCTTATATCCGGTTCATTAAAGTTCGGATTCGGATGGTCCATCGGACCGTCTGGATACATTGACACCCGTAGACAGTTATAAGTCGTCCAATGGACAAGATTCTTGGAGCTTCGCATTTTCGTAGTGGGGATTAAAACATTTGGATTATTTAAGAAGTGGTGGTCCCTTCTCGCCCTTATCTCCTTAGAAAAATAGGGTTTAGATCATATTCCTTGCTTCTATCACCAAGGAGGAAAACTCCCCTCTTGAGTTAACTTCACTGTTACTCCAAGGAAAAGAACCATGTGTTCCTTCTTCTTCATGTTGCTTGTGGCTTATCCCGGGTTGGAGACACCGGAAAATTCCTCACTAGCCGATCGTCACCTCCTTGCCATCTCACCGGAAAGTGGGAACTCCGGCATCATAGAAAAACACATCTTTCTTCTAGCTGGGCAGAGTAACATGGCCGGGAGAGGGGGTGTTCATGGAGACAGATGGGATGGGATCATCCCACCGGAGTGTCGATCCGATCCGTTGATCCTTCGACTCAATTCGGCTCTCGGGTGGGAAGAAGCGCAGGAGCCTCTCCACATCGATATCGATGTGGGTCAGACCTGCGGGGTCGGACCCGGTATGGCGTTTGCCAACGCAGTTAGAGCCAATGGGTCAATTATGGGTGTGGTGGGTCTAGTACCATGTGCCATCGGAGCGACTAACATTAGCCAATGGGAGCGGGGGACCCAATTATATAGAAACATGTTGGGGAGGGCCAACGCGGCATCCAACGGTGGGATCATTCGAGCACTTCTTTGGTATCAGGGTGAGAGTGACACGGTTTCTCTGATCGATGCCGATTCTTACAAGAACAACATGGAGAAATTCATTACAGACTTTCGTTCGGATCTCCACATGCCCATTCTGCCAGTAATTCAGGTGGGTATTTCTCTAAATCTGTGTTTTGCGGAAGGGAATTGATATTTCCACCCCATTTTCTAGCATTTTGCACTCATTTATGCTCATCTTCTCTTAAAAGAGAAGAAATTATATGGTGTCCCGTGTGGGAGGTACGACAAAAGTACCACCATGTTTGATCCAACTGCGGACTCTTAAAAAGTAGGCTGCAGTTGGATCAAATATGAAGGGCGGTACCCTCACGGGACTTCAGAGCTCAGAAACACATGAATGGGCAGAGGTATATGTGGGAGCCACTTATTCAATCGTCAAAACTAGGGGTGCAAGTTTGGCCCTGTCAGCCCTTACCCGCCCTGAGCCCGAGCAGGGTCTGGGCTGAATTTTCTAACCCTGAGGGCGGGTCAGGGTTCATTTTTTTTTTACCCTGACTTAGATCGGGCAGATTTTGGGTTAATGCCTCTGGTACCGTGACCCGGCCCGCCCCTGAGTTTTCTATTATAGAATTGAACCATCTATGCACGTTTCTTTTGCTAATGTTTTCTATTATCTTGGATTGATGTTTCTTTAGATTATTATTATTAATTGTCTTTGTTGCCGGCATGTTGTTGAATTCATATTGTCTTATTTTGTTCCCTTTCTCTGTTTATTGATCATTTTGTTCCATATGATAAGTGGTTGCTTTATTTTTTGCACTCTTAACAGGTATTTGCACTAGGGTCAATTAGGGCGGGCCCGGCCCGGCCCAATCAGGGCCAATCAGGGCGGGCCAGAGCCAGCACAATACCCTATAGGGCGGGTAATGGGTTGAGGTTTCCGGCCCTGACTCAGGGTCAGGGCCGAGATAATGGGATCCAGGGTTGGGCTAGGGTTTTGAAAAAGCCGACCCAGCCCTAGTCAAAACCATTTTATATACCTCCAAGGCACACAAATGCTTCTCCACTTGGTTATTACAACCCTTTGGGAGTGTTTGGATCTAGGAAAAAAATTCCATGAAAAAAGATTCCAGGGTTTAGTAGGTTTGCCATTTTCTTTGAAACAAGGAAAATTTTCAATTCTGAAAACAAAAAAATCCATGGAAATTAAGTTTAACAAATGCTGGAAAATTCCTTTTCCACTTAAAAATTTTCTTGAAAAAAAAGTATATGCATCCAAACTAGCCCCTTTGATTTGTGGAGGATTTATTGAGGAATGTAAAAATGTAATTTTGTCATTTTTGAAGTCTAGTGATGATGCTGGCACTACTGTGTTTTGATATTGGGCCGACCTCACCTTGTCTTTAATTATTTAGCCAGCTATCAAAAGCCATAGCACTTCCCAAAAAAGCTCTTAGTGGCCAATTATAACAGAAACGACAATGAGATTTGGGCCAATTATCAAAACACAGTGGTGGCAATATCAGTAGACTTGTAATGAATGATCAGAGAGAACTTTGGGGCTTATTAGTTGGATGTCTGAACAAGTGGCCCCCACTTGCAATTTTTTCTTGTGGCCGTTCATGTAACAAAAGGACTGCTAGAATAAGACGCCAGGGCGCATGTGGCCCCACTTACAAACATATGATGTGGATGTGGACCCAGTAGATGAGCCTGAATTGATCTTGCTATTATTTCCCCAGGTAGCCCTTGCATCAGGAGGACGACCTTTTATAGAGAAGGTGAGAACAGCTCAAATGGGAATCAATCTCCCAAATGTTTCCTGGGTAGATGCCAAGGGATTGCAGCTTGAAGAAGACCAAGTGCACCTCACAACCGATGCTCAAGTGAAGCTCGGAAAGATGTTGGCGGATGCCTTCCTAACCAACTATGTGTTGGAAAATAAGCAATATTTGTTGCAGAGTTGTGGCTTGAAAATGCATGTTTCTCTTTTATGGATTTTATTGAACTATTGTTTGCTAAAGGCTCTTGGCGTCATTTCCATTGAAACCCTCTCTAATTAGAATCCATACTGATAATTTTTTCATCCACATCAATGGCTTCTCTTCTTCTTCTTTTCCCAAATTTGTCTAGGGTTCGATTTCCCAACCTTTCTTTTCTCTTTTTTATTAAATATAAAAACTGACCTCTTTAGTTGACCTCTTGGAACAAACAACTGCTGCTTCATCTTCTTCTGTACTGAAAAAAATGATTCGGTTGTCTTCACTGCACAGGGTCTTCGTCTGAAACCCTAGAGAAAGAATCATCAAAACCAATCCATTTCTTATACCTATTTTCTTCTACTCCTGATGCTCTTATCCGATCCTCCCTTACACGTACATACATGTAAGGGAGAATCGGATAGAATAGATAATGAATGTATTTCATAATCGAAGGTGAGGTGAAAATGATGCTTTTGCAGTGCATATGGATTTCTAACTTCGTGAATCTTTACCCGATGACGGCATATAGCATTCCCATTCCCCCCATCCACACCCATATTTATCTCGGATAAGGTGGTGCCACAAGGCCACCTTCTCAATGCCGAACCTCCATAACCATTTTCCCATGAAGGCCTTATCTCTAAGCCGCGATGCCCAACCCTCCTCTTTTGCGGCTCCTCATGCTTTCTCCCACTTTAGCAAATGCTTTATTTTTTTTGTTTTGTTCTTTGCCCTCCCATAAAAAATCTCTATGTATTTTCTCGATTCGCTCCGCCTCGCTCCGCCACCTTTGCCGGTATTTTATAGAGAGACATGTAGTACATAGGCAAATTCGAGAGCGCAGCTTTGATAAGTAATACGTCCACCGAAAGAGAGATATTGCTTGTTCCACGTAGCCAGTTTACATTTGATTCGTTCGATAACAGGATCCCATAATGAAGCGTTGGGGATCCCGTACCCCAGCAGTAATCCGAGGTATTTGATAGGCAATTTGGCCTCCCGTCATCCCAACATCGCAGCATTGTTTGTCACATCAAATTCTTCGAGATTTATTCCCGCCACTACACTTTTGGAGAAGTTGATTTTTAGACCCGAAACAATCTCAAACCACCAGAACATTCTTCTAATGCTCGCCATATGACAAACCCCATCTTCAATTAGGAGAATAGTGTCGTCGGCGAATTGTAAATGCGACACCGTCTCAGAGTTCCAACTAGGTCTCAGCCCTGTAAAGTAGCCTTTGGTTTCAGCTTTACTTATGATGAGGCTCAGTGTTTCGGCCACCATTATAAGAGGTAAGGCGAAAGAGGGTCTCCCTGTCTAAGACCACAGGAGCTTCCAAAGTAACCCGCCAGGGATCCGTTAACAAGGATTGAGAATGTAGCAGAGGCTAGGCATGCTCTAATCCATCTTCTCCACCGATATCCGAATCCCATTTTTTCTAGAGTGAAGTCAAGGAATTGCAAGTCCACGCGATCATATGCCTTCTCCAGATCCATTCTAACGATGATGCCAGTATTACCATCTCTTTTGGCGGAATCAATTACTTCATTGGCAATAAGAATTCCGTCCAAAATATGCCGGTTACTGACAAATGCACCTTGATATTTAGAGATTATCTCACCCATGACAGAGGATAAACGCCTCGCCAGTACTTTAGCCAATATCTTGTACATGCCCTGCACAAGACTGATTGGTCTGAAGTCTTTCAACTCTACAGCCCCATCCCTTTTAGGTATAAGGGATATGAATGTCGAGTTACCTCCTCGGTGGATGGTACCCCTTTCATGGAATTCATTCATAAATGTCAGTGCATCCTCCTTGATTTGGTCCCAATATCTGTGATAGAAGGCCATGGAGAATCCATCCGAACCCGGAGCCTGGTCTTTCTTCATGGTAGCGAGGTCTTCTTCAATTTCCTCAGAGGTGAATCTTCTTTCAAGCCATTCACGTCTATCAGCAGAGATAAGCCTTGGCATGCGGAAAAAGCTTACAGGAGAGAGGTGGCCTTTCAAGAAAGATGCCTTCTTGGAATTATGAGAGTCAAGACGGTTCTGCCTCCCATGATGAATTCATTATTTTCAGCACTTCGATGATGAATTCATTATTTTCAGCACTTTTTATAAGTGTTTTCCTGAATTTAATATATCCTTTGGGAATCACACCCCTTCCAAAGTCTGATTAAGACATTGGGAGGTGCAACCTCGTTGTCAGAGTATGCTGGTCTCTCTTTTACTTGAACGATTTGAGTAGTCTTGCTTTAGATCACTGTCTCTTTCACTGGAAAAAATGGAAGAAGAAATCCTTCACGTCCTCCTCATCACTTTCCCCAGCCAAGGCCACATAAACCCCTTTCTCAGACTAGCCAAGCTCCTCGCTTCCAAGGGCCTTCTTGTCACCTTGTCTACTGCCCAATACTTTTCCCACAAAATGCTAGAAGGCACCGAAAATCCCTTCTTCAATGCCACCCCAATCCCCATTGGAAAAGGCCACCTACGGTTCGAATTCTTCGCCGACGGTTTTGATATCAATGACCCAACACATAACGACCTAGACCACTACTTGAAACAGCTCAAGATCTCAGGTCCACGGGCAGTCGCTGGCATCATCTCTCGACTAGCGGATGAGGCTCGATCCGTTTCCTGCATCGTAAATAACCCCTTCTTACCGTGGGTGATGGACGTGGCCGAAGAAATGAAGATCGAGTGCACGATGCTCTGGGTCCAATCTTGTGCTGCCTTCGCCACATGTTATCACTATGTTCATGGTGATCCCACCAGATTCCCGACTACCGACAATCTGAAAATCACCATCCAATTGCCTGGTCTGCCGGTATTACAACCAGATGAAGTTCCCGAATTTTTACTCCCATCCTATCCCATTGTTAGCCTAATAGAAGCGATTACGAAACAGTTTGAAAACATCTCGAAAGCTTCATGGGTTTTGGTTGATTCCTTCGAAGTGCTCGAGCGTCCCGTTCTCAACTCACTCAACAGAGTCAGGCTAACACCAGTCGGGCCGCTCTTCAAATCCATCGACGGAATTGGAAATGCCATTTGTGGTGGTATGTGGAAAGATGTGGACTGCCTAGAGTGGCTGGACAGGCAACCTTCTTTGTCCGTTGTCTATGTGGCATTTGGGAGCATGGTTGTTCTGAGGCAGGACCAGATGGAGGAGATAGCTTGGGGGATTCGAAACAGCGGGAGGCCCTTTTTGTGGGTGGTGAAGACGGAGGAGAATTCGTCAGAGATGGGACTTCCGGAGGGGTTTCTGGAAGAGACAGCAGGGAGGGGGATGGTGGTGGCGTGGTGTCCGCAGGAAAGAGTTCTTTCGCATCCTTCGTTGGCCTGTTTTTTGACTCACTGCGGTTGGAATTCAAGTGTGGAGAGTATTAGTTGTGGCGTGCCGGTTATTGGATTTCCTCAGTTTGGCGATCAGATGATGAATGCCAAGTTTCTGGCGGACGTTTATGGGGTGGGGATGCGTCTGAGGAAGGATTGTGAGTCGTTGGTTTCGAAGGAGGATGTGGTTAGATGCATCGATGAGATCACAGGAGGTGGGTACAATGCGGTGGAAATGAAGAAGAAAGCGTTGAGTTGGAAGGAGGCGTCGAGAGAGGCAGTGGCCCAAGGCGGGTCTTCAAATCGAAATATAGAAGCCTTTGTGGATGACATTAAGCGCAGAGGACGTAAACTCAGTGTTGAAGGAAGCAATGGAGTCTTTGCTAGTACCGTTACTTAAGTCAGCTGTAGTGAAAGAACCCACTACAAAGGAGTTAGTGATAGACAAAAGTTTAGGGATTTGCTTGGGACCATCGCAGAGGGCATTTTGCAGACCGGCTGTTGCATGAGAGCAGCCACCTCATATGAATTAAATGAATAAGACAAAATCTGTTGAAAAATGAACCTAGGTGGCTGCTCTCTCAGGCAACAGCTGGTCTGCGAAATGCCTTCTGCGATGGTCCCTAGCAAATCCATGAAGTTTTAAGGAAACCATTTTTAGTGTTAAAGCATCTGCCAAGGTGTTGTGTTATTCATATGAAGGTTCACGTGAGGTTACTTTTTTTTTGGGTTTCATCTTCCTTTTTCTAACTACAAATTCGCCAGTGACAACGACTCCTTAGATTTACTCTCTCTCTCTCTCTCTCTCTCTCTCTCTCTCTCTCTCTCTCAACTAGAGGTCTTATATTTGCCGAGTGGATTGCTGGTTGAGTGATAGTGGGTGCCCAAGCATAAAGTCGAGTGCAGGGGCACCACCATGGATAGTTGATCCAACAGTCAAATATCAACGATGGTACTTATGATGTACCACCCGGACGTAACCCTCGGGCGCGCACCATATAAAAACTCTTGATAGAGATATCTCTTTAGAACTACTAGTCATGCTGATGTGTCATAGTCCACGAATGTGTATACATCTGAGTACCCCAGCTACTCATCGTCTAATGTTGATGACAACGACAGTGAAAAAAGTGGAGCAGCAATTGAAGAAGCTCCCAATATTTAATATATTGATGAAATTGTCCTCAGATTGAGGCAGGCACCTCCCATACTTCCGATTTCACGTTCTAAAATTATATTGTTGGGTAGGTTGCCTTGTTTCCCACCACCACAGTTTCCTAATATTAGGAGTGCGGTTCTGGTGAGAAAGGGAAAACAAAGAAAGAGAAGTTGTTCAGAACAACTTAGTTTTGTTAGGCTTGCAACAATACCTTTTCGAACTATATACGTCAAGTAACGTAGACCAGATCCGGCTCAGTTATTGATGGAGTGAATAGATCCGCCATTTCTTGAAATGTCAATAGAGAATGAGAGAAAGGGAGTTATCTTCGGTTTTTTCTCGGGTTACTTTACGTACGGTCTTGTTCGAAAGGACAGGGATTGCTAGTTTGCGGATATGTTGTAATCCTTGTATTTTATTTTCTCACAGTGAAGATTGCGCCAGTGTATGCGGACATCTTGGCCGAACCACGTAAAATCTTGGTGTTCATCCTGTGGTTTGTTTCTGTTTATCCGTTTATTTGTCCACAATCAGATCGGATTCTCCTGATGGATTTTCTCAAGATATACAATTAAAATTTGGTTCAAATAGTCTTTAATTTTCATAGGAGAAAATCCATGGTATTATTAAAACATGGTAAGTGCCAACATCAGTAGCGTAAATCTAGGAACTATCAAAGGAAATACCATCATTTTGTTCCCATACAAAAAAATATAAGAGGAAGCATAAAATGAAGGGTTCCCTTGCCAAAAACCAGCTCCAAGCAACATCTTCAACCTTATTATTTGTAGTTATTAATCTAGAAAAATATGATCAAATTCAATAAAATACTAACCGTGGACTCCTCCGATACGCCTCTTTGCAGACCGAAACGGGTTTCTGAGACGGAAAGCAAAGCGGTAGTGAAGTGGGACAGCTTTCAAGACAATTATCTCCCAAACTCCCGGAAACGGAATTCCGCCGGAAAAAACCTGCCGGAACCCTACCTTCTAAAAAATTGCCGTCCAAAAACAGTCGCCGGAGAGACTCCTTCCCATACTCCCCAGGAATGGGACCCCTAAATCTGTTATACCTCAGGGAAAGAGCCGAGAGCAGAGGAAAATTCACGAAATTTATTGGCAGCTGCCCTTCGATCTTGTTGAATCCTAGATCGACGGCCACGATCTCACTAGAACGGGCGGTGGGGTCCAAGATCTCGACGCGTGTAAGGCTGTTGTTGGCGAGATCAATCTGCTGAAGAGAAGGGAGAAGGAAAAACCAGTTATTTAGAGTCCCGGTGAGAGTGTTGGAGCTGAGCTCCACCACCTTCAACTGGGTCAGACCTTGGAATGAAGATTGGAGAAGAGACCCAGAAAGGGAATTGGCTTTGAGGGCGAGTTGGGATAAATTCGGGGGTAGATTGGGTAAGGGACCCACGAGGGAATTGAAGCTGAGGTCGAGGGTTTTCAAGGAGGAGAGGAATTTGAGGGTTTGTGGAAGGGTGCCTATGAGGGTATTATGGGAAATGTCTAGTGTTTGGAGGTTTTTGAGAGTGGGGAATAAGGAAGGAGGGAGGTTAGATGAGAAGGAATTGGATTTTAAGGTGAGGGTTTGGAGGTTGGAGAGGGAAGAAAGGGAAGAAGGGATTTGGCTGTAGAAGGAGTTATCGGAGAGGTCGAGGTGGGTGAGTTGAGTGAGGTTGGAGAGGAAGGGGGAGAGGGTTCCGATGTAGCCGACCGGGTCGAGGACGAGTGAGATGACTCGGGTGGAATCGGAGGTGCAGGTGAGGCCACAGATGAAGTGGGTAGTACGAGGGGAGGAGCAGGGATCGAAGGTGAAATTCCAGGAGGATAGGCAAGACCAGGGAGGGATGGAGGAGGGTTTTATTTGAGATTTGAAGGATTTTAGGGCGAAGATATCAGATGGGAGGGTGAGGGCATTGAGGGTTGTGGAGAGGCAGAGGAGAAGCAGTGCTGTGTAGAATGGTAATGGAGGCTCAGAAGACATGATGAATAGTAACAGAGAGAGAGAGAGGGTTTAACAAGAGGAGAAAAGAAGTAGACTTAGGTAATTAGATCCAGATTCAGCACAACCATGTTTTAATGCACATACGTGGCTTGTCTTTTCTCTTTTAAGTGGCATGAATAGAACTTTTTGGGAACTGTAATAAGCTTTTGACTGCCCTTTAAACACTAAAAGACAACATGCTTTAGTGGGAATATATAAACATGGTTGTGTTGATATCGTTTCCCTACTTTTATAGTGAAATTACCAAAGCCCCTTGAAGGACTATGGGGGACTAATTTCTTCAGTACAATATCTTGATAATGACACTCACAGGGCCATTGGTCTGACCGGGATCCATAACTTGGGCTCAATGTCAGTGAGGGTCCTTCATCCATCAAGCTTCTTATACCCTTCTGCCATAAAAATGCTAAACCATTAATTATTGAATGGGTCACCTCAGGTCATGACGCGCTACAAGATCACCGATCTATAGTCTCAATGTGAGACTATAGAATTAATCATCACCATTGATAGCAAACATGGCACAGTTCAATGGTGATTGGGACCCTTGATTGTAAAACAAATTGAGTGGCCTCTACCAAAAAGCTATTGCATATGATGGGACCCACTTGCAGATCCTACACTATATCAAAACATTGTTGGTGCAGTATAGTGCCTGACTATGGCCGGGCTGTATCTCTCTTTACGTATGCATCATCCGGATGTTTGTCACTCTTTTTTTTTTTTTGAAATAGGTAAGCTGGGGTTTGTTTGTCACTCTTTTATTGCGTGCTTCTACATCTTTTGCCCCGATTACTTAATCTGACGATTATTTGATGATGACCAACCATTCACATTCGTTGGAAGCGTCTCTCATGGATCAAATCTTATACTATTCTGTTAAACAGCCCCTTATTTCACTTTCATCGATCAAAGCTAAATGCAACTCGGGTTGTTTCCACTACTAAATTAGCGTGGTTCCAAGCTATTTTAAGTGAAATTAACCAAGTTTTTATTGAGAATCTGCCATCATTGCAATCTCAGATCTCAGGTGAAAAGTAATCGAAACCAAGTACGATGTTATGGAGGGCAATTGGACATCGGATTAGGAGTGTAAATGGATATTCGAAAATTCGATTACCGTCTGCATCCGAATCAGTTTAAAGCGAATATTATCTGAATCCGCTTCAAGCGGATATTATCCGAATCCGTTTAGGAGATATCCGGTTCTTAACGATCCGAATCTGATAAATGGTGCATCCGATCCGTTTAACATCCGAATCCGACAAGTACATCCGTTTATCCCGAATATCCGCATCCGTATCTGTATATCCGAATTCGTATTCGAATTCGGATATCCGGATTCGGATGCAAACTCGGATATCCGGTTACGGATGCGGATATTCGCATTCAAATTCAACTTCAATTAGATAATTTTGGATATTTAACCAGTTGATTTAAAGTTACAAACATGAATCGAATTCGGATACGGATACGAATTCGGACATTCAGATATGATTTATTCGAATTTGGATATTCGGATACGATTTGAATCCGGATAAACGGATACGGATAATATCCGAATTCGAATAATATCCGTCGGATGCGAATTCTGTAACGAATAATAATTATCTGTCGGATTCGGATACGGATACGGATACAGATATTGAATATTGTAATCGAATTCGAATTCAGATATAGCACTATCCGATTCGAATTCGGTCCGTTTACACCCCTACATCGGATGATAAATTGGCTAGAGGGATATATTAAGGCAGCACTTTAAATTTCAAGAAGTTATCAGATACAAAGTCATTTATGGAGAAGATAGAGTGAAGTTTTAGCCGCAAATGTCATTTACGGAGAAGATAGAGTGAAGTTTTAGCCGCAAATGCCGCTCTTTTAAACCTCTCGTGGTGCATTTCCCAGATCTATTTAGAGTGTCCTTGAATGGTGAGGCCTTTCTTCAGGATTGTTTAGTGAGAGACGATGGTGATAGAATTTACTGGAAAATTGTGTTTAGAAGAAACTTCTTTTTGGCGTTTTTTGATGAAATTTAGGATTTTGCTGTGGGTTCGGCTATTGTCTTTAAACACGTTTGGAGGTCGGCAAACGAAGAGGGAGAGTATTCTCTGGTTCGATCTTCTTCCCCCGTAATATAGTTTTATTATTTTTGTTGTATCTTTTCTTCTTCTTCCCTGTTTCTTCTTTCTTGTTTTTATTCTCTGGTTTGCCCCTTCTCGGGTGCTCCCTTGTCATTTTATACAAATCGTTATTTCAAAAAAAAAAAAAAAAAAACTTCTTTGATAGATAAGTGGATCACGCTCCCTCCTCCCTTCTCTCGCATCTTTCGAAGGTCTGGTCCATTCCAGCTCCTCTAAGAGTCTACATGTTTGGATAGACAACTAGCCACTACGAGATTTAGACCATTGATCACCTCCACCATTATTAGATGCTGATTGTTGATCACGGTGCCCAATGTGTGGGGGCGAGTGAGTAAATGGATCATATGTTCATTTACTACAAGTGCACCAAGGACGTATGGGCCAAAATCCTAGATCTATTCAGGGTCTTGCAGTTGTTCTCAGCGTCCTTCAAGGAGCTCCTAGGTAGCAGATATTATGTTGTAGCCTAGCAATGCAAGGACCTTATGGAAGCTGGTATTGTTGGCTTTTATCTGGGTCCTTTAGAAAGAGAAAAATGGGTGCGCATATTTAAGAATGAAGTCAAAAGCTTCAGGTATTGGAGGGCTTATTAGGGATGAATATGATCCTTTTCTTGCCCGATCAATGTCGGGGATTCAAATGAGGCTAAAGTCAGAGTAGTCCTTCAGGGTATTAAAATGACGGAGGGCAGTGATTTGGATAATCTTGTAGAAGGAGACTCCCTAAACGATATTAGGTGGTTGGACGGGATATCTCCCCGCCTTAGTGATTTTCAGTGTTCATTGATGAGATCCTTAATCAAGTGGAAGGGTAACATGTCCAGCCAGATCCATCATGTCAAGAGATCAACGAAAAGAGAAGCAGATTGGTTAACCCAAGAGGGGCATCTCATGTGGCTTTAGAAATATTTGATATTCTCCCCCCATAGCTTCCAGAGCATTCCTCGTGTTCACTTCTTTGTGTTTTTCTTTCTTCAACTTATATTCCTTTTTGCCATGACTTTCTTGGCCTTGTGCTCTCTCCACTAATAAATTTCCATCAGTTCAAAAAATAAAAAATCCGCCATCATTGCGTTGCACCATCATCATGTTACTATTCTAGTTTTGCACGCTCGTACCCAGCACATTGAATTCGAACGTGTTGCTCAAGCACCTTTGGTATTCTATGTTTTATGACTGATATGTAAATTGTACAAGGAAAGTGGACTTTGAGGCGTGCACGAAACACTTTCCTTAAGGCTTTATTCACTCTCACTTGTTTTCACAAATTTGCTACGAGATTATGCGAATATCCTCTAGGATACAACCAAGTCTCGGTGGAATCTACAAGTAGCAAATCTTGGAGAATTCCCAAATAAATTTCTAAAAGGAATAATTCAAATATATGGCAAATGCTTTCATAAGAGAGAGAATGTTAAAGAGAGCAAGAAAGTCAAAATTTTGAGTTCGTTAGTTTTTTATTTTAGGAGGCTACACCCTCTATTTATAGGAGTGAAAACATCTATTTGGAAAGGTACATCCTTCAAGAATGGTTACACCCTTTCAAGAATTGACACACCCACCCTTTCAAGGATGGACACCATTTCAAATTGATGCCGTTCCAAATTAATGCCTCTGTGGTACCCTGATCCCGGGAGAGGGGTGTGGGGCGCGAGCCGCCGCTCTCTCTCTCTTGGTCTCTCGTATCCACGCGATTGGCGTGTGCATTTTAATATTGATTTGAATTCGTCTTTTATGTGAACTTGGGATCACTAAGGCAATCCGAATTCCACACGAAAGAGACTGACAGAGTCGCCACCTAGATGTGGGATCTAGGACCCGTAATTAACCAGAAATCTAGACTCGCTACCTGGTTACGAGAATGGAAGGTATGGGGAGTTATCCACCACATGCACCATTCTTGCCCGATAATCGGTCTTCGATTCCAAAAGCTAACTCTTTTAAATTTATTTTAAATGGCTCATTCAACTCTATGTTAATGTGCGAACTAAGTGACATGCATCCTATGATCTAATTTCAATGTGAATCCTAAATGTGTATCTTGATTTATTAATTTGTCTGGATTCAATCTAAGTGAAAGTTCTCCTAAAATTCTAATTTCATGGAAAGTCCTAAGTGATTTGATTAAGCATTTACAAGAAAATTAATATACAAAACACCACAATTTGTTTGTGGTGCCGACTCGCGGGTGGTATGCCATCAGACATCCAAGCTGCCTACGTACCCAAGCCTCACTGGGATCAGAGTCGACGTAGTTCGGTGCACCTAAGCTAAGTTACATATGCCTAACTCAACTAAGACACCGACCTAGACGGGATTGACTGTTTCAACAGTTTTAGGAGAAGTTATTTAATTCAAGTTGAAGATTTTATTATCTTAGGATTTCATCTAAGATGCTATATGATTCTCATCTAAATGCAAATGGTCTCTTAGACTAATGCAGGTTTGCCTTACATCCTAGTTTACTAGGCTTGTCCTAGGGAAAGATTGGGTGACTAGTGTAACTAGACCTATGGCACGGTTGCTATACATAGCAAGCGTCCGTGATGAGGCCGGACTCCTGACTCTAGGACTCCCTAAAACCTAAGACTCCCTAAAACTTAGGACACGACACGACACGACACCAGTGTTCCTAAATTGGGCTCTAAGGGTTCCTAAAGGAATTTTGAATCCACCGGCTCTTGGGAATCTCGAATTCTTTTGGGTTTGTGGAAACTTTTAGAGTTTTCTTGAAGCTTTTATTATCTGAAGGTATTTAGTGTGTTTGGTAGCTTTTAAAGTTGTTTATTTAGAAGGTTTTAGTTTCATTTGAAATTTTTAGTGGTCTTTTGGTTAATGGCTTTTAACGGATTTTTATCAGTGGATTTTAAATGGGTGAATTTTAGTTTTGTTAATTTTAGGTTGGATGTACTTTAGATTAATGTCTTTCGATTTTGGTTTGGAAAATGACGTTAACACAACCAAGTTTTGACAATTGCACAAATTCGACAAACCATTGACCATTAAAAGATCTGACAAATGCAGCCCACTAAAACTGTCGTAACTCTTTAACCGCTTGGCCAAATTCAACGTACAAACATGCGTTGGAAAGATCTTTTATAGGGCTACAACTTTGTAGTTCTCCATTGTTTGTAAATCTGTGATTTAGAGGTTCGAATTTGTGTTGCAAACAAAAGGACAGCAACATTAAACTGGAAATGCCTAAAGGTGTGCCGCAACCATTTTGGACTTAACTTTTTAACCGCTCGCTGTCTGATCTAGCACGAATACTCGTTGGAAACGGCACGAAAATATCTACGACTTTGTAGTTAACCATTTCCCACGATTCTGTTGTTTAGAGGTCGAAAAATCTGTTTAAAGTCTAACAGCTAGCACTATGACGGGAATGATATTGGCACCCCCATGTTTTCTTTTGATAGTTCTTATTTTTTTAGTGATTAAAAGACGGTGAATATGAAAAATGGCTTGAATGGGCCTGAGATTAGATTCAAATGGGATGTTTGAAAAAGGGGTTGTTTTTATCTACTTGGCAAGGTGGGGTATGGATATTGGGTTCTTGAGATTGAGTGGGGGCTGTTGTTATCAAATTGGAGTGGGGGCTGTTGTTATCAATTGAAAGATGGAGGTTTTGTAAGCCAAATTAAATGGGTTTTGATAATTCATGTAAAATTCAAGTTTTCTTTCTTGTAAATGTTCAAAATTTTTAATGAATTGTTTTCCCAAAAGAAATCTAAATTCCCTAACAAGCCAATGATTTCAACATCCCATTGCAAATAGGTTCTAATGACCCTGACACATTAATTATATTTAGCATAAGTGAGAACATGACCAAGGCCAAACTAGTACAAAATTAAACATGACATCAACCAAAATATACGCAAAACAACACTCAATCCTACAAATATAGAAAAGAAAATAAAATTCCAAAAGACATACCTTTTTGTAGACGATATTCCATGCAAACTTATGGAGAAGAGGGATTTGGTCTAGAGAGAGGGCTTGAATTTTCTAAGAGAGGGGTTCTCTCCTCTTTTCTTTTTTTTCCTCCTTTTCTTTGGTGAGATGAGAGGGTATTTATAGGAGAATGGGATAGGAGGTTAGGTGAGGTTAGGTGAGGTTAGGTGAGGTTAGGTGATGTTAGGTGATGTTAGGTGAGGTTAGGTGAGGTTAGGTGAGGTTTGGATGGTTATGATGGGAGGAGAGGTTAGGTGAGGTTAGGTGAGGTTTGAATGGTTAGGATGAGAGGAGAGGTTAGGTGGTTTTGGATGGTTAGACCCAGGTCATGATCTGCCATTGATCTAACGATTTACGGAAATCGGGTCTCGGAATGGAATCAGGGTCCGGGCTATGAAGTGACCCTAGCTTATTTTGTCCCGATTGATGATCCGTAAAGTCAGATCAAGATATTAATGACCTAAAACATATAAATCAATGATAGAGGGGGTTCTCACATGGATTTAACACACTAATTTATTTGTTGATTAAAACAAAACAAAATGGGGTGTCTACAGATGCCCCTCTTTGGTAGAGATGACGTAGTCATTGAATACCAAAGTTAAAAATGACAGAACCATTTTGCGTAGTTTTAATCGACAAAGGACTCTCTAGATACAACGCACCTTAACATAATGCAAAACCTTAGATGAAACCCTAGAACTTGAATAATAATAAAAACTCGATGCGGCGCCGTTCACAAACGGGCAATTAGAGAATGAGATATCATTTTCGAATGGATTCTGAAGGGAAAGGACAAAGATCGCTCTCAAACAGTTTTTAGAAGGAGATGAGACGCCGCTCACAAGCGGGTTCAACGAGGATAAGAAGCATTCCCAAATGGACTTGGATAATGAGGCACCGTTCACAAACGGCCTCAAGGAGGATAGAAAACCATTCACAAATGGACTCGAGAAAAGAGGCACCGTTCACAAACGGGCTCAAGGAGAAGACAAGACCATTCACAAATGGACTCGAGAAATGAGGCACCGTTCACAAACGGGCTCAAGGAGGAAGATACCATTCACAAATGGATTCGAGAAAAGAGGCACCGTTCACAAACGGGCTCAAGGAGAAGACAAGACCATTCACAAATGGACTCGAGAAATGAGGCACCGTTCACAAACGGGCTCAAGGAGGACGATACCATTCACAAATGGATTCGAGAAAAGAGGCACCATTCACAAACGGGCTCAAGGATAAGACAAGACCATTCACAAATGGACTCGAGAAAAGAGGCACCATTCACAAACGGGCTCAAGGAGAAGACGAGACCATTCACAAATGGACTCGAGAAATGAGGCACCGTTCACAAACGGGCTCAAGGAGAAGACGAGACCATTCACAAATGGACTCGAGAAATGAGGCACCGTTCACAAACGGGCTCAAGGAGAAGACAAGACCATTCACAAATGGATTCGAGAAATGAGGCACCGTTCACAAACGGGCTCAAGGAGAAGACAAGACCATTCACAAATGGATTCGAGAAATGAGGCACCGTTCACAAACGGGCTCAAAGAGGACACGAGACCATTCACAAATGGACTCAGAAAATGAGGCACCGTTCACAAACGGGCTCAAGGAGAAGATGAGACCATTCACAAATGGACTCAGAGAATGAGACACCTGTTCACAAACGGGTTCGAAGAGAAGACGAGACCATTCACAAATGGACTCGAGAAATGAGGCACCGTTCACAAACGGGCTCGAAGAATTTAGGGATTTTTTTATGAACTTGAATTTGACGTAGGAATGGATTTTTATTTTTATTTTTTAATTAAGGATTTGGATTTGATAAATTTTTTATTTTTGGAAAATGAGGTACCGTCCGCAAACGGGCTCAAGGAGAAGATGAGACCATTCACAAATGGCCTCGAGAAAAGAGGCACCGTTCACAAACGGGCTCAAAGAGGACATGAGACCATTCACAAATGGACTCAGAGAATGAGAAACCTGTTCACAAACGGGTTCAAGGAGAAGACGAGACCATCCCCAAATGGCCTCGAGAAAAGAGGCACCGTTCACAAACGGGCTCAAAGAGGGCATGAGATTTTTCATGAACTTGAATTTGACGTAAGATTGGATTTGTTTGAATCGGGGATTGGTTTTGATGAATTTTTTATTTTTGGGAAATGAGGTACCGTCCGCAAACGGGCTCAAGGAGAAGACGAGACCATTCACAAACGGCCTCGAGAAATGAGGCACCTTTCACAGAAGGGCTCAAAGAGGACATGAGATTTTTCATGAACTTGAATTTGACGTAAGATTGGATTTGTTTGAATCGGGGATTGGATTTGATGAATTTTTATTTTTGGGAAATGAGGTACCGTCCGCAAACGGGCTCAAGGAGAAGACGAGACCATTCACAAATGGGCTCGAGAAATGAGGCACCGTTCACAAACGGGCTCGACGACACAAGATAGCTTTGATTGATGAATTCAACAATGAAAAATTTAGAGATTTTTATGAATTTGAATTTGACGTAGGATTGGATTTTTTGAATTGGGGATTGGATTTGATGAATTTTTGATTTTTTGAGAAATGAGGCACCGTCCACAAACGGGCTCAAGGAGGACATGAGACCATTCATAAATGAACTCAGAAAATGAGGCACCGTTCACAAATGGGCTCAAGGAGAAGACGAAACCATTCACAAATGGACTCGAGAGATGAGGCACCGTTCACAAACGGGCTCAAGGAGAAGACGAGGCCATTTGCAAATGGGCTCGAGAAAAGAGGTACCGTTCACAAACGGGCTCGAAGAATTTAGAGATTTTCCATGAACTTGAATTTGACGTAAGATTGGATTTGATGAATTTTTTATTTTTTTTGAACTCAATGAAATCGGGGATATTATGGATCGTGCCCGACAAAGATGTTGGAAACTAGGACTTTGACGAATGATGAAACGGCAAACCTTTGGAACGAAGAACCATTACTAGCAAGAATGGATTAGGAACATTTTTATGAAACTTCAACAAGATTTTTCTCAAAGAGACTGCTGGTCTTGTCTTCTGGGGATTTTGATAACTGAAACCTTGAACAAGACATTTGAGATTGGTAATTTAGAACAACGACTCTCTTGGATATTAACATGGAAAAGCGGGATCTGCTTCTTGACAGGTGTTTAGATAAACATTTCTTGACCAGGATAACTAACCGGAAGGGAATTATGAATTTGAATGGTTCATCTTTTTGAGAAATTGGCTCAACCACCATTGCATCTGAGGTTCTTCCAAGCTTAAGGTGCCTTCCTGGGGTATGATCTTTTTACGGAAGCTGGGCTTTCTGATGTTTCTACTTCTGAATTTTTCTGAGCTGATCTTCTTTGAAATGAAGTTGTTTGACTAAATTCTCGAGCTCTTTCAGGTATAATTGCAGGGAGCTGCCTAGGCCTGGCCTCCTTCACCAAGACAGTTACATCATTTGGACATAGGAACGACAATTGACTCTTTCTAAAGAGAAAACTTAGATGAAAGGCACTACTCAAAGGATTGAGCAGCCCTGAAGGAGTGAACTTAGAATAATAAAGATTGACTGACTATACTGACAAACATAGTGGTGCTTCTGACTTAGTTAATGTTTTGTTTGGTAAGTCTATCCTTTCAAGGAATAGTTTTTCAATTGGTAAACACCGGACTTCTTCCTCGAAACAGTAATGCCTCAAGAATTTAATTACGACCCCTAAGATTGCTTAGCTTCAATGCCCCCAGTTTTGAGGATATCACTTGAATTTGCTTGAACTTCAGTTGATCTTCAGTCTTGATACCGGCTGTTGCCTTCTTATACTGATTCTCTTACCGTGACCAAGTCACCTCTTCAGGGTTTTTAACTTGGCGGACCGCGCTAGCCTTAACTTTTGCCTGAACCACCTTTCTAGGTTTTCGATCCAGCAGGCTATCCCCTTAGCTTTTGCCTAAGCCGCCCTTTCGGGTTTTCAACTTAGCAGGGGAATGATCTTAAATTTTGCCTAGACCGCCCTTTCAGGTTTTCAGTCTAGCAGATCTTCAAACTCCGTTATTTTTCTTATTCATCATCATTTCATTTTTTTATTGTATCTCAGGACCTAGCTCATTAGTTCTGAACACCAGAAGGACTTTTATAGGTAGGATAGGACTTTTCAAAGAATGGCTTAAGGCTCAACAAAGATTTCGACCGAACCTGTGAACAGGTCGCCTACATATCCCAAGGTAGGAATCAGGTCGTGTGTAGTTCAGGGCGAATGCCCCTAGTTTGAAGATAAATTGTTTGATTTTTTTTTCCTTTTTTCTTTTCTTTCTGGAACAATTAACTTCTCTTCTTTTGGAACTTGTCCCTCCCTTTTTTTTTTTTGAAAGGATTGAATTTCTTTTCCTTTTTGAATCGACCGAACTCGGTTCAACCGAGTTGCCTACGTACCCCAGTATAGGGATCAGGTCTCGCGTAGTTCGGGGGAATGCCCCAAGTTTGATGGGTTTTCAAGAAAATTTGATTTAGGCTCGAAGGGTTTGCAAATCGGTATTCCTTTGACATTGGGCTTTGATTTTGGGATTTAATCGGCCAAAGGAGGCCTTTCGATGTTCAGATTGGGAATCGATCTAGGTTACTAGAGTCCCTCTGGTACTGATTATTTTTTTTTCTCTTTTGTTTTTTTTTTTCGCGGAGTTTGACGGCATTTCCAGGTAAGAGATAATGGATCTTCTTCTTTCAAGATTCTAATACGTGCTTTTGACTTTCATAGAGCGAAACTTGTTCTTTGACATCCTCCATCTATGGATTCGTACTCTCGATATCTGATGATCACTTTTCATTGTTTGCTCTTGAACTTTTCATCTTGAATTTGTTGGCTTTATGAATTTGAGAACCAAGGTCATTGATTGGAAATATGAAAGTTGTTTCCACTCTATGCCCCTTGTATAGCATATATCTTCTCACTTTCTTCATTTTCTTTGAGCTTTCCATCTATGTCTTGCCCCTGGTATCGGTTGTAGCTTTTCTAGACAATCTTCTTATTCTTGAAATAATTTTATCAATTCTTCACACTCTTTAGAGGGTAATGTATTTTCAATCGGCATTCACTGAATCAAAGTTTCAGTGCCAGTGTTTATCATTTCAATTTCATCTTTGAAAGGTTGGGATTGGCGCTCCTCCTCTCGTTCAAGTAATTGCTGTGACTCAAGTGGAGTTTCGTCAATTTTGTCCTCATTTGAGGAGGGAGTCTTATTTTAAGATCAGAAGCACACTTAAGAACAGACACAAGTGAACTTTTTGGAACTGACTGAAATTTTATTTAAAGAAAAGCTATTACATCAGACGACCTATCCTGAACATGCTCACGATTCACAACTCTAAATAAGAAAGAGAAACAGAAGATAACTTGCCTGGACTAGGCATTGACCTTTAACTGTAAGACCGGACTCAACAATTATACTGACCATGATGACTGACTCAACATAAAATAGTAAGTGACTAAAACTTTAACTGCTGCAACTGTTTGGCGTTGAAGGCTCGGCGAAGGCTGGTTCGTTCTGAACATCATCATGGCTGATACTTTCAATTTTGGACAATGATGACTGATTCGCATAGGGAAATGCCCCTAGCTCAATGATTCTGAGAGTGAACTCTGAAGGACTTAGCAAAATAATCTTGAAAAAGGTAGCCCCTAGAGGAGGAACAGACCAGGGGTACAAGCAAGATTGGATTATCTGGACCAGGCATGATCAGATCATGAGAACGCATAATCGAAAGATTGTGAGATTCTGCATCTGCCAGTTAGGGGATGGCATGAAGATACGATCGAATCGTATGACAGAAGAACGAAAGACGCACGATCAAAAGATTAGATGAGATAGCATAAGATTGCTTTCAACGGATAGATCATGAATGACTAATCCTATGAGATCTTTGAAAATTATGGGATTTATATCCTAACCCAAAGGGAAATTTTTTTTTTTTTTTTTTCACATTTTATCAGTGTTACCTGAAGGCATCAACCCTAATCCTAATCTATCGGAGTGGAGAGAGAATCTCGACTCATGACTTTGTTCGTGTATCTAAGGACCGATCGTGACCATTGGAAGATGGACCACGGCCTAATCTAGACACCAATGGGTAGGATATCCTAAACTAGGCTCACACACATGATGCACATGTGTTCGTATACTACATGCATGTGTGGGTTAATCTAGGGGTAAGGCCAAGAGTTCCCTTAGCGCGAATCCCTGTTCGATATACTGTACCAGTGTCCGGCGTATCAGTACGTGAACAAGAGATCCGTTTACGTACCATAAAGGTACTAGGCTAAGGGTGGAATGCTTCTCTAGCACAGAGGCACCAGGTGATGAAATCCCAGTCAACCATGCTAGATAACACTCCGGGTTCCTAAAATAGGACGTGTGTGCACGTGAGATGCAAGAGTTTAGATGCAAGTGATGTAAGTGTGTGCAATATGTTTGCGCAATCTATGATGCCCTCAGGTTTTGTTAGGTTAAGTTCGAGTAAAATGTGATGAGAAAATAAAACAAGACAAACTAATCTAACAAGTATAGAGTTTTTATGAGCCAGTTAAATTAAATTCAAATGAATTATCTTTTGAAATTTTAATGAAGTTAGGTGGTCCCCAGCAGAGTCGCCAGACTGTGGTACCCTGATCCCGGGAGAGGGGTGTGGGGCGCGAGCCGCCGCTCTCTCTCTCTTGGTCTCTCGTATCCACGCGATTGGCGTGTGCATTTTAATATTGATTTGAATTCGTCTTTTATGTGAACTTGGGATCACTAAGGCAATCCGAATTCCACACGAAAGAGACTGACAGAGTCGCCACCTAGATGTGGGATCTAGGACCCGTAATTAACCAGAAATCTAGACTCGCTACCTGGTTACGAGAATGGAAGGTATGGGGAGTTATCCACCACATGCACCATTCTTGCCCGATAATCGGTCTTCGATTCCAAAAGCTAACTCTTTTAAATTTATTTTAAATGGCTCATTCAACTCTATGTTAATGTGCGAACTAAGTGACATGCATCCTATGATCTAATTTCAATGTGAATCCTAAATGTGTATCTTGATTTATTAATTTGTCTGGATTCAATCTAAGTGAAAGTTCTCCTAAAATTCTAATTTCATGGAAAGTCCTAAGTGATTTGATTAAGCATTTACAAGAAAATTAATATACAAAACACCACAATTTGTTTGTGGTGCCGACTCGCGGGTGGTATGCCATCAGACATCCAAGCTGCCTACGTACCCAAGCCTCACTGGGATCAGAGTCGACGTAGTTCGGTGCACCTAAGCTAAGTTACATATGCCTAACTCAACTAAGACACCGACCTAGACGGGATTGACTGTTTCAACAGTTTTAGGAGAAGTTATTTAATTCAAGTTGAAGATTTTATTATCTTAGGATTTCATCTAAGATGCTATATGATTCTCATCTAAATGCAAATGGTCTCTTAGACTAATGCAGGTTTGCCTTACATCCTAGTTTACTAGGCTTGTCCTAGGGAAAGATTGGGTGACTAGTGTAACTAGACCTATGGCACGGTTGCTATACATAGCAAGCGTCCGTGATGAGGCCGGACTCCTGACTCTAGGACTCCCTAAAACCTAAGACTCCCTAAAACTTAGGACACGACACGACACGACACCAGTGTTCCTAAATTGGGCTCTAAGGGTTCCTAAAGGAATTTTGAATCCACCGGCTCTTGGGAATCTCGAATTCTTTTGGGTTTGTGGAAACTTTTAGAGTTTTCTTGAAGCTTTTATTATCTGAAGGTATTTAGTGTGTTTGGTAGCTTTTAAAGTTGTTTATTTAGAAGGTTTTAGTTTCATTTGAAATTTTTAGTGGTCTTTTGGTTAATGGCTTTTAACGGATTTTTATCAGTGGATTTTAAATGGGTGAATTTTAGTTTTGTTAATTTTAGGTTGGATGTACTTTAGATTAATGTCTTTCGATTTTGGTTTGGAAAATGACGTTAACACAACCAAGTTTTGACAATTGCACAAATTCGACAAACCATTGACCATTAAAAGATCTGACAAATGCAGCCCACTAAAACTGTCGTAACTCTTTAACCGCTTGGCCAAATTCAACGTACAAACATGCGTTGGAAAGATCTTTTATAGGGCTACAACTTTGTAGTTCTCCATTGTTTGTAAATCTGTGATTTAGAGGTTCGAATTTGTGTTGCAAACAAAAGGACAGCAACATTAAACTGGAAATGCCTAAAGGTGTGCCGCAACCATTTTGGACTTAACTTTTTAACCGCTCGCTGTCTGATCTAGCACGAATACTCGTTGGAAACGGCACGAAAATATCTACGACTTTGTAGTTAACCATTTCCCACGATTCTGTTGTTTAGAGGTCGAAAAATCTGTTTAAAGTCTAACAGCTAGCACTATGACGGGAATGATATTGGCACCCCCATGTTTTCTTTTGATAGTTCTTATTTTTTTAGTGATTAAAAGACGGTGAATATGAAAAATGGCTTGAATGGGCCTGAGATTAGATTCAAATGGGATGTTTGAAAAAGGGGTTGTTTTTATCTACTTGGCAAGGTGGGGTATGGATATTGGGTTCTTGAGATTGAGTGGGGGCTGTTGTTATCAAATTGGAGTGGGGGCTGTTGTTATCAATTGAAAGATGGAGGTTTTGTAAGCCAAATTAAATGGGTTTTGATAATTCATGTAAAATTCAAGTTTTCTTTCTTGTAAATGTTCAAAATTTTTAATGAATTGTTTTCCCAAAAGAAATCTAAATTCCCTAACAAGCCAATGATTTCAACATCCCATTGCAAATAGGTTCTAATGACCCTGACACATTAATTATATTTAGCATAAGTGAGAACATGACCAAGGCCAAACTAGTACAAAATTAAACATGACATCAACCAAAATATACGCAAAACAACACTCAATCCTACAAATATAGAAAAGAAAATAAAATTCCAAAAGACATACCTTTTTGTAGACGATATTCCATGCAAACTTATGGAGAAGAGGGATTTGGTCTAGAGAGAGGGCTTGAATTTTCTAAGAGAGGGGTTCTCTCCTCTTTTCTTTTTTTTCCTCCTTTTCTTTGGTGAGATGAGAGGGTATTTATAGGAGAATGGGATAGGAGGTTAGGTGAGGTTAGGTGAGGTTAGGTGAGGTTAGGTGATGTTAGGTGATGTTAGGTGAGGTTAGGTGAGGTTAGGTGAGGTTTGGATGGTTATGATGGGAGGAGAGGTTAGGTGAGGTTAGGTGAGGTTTGAATGGTTAGGATGAGAGGAGAGGTTAGGTGGTTTTGGATGGTTAGACCCAGGTCATGATCTGCCATTGATCTAACGATTTACGGAAATCGGGTCTCGGAATGGAATCAGGGTCCGGGCTATGAAGTGACCCTAGCTTATTTTGTCCCGATTGATGATCCGTAAAGTCAGATCAAGATATTAATGACCTAAAACATATAAATCAATGATAGAGGGGGTTCTCACATGGATTTAACACACTAATTTATTTGTTGATTAAAACAAAACAAAATGGGGTGTCTACAGCCTCCTTTGAAAAAGATGCATTTTCAAAAAGATGCATTTTCAAACAAACCTTTTCAAAAATTCCAACAATCTCCCACTTTTGTTTGAAAACAATTTATTTAAAAATACTTGTCAAACATTTCCCATAATTCATAGTCTTGTATGCTTAAAGATGGTATCTTACGATTCAAAACCACCTCTTAGTTTAAATATCTCAAAGTTGTATCAAAATGAATGGTGTCCGCAGAATAAACCAACATTTTAAGTAATACAACCGGAAGTACTAAAGACATACAATTCCCTTATTCCTAATAAGAAAATCATTTACACTTTGCACTATTATGGCCATGTGTTATATCCTTATTCATGAACCTCACGAGAATAAACCATAGTTCTCTAAAGAAGCAGCACCACTTCCTTGTTCATATAGGTGAAGTTTTCTTGTGTCTCCGTTACTATAACACATTTAAAACTTCATTAAGAAATTAATTCAACCTCAAATTCGTAACGGAAAGTATTGTCCCAAATTAGTTAGGGCTATAGATGGACAATACCTATCAGTCACTCACAGTAACTTGTTTTTACCCATTAAAACCTGAGAACTAGAAGTTTTCTAGAACTAGATTGGGTTGCCATTACTGCTGACTATAAATGGTTTTAAGCCCCATATCAATAGTAGTACTCTTTACTAAGTCTTTAGACAAAGCCTTAGTAAATGGATCAGCCAAGTTTTTACTTGTCTTTACATAGACAATTGTAATGACACCATCTTGTATCAATTGTCTCACAAACTCATGTCTAAGACTTATATGTCTAGACTTACCATTATAAGCATTATTTTAAGCCCTTGATAAAGTAGCTTAACTATCACAATAAATTCTAACTGGAGGCATAGGATTAGACCACAATTTAATGTCTAGCAATAAATTTCTAATCCATTCGGCTTCCTTTCCAGTTGCCGCTGAGGCAATAAATTCGGATTCCATCGTTGAGTGTGAGATACAAGTTTGTTTCTTGCTTGCCCAAGAAACGACACCCCCACCAAGGGTGAAAATCCATCCAGAAGTGGATTTATTATCTCCCACATTTGTAATCCAACTCGCATCAGTATAGCCTTCTAGTACAGCAGGGAAATTATTATAATAAAGTCCCAGTCCAATAGTCTTCTTTAGATATCCCAAAACCCTACCAATGGCTTGCCAATGTGATGTACTAGGGTTACTAGTGTACCTACTAAGTTTACACACCGAATAAGAAATATATGGCCTCGTGCAGTGCATAGCATACATTAAACTACCAATAGCACTTCCATATTCAATTTGTGCAACAACCCTGCCAGTATTATTTTATAACTTAATAGTCGCATCAAAAGGAGTATTAAATCCTTCACCCCAAGGTGTTTAAACTTTGTCAACACTTTCTCTATATAGTGTGATTGGTTTAAAACATATCCCCCACTATGTTTCTTAATTTTAATACCTAAGATAGTATCTACTTCTCCCATGTCTTTCATTTTAAAAGCTGAAGATAAATATTTCTTAGTATCATTTATAGCATGCATATTAGTATCAATAATCAACATGTCATCTACATATAAACAAACTATAACACCATAGTCTTTAGTAAATTTAGAATAAATGCATCTATCACCAGAATTATGAATAAAACCAAACTTTAATATAGCACTATCAAACTTTTCATGCCATTGTTTAGGTGCATGTTTTAATCCATTAAGCGATTTAATCAATTTACAAACTTTATGTTCATTACTAGGTAGGATAAACCCTTCAGGTTGGTCCATATAAACTTCCTCATTTAAATCTCCATTTAAAAATGCCGTTTTGACATCCATTTGATGAGTGTAATGATTATATAAGGATGTTAAAGCTATAAGAATTCTAACAGAAGTGATACGTGCCACAGGAGCATATGTGTCAAAATAGTCAATACCTTCTTTTTGTCTAAACCCTTTAGCCACTAATCTAGCTTTAAATGCTAGAATAGTACCATCAGTATTGTATTTCCTTCGAAATACCCACTTACATCCAATAGGTTTAGAACCTTTAGGTAAATCTACTAATATCCAAGTGTTGTTGCCCATAATGGAGTCCATTTCATTATCTATTGCTTCCTTCCAAAAAGAAGAATCTCTAGAAGCCATAGCCTCTTTAAAAGTCTTAGGATCTCCTTCTAGGTTAAACACATAAGGTATTTTATTAATAACATTATTACTATTATCACCTTCTGCTAGAAAAATTATAGAATCTGGAGAAATAAAATCTGAACCCAAATGTTTCTCTTTCCTAGGTCTAGTGCTCCTCCTTGGTTCACTAACTTCTTTAGGAACAAAAGATTCACTATTTTCATATTTAATAGGTTCACTAGGTTGATCCTAATTAATATTTCCTTCTTGTAATTGTATAGAATCTGTAGAGAATTTATTTTCAAAAAATTCTACATCATGTGACTCTACTATTACATTAGATTCTAAGTCAAGAAGTCTATATGCTTTGCTATTTTCAGCATAACCAACAAAAATGCTCATAATAGCTCTAGGTCCAAGTTTAGATCTTTTAGGATCAGGGACCCTATAGTAAGCTAAACACCCCCACACTTTAAAATATGTGAGGTTTAGCCTTCTACCCTTCCACATTTAGTAAGGATTAATTCCAGTTTTCTTTTGTGGAATTCTATTATTAATGTGACAAGCAGTAAAAAGTGCTTCACCCCATAAATTTAAAGGTAGTTTAGCATTATTTATCATGCAATTAATCATGTCAACTAAAGTTCGATTCTTACGTTCCGCTAATCCATTTTGTTGTGGTGTATAAGGTGCGGTACATTGATGAACTATGCCAACTTCTTCACAAAATTGACTAAATTCATTAGAAAAATATTCTCCACCTCTATCAGAACGTAATATTTTTATCTTTTTATCTTTTTGATTTTCTACTTCTGTTTTAAATATTTTAAACATACTAAATACCTCGTCTTTATTTCTAAGTAAATAAACATAAGTATATCTACTAGCATCATCAATAAATGTGATAAAATAACATTTTCCTCCTCTAGTTAAAATTCCATTCAATTCACATATATTAGAATGGCTTAAATTTAAGATTTCGGAATCCCTATCCACACCGGGAAATGGTTTTCTTACTATCTTAGATTTAACACATATTTCACATTTTTTTAGATCATCATTATTAATATTAATTATTCCTAGTTTATTCATATTTTTCAAATATCTGTGATTAACATGGGCTAAACGGCTATACCATAAAGAAGAGGACCATTTCTTGATTTTATGAATTAGACTTATGAAGAAATGGACTTAAGAACCGAAATAAAGAGGCTGCAGATGAAAAACACAAGCATTAAGATGTAGAGGGACAAACAATGGCGGCTTGCTGAATGATGTAATCCTCGAGTGGCGGATAAAAATTGGCTTGTAGGAAAAAATTTCATATTTTTTCATATGAATATGTAATCCTCTTGAGCCATAATATTTTTTCATATACATTGTATGTTGGAACTTGTAAGAAAAATTGTTCAATCTAATTAATGGATGGAATTGTGAAAATATTGTTTCGTAGCTCATTTTTGACAAGCTAGATGAGAGGCATTTTACATACAAAGATTGAAGAGTCCAACAATCAATTCTTTTTCACGATTTAGTGGCAAAGAAGATTTGACTACAGTTCTTGGCTGGTATGGTTCGCGTTTGGCATTCCAAGCTTCTCTATGACTCATTTTGGAGGAATGGAGATGCCATCCCCATCAAGAGAGAGGTCATGTTGTATTGGAAATGACCCCGGTTACGGTCACATGGGTCCAAATGAAAGAAGAAACCCAAAAAAAAAAAATTTGATGAAAAGCCTCTTCGACAAGGAAGATTATCACTAAGATTGAAGTCTTGATCTCTATTGGATGTCAGTGCCTAATGAATTTTAGGGCTTCCGGCCCAAAATCTCATTAGGAAATTGAATGTGATTATTTTTGGATGAAAACTTAAGAGGAAAAAGCTTCACCAATATCTACAAAATTAAGAAACTTTGTAGGCCAGCTCTGATACCAAATTTGATGCAGTATAAGCCTGCAAAAGAGGTGCCTTGCAATGTTTTCAAGTTTATCAACTGGTTCAACCAACAATCAGCTCTCAGTTGGGAGCTTGCACAGTCACTGAGATCAAAAAGCAATTGTGCCCAGTGAGCAGCTGTTTGTGGTGTTTTGGTCTCAAGAAGGCCTCCAAAGCTCCAAATAGATTGTATGATTTGAGATTCTACATCACTTGTCCTGTAAGGAGCAGTATTCAACATCAATAGTCCATAACTGGAACAGTGCTCTACACGACAAGGAGGGTTCAGGTTCTGCTAAACGACACTCAAATTTGTGCTCAAGTCAGGCCACTAAACAGCCATTCAACTAGCTGTGACCAAAAATCACAATCTCTGTGCAACTGTTTTTCAGTCCATAAACTTGAGAGCTTCACAGATCTGCAGAAAATCACTCGAGAATCCCTCCAGTGATTATCACAGATCTGAGAATTTCCTTTCATGCTGAATGATATACAATTTAAAGGGCTCTTTTCAGTTATCCCAAATTGCAGGACGATGGGGAAGGGGAGGGGCTGGTTTGATTTGAGCATGACTACTGAAAGAATTTCAGTGAGAGCAATATCTAGCTTTCAAGGACCGAACAAGCTCATCTTTGTATCCTACGATGGGTACCAAGATGTTCACCAACTCACTGTAAAGAGTGAGGAATCCATCTAAAGGCATACATGCAGATGTCTTGTATTCTGGCATTATTCAATACCCTAAAGGACTAATGTGCCCGGCGCAAGCGGTGCCCCGGAAAGAAATTTTAATTTTTGGTTACTCGCTAAAGGGCATTTCGGTAATTTTCTTCATTTAGTGGCATTGATATATAAGCCAAATGTTAGGACTACATTTGCAAGGTTTTCTTTGTGATTTCTTAGCCGAGAAGGAGAATTTTGTAACTCTAAACCAAAATAGTGAAACTCTGCTCCTGTGGACGTACGCACACTGCCGAACCATGTAAATCTTGTGTTCTTGTTTTTGTGTGATTCTTCCTCATTAATTACTATACCATGTAAATCTTGTGTTCTTGTTTTTGGGCTCTTGTGTTCTAGTTTGATTCTTCCTCATTAATTACCAACCTTAATATCTCTGCTGCATCAGAGTGAGCGTGACAAAGAAGCAATAATCCAAGTTCTCAACAACAAACAAGCACCATTATAAAAGACTATGATCTATCGTAACTAGATTTTAGTGCTTTATGAGGGATTTTGATGATGGGTTTCACACATACCAACAGGGAGCAAACCATGCAGACCAACTAATCTGGAGGGATATTAAAGACTCAACTTCATAATTTTTCTCCTTTCTCTACTAAAAGAAGAGGAAGTGATCACATGCTTTTAATTCCAAATGCCCACCTCCATGAACCCATCTTCTGTGGCGCAGCCCCTGAACATTCCAGTGGTGTTGAACCCGTAAGCCACCTCCCCGTCCTTGGAAACGGCAATGAGGCCAGCCTTACCTTCATCCAACCTCTCCTTGATCACAAAGTTAACCGCATCTTGGAGGGGGAGACCCTTGTACTCCATCACAGCTGCAACATCTCTAGCCATAGTGGCACGTATGATTGCTTCGCCTTCACCCGTGCATGAGATGGCACAAAGTTCACATGCATAGGTCCCTGAACCAATCAAAGGTGAGTCCCCAATTCGGCCACTCATCTTATTCATGAGGCCGCCGGTAGAGGTAGCTGCCGCACATCGCCCTTGGGCATCCACCACCACGCACCCAACCGTTTCTTGTGTGTAGACGCTGATTGGGAGGCCGTTCATTTGCAAGGTGGTGTCGGTCATCACCATAGCTCCAGCACCTGCACTACATGTGTCTGCAGGCACCCTGTAATCAAACTGTGCATAGGAAAACACGACGAAGACATTAGAATCAAAGGATAATACCATTTCCAAGCCATGAGAAATTATGTACTTTTGAATTTAATCTTCCTTAAAAAACATGGGTAGAGAAGAAGATGTAAAAACAGAAAATGTTGCATTGTACATAAAGAGGAATATAATTTCAGATCCTTTAATTTTCGCAGACAAAGAAAAAGGCTGTGATCTCATTAAAACTCAAATGCAACCTGTTAGAAATTGTAAATCAAAATCAATGTGCATGGTTTTGTGGAAAGTCTTTGTAGACTTGTTGGGTAGTTATTATTATATGGAAAATGTTTTTGAAGGTCAAAATTTCTCTATTTTCATGAAAAATTGCAAACCTACTAAACCTTGTTTTTTTTCCATGGAATATTTATGGCCACCATTTTACACACCTCATGTTTCACTAAGATTGGTTCCACTATTTTACATCTCATGTTTTACCCCTTTTCTTCCTTGGGACCCCACGCCCTTGCACTGCAAAATGTAGTCATAAATAAGCGGGCTGGCCCAGGGGAAGAAAAGGGGGCGGCGAATATATTACTTCCCCATTTTCTATGATGGGTCCCACTATTTTAACTAATAAAAAAGATATAGAAAGAAATAGTTGGTTCGGAAAGAAGAGGAGGACCAAAATCGTATTTGCGTCTTTGGCCAGCTTTAACATGCCCACGTTTTCCTCGGTGATGAAGAAACTATTGTCCACAAGCTCCACCCCCTTTAACATAAAAAAAAGAAATTCGTCATTTCTTCTATTGATATTGGCACCCTTAAAATTAAATTAGTTCAATGTGGAAACCAAAAAAACAAGAGACAAAACCTGTTGCCTAGCGAATTCTTCGGCGCCCGCGAAGGCAAGATAAGAATGAGGAGATTTGTCCATGACCAGCCTCGCTAGCGATATCGGATTCTTAACGGTCGAAACACCCGAAACGGCCCCACATCTCCTCTTTGTTCCGTCCATGATGCTAGCTTCCATCTCCACCGTTCCTTTCTCTGTTAGAGCAGATCCACGGCCAGAATTGAATAGTGGGTCCGTTTCAAGTTCCCTTACCTAAATAGACAAAACCACATTTTTCAGTACTAATGATGTTATGAACAACCAATCAGAAAAAGGTATAAAACAAATTGAGTAGTTCAAGGGGCGATGGCACTTGAAAGGGAAGGGGGTTCCCCCCTTAATTTTGATAGAAAATAAGTTTAAAATTTTAATTTTACCATTTTTATAAGGGAGTGATAAATCGACTCCCAAATATGATAAATCGACTCCCCATGTGCCTTTCTCTCTCCTCTGGGTTAGAGAGAGAAAGACACATGGGGAGTCGATTTATCATTTTGAGGGGTCAATTTATCACTGCCCTTTTTATATCCCTTCCTTCTAAAAAATATCTTTTTCCCTTCCCAAGTAAATCCTCCTCCATCCCAAAACCAATTAAAATAAATACCACAAGTCTTGTAAAACACGTTTCCCATAACTTATTCATCTCTTTCTCTATTTTTTATTCATTTGTCTGGAGAAAAAAATTACTATGATTTTCTACCCCCCTTGTGCAAAATTTCTGGCATCGCCCCTAAGTAGTTCCATTATCAAAATATAGTAGTGAGGATATCATCAGTTCCATTTTTGTTTTAAATTTTCCTAGAAGACTTTATTTTCAGACATTTGTACACATTTTCAGTCATAACTGCATTTTCCACCCTCTTTCCGTTTATTTCACTTAAAAACTGGCCAAATAAAAAAAAAAATTGTGGGAAGAAGAGGTTGAAATATCATTTCCTACCAAGAGAGAATGAAGTAATATGCTCTCGTCAAAGCTATCACAATCACACAAATATATTCCTTAGAGGAAACACACTTGTTCTTGTTGAGAGAGAGAGAGAGAGTAGGTGTTAATGACTAGAAGAAGAGACAGAACAGAAGTCGTCATGGCCTTTAAGGAAAAACAAAACTGAAACCGATTCATCTAAAGAGTTATTTTTATTTTGGTTATGAGAAACAATGCCTCAAACCATTGACAGGCCAGAATCCGATTTTGGTATGTCGCATAAAAGGTAACAACCATGAGGGATTCCCATAACATAAAAAGAGAAAATAAAAGAAGGGGTGAAGAAGATGGAACATACGACGAGTTCTACAACATCGATAGCGGGGAGAGAATAGCGGAGAGCAGAGACGCCCAAATGCAGGCAACGGGTTAGAAGTTGTTTGGCCTCTTCTTGCCGTTGAAGAGGCAACTTTGGATCCACACCAGCTCCTCCATGCACACAAATTGCCCAACCTCCCATCTCTCTCTCTCTCTCTCTCTCTCTCTCTCTCTCTCTCTCTCTCGTTCTCTCTCTCTCCCTTATTATTTTACTCTTCACAATCACAACAGAGGGAGGAGTGGTTTCACTTTGCCCTCAAGTTCCTCATTTATAGGCTTTCCGGGCGTGAAATTTCTCTCTATCATGAGTTTTATCAGTAGTTGGAGTCCTCCACGACTCTCCATTTTCGTCCCACTTGTTGGGGTGCATGCACAAAGAAGCTGGATCCTGCTTTCTTTACCACTCAAACTTGTCGTATTTGTATCCTCATTTAATATGGTATATTTTCCCACTGTATCATTGCCTTTTATATTCCGGTGAGCCCAGATATTTGATTTACGGATTTAGGTAATAGCTTAGAGAAAAGTACGGAAGAGGGTAATAGTTTTGAGAAATTAAGGATTTAGGTGCTTTTTAAAACAATCATCAAACACGGTGATTCTTCAAAAAAGTGGAAAAAAAGACCCCCCGATGCCCTTCTAACATCAACATGATTCTCCTTGCAGGTTTCTTTTACATTACAGAAAATCACACTCTATTTAATGCCCATTAAATTGGCGCACTTCACAAGGCTTCTTTTGGTTCGTCTAAATATGTATTTGAACCGACAAAACCTTGGGTTCGTTTCTATCTTGGCCGTCGGAAATAACTAGAGACGGATGGATGCTTGACACGTGTTAAAAAACTTTTTGGAACGGTGGTGCCTTTATACACAGTTGGTTTGGTTTGCATTTGAAATTTTTCTTTGAACCCAGAGTCCCTTGGGTTTGTTTAAATCTTGGTCGTCGCCAATATGCATAAACGGTCGGATCCACGACATGTAGACATCAATATGGAACAGTGGCGTCTTCTAATAAAACCGCATTTCTGTATGAGATTCCGCCCACGTACCCATTATTTCCGCCGGCGTATACTCTATTTTCAATTACACCCTATCTCATCCGGCTTACCCCTTGATATTCCGGCGGCGTTTTCGATATTCCGACTACTCTACAATCCAACGGTGCACTCAATATGTTTGGAACACATGTTTAAACCCAGTAAATCCGGCAGCGTACTCTAGAATCCGGCGGCGTAGTTGATATCTTTGAACGATGGGTGTCTCTTAAATCCGGCGGCGTTCTCAGCCAAAAGAGACATGGGAAATAATAAAATATTCAATAGCGTCGTTGTTTTAAGCCAAAAGTGCCAAAAGAGACGTGAGAAATAATAAAATATTCAATAGCGTCACCGTTCTCTGAACCAAAAGAGATGTGTAAATAATAAAATTTTCAAACGTAGCCGTTCTCATCTAAAAGAGAAGTGAGAAATAATAAAATATACTTTAAAGATAATGATCCAAAAGAGAAGTGAAAAATAATAAAATATTACTTTAAAGATAATAATTGACGTTAGGTTGTGAATTTGTCAGGAAGGGCAACATACGAGGACTCTGATCATGTCAGAAGGGTATTGGGGTCTTTTTTCCACTAAATTTTGAAGAATCACCCATTGTTTATGATTGTTTTAAAAAGTACCCGAAACTTGCTCGAATCTATTGCATTCCGTACTTTTCTTTTTAATTTTTAAGGGCTAAGTGGGTGATTTTCTATGGAAACACTTTTTTCTTGAATTTCACTGTCATTTCCAACAAGGGAAATGATATCTGCGCCAAAGTGTTTCGATAACCAAAGTATTTATCGAAACACTTTGGCGCAGATATCATTTCCCTTCCAACAAACTTGGAAGAGTCTCTTTGAAATACGAGAAGTATTTCGTCGATATTTAATTGAGGATTTATTCAAGGGCCCTTCTCTAGCCCTTGCATCTATCATTCCTCTATTTACATTTATGGTTATAACTTATAGTAGTATTTGCAAAGATTACGTTTATATGGTAGTAACAAATGACAACTGATTTTGGCACTATCAAGTTTTGCTAATTGCAGTAACTCAACTTGTCTTCTTTTTTTCCTAATTGGCCTGTCTTTTATATTTTAATTGGGCTTGTGCGGTTGTGCATTTGACAGCTTATTAAAAAATAAAAGACAATTTGAGTTTGTGTCACTATTAAAATATGGTAGTGCCAAGTTTTCACATTATAAAAATGGTTGCCCTTATTACTTTATTACCATACAAATTTAGGGAGATGATAAATTCGCACCCGTGTAGGATACTTGGCAACCCTTTCAACTTGAACTGTGGCATACTTAAAGCATTTTTCCGTCAAATCACGTTATAAGGGGTGTGAAGAAAAATCCTACAGGGATGCAAATTTATATCTTGAAGAGACTTGTTTTGAAGGAAATATGGGGATTGATTCTCAAGGTGCCCTGTGTGGACTTTTCTAGAAAAGTTTGGAAAGGAAAATATTTTTAAAATTTCTGAGTAGAGGCGGATACCTTAACTTGGAATCTTGTGGATTTCCTTGATGAAGAAGGATCATAAAGTTTTCAATGGAATTAAAAAGTGTGAAATGCCGTAGAAGCGGAGCATATAATCTAAATCTAATCCAATAGATGTGGACAGACGCATTGGCTATAGCCTCCTAAGATGCCTTTGTTTAATCAAGAATCAGAGGCTGCTGCCATTATGATTTAGACAGGGGAATGAAAAAGGAATACACACACATGAGATGAGATTCTATGAGATCCATCAAGCTTGGATTGTGGACATTGTACACCTCCCACTGTCTCTCACTTTAGACAAAAGCTTATGACTTTGGTATCAGACTCCACTCATTTTCGCCACTAAAAAGTGCCAATTAGTGGGACCACAAGATTTTGTAAGTAGGCCAAGAAGTGGTTTGTGGGTCACCCATATGTCACATGTCAAGAGCCAATTTGTTATGGTGCCAAGACCCTAATTTTATAGTGCCAATATAAACTTGCACCTTTTGCACCGGCTCGAATCTATGCAGACAAGAATAAAGTAGATTCCTATTTCCAAAAAGACCAAAGCATAATCGTATGTTATCACAACACCTTTACTAATTCCACATGTAAAATCATTGCAACCATCGTATGTTATCACAAGACCTTTACTAATTCCACATGTAAAATCATTGCAACCATGAAATATCTCATGACGAATTTCTTTTATCCCTTTAGAAGCAAGTAATAGCAATCTTAATCTTTGTACTTGATTAGGGTTCTCCTAAGAGAAGCTAAAGCAGTGATTCTTGTAGGCCTTAATCTTACTGATAGTACGTATGTTCGACTTGCTTAGGGTTCCCCCAAGAGAAGCTAAAGAAGTGATTCTTGTAGTCTTAAGCTAAGGGATAGTACGTATGTTCGTCCTGGGACCAGGAAACTGCGGGTCATCTCAGATGGTCCACCAGATCAAAGGTCCCAGTTACACACATCTGGCCACATGGGACCCAGAATCAATCTTGGTTGATTCTAGCAGTGATTGTCCACACATTTGGATGCTTTTGACAGCAGCTAGGGTATTGAAACATAAATCCAAGTCCCTATCTGGAACAATGTAATTATATTTGCTATAATAACAGATAAAAACTAATCCTGAACTGCTCAGGATTAGTTTCTAAATTACTACGGAGCAATTACTAGATAGATTACAGTACCATGTCCATATCGGTGTGGGACGAGGTGAATTATTTGATAAGAATGCATCTTATCGGGCATCCCTCAGCGCCACGTAACCTCAAAGGTAAGCAATGCAAAGAGTATATCCCTGGCTTTATGTTATCCAGTTTAAGACCCTCCACCACGATGATTTCCTGAAACATTTTAGCAGGGCTAACAATGAATCATCAAATGAGATGTGCAGGGAAGGAGAATCGAGTGAGAAATCAACCTTTAACAGAACCTATCTTGTGTGCCTCAAAACGGTGAGGTTCAATTTACTGGGAAGAAAGTGTCTTACCCTATTTTCAAGAAGAACCAGATGAGTAGAAATCAAATGGTCAAATGCACCAACAGATAAGTAATCAATTCCTACATATCACAGAGAAGAACTGCATTAGGAGCAACACGACGCTAAGAGTAATCATCACAGATGCGAAATTAGAAAATTGTAGGAAGAATCACAGCAAAGAAACTAGTAAAACAGTACTATCACACATCATCCATGAAAAGAAGAAAAATAATAAATGTTGTATATAATGTTCTGGAAATGGACAAAAAAGATAAACAAAAAGGAGCGGGAGCTGTTGTTAATAGTCCAAGTGCATGTACACAAGGAGCAATGCTTCTGAATCCAATATGAACATGCTGAATATGTATAGTTAGTTGATACGTGTGTATCTTTCGTAAGAGGTTGTGTTAGCCAATTTAGTAGGAACAGGCAAGAGTCGTGATAGGAGTTACAAAAATAAATGCCACAAACAATGAGTTGCTTTGAAAAAGAGAACCCATTGTGACACAAAAGAACTGTGGATCTTACATGAGTCAGATAAATTATTAAGTATATGTCCAAGAATATCAGATAAATTATTAAGTATACGTCCAAGAATATAATTTCCAAAGAAATATCCACTACATTCGTCATTTGTCCTCTTTACCTTTGACATAGGGCAGTTGGACTGTCATCAGAAACTTGTTCCACTGATGGAAATCTACCAAATGAGGAGGATACTAGTTTCCCATTTATGCATTTTTTTCCCCATATTATTTCTACGATAAACAGCCACAAGATCTGCATCAGTATTTTGATGCAGTCTATGGGCAAAAATCATTCCTGAAATTCTGTGTCACAATACCATAATTCACATCTTTGACCATTTCTTGATTTTATGAATTAAACTTATGAAGAAATGGACTTAAGAACCGAAATAAAGAGGCTGCTGATGAAAAACACAAGCATTAAGATGTAGAGGGACAAACAATGGTGGCTTGATGAATGATGTAATCCTCGAGTGGCGGATAAAAATTGGCTTGTAGGAAAAAATTTCATATTTTTTCATATGAATATGTAATCCTCTTGAGCCATAATATTTTTTCATATACATTGTATGTTGGAACTTGTAAGAAAAATTGTTCAATCTTATTAATGGATGGAATTGTGAAAATATTGTTTCGTAGCTCATTTTTGACAAGCTAGATGAGAGGCATTTTACATACAAAGATTGAAGAGTCCAACAATCAATTCTTTTTCACGATTTAGTGGCAAGGAAGATTTGACTACAGTTCTTGGCTGGTATGGTTCGCGTTTGGCATTCCAAGCTTCTCTATGACTCATTTTGGAGGAATGGAGATGCCATCCCCATCAAGAGAGAGGTCGTGTTGTATTGAAAATGACCCCGGTTACGGTCACATGGGTCCAAATGAAAGAAGAAACCCAAAAAAAAAAAAATTGATGAGCCTCTTCGACAAGGAAGAATATCACTAAGATTGAAATCTTGATCTCTCTTGGATGTCAGTGCCTAATGAATTTTAGGGCTTCCGGCCCAAAATCTCATTAGGAAATTGAATGTGATTATTTTTCAATGAAAACTTAAGAGGAAAAAGCTTCACCAATATCTACAAAATTAAGAAACTTTGTAGGCCAGCTCTGATACCAAATTTGATGCAGTATAAGCCTGCAAAAGAGGTGCCTTGCAATGTTTTCAAGTTTATCAACTGGTTCAACCAACAATCAGCTCTCAGTTGGGAGCTTGCACAGTCACTGTGATAAAAAAGCTATTGTGCCCAGTGAGCAGCTGTTTGTGGTGTTTTGGTTTCAAGAAGGCCTCCAAAGCTCCAAATAGATTGTATGATTTGAGATTCTACATCACTTGTCCTGTAAGGAGCAGTATTCAACATCAATAGTCCATAACTGGAACAGTGCTCTACAAGACAAGGAGGGTTCAGGTTCTGCTAAACGACACTCAAATTTGTGCTCAAGTCAGGCCACTAAACAGCCATTCAACTAGCTGTGACCAAAAATCAGTGTCTCTGTGCAACTGTTTTCCAGTCCATAAACTTGAGAGCTTCACATTGACTGTTAAAAGTTAAAACCTCATATTTCGTATCAATTTGGTAACTCACGTACGAAGTCCAGATTGAAATTGAACTCGATCACAAAGGCCAGCTATATATTGAATTCGTTCTAATAAAAGCAAAACCAGAAAATAGTAGAATTTGATGGTGGCTATAGAAGAATTCTGCAACAACAATTAATTTGCAACAGCCAAATTCCATTCTTCCAGGTCCAGAATTTGTGAGATTCAAGCTTTGAGTATAGAACTTGTCAGCTGCACTCCAGTTCTGAGAAAGTAACTGAATGAATTCAGATCTGATGCTAAGTAGTACGGCTACAACCAAAATAACCCAAGCATGATGGCACTACAGCCTTCTTGAAGGATTTGGCTAGATCCAATATAGAACACACCAATATCTCTTGGATTTCATGATAATCTACTCCAAATCACTGCTAACAGCCACAGATCTTAAGAGCTGATCTGAGAATTCCTCAAGTGATTATCACAGATCTGCAGAAAATCACTCGAGAATTCCTCCAGTGATTATCACAGATCTGAAAATTTCCTTTCATTCTGATTGATATACAATTAAATGGCTCTTTTCAGTTATCCCAAATTGCAGGACGATGGGGAAGGGGAGGGGCTGGTTTAATTTGAGCATGACTACTAAAAGAATTTCAGTGAGAGCAATATATAGCTTTCAAGGACCGAACAAGCTCATCTTTGTATCCTACGATGGGTACCAAGATGTTCACCAACTCACTGTAAGGAGTGAGGAATCCATCTAAAGGCATACATGCAGATGTCTTGTATTCTGGCATTATTCAATACCCTGAAGGACTAATGTGCACGGCGCAAGCGGTGCCCCAAAAAGAAATTTTAATTTTTGGTTACTCGCTAAAGGGCATTTCGGTAATTTTCTTCGTTTAGTGGCATTGATATATAAGCCACATGTTAGGGCTACATTTGCAAGGTTTTCTTTGTGATTTCTTAGCCGAGAAGGAGAATTTTGTAACTCTAAACCAAAATAATGAAACTCTTCTCCCGTGGACGTACGCACACTGCCGAACCATGTAAATCTTGTGTTCTTGTTTTTGTGTGATTGTGTTTCTCTCATTTTAATCTGACGTTTTGCTACACTTTATGTGTGATCCTATTTGAGAAGGTATTTCTCGGTTTTCTACACAACTAGAAAATACTTCACGTAGTAGAAAGCACCACATTGCCCAAGGTTTGAAGAAAACCAAGAAGTAATCAAACCTAGTAGAAGATTCAATTTTCATCCAAAAAAATATTGAAAATTGGTTAGCAAGAACAGACCATCTAAACTACTTATATAGCCCAAAAACTATCTTTTGCCTATCTCGAACAACAAAAGTTTCTAGAAATTGCTTTCTAGGCATTCCAAACCAATAGCATTTTGGCCACCATATGATCGTTTTTTATATATAGTATGCGATATATAGACACACTGATTGTCAATCAAGGTATTGATTCTCCAATACTATTTCCCTAATAAAGAGAAATCAATAACAGGCAAATTCAATCCCTAAGCCAACATCATTCTCAGAATCATAAATATCTTCTCAACTAAGGAGCTTTATTATATTAAGGACTACTCTCCAAGAAAACCACATAATTGTAGAATATAGTCGTGAGCTAAAGATAATTACAACATTGCCCATTTCATGCTTCTCTAGATTTGGGCATTGAAATAGTCTGCGGTATTATCACCTACTTGGAATCTTGTTATCCCATTACAATAGAACGATTTTTTTAAGAAAGAACATAGTAAATCATCTGAAGTTACTTTGTCAGAATTCAATAAAATCACCAACTCGTCATGGTCAAATGAAATGAAAATTATCCATTAGGAAGACATCTTGGAGCTAAATCGATTAAACTACAGAAGACACTAACCTCTATTAGATCATGTAAATGCTTTTCATTAATTAACAATCAAAATAGGCCACTTACCAACAAGCTTGATGTCAGTGTTTTCTACCAACCATTGTGCTCCATCCTTCATAAATCCAACGTAGGTTGAATCAAATTCTTGTTTCCACATAAGTTGCCTGTCAAGACAATATTTTTACTCCCAAATTTCAATAGTATCATGTGCATCTCACACTTATTCAACCCAACACTGCAGAATAAAATGCATTTTAACAGTGATTGCATTTTTGAAATCTAAACCATTTCAACTTGGCGAGTCACCATGCACATTAAAATGTATTCCAACATGTTTAGGTATGAAAAATGTTTACTCCCACGAAAGTTATTCATCACATAGTGCATCTCATTCTATTTTTTTTCTTTTTTTTGAATGGTACATAATGCATCTCATTCTTAATCATCTAATGATTACACAGGGTTTTACTTTTATTAGAGAATAAAATCAAATCGTAGATTGATTGGGGTGGATTTTAGATTGATTGGGTTGGATTTTAGATTGATTTGATTAGGTGGTAGATTAAGGAAGAAGGCTAGATTAAGTAAAAAGATTAGATTAGGATTATCTCCCAAATCATGTCATATCTCTTTCTATGTTTATCTTCTTTAGTGTTCTCTATATAAACACTCATTGGACTTGATTGTAATGCATCCAAGAATAATAGAAATTTTATATTCTCTAAATTTAACATGGTATCAGAGCCAAAGGTCTCGAGTTCAAACCTCCCAATAGCAAAAATCCACATGCGATGGTCGGCCCAAAGTGGGACCACATGTGCCACGTGTTTGCCAAGTAGGCCACACGTGCGGGGGAGTGTTAAGGTATAAAAGATAAATAACGCCTTTCTCCAACAGCTTAAGCTATTGGAGAAGTTGGTTAGTTAACATGGTATCAGAGCCAACGACCTTGGCTTGACCTCTCCACAAGTGCTTCCGTTCTCCGGCAGACAGCCGATCGGCCGTCCGTCCGAACCAACATTGATCCCCTTAGCCTAGATCTTGCTCCTCTTTCTCTTTTTTTTCCCTCGTCTTGCATTCATCCAACGTATCCCTCTTTCCTTATTCCCTGCCATTTTAGTTTTGCTTCCTCCACTCATGTAGAAACAACAAGAAGATCCAAAGTTGAAGAAGGTTTATCTTTTGATGCTGCCCAACTCATCTTATGCAAAAAAAAAAAGGTGTATCCCCAATGTGATATTTTCACACCCCTTCCTCTTGTTCAAAGTGAAATCACCCCCAATATTTGATATCCACCTCATCATTTTCCTTCCATTGGAACAACTGTCAATGTCATTTTTGTTCTACAATTGCTATTTGCTATCAAAAGCCACTAGTTGTCTATTCTCTTTATCTTCTCTTCATTTTCATTCTCTTTATCTTTCAACTTCTATTTTCAATCTTTGATTTTCTATTTCAGTTGAGGTGCCTTTTTTCAAGGTGCGTGCCTAAAATAGTCGCTCTACTCAGTTGAGGGGCCTCGATTCCTTGAGGTTCGTGCCTGAGAGAGTCAATTTCCATGAGTATCGGTACTTGCCGACCCATGATGCCTTGCCCATCAAGGCCCCTTCTCAACCATCGAGGCACCATTTTGCCTATCGAGGCTTTGGTCCATTGTGACCAATTTCCAGAAGGTCCGGTATTCAAAACCGGCCTAAAGACTGGCCCATTCCGGCTTGAGTCCAATTCGGTTCTTTGAGGCTCTGCGCGCCTCATCTTTCATGCGACACATTCTTCAACAACAGGCGGCAATTCATCTTCAGCAATATCAACAACAGGCAGACATCAATCGTAACAGTGTGCATCAAAAAAAAATTTGCATTTCTTTTGGGGATATCTATTGTAATCAAACGTATATCCATTTCCAATCCATATACGTTTGAGGGGGCATATTAGAGAATAAAATCAAATCGTTGATTGATTGGGGTGTATTTTAGATTGATTGGGTTGGATTTTAGATTGATTTGATTAGGTGGTAGATTAAGGAAGAAGGCTAGATTAAGTAACAAGATTAGATTAGGATTATCTCCCAAATCATGTCATATCTCTATCTATGTTTATCTTCTTTAGTGTTCTCTATATAAACACTCATTGGGCTTGATTGTAATGCATCCAAGAATAATAGAAATTTTCTATTCTCTAAATTTAACAACTTTCTAATTAGAAAATCTGCCCCAACAATAAAATAATTTCAATCAAAGAAAAAGGAAAGCAATCATTTACAGGTGCTTATGCAAGATATTTTACAATTTATAAATGGCTCCCATATTTATGACCATCAACAGAAAAGTAAACTTATGATAGTTTAAAGAAAAATAAATTGAATCTTGTCAGCCTTTCAGAATAGCTATTAAACATCTGATGATGCCTTCCAAGTTACAACTGCGTAGAACATGGACTGTAATGAGGTGAAATTAAGGAAATAGTCAACGGGATGTACCTATCAGTGTTTAATGTTCTGAAGAGAACACGACGTACTCCTTTGGGAATATTCAAAGACTGCATAACTTCAGCTGTAAGAGAAGGAAATTGTTATCGGTTATATATCGCAATAGTGATGGTTAGAGCAGACTAAATTCCCTCTCTGGCATTAACACTGGATTTTAAAATGGCATCATTCATTCATAAAATCCCCAACTATGTACTATGAGTCCATCCTAGGGACAGAAGAAATACTGAAGATTCTGAGTGTGAAATACATTTTTGTATGTATTAACATGCCAGGTGATTAAATACCATTGTGAAATACGGAGTCCCTATTTTATAGTTTTTGTAGAACATAAAGCATAGTGAGTATTGTAGTTTTGCAACCCTAATCCCTCAAAAGTGATCAGAGTACGTTGGTGATGCTAACCACAAAGTACAAATAAGCATTACATTAAATGGAAATCATGGAAATATATTCAAATGAGATTTTACTGAAGTAAACAACTACATTGTAAACAGGCATAGGAACAACTAAATCATACAACTTCTTTTTTGAACTCTTACAAGATTCCACCCAAAAAAGAGACTCCTAGATTCTTCTTTCCTTGGAGAAATTTCCTCAGTTAATCAAACCAAAAGTTCTTGAGATCAATGGGGAACATGAACAGCTTATTGAAAGTTGAAACATTGATTACATCAACCAAAGAAACAATTTGAAGATAAATTGGGATCATAACTTCTACATCCATAGGTGAGACTACTCGTATATTTGCAGGTGTTATGGCTAAGAAATCGACCAGCGAAATTACTTGTAGGGTGATAGGCACTCGTTGATTTGTTAACATCGCGACGCTGAAATTAATTAGAGCCATCTAGAAATCGATGAAAGAATCAACTAGACGGTTGATTGGAGAAATGATTCTAAGATAAAATAGTTGCAAAATTGAAAATTCGTTGGTGTGATGACTTTAGTTTTATCCACGGCGAAATAAAAGAAAAGAGTTTGAGTAGAGACCCTTAAAGGAAGACTTTCTTTGTGAAAATAGAAGGTTTCTACCTAGAAGATTTGAAAGAAGATCCACGAGAAGGAATGGAGTAGTGTTCTTTTTTGAAGGAGGTTTTGCTATCATCAAAGAGGAAGTCTTCTTCCTCTGCCGGAAGAGAGGATCTCCTACTTTAAGAAATATTCCAAAATCAAAGAAAGGAAATGCTTAAGGAATTTTACCTGCCTTCTCTTTTTTCTCATCTCACATCTTTGTTTAATCTTTCATGAGTTACCACCATTTATAGGGAGGCTTTTAACGTTATTGTGAAACTACCATCACTTTCCCCTCGTAAGTGTCCTGTTTAGATCAGTCTATTCTTTCATGTGAAGTTATGTCAACTTGCACACTTCCCCCTCTTATTTCTTGAACTTGAGTTGTAGGGGAAATGAGGAAGTGGGGTGTTTTCTTAACCAACTTCATTTCATGAATTTTTTTACCTGCAGATTTTTATGTGGAGTGTTAACTAACATCTTTTTGTGAATTTTTTTAAATTTGGATATCTAACAACCAACTTCTTTTCGCTTTGGATTTTTATCTAAAAGATCATTTTTCTTGTTACAATTTACCTTTTGGATCCAAGAGGGATTTAAAATCCCCTTTATTTTAAATCTAAAAAGTCATGTATGTAGCAGACAGTGTTTCAAAATGCGGATGGAGGCCAAAATGCGGCCAAAGCAAATCCTAGTCGACTTGACATGGCACGAGCACACAGTCGTAACTTAAGAGAGTCAAAAGTGTTTTGATTGATTTGGTAGGGAAAACTAGGAATCGGCAAGAACGGCCAAGATAAAAGGGAGTCAACTCATGCGGGTCAACAACTGACTTGGGGAGTTTTGAAACGAAGTTGTGGATGATCATATGGACTTTAGGTTTTACGGTCATTCAATTTTATTCTTTTTATTTATTTATAGAAATATAAATATTCAAAATTCAAAATCAAAACTTGGTAACTATGGTACAAAGCTTTAACTTGTAGATCAAGCAACTTAAACATAACCTCTAGCAATTTGTTTCATTGAAGGATGACACATATAGAGGTGTATCTTCCCTATTGAAGAGAGAAAGTGACAATGCAAGGTGATATGCAATTTGTACATCAAGTTTGAACATCAATTGCAGATGAAGTCAAAAGGTCACTTTAGAAATATGCTTACATAGGCCATCGGTCATACTATTTTAGGAATAATAGTGGGCAAGGTTGGTATTGGATATTCATGTACCAACTTAATGGGAACTGCCGATTTTTATTTTTATTTTTATTTTATATTTTGTAACCCTAGTGTGTTTATTATCTAGGGGCAACTAGTGTAATCATATCTCCCTAATTCCTTGCAATAAAAAGTTCGCATGAGGGGTGATTTAAATTCTCTATCACCTAATAGACTCTCTTCTCACATTTTTAACACACATCAGTAAGCAAATAATTGATGGTGGTTTCATATTGTTGACAATTATACCCAGATACATATATGGATATGGCTGCAAACACAAGAACGGAGAAAAGAATTGGCATTTTCCAAAATGTATGGCATTGATACAGATACGAGCATCCCATACCAGGAGATGAGGCACAAGAGGTTTGTAATAGAATGTCATAAAACTTAACTAAACTTAGAAGATGAAATTGATAATAAATTTAAAATAAGACATATAAGACTCACTCAAAACATATAAGACTCACTCAAATTTATAAGCGCATACACAACACTACCAAACAAAAAGCATGATAGTAAATTCGAATAGAGTGACAAATCATTGAAAGTACCAACAAAAGTACTAGCCATTAAGTATCTAGTACGAATATCGATATCCTTTCGGACACGATATGTGGGGCCTCCACAAGTACCTCGATATAATAGAATGTAAAGCTAACTATTGGGACATGAGGAATAGCTAAGAATGGTTACATGATCAAAATCCAAAATTGTTTAAATCTTGAGGCTCCGCAATAGACAGTAAAAGCCCTTGATTGAAAGAATACAGAGCAAAGAAAACTAAAATCATACATTCTCAATGAATATAGAAGAGTTAATTTAGAAGTAGTACTTACCAGTTATGTTCTTATCTCTTGGAACATCCACTAACAATGCTTGACCTATTAAAATATTCATAGAAAATGGTCAGTGGTATTAAATATAAGAAACTATATGATTTCTCATAGTCATGATAGAACTGAAAAGGGAAGTAAAAGGTATGGCACAAATATTAAATTAAAGCGACGGGAAAAACTTATAAGTGCAAGTGCAGTCAGCAAAATGAGACAATTTATTTAGGTAAATGATATCAGTACAACCATGTTTTGATATTTGCAGTAACTCATCTTGACTTTTATTATTTAAAGAGCTGTCAAAGTTATTACAGTTCCCAAAAAGCGCTCTCACTAGCAAATTAAAAACGAAAAGACAAGCTGGGTTTGTGCAATCATTAAAATAAGGTTGTGCTGATATTACTTCCCTTTATTTAATGCTTAGTAAACAGTTACTTCCTACAGGGTTTACCAGGAAAGACTCTCTAGGTGAGTTGCATAAAGAGAATTTTTTGCAATACTGCTTTCAAGTGAAATCAATGGGTTGAGATTTCTGTTTAAGGTGTTCATTGATTTCTATAAACAACAAAATGAATTGAGTTGTGTTAAAATAAACCGAATTAGTTACTGTAAAATATGATGATGTTCCTTATCTGCATGTCGATTCACAAACATTGAGCATGTCAGCCTCGAGTCTAAAGCATTAACTATACTAGTCCTAAAAACAAAATCAGTAGATTGAAGCATTATCAAACTCTATGATATTTGATACTTGTATGGGGCCCAAGTATCGTGTCAAAATATCACAGCATGACAATGAAACTGGGAGGGAATGCAACATAATACGATCATATTTCAAATGTAGGAGGCCTAGTTAAACTATCATACCCTCTTGCCAAATATGCCGCACTACGATGGTATCATGATTTCGAAATTATATTGACACTTTTTTACTTCTATGCATTTGGTGATGTGCCTCATGGTATGGGAAAACATATGCCTTTTCTATCCTCTCTTTTTTTTCTTTGAATGGTAATTGCATTGTATCTACGTCCTAGATTTCAATGAATCATGTCTTCACCCCTTGTATTTGCGTCCATGTTTGTATCTCCATCTAAACATTGCAGGCTAAAACTAAAAATTAGTTGAATCTGTTGAGAAGAGCCTCAATTGATAGTTGGAAGGAAGTCTATTTACTATTTTCAATAAGTGTGTACTTACTAAAAATAGTAAGTCCATCTTTACCAAAAATAAATCCATAATAAAAATAGAAATGAACATAATCTTATCAAGTCACAAATATAATAATAAAATAAGGATAATCTGCTCTCAAGTGAGCTGGATCACATCAAATGGGAAGTCTCTTCTCCCTATGGGTATGATACCGTTCGGATCGACGATCGCAATTCTTAGGGTTGTGGAAAAAAAACACAAGAAGTAGAACTCTTGCTAAATGCTTAGAAAAGCTTTATTTTTTTAACCAAAAACTACCATCCCCTCTTTGCTCATTCTCATTGATATATTTGGAGATACAAGAAGTAAATGAGATACATGGGAAATGACTTACCAATAACTTCTATACCTATTCCCAATACCCTATAATAACTTCTAGGACAATTTTCATGACAATACCATTTCCTAAGTAGTCAAAATACAAACCCAATAAGTCTTAACAAAGTCCCTATAAATCATTAAAGAAAGACTTAACTAACACATACTAAAAACTAGACATAGTAATTGCTTATCTAAATTCCCATGCAAAACCCAAGACCAAGTCAAACCACATAGATGTGCCACATGGATGACAAATGGTATTATCCTACGGTGCCACTTGGATATGCCACTGCATCATTCTCCCCCGGTTGAACGTCAACTCGTCTCTGAGTTGACCGAGTTATTTTCATGGTATGTGATAAGATCAGAAACATAGAAACTAGCTGAAACACCGTAATCACTAGGTAATTCAATCTTGAACGCATTATCTCCAATTTTCTTTAGCACTCGAAAAGGACCATCCGCACGATCTTGAAGCTTGCCAAACTTCCCGGGTGGAAAACGCTCTTTGCGAAGATGAATCCATACAAGATCTCCTTCATTGATATCAATCTTTCTCCTATGCTTGTCTGCCCGTGCCTTATAGTTTTGGGTATTCTTTTCAATATTAGATCGAACTCTTTCATGAATTTTCTTAATCTCCTTTGTTCTTGCCTCCGCATCGCCGCTCAACTTAGTAGTAATAGGAAGAGGAACTAAATCAAGAGGACCTTGAGGATTACACCATATACTACCTCAAAAGGACTAGCACCGGAGTTGTGGCTAGTGGAGCGATTATATGCAAATTCGGCTTGTGCAAGAACAAGATCCCATTGCTTCTTATTTCCTCCTACATACCTCCGAATGAGGTTGCCAAGAGTTCGATTGATCACCTCCGTCTGACCATCGGTTTGAGGATGGTGAGAAGAACTAAATTGGAGTTTAGTCCCCATCTTTGCCCATAACGTTCTCCAAAAATGACCAACAAATTTTGGATCCCTATCCGATGTGAAAGTCTTTGGAATACCATGCAACTTAACAATTTCTCGGAAGTAGAGATCGGCCACTTTGGATGGCATCATAAGTCTTTTCACATGCCACAAAATGCGCCATCTTGGAGAAACGATCAACAACCACCATGACCGAATCGTGAGCCTCTTTAATGATGGCTTGCCGTAGAGAGCATTTTGGAATGCACACAAGGCTTCCTTTGAACAAATAACCTTCATGAATTGAGCAGTCCTCGCAAGGACCTTCTTTGCATCAGGACCAAATATTGCTAAAGTTTATATCCTCAACATAAAGATCCTTGATGAAGTCGAAACCCATGACCCTAACTTCAAGAGTGGAGAGAAGAGTGTGCCTTCGCGTAAGAGCGTCTGCCACTTGATTTTGACTACCGGCCTTGTGACGGATGATGAAATTAAAAGATTGAATAAACTCCACCCACTTAGCATGTTGAACGCTTAATTGTGTTGACCTAAAGAAAGCAATAGGCCGTCCTTCTTGACTAAGAACCACACCAATACCCACATTGGAGCCATCACAATCCACTTCAAAAATCTTATCAAAATCGGGGAGAGCAAGTAAAGGAGCTTCCGTCATCAACTTCTTGATAAGTTCAAAGCTATCTTGGGCTTCTTCAGTCCATTGAAAAGTTCCGCCTTTGAGACAATCTGTGATAGGAGCCATCACAGAACTAAAATGCAGAATGAACCTCCTGTAGAAAGTTGCCAAACCATGAAAACTTCGGATTTCATGGATGTTGCGCGGTACCGACCAACTTGTAATAGCTTCCACCTTTTTGGGATCAACCATAATGCCTTCAATTGAGATCACATAGCCTAAAAAGATGAGGCTATTGGTCAAGAACTCACACTTTGAAAGATTGACATATAGCTTCTCCTCTCGAAGTGTAGCGAAAATTTGCCGAATATGGTCCAAATGCTCTTCTTGACTCTTACTATAAATGAGAATGTCATCAAAATAAACCACAACAAATTTACCGATATAAGGCTTGAAGACTTGATTCATAAGACGCATGAAAGTACTTGGAGCATTTGAAAGTCCAAATGGCATAACAAGCCATTCATATAATCCATCACGAGTTTTAAATGCCGTCTTCCATTCATCTCCGGGACTCATGCGGATTTGATGATAGCCACTTCTAAGATCCAACTTTGAGAAGACTTGAGAACCGGCAAGTTGGTCAAGCATATCTTCAAGTCTTGGAATAGGAAAACGATATTTGATGGTGATCTTGTTTACCGCTCTACTATCGATGCACATCCTCCAAGAGCCATCTTTTTTTGGAACAAGTAAGGCGGGGACGGCACATGGACTCATGCTTTCGTGTGACATTCCTTTGGTGATGAATTCATTAACTTGCCGTTGAAGTTCCTCATGTTCTTTTGGACTCATTCGGTAAGCCGCCTTGTTTGGAAGAGTAGAGCCTGGAACAAAATCTATACAATGTTGGATGCTTCTCATAGGAGGTAGACCGGGAGGAATTTCACTAGGTACAACTTCTTGAAATTCCTCAAGGATTGGTGCAAGCTCCGTAGGGAAAGAATCATGCTCCTCATTAACTTCAACAACGAGTAGAGCATAGGACATGCCATTTTCCTTGGTCTCTTGATCAAAATCGGTTTTGGAAAGAAAAAAGTTACTCCCCCTTGTCGGGTTTGAGTCCCTTTTCCATTCTAGAAGGAGCCAAAGTCACCTTAACTCCATCCTTAACAAAAGAATAGGTGTTCTTGAAACCATCATGGATGACTTTGCAATCAAACTCCCAAGGACGCCCCAAAAGTAAATGACAAGCATCCATAGGTAGCACATCACACCAAATTTCATCTTTATATTTAGTACCAATTGAGAAAGGAACAAGGCAACGTTTAGACACCTTTACCTCATTTTCATGATTAATCTAAGAAAGGGAGTAAGGATGAGGTTCGGTCTTGAGGTTCAATTTCTCCATCATCACCGTTGCGACAATATTTTCACAACTACCCGGATCGATGATAACATTGCAAACCTTGCAATGAGACGTACAACAGGTGTGAAAAATATTGTGGCGAAGCCAATCATTGTCTTCTTTAAAGCGGTCCATATTCATAGCTCTTCGGACTATAAGGAGCTCGCCTTGATCACTATGGACGACATCCTCTTCATCTTCTTGAGGATCGCTTGTCGGTTCTTCATCTTCGTTCTCTTGTATTTCACCATTCACAAGAGTGACAACTTTGCGATTGGGGGCACTCGGATGCAATATGACCATATCCTTGGCATTTGAAGCATTGGATTGACGAAGGATTAGGCCGTTTATAAGTCGGAGCCGCATCACGCTTGGGCGGTCGAGAGACATTATTAGAGGGATGAGAATAAGACGTACTCCCCCGGTTAGGAGTAGACTCATGACCTAAATTTTGAGTTCTAAAAGAACTCGTTGGCCCTTGATCTCGTCGTAGCCGGTATTGTTTTTCCACTTTTCTTGCCAAGCGATGAACATCATTGAAAGACCAATAAGGTTGGAGTTGCACCTTTTCTTTAATGTCATGCCTCAACCCTCCTAGATAACGGGCAATAGTTTGTTCTTCGGGTTCGGCAACTCCACATCGCACAATCTTATTGTCATACTCTTCCGTATATTCATCAACGGAACGAGTCTCTTGTTGGAATTGGTACATATCCACAGAAGCATCTTGTAGATAATTTTCTGGTAAATATTTCTTACGAAGCTCTTTCTTCATTTTCTCCCAAGATCTGATTTTTGATTTTCCGGTCTTTTCTCAATGAAGCTTTAATCGTTCTCACCATATTGAAGCATGCTTGCGAAGTTTGATTGTCGCGATTTTCACTTTGTGCTCATCGGGAACTTCTTTATAATCAAAATCCGTTCAACCGTAGTAAGTCATTCTATGAAGATATCCGGTTGCATCTTTCCTTCAAACTCGGGAACCTCCACTTTAACATCGGTGAAACGTTGACGTAAACGGGGACGTCTCGAAGAATAACCGTCACTCTCTCCTTGGCGTTGGTGTGGCTGAGCGAAAGGGTTGACGTCCGACTCCGATTCATTGTTTTCCTCCACCTCATCTTGATGCTCTTGAAGAGCTAACCTCTCGGTGAGGGTTTGGACTTGACGCCTCAACTCCTCAATCTCGATATCACGAAGATCCCTCTCTCAATTAGGAGCCTCTCGTTCAATCAGACCTCGGCGACGTCTCTTGGCCATTGAAAAACTTGAACTAGTGCAAATTTCCCGTTGGTAAGCAATAGCGTAGGATCGTCTCACGATCTCCGTCGTAAGGTTACACCTAGATGCTCTGATACCACTTTGATACCGTTCGGATCGACGATCGCAATCCTTAGGGTTGTGAAAAAAAAAACACAAGAAGTAGAACTCTTGCTGAATGCTTAGAAAAGCTTTCATTTTTTAACCAAAAAATAGCATCCCCTCTTTGCTCATTCTCATTGATATATTTGGAGATACAAGAAGTAAATGAGATACATGGAAAATGACTTACCAATAACTTCTATACCTATTCTCAATACCCTATAATAACTTCTAGGACAATTTTCGTGACAATACCATTTCCTAAGTAGTCAAAATACAAACCCAATAAGTCTTAACAAAGTCTCTATAAATCATTAAAGAAAGACTTAACTAACACATACTAAAAACTAGACATAGTAATTGCTTATCTAAATTCCCATGCAAAACCCAAGACCAAGTCAAACCACATAGATGTGCCACATAGATGACAAATGGCATTATCCCACGGTGCCATTTGGATATGCCACTGCATCAAGGTGGTTGCCCCTCAAAGCAGGCGATCGCCCCTCAACACGGGCTCCGCCTTTCCACCGATGGAGAAAACCCAAACTTGATCTGATCTTTCTCCTATCCAAACTACTCTGGATAAACCCAGAACCTCCTCAAAAAAACATAGAGACAGGAAAGAGTCGCTACCACGTTGCAAAACTTCACCTTCAACGAGAATCAACAGTTTAACACTTTCTTGCCTGATTTGATCGCTCCAATAGCACAGATACCAATTATGTTTAAATGCCCACGAACGAGTCCGGGAAGATTTCTACTATGAGCAAGAAGTTACACTGGTTTTTCCCTGATCAATCATACAAAACCCTTACCTGTAATTGGCTTCTTCAATCTACCAACCTACTCTCAGGGTTTCCCACGCAAAAACTCCCTCTCTCAATTTCTCCTCCACACTACAGAAGGTATATTAGATTACCTCATATCTCTAGGTTTCCTAAACCTAAGCCTAACTAACTAGGGGACTAGAGATGGAACCCAGAACTTACATGGGAATCAAGATACTACATCCCAACAGAGCAAGTAAGCAAGAGAGGGGATCTGAGTCCAATACGGAGGACAATAAAAATGTCTGTCGATTGCTGAAGTTTGCTCTTTACTAGCCAGCCTTGTCTTATAGCAGCCCAGCCTGATACAAAAATCTAACGACAACATGGTCCCTGATTAAACTGTAATACTGAACATGTTCACACTCATCTAGGATCATGGTTTGGTGTATCATAGCCTCCTCTAAAATTGAGAATCAAAAATTTGTTTCTCACACTAGTTTTATGTGGTGATGAGATTGAGAGAATTTAAAGAGAAGGGGGGCATATGTAATATAAAGAGTATAAAATTGAAAAAAAAAATACCATTAAGAACTTCAAGGTCGAGGGTCTCGACGTCGAACCCGGCTTCAAAGTAGTGCTGGAAGAAATGGCCTGGTGCGTCAACGTGAGTGCCCGTATGGGCGCCCAACTTCATCTCGGACATGTTGGCGATGGAGCCATTCTTCATACTCATAGGGAGAGAGAGGAAGTGGCCTAGTCCTTGAGAAGACGTAAAAACAGGCAAGTCCTCTCTCAAGGCATGGGTGATGTCCAGAATCCTTCCTCCATCATACTCCTCCCTTCTCAACGGCACCACATGTTCTTCTTCTCCCCCACCCACTCCGCACCCGTTAGAGTCATCTCCGTAGGTAGACGATGGATGGGCATAAGGTAAGCCCACAACGAATGATAGCAACTGGGTATGAAAGAGTAGAGCAAGAAACCAAGTAGCCTTCATCGTTCTTATTACTTCCATGCTCAGCTAAAGCTGTACCCCTGGATTTGGGTATTGTCTGAGAGAGAGAGAGAGAGAGAGAGAGAGAGAGAGTATAAAATACAAAAAAACCAATGTGTTCTACTCCGTTGAAAATTCGTCCGAGTTACAATTTTTTTTAAGAAGAATGCTAGATTCACAGGCGCCCTCACAAAATAAGACGCAAAGGCCATCCCATTGGTCAAATACTATTAAAGATGGCGCCCGTGAATCTAGCATTCTTCATTTTTTAAGACCCCTTCGAATTTGGAACTATCCACTTGATAAGCCTTGCTTTGGATTTTCTATGGCCCAAAAATTATACCACTCAAACATTTTTGTAGAAATAATATGGAAGGTCACACAAGGAAGAAATATGTTTTTCCATGTGATATTTTCCTTATTATCAACTGAGAGTGTGAGGACCTAAGAAAGGGTGGAATAAAAGTTTCTATGGTCTCTATCGATGGACCACCACAATCTATTACTCGAGAAAGGTTTCATCGTAATCATCTTCGGCAGTGACAGCAAGATAGAATTGTTTCGAGGAGATTCTTCCCCTATTTACATAGCATGTGTGCTCGAAAAGATTAGGGAATTCTACTAATCTCGGTTGATTTCTATTAACTGTGCTTAGTCTAGATAATTATAATATAATCTAGTATTCTAATTTATTTAGGTTCCAACAATATGATGTAACAGTAAGATCTCTACACTCTAACAAGCCCCCTCAAACATATGTGATTGATAATTACAATAGAATATCATAATAAGAAAATAAAATTCCCACAAGAATTTTTGGTAATAAAAAAAGAATCCTCTAATTTGAAGTGCAGTGTCAAAGTTTGGCAATGAGTATCCCCTCATGCTGTTGCTGAATGGCAGCTGATGATGGTGATACTAATTGCTAAAGGTGTATGGGTCACAGAAGTTTTTATATAGTGCCCGACCGTGAGGTACCGTTAACTGCTAAAGGTTTATGTGTCACAAAAGTTTTTATATAGTGCCCGACCATGAGGTACAGTCAAAATGGTACCACCCTTGATATTTGATCCAACAGCAGCCCAAATCATAGTCTCAACGGCCTTAATGTGTAAGTTTTTATGGGTTAGTTTTGAATACTGATCTATAGAAATTGGTCACTGTGGACTCATGCCTAATCATCATGTCATATTTTAGATACCAATCCTCATGGAAATTAGAATTACTCTCTAAAGCATGCACTTCTAGCTTAAAAGAGTTTCTATTTCAAGCACACACCTTAAGTGAAGCACCTCAACTGAAATAAAAGTCAAAAGAATGAGAGATAAAGATAAGTAGATAAAGGAGCTACTGGTGACTACTGACGCCAACTATCAAAGACATTAAAAAAAGAAAGGAATATGCTAGCGTCCATCGCAGATAGTTTGTTGCATGTGAGACCAGCCACACAGGCTCACTTTACAGCAGCTTTTGTCTTCTTTCATGACGCAGCTCATCTGACATGCAACAGACCATCTGCCTAGCAAATCCCTAAAAAAAAGGCAAGGTGATTTTGAGGGGAAGAAAAATCGGAAAAGTAATAATAGATGAGGTGCCATAATCAATCTTTGGGGTGGTTATTTTACTAAAAGACAAAAAGGGGCACAAAGATTAAAATGTAAGAGGTGGTAATTTCTACATCTCATCAAGGAAAGAGTGAGGACAGTGGGGCATTAGATTTGAACCTTCTACCTTCTCATTCCTACTAGCTACTCGGTTTTTCTCCCCCAGCATCGCGTACAATCATGTTCGCATTAATCTGGGATCGTGGCCGGTGTATCAATAGTTATCATAGCCTCTAAAATTAAGGATCAGAAAATTTTGTTTGTCACTATTTAGTGGTGATGAGATTCAGAGCAATTCAAAAACAAAGACAGAATTGTCACATCAAGGTCTAGGGCATTGTCTGAGAGAGAGAGAGAGAGAGAGAGAGAGGAAGTCAAAAATATACAAAAGCCAAGGAGTTCTATTCCTTTCAAAATTCATCTCCGGATAAGCCAAGAGTAACAAATTTTTTGATACCCTTCGGCTTAGGACTCTTGCTCCTCCAATAGGGATTGGTCTGAACGATCCACTTGAGAGACCCTCCTTTGGATTTCTTATGGCCCAAAAATCGTACCACTGAGCCAAGAGTAACATATGAGGCTAGGTGATTTTGAGGGGAAGAAATATTGGAAAAGTAATAATAGACGAGAAAGTCTTCTATGTGAAGTTAGCTATGTAAAGTTAGCCATTGAACTAAGACAAATCCACCTTAATGCGGTAGTCGTGATCACAAGCGGTCACTTATGAAATGTGACCATGGGCATACTTTGGATGAAAGAAGTCGTGGGGCACCTCCTTACTAGAGGAATCCTCCTTAAGATATGAAACTCTAGGGCCAATGTGTGGAACTTGGCGTATAGCTTGAGAAGGTCGTCGCCGATCGCCCTCATTGATATGGAGTTACTAGCACTCAAGGGAATTCAACTGGCCAATTGCTACGCTATTTGATTACCGTTAGCGGATAGAGCATTAACATCTCTAATGTCATTGTTGCTTAATTTTCTTGTTCTCTCCGTGGGAAGTTGTGGAATGTAGTAAGGCTTGATACCATCTGGCGTAGTTTCTCTAAAGAAGAATGAATAATTTTTTCCTTCAATTTCAGCAAACAAAATATCAATAGTGCAAACAACCATTGCACATGGATACTCTAATTAAAACTCCCCCTAATCTGCCATTGATCTAATCCAATGGATGTTATGCAAACCCGACTCCTAACATGCAACAACTACACCTACTACCTATATATCCACTAGGGCTCTAACTACATGTAGGAGCTTTCTTCATGTTCTTGAAGTCCTTAAATGTCAAGGAGACCCTACCTATTGAGTTTCTTCTTCCTTTGGATTAGTTTGACTTAACATCCTTCTTATCCTCAGATACTAAGACGCAACTAGCATGGACCTCGTCATCCTTCCAATGACAAGCCCCCACTGGTGATATGTTTCATATTTATAAGGGATTTGCTAGCGTCCGTCACAGAAGGCATTTCGCAGATGGTCTGTTGCATGATCTGTTGCATCTGATAGAAGCCATAGAGGCTCACTTTTCAGCACATTTTGTCTTCATTCCCTCTATGGCTGCTGTCAGATGCAGCAGACTATCTGTGAAATGCCTTCTGCGATGGATGCTAGCAAATCCCTATTTATGAACATTTATGATATGAGGCTAATAAGTGTTAATTTCAATATAAGGATTCCCATAATTAGGAGTAACTGTTTACAACACTATCAAAGATGATGTAGATCAAGAGTAGCCGTTGCATTCTAGAGATAGGTTGCAAGTAACTACGCACATGGTAGTTTAAGAATAGTGTTTAACCAGTAACATGCCTCTCGCATCTCATTCATTTCTCATTTTATAGTTTCTACTTTGTCTTAGTTGAAAATTCGCTAGCCTACAACCTATGGCTAGGTTGGTCTGGGTGTGCACCAATAGAGAGCTGAGGCGAGCTATCTCTCAAGTTTGGGAGCCCCCTCGTAATGGATATCTCAAGTTAAATTTTGACTGATCAAGCTTGGGGAATTGTGGGCCGGTTGGAGTAGGAAGCCTTCTAAGGAATGAGAGTGATGATACTTTATGGGCGCTCTCTAGCCCTATTGGGGTCACGGACTCAAATGAGACGGAGATTAGAGCGATGCATCAAGGAATAAAGATGGTGGTGGAAGGCAATAGACTAGATAAGGTGATAGTGGAAGGATATTCCTCGAATGTGATAAGATAGTTGGAGGGAAGCTCGTCGTATCCTTGGCGGTTTGGAAGATGGATGGTTGAGGTATCGGATTGGATGGAGGGTTCATAAAATCTCCTATCATCATGTAAGGAGATCGGCTAATAGCGAGGCCGATAGGCTAGCAAGCGAAGGTGCTTCTAGGGCAGAGTGGGAAGTATTCTACTTCCTCCCCTTAGTGGGTTGTTGTTTTTGCTATGTTTCTTTGTTTTGTTGCTTATATTGTCTTGACCATCTCGATCGCCGGGTTTTTTTAGTTCTTTCATTTATTATTTTAATTCATTGCCATTAAAAAAAAATGATAAAGGTTAGTTGACCATTTGGTTTTTCTTTTCAATGAATTATATTTCTGTGAACCGATTTTCTAAACTGCATAATTTACCCTTCTCTCTCCCTTGTCTTAGGCTTCCCTTCTTTCATTGATGACCCTGCCTTTGTCTCTCTCTCTAGAGAGAGAATGAAGAATTGACTAGGAACCAGTGCCAACTGTATGGTGGGTCACAGCTGTAATTCATCCAATCACGTGATTACTGTTTGTATTCTTTCAGACGAAATAATAAATAAAAAACAAATAATTTCTTGAATTTGTGGAATAATCTAAGTCCATTGATCAAGTGGAACAAAAGAAACAATGAAAAGCTCCAAAAAATTACTTTAACTAGAGTAAATTTCAATGGGATGGGATTTGCTTGGCAATTTTGAGGAAAGCCATTTAGCTGCTGACTTTTGCAGGAGGTAACAGCCACCAGAGATGAATTAAAAGTGAGCCTGTGTGTCTGTTCTCTAATTCAAAAGTCAGCCCCAAAATTGCCTAACAAACGTGAATTACCCCATTCTTAAGTATGCTTAGATAATTAAATTTAAAAGGAATGCTTCGTAAGGACATGGCCACATTATAGTGCTATCCTTGTTACAACTTACAGGACATTGTAAATCAGCTTGCCAGAAGAAAACAGAACAGTTGGCTTGCAGAGCCTGCAGGGATGAGAAAGAGGCTTTATTTTTGCAACCCAATAAACAGATACGTATAAGAAAAATCAAGAGGTTTGTCCCTTTTGTTATCTCTCAACACTTTACAGCTACTTCATGGAGAAAAAAGTGGTAGAGAAGCACCATAGCGCCAAATTTTTTTTCAATTTTTTTTTTCATATTCCCCACTTACTTTCTTTGGCTTTTTGGCAAGTATTTATTTTGATTTCTTTAGTAAGAGGACTGAGTCAAAGGAAGCTGTAAAAAGGAGAACTTGCTTTCATATTATACCAAAATAATTGAGTGGGTCTAGAAGATCTATTTCCGTTGAAAAATACACAGGATGTGGACCAAATCACATCCCCACAAAATCAAAAGGCAACAAACACACACAATTCAAATCCTAATTTCTTGTCGGGACGAATAGACGCTGCCTTTCGTCTCTTCTCTTCGTCGTATCTCTACTGGGTTTTTCTTTTTATTTCTGCTCTTTTTCAGTCTTTCTGTTTTGAATTTTGGAGTTTTCTGCTTTTTTTTTTGTCTTCCTGTATTTATATTTTGGGTATTAAAAGTTGTTTTGCTAGGCTAGCTGGAGTTTAAAAAAAAGTGACATTACCGTAAAAGCAACGAAATCTTCTCGCGTGCTCAAACATTCTAAAGCAAAAGTTTCGAACTTCCCGGTATATCATAGCCTATGTCGGCCTCTTGGGAAGAAGCACATGGAAGGGGTATTGTTGGTGTTGTTTAGTAGACTAGAGAGTGTCTTGATAAGTGGAGATTTTTAGAAAAGGAAGATGGAGAGAGGTTTAAGAGATTTTAGAGCTCTTTGTACGAGGTCAAACCCAGTAAAGTCTAAGAAAATCAAGCCCCAATGGCCGACAAGCTTATTCCACCCTTCACATGCAAAACACAACCCATGGATTTCTTCTTCCATAGTTCCATCTATTCATCTCTCTCTCCCCTTTCTACGCCCTTTTCCGCATTCATTTCAGGCCTTCTAAATTGAGTTTACTATACCTTAGATTTGAATGCAATTTACGTATGAATAAATACTGAAGGAAAACTGCAATAATGAGTATGAGAAGACAAGAACTGTAATTCAAAGAACTTGAGAAGACAATAATGAGGTCTGATATATACTATAAATATGAAAAGAAAATGCCAGCCATCTTTGCATTTTTCAGAGGTAAGATGAGTGTTTTTCAAAAATCTGGAATTACAAAGATGGAAAGCAATTTTCTTGTAGGGAATATGACAACATATAGATAGAATAGATAAATGTATGTACGTGTAAGGGAGAATCGGATAACAGCATTACGGGTAGAAGAAAATAGGTATAAGAAATGGATTGGTTTTGATGATTCTCTCTCTCTCTCTCTCTCTCTTTCTCAAGGGTTTTCAACGAAGACGCTGTGAAGTGAAGGCAACCGAATTCTTTTCTTCAGTACAGAAGCAGTTAAAGCCCACGAATCGTTGGAGCTTTCTTCACAGCTGAAAGATGAATCGAAGACAGCTTTAGGACTGGTTTGTTCCAAGGGATACTTGCGTTTGTGCCCCCTCGAAGATAATTCAAGGATCAGTTGAAAGCAACCTTCTACTTCCTCCTGTCAAGAGAAGAAAATAAAATAAAATTTTAGAAAGTAAACGAGCTAGGAAATGAAAGAAGAACAAGAGGGGAATCAAATACAATAAAATCTACCTTGTTGATTTTGAGAGCCCGCATGAGCTGGTTCTCGTAGTCAAGAGGATTGCAGGGTTCTAGCTGATTGATCACATGCAGCATTGTTGCAGCAGCAAATACGGAAGGAAGATAGCATACGAATCTCCAGTCTGGAATAAAAAAAACGGGGGAAAACAGAGAAAACCTTATATTCCTGGATTCATCTCAATGTAATTGAAATCACTATTCGATTAATGGAAAACGTTTCTGTTATACTTATAATGCAGAAAGCAAATGAGATTCTTCTACAAGACATTGGTAGGTAAACGATATGATGCAAAATTTGAAAAAAAAACAAAAGCTTAAGCTTTCTTCTATCTAGGTATTTCTCTCTTCAGATCAAACACTCTAAAACCCCTCATTTCTAATATTGACTGTACATTGATTGGTAGTTTGACCGGAAAACAGAGAGTGAGAGAGAGATATATACCGGCAATGACAGAGAGAAGAAGACGTTCGCAGCTGTTGAGGAAATCCCAATGGGAAAGGGTCTTGAGGCCGAGCCTTCGGATGATATGATCGATGAAAGAGAGAGGAGTTACAGGATGCATCTTCCACTTGAGGGTTGATAAAACCAAGAGCTCCATTCGCTGAATCGTTTTGGCCTCGAATACATATCGAGTTTCCTCAACCTGCAAAAAATCAACATCAACATTTTCCATCATCATCATCATCATCATCATCATCATCTTTGAAGAGAAACAATACTGTTTGTTGCTTGTGAGAACGCTTACTTGCAGGTCTAAGAGAAGGGGAACTTGGGTCTCCTCCACTTTTGCAGCTAGAGAGAGACAAGCTACAGCAGCAAGCTGCATCATCCATGGCTTATCTCTCTGGAAGTGGAGACTGGCGAGAAATCGATCGAAGTAGTTGACGGAGAGAACAGCGGTGAGAGCAGAGAAAGAGTAATGGGCATTCACCTTCAGCACCCAGTGGATCGCGTCACGACGGGCGATTCTGAGACATGGGTCGGAGTTGAGATAGTTTGAGAGGAGATTAGAATGGGTTTGGTGTTGCTTAGAGAAGAGAGATAGCAGATCATCGTCTTCCCAACTGAGGTCTTGTTCCAATACAAGTAGAGGGGCTTCGGTGGTGCTATTCTCGCTCTCTTCTTCCTCTTCCTTCTCCTCCTCTTCCCAATGCTCTTCTTCGCAGTAGAGAGCATCGAGGAGGAAGAGAGGGCTGTTGGGTTGTTGTTGTTGTTGTTGTTGAGCCATCTTCTTCGGAGAAGAAGAGAAAATGGGTTCTGTTCATGATACAAAACAAGAAACAGGTATGCTTAACCTCATATCTCTCTCTCTCTCTCTCTCTCCTGAGTGCTATGCAGGAGGGTTTTTCATTTGAGACTAGTGATATCTTTATTTTCCTTTTTCTATCTCATTTTTTTGGGTCTAGCTTTGGGGGCTGGAATGTAACGACAAGTCGACAACACAGCCCTTCTTAAGCTAACCCAATAAAAAATTGTGTGTGTGTGTAAGAGAGAGAGAGAGAGGGGGAGAGACACTACACATGGAAGCATGATTTTCTCTTGTTGGGAAATAGATATTTCAGAGATTTTACAGGGTGTTTGCCTGTATATCCAGTATTTTTCCAAAAATAGTGTACCTTTCACTCTGTAGGATTATCCAAACCGTTCATTTGTTGGGCCACATTGCAAATAGGTAGCCTGAAAAATCATTTCCATAGAATGATCTTATATCCTTCATCCACCGAGCATTTTATAGGGTTTCACTAACAAAATCTGAACCATTGATTTTGTACTTCTTTATCTTATCCATAAAATGTCCAGCCTATAGATATATAGTTTCAAATGGGACCATGACCATTGATGTGGGACCCTAGAATTGTAGTGGGTTAATGGTAAAAGGCAATTCTTACGTCCCCCTATCATAACCGTTCATCCTGCATAGATCACCATGAGGTCTCATTCGGATCGGATATTCCATTTAGCAAGAACTATAATAATACCCAATAAAAGTAAATCTAAAGACTTGGGTCTCCATACAAAATTTAATGCAACAGTTTGATTAGTATTTCTTATTTCGAGAAATTATATGATCAAAGACATAGCTCCCATTGAAATCTTGTATTATTGATAGCTAGGGTCCCAATTGGACACGTGACAGCTGTGGTTCTAATGGCTGAAGCTATTATAACATTGTACTGGCGGGTCCCATGCTATCATAACAATCCTAAGCCACTCATCTATAGACTAACCATTCTCCATGGGATGGTGATGTTGTGCACTCTCACAAACTACTTACAATCCAATTTGTTGATATTTTCACTTCGCCTGCATTACGTGCACGCTCCCGTGATTACACTTTAACGCTTTTTATGTCCAATCATGTTATAAGGGGGGTGCATGCGTGATGCAGGGTGGTGAAAATATCATGGCCGTAACAATTTCGCTATTACAATCCACTTTGTTGAAATTGTGGTCCCCATTACGACTGGGCGCCAAACAGATATTATTTTATTGAAATGGACAATTGAAGGAGAAAATGGGAAAGCGTCCAAATCAATGAGCAGAAATTTTGGAATGTGTGAGGGTGGCTCATTATGAAAGATCTGGATGGACGTAAGACATATGCACCATGTATACTGGTGGGTCCACATCTGGTTGATCTGGAACGTCCAATTTATAGACATGCAATGGATTTGGATCAGATGGCACGAACCGGGTGGGAAAAATATCATTTCCCAAGTCTGTATTTATTGAATTGATGTGATTTTTGGGCCATTGGAAATCCAACATTTCGATTAGATGGCACGAAAAAAGCAGTAGAAAATGAAAAGGCTATGTTAGCAGAGTGAGGTGGAAGCAGACTATATGTGGCTTACGTTTGTGGGTGGATTTGAGTGTAGAAACGAAAATAAATAAAGTCACGAGGATCTCTAGCTCTTGATTCTGTCGCTTACTTTTCAGGCTTCCACCCTCCGGTTCTAAGTGTACAAATCGGACAGCTCGCTGAATTCGTCCGGCTCCATAACTGCATTATGTAGACAGCTCACTGAATCCTTTGCAATGCAAACTAGAAACAAATAAAAAGTAAGAAAAATAGATTAGAGAGAGATAAAAACATAGCAGAAATGGTGTTTGTGGTAGTATAGTGCAGGGTCTGTTTGTAAAGCTAAATCTCGAAATGGGTCCTCTAGTCTTTTGTCTGGTTATGTTTTTCTCTGCCTCATTCTGCTTCAACCATTAATAGTCGAGAGCTACCTGACTACCTCCTACAGATGGGACGTCCATCTAACACCCATCCCCACAGTATCTTGTAGCCAATGCAGCTCAAGGTCTTTTGATGGGTTTTTTTTTTACATAAATAAGTGTTATTTTTATTTTTATTTACATAAAAAAATAGCGTCAGAGTAAATTTTGGCATCCAAAATCGTGTTGGAAACTTTCTTGGAACTCATTACATGCGTAGAGCTTACCATGCACTCATTGAATTTTCCTAACTTTGGAACTTTTCTATTTTGACTATTACATGGGATCTTACAACATAGACTCGGTACATTGAAAATCTAGTTTTTGAGACATAATGTCCTGGGGACTTAGTTTTTTGTTTTAGAATTGCTAAGTCATTTACTCTGCATTTGTTATTGTGTTAGTGGTAGATTAGCAAAGCTAATTACAGTTAAATCTTGTTAATCTCGGATTTAAAGTGTAGCAAAAATATTAGGCCTTGTATCTTCTTCATTTGTAAGCAACCAATAGGAAAATTTGAAGGCTGACTAGTGTAACAACTTGAGCTTCATTCTTTGTGTGTTTGGCATCAAGAGAACAATTTTTTTCTCTTGAATCTCATCTTCTCCCTCCATCCTAGTTGGTTTCATTCCAACAATTCAAACTCAACATGTGGCACATAGAGACTCAAAGGCTAGAGAGGGAAAAATGATAATTTTATTGCACTTTTGGAAACCCTAAAAAAGCCTAGAACTCAAAGCCGCCACAATCGAGATAAACTTGAAAACCGAAATTCAAGAAAACTCACCCAATCAAGCGAGACTCTAGAAAAGGCAAGATTCCTTCAATGCCTTTGACTCAAATGTATAAAAGGGGACCAAATTTCGAGGTACGCATATAACATCCCACTTTTGCATTTCTGAGCCCGTACTGTTGCTGCATCTAACTTAGGCACTAGAGAGTCCCATGTAGTCCAACTCCAACCCTCTTTCAGACACACTTTTGTGTTCGCAGGTCATCTTCTAGGAACAGCTCACCATTGTTCGCTTTCCGAGAGCCAGCTTAGATATCAACGACAACAAATTGGCCCTATTTGTGAGAGGCGAAGAAAAGAAAAACTTAACATGACATCGAGAATGCTAACCGCAATATCCGACACAGACTCACACTCAGAGCTCGGGATGTGATCAGTTTTAAGGCTCAACTCTCAAATCTGACCCAAACCTACCGACGCCCGCCCTACAACCTCAGGTTCTGCCCTGCATCAGGAGGTCGTAGCAATGGTAGGCCAGGTCAACGAGCTAGCCTGGCAAGTCACAACTCTAACCAACATGATCAAAAGTCTTGTGAAGAAGGAAGACGAAAGGCCTTGAGAACGGGAAGATTCAAGTTAGAACCAAAAAGATAAGGTGCCCTCCAAGAGAAATACGAATAGCCAATCAGACTCTGCCTCAAGTTCCGACCCTTTTCGGACACTCTTCTATGTTCGCAGGTCGCAGGTCATCTTTCTGGGAGCCAGCTCGGCAGGGTCCACTTTCTGAGATCCAGTCAAGATTTCATGGCAACAGATAGGTTACCAAACATTAGAAAATTCAGAATTTATAGAAACAATTGTTTTAAGGAATATGATATGGAGACCCAGAGTACCACCTATTAGGGGACCTGCAATGAGAACATGCCATGTGTTAAAAAAAATTACTTTTTTGATGATTTCCCTAAAATTAAGGAATGGCTCATGTCACTTGTGATGTTGTGGTGTGAAATTATTTGTTTGGTCCCCTTTTAGGTCCAACTCTCGGTTTCCCTAGCATTACTTTTGTTTTAAAGGAATATTTTTTTCTATTTTATTCTTTCTACGTTGCCAAATATGGCCTTAAAATTACATTTTTACTTACAACTGGAACTATTTCTTTGAGGAATGGAAGCCCATAATTCTCGTGATTGTAAGTGTGGATGTCTTCCCCCTAATCAATTATATACACATATAGGTCATAATTCCAAAACGCAACAAGCTTACTTGAAGCTCACTGAGTTAACTCACTTTTGCAATAAAACCCGGTCGAGTTCTTGAAACTGATGCACAACTCAATTTTGGATTGACTTGGTTTATGTTTAGTAATAATTATACTATAAAAAATAATTTTTATTATTATTACTTTGATTTATTTAAATGGTTAAAACCCAAAGCGGCATTGGTGTGACTAGAAGAAAATACTCAAGAATAAGAGTCGGCTAGGTAGATAGAGAGGAGCATATATTAATCAAGCTTATGGTAGATCATGTAAAGAAGGTGACTAGAAATACTTTAACATTAACTAAGAGGGGCTAGAATGAGATAAAGAAAACTTTTCAAAAGAAGACTGGGCACGAGTATAACCAATTGCAATTCAGTAATAAATTTAGGGCTTGTTTGGATGCCGAGAAGATTTTGATTTGGATCTCTCACATTTGCAGCCCTTTTTGCATTGTAATTTGGATCGGATCAAATTCTTGGATTTCCTATTCAGCAGCTGACAGTGAAAAAAAATCAAAATTCTAAATTTGCTGTGGAACTAAGAAATTGGAAATCCACAGATCTGGAAGTTTCCTTTACCCTCTTTGCTCCTGAACCTCTCCCCTCTACTAGGAAGTACCCCCTTCCCTCTCTGTCTTCCTCTACATGAGCTGCCGGATCTATTCAATTTGTATTCAAAACTCAATTCTAAATCCAAATACAAAATGGGAGGTATCCAAACTAGCCCTTAATAAATTACGAAAATACTATAGGGAATTCAAGAAGCTAATAGAGATAACTGGCTTTAGTTGGTATCCAATGACAAAGATGATTGGAACAAAGGAATCGATCTGGAACACATATATTTTGGTAAGTTTTACTCTTAAAGTTGTGAATGTTAGTCTAACCTCCTTGAGAGCTTGAAAGTAAATGATTGATTGATTACTCATTTCAGGCAAACCCAAGTGCGTCAAAACCTGAAAGTGAAGATAAGGAAACAAATGTATGTGCAGATCTTGCAGTCGATTCTAATAACGTGAATGTACCATGCACACATGACGAGTAAAGCACGTAATGATGGGTAGTCTCACCATCATAGGTGTGACCAGACACCGACTTCTATCTGCAGGGGGAGTCGACGATCACTTATATGGATGATGTATATAAGTCTTTACATATTGCTCAGAACTAGATCTAAGTACTATAGCAGAACACGTTATTCTATGGTTAGTACAAAAGACAAAGAGTACATCATTTCAGTCACCAAATATATGAAAATCCTGAATGCATTGGAAGTGTTAGATGAGGAGTTCATGAGGGGGACAAACATGTTTAAAGATGTTCAAAGAGAGATTTTCATTAAGAAATTATAAGAGACGACATTATTATTAAAGTAACAATCTTAGGCTTTCTATTATTTGTTATCTTATTTTAGTTGAAGACATTATATATTCGAATATTGAACTATTATTTATTACATTTGTCTAAAAAGGGCGGCCCACGGCACGAGGCTCCCGCCATTGCGGGATCTGTGAAGGGCTAGATGTATGCAGCCTTACCCCTGCTTGGTAGAGAGGCTGCTTCCGTAACTCAAATCTGTGACCACTAGGTCACAATGGACCAACCTTATTACATTTGTCTATTATTTAATTATTAGTTGTTATCGAAATTTGATAATATCAATGACTTCACATTGAATGTGGTGACTGCATATGTTATTTGGTTATTGTTTGTTTAGTGATTTATATTTAAATGTGATTTTAATCTATTATGGATTGTAATATGATTTGACAATGATACATATATTTCAATTTAATATGATAATAGTTTGCATTGAGAATCATCCTGTCATATTAATATGGTGACTTTATTTATTTTTTGCAGCATCTCTAATGAGATTTACAAGCCAAATGGAATTAGAAAGGTTGATAGATGAGTGCGTCGACACTATAGATTTATTTGTTTAACTCATTTAGTGACCAAAGATGCTCACACTTACATCGGTAGAGAATCCTTTAGAAACGGGAAGGTAACATGCCCTGAATGGGTAGAAAAATATTCTTTTCCAAGCAATTCCTGCCATCCAAACAGGGGCTTAAGGTTTGTCATCTAATCAGATAGTATTCTTTTGTGTATTGGCCATTCTTTTTCTCCTTTGTTTTTGCTTTTGGGGTTGGCTCGATCTCCCATGCAAGTGCATTTGGTTTGAGAAGTGGAGGGTGAAGTAAAAAATGATAAAATGGAGTGTGGTATACAGCCAACCAAAGTTCCCATTCCGACAACTCCTTTTCATCCCTTTCATCTAAAAATCATTCTTTCCCCCACCCCCCCCCCCCCCCCCCCCCCATTAACATTAACATCAACATCAACCTAAATAGCACAGCTGTTGCAATAATTTAGTCAAAATCTCTTCAATCAACCAAAATCCCATTACATAACTCCATTCAACCAACGACCAACACCCACTGAAATAGTTGTTGTGAGGGAGACCGAACCTTAATCTCCTATTATACATATAATTGATTGCTAAATGGGATGAACGCACATTAAGGCATTAAGAGTGATTCGAGATTTTCGTTCGATTAGTCGGTCTATCAAGTCAAACCTTTTTCCATTGATCATAGTATCCAGACTTGGCATATGTTATTTTGGCACAAATCTTTTTGGTTCTTAAAAAGAGACAGTTTGAGAAGGTTCAATTGTCTTAAATAAATTTCTAGATCCACACGGATCCATCAAATTGATCAAAACAGATGACTTATTGTTGATCGATTCTGATCATCATGGTCCGAGATACAATTTGTTTTCCGCATTAAGATTGGATCTAAATCTAACAGAAGAAGCCATGAAAAAAAGGAATGATCACTAGATAGGGCCAAAATGATAAAATGATAACCTGTTACTTCCCTGGATGGATCCATATTCTCTCAAACGTTAGATTAGAGGAGAAATTATATGATGAAGGGTCTCATGAACACGTACTCATAATCCCATCTTTGATATTTGATCCAAGAGCAGCTCACTTTTTTAGGAGATGCTGTTGGATCAAATATCAAGGGTGGTACCTATTGGGATATTTTAAGTGTATATAAGCTCTGTTCTGCAATTACTCAATTTAATATTGCCATAGCGGCTTGTAAATTGAGCTTTTGCGCTTGATAACGCAAAGTACAAGCTATTGATCTCCAATGTACTATTTTCTCCTCTCGATGGTGTGAAGTCAACATGAGGATAATGCCATCCATTACATCCACATTTGCATGTGGAACTTTTCAAAATTCGCAATCATAGTCGAATAACTTAGGAACAACATTTAAAAAAAACATTTACAGAGAGAGAGAGAGAGAGAGAGAGAGAGAGAGCCCGTATGCCCTGTTTGGAATGCAGGAAAAACATTTCTTCAGAATTTCTTCTTCTTTTCTTTTTGTTTACAAAATTTAGAGGGAAATGATACTTGTTAGGCCTAAAATTGGTAACAGATGACAGTGACGTCAGAGCCGAGCTGGAGGACCCGAGAAACCGAAGTGAGGGAGCTGAGTAGCTGAGCCCTGCGCAAAGAGCAAACGAGGTCAGAATGACCAACCCAGAGTGTTACTCCGGACAGGCCCTTCGACACTCAAGTCAGTATGAGCAGGAGTGCAGAGCGAGTTTAAGAGTGGTGGGTAAGAAGTTATTACCCTTGTTTATGAGCTTTGGAAGCCCTTTTATAGAGGAAAAACTGGGGTAGTTGGGGAGTTATTACTCCAGGACAGGTGTCGGCTAGCTATAGGTTCGAGCTCACCTACTCTGCTGTAATTACCAAACTACCCCTGCTGACGTGGGGTCTGCGGTGGGCCAGCCTCGGACCACGTGTCGACAGCTAATAGGCTGCTGTTTTTATACCCCATCAGTCTACGTGTCGACAGCTAATAGGCTGTTGTTTTTATACCTCATCAATACTGGTTGAGTTATTTAGAAGGATATCATTTTAAATTGAAGGTACCTTTAAATAAAACTTGAATAGTATTTGTTCAAGCTACTTTTTTTTATGTCTAATCAAACAATGGAAAATCAGGAAATTCTGGGCAATGTTTTCTTTTCCAAACTTTTCCAAAAAATACATGATTCCAAACAGGGCCTGAGCTTCGACTGATAGAGAGAATCACTCCGAGAGAAGGTTGCGCTGTTTGTCTTGAATTTTGAGTCCAAAACTGATTACTGGCCTAAACAATGCGTGTAATTTTGAGTTTAATAATTAGTTTTGGACTCAATTATCATTTCTCAAAATCCAAAACAAAGAGGGGCCTGTTTGTTTAAGATTATGACAACTGATTGTGAGTGCCTGAACGATTATTGGACTCAAATTTAAACCAATGTCAGGTTTTAGTGTGCTTCAACCAACTTATTTAACTAAACAAAAAGAAAAGGCATACAACGTGGCCTGGGCCCAATATGATTTTGATCATGTCGCACCCAAGTGCTCGACATGACATGGTCTCTTACCTTTTCCCGGACGAGAATACAGCTATTCGTGTATGTCGTTGCTTTTGTTAAGAAAAAACACGGAAAATGGGGGTATCCCTATTCTCTTGTCAATGGTCTATTTATTTTGCTTTTTTAGAGGCTACTACTATTCACAAAAACCCATCAATAAATGAGAGAAATTATCCGGTGGCCGCCCTTTACATACAAAGGGCGAGAGAGAAAATATCAACCCCCTTGATTTTTTATCAAGGGAAAAGTCAAAAAAGAGGATTTGACCTGGATCAAAAATCAAGAGGGGAGAGTTTTTTCTCTCTCCGCCCTTGTTGTTTGACGGTCGGCCACCATATAAATTCTCAATAAATTAAGTATTTAATATCATGAGGAGTGTCATTACTAAAAAGGGGGAGTGCGGGTATTATTTGCAAAAATTAATAATACAGATTAGAACCTACTACCTGCTTCTTTTGGACATTTATGTCTGTTATGAAAAGATTAATGTTGTGGAAGGTGACCCACGAGAGAAGATTATGAAGATTTGATAGACAAAATACAGTAAGAAAGAAACCACTTATGTGAATGTTATCTCTCCCAAAAGAAAGAAAAAGAGAGGAGACTGATGTTGCCCATTATGAGGTATTATTAAAACAATTTTGTGAGACATTGAGGTCTCCATCATCGTCTGAATCCGTGGGCCCACCTATTCCATAACCTGCTAAGGCAAAACTACATTTAGGCCCATCACCACCCTATCATGAGCAAAACTGTTAATTTACCAACTTCTTCAAAAGCTTAAGCTATTGGAGAAAGGCGTTACACTTATCTTTTATACTTTAACACTCCTCCGCACATGTGGCCCACTTGGCAAACACGTGGCACATGTGGTCCCACTTCGGGCCGACCATCGCATGTGAATTTTTGCTATCCAGGAGGTTTGAACACGAGACCTTTGGCTTTGATACCATGTTATCTTACCAACTTCTCCGAAAGCTTAAGCTATTGGAGAAAGGCGTTATTTATCTTTTATACTTTAACAAAAACTTGTCCAAATAAAGAAGTAAAACAATTTTGCGTTCCACCAAATACTAGAAAATGAGGACAAACAAGAAGAGGTAAAACCCACATTACTCATTTTACTGTTCCAACTTGTAAATTACATACATTTTTTTTTTTGAAAGACAACAGGTAACTATTATTCCCAAATAGAAATCAGACATACAAAGAAGGGGACAAGCAGTCCCAGAATCATAAATGTTAAAGGACTGTTCACAGCTAGAACTACATAACATAACTATTGGTCATTGAATCAGAACAGTTTGTTTCTGTTGAAAGATTAAGCAAAAGATCCCCAAGAAACGAGCCCAAGAGCATTTTGAGGACGGGTGATTAGGTGCTAGTGCGTTTGAAATGTTCTCGTATGAATTTTTCAGCATAAGATGGGTACTTTGCTCGAACATACGCTCGAAGACACTTCTGGTAGGAGAAGTCTATCCATCCACCATCCGTTCGTACGACAAACAGGCATCTTGAGTTTCTGAACTGGGGATGCCGATCAACCTTCCAAATGAAAATTTAGTTAGCTTATTTGCATATTTTAACATGATATATATTGAAAACAATTGGCAATCTGAAAGCTATTACCAATAATTTATGTTATTAATAAGAATTCCCAAGAATAGTAAAGAATTCCCAAGTACTCCAAAGCATTCGAGAATAGTAATGCCATGTCAAACAAAGTTAAATTAAATACTGACAGTGTCCGATTAAAAAAGGCTACAAATGGAGTGAGGGCTACAAAATGAAGGGATCAACAACGTAGAAACGACGTGTCCACCCATGTCTTGAGAAAATCATCAACAACAATTAAAAAACAGAATATCTTAATTTCATTGATCCATCTTTCACAAAATCATGCACGGATCAAAACATAATGTGGTTAATTGCAAAATGTAAATATAGAAAGCAAAAAGAGGAAAGAAACCAAATTTCTAAACAGGGCTCAATAAATTATATCAAGTAATTATGGTTTAGGAAGTGATGTAAAGTTATGAATGTGCCGGTTCAATAGTGACAAAATGGTTTCAGTTACCCAACTGAGATGCGATAATTTGTAGGATTCAACTCAACTCAACTCAACTCAATAAAGCCTTTGTCCCAAACTAGTTGGGGTCGGCTAAATGAATCCAATTTGTAGGATTCAATGGTGACAAAATGGTTTCAGCTATCCACGTGAGATATTAATTCCCATCTTTAGGAAATATCAAACCATAGTTGCGAGAGCGAGAAGCAATGCAGGAAGTGAAAGCTAGAAGCAAGGGGTTTAGAAAAGAGAAAATGTGGGAAGCAAAAAGCTATAAAGAAAGTAAAGAAAAAATGTGTGCGAAGCATCATTCAAAGTCAACATGAAGCATGTAAGAAGATTCATTGGAAGCGAACAAGAAGCACATAGTAAGAGTGGGATTGAAGTAGGTTAGGAAGAAATGGTTAATATAGGTAAGGATTATATGTAGAAAAGAAGACTTCATGACTAATTAGAATTATAAGTTTTAGGAATTTACAGTTTCACATGTTTTATTCATGTATATTTAATGCTAAGTTTTTAGAATAAGATCTGCTTAGTTTTCATTTGAAACCTAAGATCAGTATTTAAGTTGTAAATGTAATTTTTTAAATACGCTCCTCAGCATTGTCAAAAGGAAAAAATATTCATCTAAGAAGAAATAATCACCTAGACCATTCAAAAAAGAAGAAGAAATAATCACCAATGAAGCATACTCTTAATTAAGAGGAAACATTAGGGAAGAGTATGGGCAGCACGCTTCCCCTAAATTTGGGAAGCCAGGCGAACTTTGCTTCTGAAGGGAGTTTCTGGGTAAGCGAGCTTCCTGTTCTACTAGGAAGTTGGCAGTAACTATGTAACAAACTCAGGTAAAACACGAATACAAGGATAAATCTGCAGAGTATCCACACCTTCTTAGTACAAAATTGGAGAGAATTCAAGATCTGTAGCAAGGAAGAGAGTTTAGGAAAAATTAAAAAAGAAATAGTCTCATCTATACATGTCAACAACTTAGATACGTAGTAGTATATCACACAAATAGCGATAATTTTGCTTGTTTAGATGTGTTATTTTTGTTTATCAGCAACAAAACACTAAGTCGGATATAGTAGAGAATACAAAAAGACGGTGCTTGTCACACAATTAACTCTAGTATAATTATAAATGCATCGTCCTTACTGTAGTGACACCTGTGTCATTCACTTTATGAATATAAGAGAACGAAATCTCTAAATCTCTAATAAGTCCGATTTTGTCAATGAATATTAGCTAACCTCCACAAGCAAGGACTCTTTGTAGCCCATGCAATGGTTTGAGGGAGTAACCTTCCACCGCATCTTCCAAAACATTCATTGTTGAAGATTAAGGACTAGGAGAAGAGCTCTACCCTTTACTTTGCTCACCCAATTAGTGCTTAACGGACTGGAAAAGCTTTGACCACTAAGGGATTTAATCTCATGGTAACAAAGCCTGCAACCAAAAGAAATCAGGTCTGTTAAAAACGTACTTCATTCCGATGTATTTAATGTCTTCAATTTTATTCCTGGGTCACAAATATCTTTCATTTCACCTTTGCCATCTATTCTTCCATCCGTTCTCTCTAAACCCTAATCAAAACTTGCTTTCTTCTTCTTTCTTCTTCTTCAACTTAATCTCATCTCTTTCCTCGGTCTTCATTTACATTTGAGCTTTCACATTGAGTTTCAAAACCCTATGTTTCAAACTCTTACTTTTAAAAGCTAATTTCAAGAAATTTTCACCTACTTTTCTCATTCTTCATCCAAGTTCAGTTTGTCACCAGAACTCTCATAAACCAAATATCGAGCTTCTCTTCACATTGAGTTTCAAAACCTTATGTTTCAAATTCTTACTTTTAAAAGCTAATTTCAAGAAATTTTCACCTGCTTTTCTCATTATTCATCCAAGTTCAGTATGTCACTATGACTCTCAGAAACCAAATATCGAGCTTCTACCTTCAAAACCAAAATTTTGAAACTCTAGTTTCAATATATTTCATTACCTCTCAAATGCCCTCCCTCTCTTCCCAATCTTATTATTTGCTAAATACACCCAACTTAAGTTAGGTGTTAACTTAAGTGAGGAGAACAATACCTTGGCCCAACCTATCCGTCCTTTCCTAAGCCCCTTCTTTTTCCTTGGTACCCTACTTCCCTTCCTTTCCTCTCTCTTGCCCATTCACTTCAATGAGATCTCCCTTTTCTATCCCTCCCTTTCTAGTTCTCACTCTTTTTTTCTTCCTTTTAACATCTTCCTCTCTCAATTCTCATGTCCTTCCTAACTAAAAATAACTTCATTCTTTGAGGACATATCTTACCCATTGCTTGTGGCCAAGGTATTCTTGACCTCCTTGATGGCACCTCACTTTCATGCTTTCACCGGTTACCATCCAAATTATTCATTGCACCATTTATGTGGGGACATATGTGATGCAGGAGCATCCCCTAAGACTTTCTACATCAGCCCTTGCTTGTCTTCTAATTACTTGCATGTAGGGGTAGATTGGTTATTTTGATGTTTAGATGTCCTTTCTAGTCATTTTAGCCTTAGTAGGGGTGTACTTGTCTTTTTACATGTATGGGCTGCCTATAAAAGTAGGGGTGTTTATTCGGTTTTAACCGAACCGAATTACCCCAAAATTAATAACCGAAATAAATTTGGTTAGCTTAATTCGATAACCGAAACCGTAACCGAAATTATATTTAACTGAACCTAACCGAAACCGAATTTGTAATTCGGTTAATCGGTTAGTTCGGTTAAAACCGAATTTGTTTCTGTAGACATTGAAGATTGGGGGTAAAACAAATTTTGCACCCATTTTTACAGTTAAAACTTAAAAATTCTAAAACCTAAAAAAGGCACACAAACCCTAAAAGTCTAAAATCAGAAAACTAAGATGATAAATCACCTCTGAGTTCTGAGTCTTCTAACTGTGGAGTTGAAGCAGGAGTTGGAGAGAGAGAGTTGGAGCAAAAACCCCAAAAAGGAGATGGGTTTCAGACTTTCAGTCAAGAGAGAAGAAGAGTAGAAAAAACCCGTCAGCCCATGTCTGTGAGAGAGAGAGAGAGAGTGGGACCGTCGAGACTCAAGAGAGAAGAAGGTTCGCCGTCGACGGGGAACGGTGGAAGTAGAGGTGGCGGCCGTTGAGACTCGAGAGAGAAGAAGGTCAAGAAAGTGAAGAAACCCTAGGTTTGGTCTTTTGCTGAAAATGAGAAAACGAGTTGAAATTTTGAATAACTTGAATCTCAAATTCTCAATCGATTGCTTTGGCCTTCAAGTTGGCCCCACTTGGCCACTTTCATTTGTCTCTATCCTCTCTTGTCAAGTCTATAGTAGACATCTCTATCCTCTCTTGTCAGGTCTATAGTAGACCAAGAAGACAAAAAAATATATTATATATACAAAACAGTACGTAAGATTAAAAAAGGGTTGTTATAATATAAAGATGGTGTAAGAGCATTATTTTATGTCAGAGCATTAATGGACTGCAAATACAAAATAGACTCGCTGGGTGGGTAATGGACTAATACAATTCGGTTATTCGGTCTAACCGAATAATATGTTGTTTGAAACCGAAACCGATAATCGAAAGAAACAAGATTTCTTAACCGAAACCGAACCGAATTATAATTCGGTTTGTTCGATTAAAACTGAATAGTGCACACCCCTATATAAAAGGGCATTTCCCTCTCATTTGTAGGTGGTTGTTGATTGATTTGAGTTGTGTAGAGATTATCTTTTGAGAGAGTTTTCTCTTCTCATCTATCCTTTATTTTCTCTTGAGATTAGGAAATTGAAGATTAGTGTTCTAATCATTTATCCTTGTCTTCCATCTTTTTATTTTGTCTTGTTGAATGCAAGATCCACCGTCATTCTCCGCACTTGATTGAGTTCTTGCGTCTCCACGCATGTAGCAAGATCAAGATCCACCATTTTCATCAAAATATCAAGAAAAAGAAGAAAATAAATCAGAATTTTCAAATCTGGTTCCTATCTCTGCCGATCTGAAAATCGGAGTCGAAGATCGGAAAAATCGCTTCCGCGGCCACTTTCATCAATATGTTATGTTCACGTGCCAGCAAGTCCGAGAACAAAGTTAGCTTCCAAGGCCCACACTTGTATCTTTGTTGGGTATAGTGATGATTTTTTTGGCTACCACTAATATTCTCTCTCTTGGAGGAAATGCTTGATGTAGTCAAGGATGTAATCACGTGAGTTTGGATCTAGGAATCTAGCTTACAACTTACAAGCCACAAAAAAGTAGAATAAAAAAGATAAAGAAAAGAGAACAAGGTTCTCCACTTTTATTTAATGAGCAGCAAGAAACATTGTCGTTATTTCTTCACTCCAGTATTTCATCGTGATGATCTGAGTGGAATCAAATTGTGCTTGAATCTAATTTTTTCACGCTTGCATAAACTGAAATTGATAATCACTTTATAGGATGGTGGATTGATTCCTGATACATATCAACACAATATCAGGTGGCATATATTTTTACTACGGATGTGAGGGGAGATTGACATCATGTTTTGGTTGGCATTCTTTCCTTGTTACAAGGAAATTTATTTACTTGAGGACAGCTGTTAGAATGCAATATACGGGCAAGGTTATTTTGGTATTTTAAATTAGACCTCTGTAATCCCACTAAGAGAGATAAATCAAGATACTTCATTGACACGAATGAAAGTCTTATTCATTCGAAATACACTTTGATCTCTTTATCCTCTTCTTTGATATTTCTACGTTGTATCTTAAATATATTCTATAATCTAAGCACAGATAGTCACATTTTGAGGTGAGACAAAGAGGGCAGGCTTGATATTTTATCAATTCTAAGATAAGGGTCTATTGTGTGAAACCAAAAGAGTCGTTAAATACTCCTTTGCATGTGCCAGTTCACATTATACTCTACAGTTTGGCCCATTTATTTTATCCCTTCATTCATACTGCATCACCGACACATTCTGAGTATGCTCATTATTGCAAAGACAATAAATTGGGGTAATCAAAACTCAAATGAAAATTGTTGGCAATTTGCACCTTTTCATCTGGCCTTATAATCTAACTACGGTATGCAAAAATAGAAAGCAATGTCGTACATAATGGAAAAGTTCACTTGCTCGTAGTTACAGCATCAGATGAATTCCAGTAAAATCTATAGCTGACAGATTTCATCTTATTATGTGGCATTATAGGAAAAACCATGAGAAGGATTTAAAGTGATTTTCATCTGAAGTTGTTGTTGTTGTGACGTGTTCACAAATAAAAAGTCCATACTCTAAAAGAATAGATGCATAAATACACAGCATTCAATTATGAAAGCTTTAACAATTCTATATAAGCCTGGACAAGATGTTCTTTACCATAATAAAATGAAGTCCACAACCAATTTTATCTTCTGAATGTGGATGATAAGCGAGAAGCTTCTCTACCACAGCTTTCTCATCTTCAGTTGTTAGACGCTCCCCATCCATATACCTGCAAGCAACTAAATCTATCAAATGGCTACGAGAATATTCAAAAACATTAATGGAAACAGTTGAGTTTGGAAGATAAGATGGTGTAATCAATGGAAGAAACGGAAGAAATGAATAAGAAGAAGAAGGGAAGAAGACATAGATGTTGGAATGTGTGATTAGGGTTGTTCCTTGTCACCTTCATCACTTATATATATTCATATTGAAAGACTAAAATACCCCTGAGTGGGGGCATCATACATAAACAAAAATAATAACTCTCCAACACTCTCCTTCAGGTTGGTGAGTATATATCGCTCATACACAAACCCTAATTGTATTGTTCTGATAACAACATGATGTTGACAAATTGGAGAGAAAGATGACCAACCAGATCTGTAAATATACTCAATCTAGATCTCCACCAATAACAAAATGAGATCAATAGAATAAAAGACAGAACAAGAACAAGGATATAATTTCCCCAAGAGTTTGCAAAATCTAGAACACGAAATTGCAAGAAGGACGGCAAGTCGTGCCCATGGTTTTAAATTTCGATTGAAATCTGAAATTCAGACCGAAATTTCGGATTTCGGTCAAGACTGAAACCAAAACTACTTGAAACCGAAATTTCAGCCAGTCTCAAATTTCGGCCAAAATTTCGACTGAAATTTACTTTTTTCCAAAATTTCGGCAGAAATTTCAGCACAAGTTTGAAATTTGGTTTTTTTACTGAAATTTCGGTTTTAGCTAAACCTTGGTCGTGCCTCCCAAAGCAAATCACAATTTCAAGAAGTAAATATATTAAAAATCCTTTTCAAAATGGTAAAAATACTACTCTCCTCAAAAAGTGAATAGTGGACCCACATTACATGACTTAAAACAACTTAAAAAATAAATGAATGAAATAAAGATGCTAACTAGACTTCAAACATCATTCCAAAAAAAAAAAAATAGACTCCAAGTTAAAGGGGCTCTCTCTCTCTCTCTCTCTCTCTCTCTCTCTCTCTCTCTCTCTCTCCTTATATTTTCTCTCTTTTGCTTTCTTTTTTTTGGAAATATTTCCCTAAAAAATCATTTTCCTGCGCTTCAAGAATTTTGAGTGTTCATCATGGGGTTTTTCTATAGAGAAGCCCAGCGCCTGGGTTTTGCAACGCGTTCTGTAGGAAAAAGTGTTGTTGATTCACTGATTCCCCTCCCCAGGTATCCTTATGCAGGATATAAGTAGGGGTGTCAACGGATCCACTTCGGATCGGATCCACCTGTGTCTTAGTCACAATCCATTCAAATCCCTTATCGGTCGGATCGGATTCGGAGTGTTCTTCGGATCCTACTTCTTGTGTCCCGTTCACGATCCATTTCAAATCGGACCGTCCATCGGAGTGTCCTAGTAGGTCCTACTTACAAAACAACAAAAAAACTCAGCCTTCTTCATTTGAAATTAACTCCAAAACTTCCTCAATTCAGAAAAGAATTAGTCACTAAATAACCCATGATTTTGATGAAGAATAGGATTTATTGTTGAAAAGGAAAAGAACTCCATTGTTCGAGGGTGCGCGATGATGAAACTTTTGATTAACTAAACCTTGTTGAAGGTGAGTGGCAAGTTTATAGGAAGAAACACCGATTTATGATAGGAATAGAAAAAGATGAAAGGGGAAAGTGGAATGTTGCAAGCTAAGTAATATTTAGTTCATTTTTATGAAAATACCCCTCCTTTAAGTATTAGTATAAGAAATATTTTGAGGCTATTTTAGTAAAAGGATTTCGGATCGTGACTATCCATCGGATTTTTTTGCCATGTCTTGATCACGATCCGTAATTTTTCGGATCTTACGAAGAGGATCCATAATATGCCCATGGATCCTTCTCATGTGCCTAGATCCCATTTATTAAGGTTCGGATTCGGACCGTATGGGTCCATTGACACCCCTAGATATAAGGATGCGCGGGAGCCCCTTTTTCAGAAATACCAGGCAAGAGTTAGTTATAGCGGTTCTTGGGATGAAAGGAGCCGGAGGAGTTCGCCCACTTATCATTCAGATTGGAAATGCCCTGGCAGTGGTTATAAGAATTTTGGAAGTCGGAATCTATGTCGAAGGTGCCTGGTGCCTCAATTGGGTCGAGCAAGAGATACTATTTCAGGAGTTAAGGATGAAATACCAAAAAAAAAATGAAGATAATGGAACTAGCACCAGCAGTGGCCCTTCGGAGATTAGAATACAGTTGCATCAGGCTGAGGAGCGCAAATTGGCCCTAAAAAGAAGTTTGGTAGGATGCATGAGAAACAACTCATGGTCTTTGGGAGAGATATGGTCATGGGCAAAAAGCTTTTGGGAGCTACCTCAGCTAGCAAAACCGTTCTTCATTGGCGTCTTTAATCCTTTTCAATTTCGAGCTGGAACTACAAGCAGAAGGGGCTCTTAATAGAGGAAATGGCGCCCTTGGGGGAACCTCTCCTCGCTGCAGGCTTGGAGTCCATTGCTCAACATTGGAATAAGAGCTAAATGGATTAGGTTCTATGACATTCCGCTACATGCATGGTCTCCTTCAACAATTGAGGCTTTGGGAAAATTCTTCGGGCAGGTGATTGAGGTCCACCTAACGGGGAAGCATGACCATTGCATGGCTTATGCTTCAGCGAAAATTCTTACTTCAAACCGGAACTACCAGATTCCATTTATTAGCCTTAAGGTGGGATCAAATAGCTATTCGATAAATATTAAGGTGGTAGACGAGGAGATGAATGTTATAGATCCAGAGCAGTGTTTTAAAACTCGCTGACTCGGCTCGGAACTTGGCCGAGTCGACGCGGATCTGTGGCGGCCGCATTTGGGAGCCCCTGACTCGGCGAGTTTTGGCCTAGTACTCTATGCCATCTGAAACACCAAGCTCACTATCTGCCATTTTTCGCACAAAAAACCTCCTGAAACCCTATCTCACGAAGAAGAAGATGGAGAAATGATATTTTCACCCTTCTTTTCTATAGGGATAGCCCCAGTAAAAGTATAAAATAATTATAGATACACTAGAAGGGGCTGTCCCGAGTAATACAAAGGGCAGTCTGGAATAAAACAAAGGGGATAATACTTAACTTATCCCTTTTAAATTTCTTGTGCAGAGTGATGTACAGTGAAAGGACAAGCAATGTAATACACGGTGGGTTTATCTTGTCATCACAGCCTAGCTTGAATGACAGGCATAAACTCATCACTACTATGGCAGCCTACTTTGACTTGTTTTGCAGAATCGTCTTGTCTTTTAGTATTTAAATAAGTATAAAATGTTACTATAGTTCCCATAAAGCTCTTACAAGTCAATTAAAAATAGAGGACAAGCTGAATTTGTGCAATTACTAAACATTGGTTGGGCTGATATCGTTCGCCTAAATCCAATGCCCAATTTGAAAGTGCATGAATTTTCTACAAAAGTTTAGTAAGAAAAATTATTTTTAAATCTTTTTATATTTTTAACACTTTAAAAAACATATAACTTGGCCGCGTCAACCGCGTCCGCGCTGAGTCAACAAGGTTTCTCTTCGGCTGCGTTCCGCGTCACATCCGCGTTTTTAAACACTGATCCAGAGCCCGTTGGAGTAGTGAACAATGTAAAGGATATCAATGGACATCGAGAGGAGGAAAACAAACAGTGTTCTGGTGGGTCAAATCTAAAGGAAAAATTAATCTGAGTTAGCAAAGGAAAAGGATTTCCCAACAAAGTAAAGGAAAAGGAAATAGAGCCGTTGAAAGAATTTGAATCGAAAAGGAAATCCTTCAGCAATTCTTAGATGTCAGTGACTCGATCGTTGAGCCCTAGGAAAAAAGAAGGAAATCTTGCTTTGGAGAGCAATCCAAGAGCATTAATTTTAAGGACTGGTGACGCTCAAAGAAAGGGCAGTAGGAATCGATTAAGTGGAAAAAAGGTAGAAAGCCTAGCGGGCTCAATGAAATATAATGATAGTTTCAAAAAGAATTTTGGGAAAACTAATTGGGATGAGGCTGCCAGGAGTCACAATCAAAAGAAACGTGTCAACCTAGCACAGAAGTTGAAAAATTTCCGTATAGATGAACCTTTCTTCGTGCAAGGTGGCCCCAAACCCAAAGGATATAATCATTACTTCAAACCGTCGTCATTTTGGGTTACTAAAGGCAGTCTTTCCATCTTTAAAAGGAAGTGGTTTAGTAAGGGGAAGGAAGTTACAGGGTTCCACAAGGGTTGAGAAGAGAAAGAAAAGAAGAAAAAAAAGATTAGTCGTTGTGCTTCGAAGGGTGATGGATAATCTCAATAATCCAAGTGATGTTGGTGAAGGCGATGGAGTTGATAGAAAGGGTAAAAGGAAAGTAGAATGGGAAGACCCGACTGAAGAAAGTAAAAAATCATCTAAGGTCAAGGAGAAAAGGCCATATGAAGGACCTCCAACTCCAAAGGAAATGCAGATGGAAATCCTAAAGAAAGAGTAGAAGGATTTCAAACAAGCCGCCGGAGAAAATGCGGAGGAATTCTTTCACTTAACAGGAAAAAGAGATGTCAAAAATGCTTGCATCCCAGTATATAAACTCCCGCATTTCAAAAAGGCCCTGGATGAAGAGAGAAAGAAAGGAGGTTGCGATGGGAGGAAGAGCAGAAGAAAAAGGAGAAGGATAGTTTGATTAGCCTGGAGGAAGATGCCACCACAGCTGATGAAGTCAATGAAATGCTGGTTATTGGTGATGTTTTTGGGTCAGGTTTTGAAGAAGAATCAGTGGAGGAAAAGAAGAGCTCCTTGGGGGCTGAGGAAAGAGATTCGAGCGAGAAGAAGGAAAAAAGGTTAAAGTCTGGGTCGGGTCATGGGAAAGCCTGCCTCCCCGAAGAATTAGAGCGTATTCTCCCCTATGTAAATAGGTTTTTGGCTAGGGGCTTTTTGAGTATAAGTCGTTCTGTAGTTTGTTTGGTGTTTGAGTCTGGATGCCTGTGTGAAGTTGTTGACTTCTTAGTTAGGATTTAGAAAGTAAGTTTCTAGTTTTTTGGGGTTCGAGGGTTTTTGGTTAGTTGGGTCTTCAGGAGGAGGAATTAGTTGTTTTCATCTTCTTGATGTTGTTGTTGTATGAAGAAAATGGCTAGCGGAGGGGTTGTGTTTCCCCTGTACGTGTCTTGAAGATGGAAGTGTTGGATAGTTCATTTCTCCGGTGGGAGTCTAAGGCGATAAGCTCTATTGTTATCCAGGTGGGGAGTAAGAAGAGAAATGGATCCTCCTTTAGCTTGAGAGACCTTGGTCTCTCGCTTTGGAGGCATTTTTGCCTAGAAGCTTCTTTTTCATTCGTTTTTCCAGTTTGATTGTGGAAGAGGTTTGTGTTGGATGTATAAAAGGCCTCGCCTTTATGGGACGGTAGTGTCTCGTTAAGAATTGGGTTTGATGTTAGGTGGTGAGATCATGAATGTTTTCTCATATTCTCTTATGTTCTACTTTCCCTGGCTCAGGGGAATGCCCCTGGCCTGGTCCCATTGATACAATGTAAAGCATGATGGGACCCCTCGTCCCCAATGCATCTTTCACATTATCAATGAAATCTTTTTATCTTTCCAAAAAAAATAAAAAAATAGAGTGCAAACGTGGGGCCACTTATTAAAGCTGACCAAGTTCTCAGACACATTTCATAAACTTTCCGGACATCTTCTAGACACTCACTAGACATCTAAAAAACTATTTGCGAAATGATTTTTGGCGCTCCCATCCATCCAAAACAAATTGATATTAATGCCAAAAAAAAACATAGTCCCCGACCATTGCACTCCTGAAGGATTTCCTTTATCACCTTCCATGCAATGCACATAACTGACCACCATTAACCACATGAGCCGAGTGGTATAAAAGAGAACCAACACTAGGTGGTTGCCAAAAAGACAGACCAATCCATCATGACGTCTATAGAAGATGGGCAGTGTAGCCAGATCAATTCAAAGTGGCGAGGGAAGGGTATACATAATCACCGTCATACAAGCATTCACAATGATAAGAGATTGCCCCAGAAAATGCCATTTGAGAAAATCACAGTGAGGCCGAAGCTATCGAGATATTATGAAGAAGCCTAACTAAAAAAAGAATCGGAATAGTCGAGTACTTTTCAAAGAAAGATTACCCTCTAGGAGGGGGGTCAGCCAAATCACATTCCACCTTAATAAATTTGGAGGATTTTTCTATGATCCAAGTGATCTTGGAGTGTTACTATTATCATTAGGTGATTTGATAAAAGTTGAAACCGCCTTCACGCTCAAGGTCACAAAAGTTATCCCTGACCAATGTAAGCCTCTCCAAGATCACTTTTGATGCTAGATGATCGAATGTTGAACTGATATTTCTCTCCGATGCCAAATCCGATGGAGGATTGGTCTATATAGACGGGACGCTATGGATGAAAAGGATGGGTAAAAATTAGGTTTTGGCTCCTAAAACAGGAGATTAGGTTGGGGAAATAATTCTTCGGGGTTTTGGATAGGTTTGGGTGGTGCAGACATATTCCGGGAAGCTTTCGAAAGGAGCTGAGAAGGTGTAAAATGAGTTTTTTGGGAAACAAGAGAGAGAAGCGGGATAGAGATGGATTTGAATGATGTTTCTAATGTTGGAAAATTTTTTAAAAGGTATTTTTGGCGTTTTGTATAGAAGATGAGTGAAAAATTAATGCAAGAGAGGTTTTTGGGTTCCCTAGAAGGGGAAAATCAGAAGAAGAAAAAACATAAAAGAGATAAATAGTAAGGTCGGAATCTCACCAACCAAAACCCAAAGCATCGCACCTTAGGGAAGATCAAAATCACATTGTTTATCGTAAAACTGAAGGTTCATTTCAGTGCTTATCATATTCCCAATATCATGTGGAATCAAAAGCAGAATTGGTTTCCAAGCTGATTGAAGTAAGAAGGGTGCTTCCATTAGACAGTCAACAATAGAGAAGTTTTATAACCTAGAAACAAAACCGTTAAAAAGCCAAGGACCGGATTCATAAAAAGTAAAAATGCCGATTTCCAATTTCGAATACAGCAACTTGGTAATTGGAAATCTTTCTGAGATCAATCCAGATTCATCATCCGAATCAAATTATTCGTATAGAAGCAAGAAGTAGTGTTCATAATGAAAAAAAGGGGTTGCCTGTTGGAGTGGAGTATGTCCTTGGTGAGTAAGGTGATGGAGTCGATGTCTTTGAGAATCTCATCTTCTATGAGCTTCCATCGCCTGTAGTCGGGGTGGTCAGTCCGAGAATAGAAAGGGGGCGTTGCTTTGGTGAGGTCATCATCAGTCACAGCAGCATTAGAGACATTTTTGGGGGTGGGGTCGGTGGCTGTGCACAAAAACGCTCTGCCCACCACTGACGTCAACAAGCCAAGGGCCGACGAACTTCTACCGTAACGTTGCAGTCGGAGCCCCAGCGGCAGGATGGAAATGCCTTTCAGAAGAAGAAGAGTAGAAGCCATGAGAGAGTAGGAGAGAGATTTGGGTTAATCCCCCGGGTTCAATTTTGTGAAAGAAATGATAAATAATAATCCCTGCACCATACCAAGGGGACTACCTGTGAAACAAGATCTAGGCCATCCACTACTGGCCCCACCTTGTGATTGCCAAGGGCCCAAAATGTGTTCTGATAACATGACTCTAAAACTGTTTGAATAGCCATTTAACCATGACTGTAATACCTGTTGCTGCTCGAATCCGTCAAGTGTTTGAATGGGTCCCTCTAGGCCTAGCTGCGGTACAGCGACTTTGAATGGGTCCCTCTCGGTCTAGCTGCGGTAGAGAGAAGGTCGATTGGGGGATCTGGGCGATGTCTGGAGTTAGGAGTAGGACTCCCTCTCGGTCTAGCAGCGTAGAGCGAAGGTCGATTGGGCGACCTCGGCAATGTCTGGAGTTAGGACTCCCTCTGTCTAGCTGTGGTAGAGAGAAGGTTGATTGGGAGATCTGGGCAATGTCTGAATTTAGGACTCTTAGAAAAAACTCATCGACATCCGAGTCAGTTGAGGTAACATATGGAGCTAAGCACAATTACAGGAAATGCTCTAAGTGATCGGTTTCATATACCTGGGTGGTAGCCCTCAAATCCCTTGAGCCTGTAGGTTTCCCATTTATAGGCATAGGTTCCATTACACCGGGGGGCTGATGGATGGCATCACGCCAAGGCCATGGCTGGCATTGGTGCTTGAACCGATGCCGCTGGTTTGTATAGTCACTGCAGCCAAGGGCATGATTGGCAATGGGAAGTAGCATGGTGGTGTCATGATTGGCACTGATGCTGCATTGTCTTGGAAGCTTCATGGCGGTAGCTGATTGGATAATGAGGTGACACATTACCTCCGAGTGCCATGTTGGCTGGAGATGCTGTGTTAGCAAGGAATTTCATCATTCACTGAGGTATGACTCACACTGCCGTGTGGCGTCAATTGCTTGGGGATCTTTGTGGGCCCAATGGCCACGTGTCGTCATGCGGCCAGCATATAACCCCCCATACTTCCTTAAGCCAGCATGAGCCGAGGAAGTAATCTGGATTTCAAGCCTGACCTGCCTCAGATTTGAGGGGAGGTCATCGGTAGTGCTAGGGACTTCTCTAGTCATCGGCTCTTCAGGGATCTAGGCTGCTGACTGAGAGGCGGTGACGGACTTCTCAAGGTAATCATAGCGGCATCAAACGTTCACAATGAATGTGGCTTTCTTTCTCGAATTATCTTGTCGGTATATGGGAGGATTTTCTAATGCTTGGTTTTCCTGAAGCATCACGCCTGGGATCAAAGTGTTTTGTCATTTTGAGGGAAATTCGATGTGATACATGTCAGTGACCATCGGGGCAATGCCAACTTCAGGGGAGTCCGTTGCTTAGAATCTTGCACCACATGCATTGTCTCTTTATTAGTAAGTCTTTCGTTTTTTTCGTATATATTTCGACCATGTCTGAAGCAAGTTCAGATGGTAGTTGTAGTATGAAAAAGTAAAAGGTAAAAGTGTTCGAAAGTAAAGATAAGATAAGATGTTAAAACATGTATGGATTTGGTTCTAGGACCTCTTCTCTATGGAGACAAACGCCTCCTTACATAGCTTTGTTCGGGTGACCGCTCATCATTACCCCATGTTCTCTTGGAGGCAAATTTTTGGTAACTTACCAATTCAAGCTCCCTTATTAGTACGTCCTCCATTCTTCCAGGTGGTTACCATCCACCATCCTTCAACCTGCAACTGTAGTGCCCACTTCTTTGACTCTGCCCATCTAGATAGTAACTTGGTAACTCAATCCCACTTGACCGATTGAGCTTAGAGATAAGCTCAATTAGGAGGGGACTTCTAATAATTGTCCAATTCATTAGGCCACACTACTTGCATGTTTCTCTACATTCTCATCAAATGCCAAACTCTGCTAACTCGGCTCAAACGGGTCGCAAGTTGGTGATTCGGTCTTTCATGACCGATCATGCCCAAAAAATGCGTGTAAACATAATGACACCATAATCAATCCAAACAAGGAATATTTGATGCTTGAAAATTAGAATACAAATAAGATGACAAAAATATAAGTTTAAGAATATGGACCTTGTTCCACGCTGCATGTTCATGATGGTTTTCGCCTGCAATAGAAGGTAATTGTAGTAGCCCGTCATTCACTTTCTTCAATCTTCATACTTTCTTTGGTCCTCTCAGGCCAGTCCATCCTTTCAGTCTACATACTTTTCTTTGGTCCTCTTTGACTAGCCCACCGTTAGCTTTTATTCAGTCGACATACTTTTCTCTGGTCCTCTTAGGCTAAAAGGCAGGTGAGAGATCCATATAGACCTCTCATCGGGCATCTTCATAAAGAAATGCATTCTTCATGTCGAGTTGCCGGAGAGTCGAATCCATATTAGCCTCAAATAGCAAAATAATTTGGACAAAATTCAATTTACAACAAGTGAAAAATGGTTCATGACCATCAGTCTCATATAACAAAGTGTGCCCTTAACAACTATTTTCGGCCTTCTAAGTCATTCTATTCAGTGGTGGAGCCATATCTCACCATATGGCTCCCCTCTCATTCATCTAATTAATATATGGTTTGTTTTATAATTTTAATAACGATGGTAATCATTTTCCTTGCAGTGAGTGGGCTGGCAGCAGGCTGTCCAAGTTCTCATCATCTCAGTAGATTAGCTATTCAGTGGTGGGTCCATTTCCAAAAGAAAAGTTGGTGGGCCCTACCTAAGATCTCTTAAATGAGTCAAAAAAAGGTTTTTTGATCAGATGATATGAACCCGTCTCTCTTCTTTTCTTAAGAAGCGAAAGTCGAATAAATTGATTAATAATGGACAGCCAAACTATAGGAGGGAAGTGATATATCTGTGCCCCTTTCTTCCTCAGACCACCCCCTCTACGGTATTTACTATTTTACGAATACTCTTTTTAGTTCTCATCGGGGAAGACAAGGCGGCGTATATATCATTTCCTAGTATTAATCGTGTGATGAGAGAGAGGATTGTTCAATCTTTACATAAAGACCACCGGCCAAAAATGTGGGCCCAGCTCGCCCCATCCCGGGCCCGGCTCATAACCGTGGGGTTAACGCGAGATGAAGAGGACTAGAACAGGCGGGCGTGGTGGTGGTGCGGACGCGCACGCGACGTTGACTGAAAAAAAAAAAAAAACTAAAAATTAGAATTAAATCATCTTTGAAGTCCGCCTCTCTACCTATATACCAACAGCAATAGCAAATAAATACTCTTGGGGAAGAAGAGAAATGAAGGTGCAAGGGCAACATCTCCTCCTCTCCGGTCTCGGATAGTAGCAGAGCCTTCGATCGACGTGGATGGGCCAAACGGAGTCGATTGCTTTGATCCCATCCGCACCAAATCTCCGGGAGATAAAGAACAAATCTATGGCAGCGGTGAGTCACGATGAAGATTATCAACACGAAGACGACTACAGTGGATATCAAGATCTAGATCGAGACTACATCTCAGATCTACCTGATGAATGCCTAGCTTGCATTTTCCAATCACTAGGATCTCGCGATCGCAACCGCTGCTCTCTCGTCTGCAGTCGCTGGCTCCGCGTAGAAGGTCAGAACCGGCACCGTCTCTCCCTCGATGCCCGATCCGATCTCCTCACCTCCAATCCTCTCCTCTTCTCCCGCTTCGATTCCGTCTCTAAACTCGCCCTCAAATGCGATCGCCGTTCTACCAGCATCAATGATGACTCCTTGATCTGTATCTCTCTCCACTGCCGTAACCTCACCCGCCTCAAGCTCCGTGCCTGCCGCGAATTGACCGACTCCGGCATGGCCTCGTTCGCCATCAACTGCAAGGGTTTGAAGAAGCTCTCATGTGGATCCTGTACTTTCGGATCTAAAGGCGTTAACGCCGTCCTCGATCACTGCTCCGCCCTCGAAGAGCTCTCTGTAAAACGCCTCCGTGGTCTCACCGATGGTGCTGCTGCTGAGCCCATCGGCCCCGGTGTTGCTTCCTCTTCTCTCAAGACGATCTGCCTTAAAGAGCTCTACAATGGCCAGTGCTTCGGACCGCTTATTGTTGGCTCCAAGAATCTCAGAACCCTAAAACTCTTTCGCTGCTCTGGGGATTGGGATAGGCTTCTTGAAGTCATTGCTGATCGAGTTACTGGCCTGGTAGAAATCCATCTGGAGCGGCTCCAGGTCAGCGATCGCGGCCTTGCTGCGATTTCCTGTTGTTTGAATCTGGAGATCTTGCATTTGGTCAAGACGCCCGAGTGCACGAATGCAGGGCTTGTCTCTGTGGCAGATCGCTGTAAGCTTCTTCGGAAGCTTCATATTGATGGATGGAAAACGAATCGGATTGGGGATGAGGGCCTCGCTGCTGTGGCTAAACATTGCCCCAACCTTCAAGAACTTGTTCTGATTGGTGTGAATCCTACTTGTTTGAGTTTGAGCCTCCTCTCGAGTAATTGTCAGAATTTGGAGCGTTTAGCGCTGTGCGGAAGTGAGACGATAGGCGATGCGGAGATATCTTGCATTGCCGCCAAATGTGCGGCATTGAGGAAGCTCTGTATCAAGGGTTGCCCAGTCTCTGATCTTGGGATACACGCCCTTGCTGATGGTTGCCCCAGTCTGGTGAAGGTAAAGGTTAAGAAATGCAGGCATGTGACGTCCGAGGGGGCAGATTTGTTGAGGGCGAGCAGGGGATCGTTGGCGGTCAATTTGGATACGGGCATGGTTGAGCAGCAGCAGGATGCGAGCGCCAGCGATGTTGGGGCGCAGGATAACGGCAGTGAGCAATTTCAACCATTGGTTGTCGACCAGGCTGCATTTGTTGATGCCCCATCGAGCAGTAGTGGTCGGTCCGCCTTGTCCAAGGCAAGGATAGGGTTTCTTGCAGGGAGGAATTTCGTTGCCACCACTTTCAGGAGATGGTCTCATAGTAACAACAACCACACCCATAACACTTCATGAAGTGGAAAGGAGCACAACTCTTTCTTGGTTTAAATTGTATTGCTTTGTATCTCTGCCGCTTAGTATACTTCCTCGTCTCTAAAATTCTGTGCTGCTTACTGCATTAACAATTTCTCTGTTGGAAATGTTAACAATGTGAGATTTTCTATTTTGAGTTGCTTTTATTTGTCTACTACGCATGTCATTGTTTGCTTCTTTTTCTGATAATTTGCGTAGTTCTTTTATTACTAGGAAGATGGTATTTGAAGTTTTTGTTTATTGATAATGAGCGATCCAAGTGCTTAGAGGCATTTGGCTCCGTAACTTCCAGCAAACTAGATGAATTTTTTTCTTTTCATCCTACTTCAGAGGAAGTTTTGTTGAATTTGCTCGATTCGCTTAATTACACTCACAGGTCATTCGAAGACCGACAATTGTTGAATCGGAATATTGGCTAAAACAGCTTTGATGAGGGTGATTCTACCTCCAAAGAAACGAAGTTCCTCTTCCAAAAATCCAGCCTCCTCTCAACTCTTTCTATAATGGGAGCCCATTGGTTCTTTTTAGGCCTTCCTGTTCCTATGTACAAACCAAGATATGTTGGTGGGAATTTGTCCACTGAGCACCCCAATAGGCCTGCCAACCCTTATGCCTCATCATCAAGGATGTTAATTCCTATAAACCTTGATTTGCGAAAATTTGATCTATGCCCTGTAACGACGTCATAGCATGGAAGAATCGCCTTGAGTTTTAGCACCAATTCGGGCTCTGGAGCACTAAGGACCAACGTGTCATCTACGAATTGGAGATGCGAGACTTCTACCTACGACCTTCACATTATAAATCCTTCTATCTAGCCTAAAGATATTCTTTTGTAAATCATTCTGCGTAGAGTCTCAGAAACAATCACAAATAAGAAAGGGGAAAGGCAGAGCGAGGTTAAGTGATATGTGTACCAAGCTGGGGATGTATGATATATACAATCCATGGGGGGGGGGGAGGCGAGTGTTGGACGTAGCGGTGTAATTATATACCCATGTTGAGGTATTTTTGTCATTGTACATGAACCCTAGTCACACACACATATACATACACATAATATATATACATGTTTTGAGAAGGAGAGACAAATATATATACATGTTTTGAGAAGGAGAGACATCAACTCTCATCTCTTCTTCTCCATCTCTTCTCTCTTCTCTTTCTTTCATTAATGGATATTAGGATACCAAGGACATAATCAAAATAATTGTGACTAATACCAAGGACATAATCAAAATAATTGTGACTAATAAACTGTTGCAGTGCGGTGATGTAGTTTTGAGCGTAGTGGGCAAATAGCAGCTATTCGATGAGAAATCTTATGGCCGTTTCATTTCTCTACTTGTTAGAGCTTCAAACCTTCTAGCGAGAGTGACCCTTAAAAATTTATAGTTTTAGCTGCCAGTCTTGTCCCCCTCCAGTTAGTCATAATATGGGATATGATAATGAGAATTTATATGATGGGTGGCTGTGAAAACACGTGAAGTCTAAAAAAAGTAGGTACGGCCCACTTTTTTCGATGATCCAAACCGTTCATCTGTTTGGGCACAACGTAAATAGGTTGTGCCGCAAAAATCAGTTCCATAGGATGATCCTAACCCTCCGATCTGTAGAAGATTCCATAAATGATTTTTGAAAATCTCCATATTCAGATCAGTTCAGATTGGAGGGTTAGGATCATCCTATGGATCTGATTTTTGGGGTGCCCAAACAGATGAACGGTTTCGATGATAAAGAAAAGTGGGCCGTACCAACTTTTTTAGACTTCACGTGTTTTCACGGCCACACATCATATAAATTCTCTATGATAATACATTTTGCTTAATAATTTTATTTCTGACATTGAATTGCTTTGTCGTACTTATTATTGAGTGAAGTTGTGGCCACACTATCAGTGCTTCTCACTGCATTTTTAACCCGTTTTAAGGTTTCTCATTCTTATGTAAATTTTGGCAGAATAATTTATCAATTTAGTGAAAGATTGTAATTTTTAAGGTTCGGAAGCAGTGATTTTGTTTTTGAGCCTTGACTCAGCTGGGATCACAATCAAGTTTGACTTATGAGCTGTTTGGGGCTCATCTTTAATATTAATATACTGGCTATGCTAAACCCAGTACTTACAAATTTTATGATTACTATAGATGTAAATTCTTCTACTTAGGAAGCCATTCCTATTTCAAATCTCTTCATTCCTAGTTGCTTTTCGAGTCCTAAATTACTTGAAAGGATGAAGTCCCTATCACGTGAACAAATATGTATTTTCTAGTTGGAAGTGTTTTGGGGATAAGAGGGCGAGCCTTAGCGTAACGGTAAGGTTGCCCCATTGTGACCTGGTGGTCACGGGTTCGAGTCATGGAAACAGCCTCTCTGCAAAGCAGGGTTACAGCTGCGTACATCTAGCCCTTAACAGACCCCGCAATGGCGGGAGCCTCATGCACTTGGCCGCTCTTTTAAGTGTTTTGGGGATAAAGGCACATGTTCCATTTGTGATGGTCTATTTAGGAGCTTTTAGCGCATGGTATTCAAAATAATCATAAAAATAAACTGTTGCAATGCCGGGGAATTGATCTGAATATAGTGGGGAAGTAGTGCCTATTCAATGATAAATCTGATGATTCTATTATCTATCTTTACTTGGCAGGGTTTCAAACCTTCTAGCAAGAGTGAATCTTAAAATTTTGTAGTTTTAGTTGTTAGTCCTGTCCTGGTTCATTTATTCAGAAGCAATGATTTGATAATATAACTTGCTTAGTAATTTTTGGTGACATGAAAATGCTTTATTGCTTGTATTAGTGGATAAAGTTGACGAAACAGTATCAGTGCTTGCCTGCCTTATTTTTAAACCATGATAATGGTTTCTCTTCCGTATGAATTTTTGGGATCAATTTGGAGGAAGGTAGCTGTGCTGGACAGGGTCAACTGGGCAAGAATCTAAGCTGAGGTACAACCCCATTACGCATACTTATCATGGCTTCCATAAATTTACAAAGAATATTGGGCTTCATTTACTGTTTTTTCCCCTTAGTTTCTTCCATTCGTTATTTATTTTCTGATTCCATGATGATTATGTTTTTAAATTAAATGGATTGGCAATTGGTTGCCATGTTGTAATCTCTTCTATCATTGCATTTGTAATATTGCAGGGTTTCTAAACATTGCTGAGGTTTGGAAACAGGGATTCTACTGACGACTCAGTTGGGATCTCTATTGAGTTTGGCTTTGACCTTATTGTGACTCACCCTTTCTATGAAAATTCTGGCTAGGCTAAAGTACTTAAAAAATATTATGATTCACAGCATATGATTCAAATCTGTTGATTCTTGGGTACTCATCTTATGCAGCAAATGCTGCACAAAGCCCAATCAACCATGTCATAATCTTTTTTCCATGTCCACTTTGCATATGATTCTTTGAATACCCTCCCTCTTCCTAGATTCAATGCAATGACTAATGAGAAATCCATCCAGAATTTGACGACCCTCTACAGAAGCCCCTTCATGATAGTTTTTATTTTTTTCTTATTTTATATATTCTTAAATAATTTTATTTTTTCATCTTCCCGATATAAACCGGAAAAATAAAATAAATAACATATCCTGGGATTTTTCTCTTGCCGAGAAATTCGCGAGAATGATATTTGTAACTTATGTGCACTTGTAATCCTTTCTTTTAATAAATGGTCCCTTATGAAAAAAAGGAGCAAATCATCATTGGACACCCTTTCCCTCTTGCAGCCCTAGTCTTAGACCTGCCATCAGCTTCCTCATTGATGGCACATTGTCCATTGGCGGTAGAAGGCTCTGGCATCTGGAACCAGATTCCCGAGCTCCCTTGGCATTCAACTTCTTCCTCATGCTTCTCCCAGTTAAAACAGATCCGGTCCGTTACAAGGCTCCAACCCACCCAAATATGTTGATGTAATACAGTGCACGTGGATGATGAATCCACATCATTACAAATGATATGACCATTCAGTCTCTCTTACTGCAAACATTCCTCCCATTGTCGTCTCCAATGCCCTTCCCAGTCCATGTAAAATTGATCTCTGAGGCACCATGTGCGAATTGCTTATTGGAATTCCTCTGCCACGCTCCAACCCTCCCAACTGCAGCATCCTTCCCAAAAGTCTAGACAGAAGCCCCTTCACCACAGTTAACTTCTCCGGTTCTCCAACCCTTGCTACCACTTCAACAGTTTCTGCCAACTCATTCGATTGCTCAGGAGGGTGCTGCGAACCTCCATCCTGGCTTCCTAATGCAGACCCCACCCGATACTGGGCACGTAAACCCCTCATCCTCATTCGACAAGCATTCTGAAACCAGAGGAACAGCAAGAAGGTAATGTGATTTGATGCCCCAGACTTCACCATTTACAGTGTTTGTCTTTTGATCCAATTTCTTATCTAAAATAAACATCACCACATATAGTGTTTGCCTTCAGTTATGAGTTTTTTGATCTATTTAGCTCATTACTTATCAAGATGCTTAGATCTACAGGCATTGCTTAAGAAGTGTTTGTCTTGAACTTTTATATAGATGGAAATGTAGTTATCACAAAGCATCGAGACTGACACATAAGAGGAGCTGATTTCAGAATGTTGGCATCGAGGACTATCTCCAGCACAACATAGCTATATATTGTTCGAAACCGATGAAAGAGGAGAAAGAAGTATAACTTTGCTTCCAACGAAGTCCTGCAAGTTGTCAAGTAGTCATTGAATTGAAGTCACGTTGAGTTTTAGCTTAAAGAGACCTCACAGTGCCTAGAAAGGGTGAGGACTTGAAGCATTGCTCATAGCACTACAACTTTAGTGAACTGAAGATGACGTTCCCTGATCTGAGAACCAAAGGGTTATTGAACATCGTGAAATTTATGAGTGACCACCAATGGGAGAATTACTCAGTCCACCTTAGCAGAAATAGTTGAACTGGGGCAGTTCTTGTGTTATTCAATTAAAATGAGGATATTGTTAACAAAAAGTGGGTCCATCTCTCGACGAAATAATGATGCTCTCAAACTTATCGGATTTGGCATCTATTGTCTCTTAATTTGGTTACAATATCTCTTGATTCGGTTGGGGCAGTAACCCTCCCCCCCACCCTTCTATTATCCGTACAACAAGGAAGGAGACAAAGAATAGCAAGAATTTGAGAAAGACAGTTCTAATAAACAGACATGATTCTCTACTCCATGGAGATGAGAATCGAGTTCAAGTTGGAACCCTTCTGGTCCAGCTAAGGAGAAGCAGCTTCTTACAAGACAGAGGTTACTGTTGCTAGCTATTTTGGTCATCAAAGGACTAGAGCTGACCGAAGATTATTAGAGCATCCTCCGTTTGGGAATTGGTTACGAAGGCAGTTAAGGGAGACACTTATGATTGAAGGATGCGCAAGTAAAGATAGAATCTCAGTCTTCAGTGGCCTGAGTATATCAAATCCCTCTTCACAAACAAAGCCTCGAGAGTTTAAGAACTAGACAAATTCCGCTCCAGGGTAAAGATGTGTTGGTCTCCCTCTTACGCCCTTTAATCACATCAGTGGAGGCTGACTTCAATCCGTCAGTGCTTTGAACTTCTCAAAGCATAGTTTCTGAACTAAGAACATGGGCATTGGCTTACAGATGGGAAGGCATAAATCTCTGGTTCAACCCATCGTTTCAGAAGTTCATGGTGATCATTCATTCCTATGGTTCAACCCATCATTTCAGAAGTTCATGGTGATCATTCATTCCTAAATCTTCAATGTACCTTACACAATTTACACAACGAATGGAAACTGTTAACTAACCAACTTCTCCAAAAGCTTAAGCTGTTGGAGAAAGGCGTTATTTATCTTTTGTACTTTAACACTCCCCCGCACGTATGGCCCATTTGGCAAACACGTGGCACATGTGGTCCCACTTTGGGCCGACCGTTGCATGTGGATTTTTGCTATCCGGGAGGTTTAAACTCGAAACCTTTGGCTCTGATACCATGTTAACTAACCAACTTCTCCCAAAGCTTAAGCTGTTGGAGAAAGGCGTTATTTATCTTTTATACTTTAATTAAAACAAATAGTGCATGAATGGAAACAAATAGCATTCTATTGGAAAATGGAGATGGCAGTCTACTAATGGGTTTTAGGGTGAGCGAGGCTGGTTAACCTCCATCGAAGTGGAAATTATCTAGTTTTTTCAGTCTTAGCTGTTCACTTTTATGAGCTGATTTGGGGCGACAGACTGAGTCGTGAGGGAGGTGAAATCCACTCCCCAGTTTAGCCCGTAAGTAAATTAAAAAAAAAACCATGGAGGGAATTTTTGTACTAAACAAAATATTTTTAGATCTAGGACTCTCATGGGACTTTTTCCACACTGTTGGAGTCCATGCTATTGATTAAGGATTATGAGGAATGAGAGATCCAAGGGCTCTCTTTTCACAAGGGCTAAAGAAGGGCCCTTGAATAGATCCACGTCATGAAGTGCAACCGAATTTAGTTTCTCATCTGATTTTTAAAATGGCGTGGATCCATTCAAGGGCCCTTCTCCGGCCACCATTGTGCCTCATGTTTTGATGGGATAGGTCCCACGATCTCCTCTTGAGCCTATGTTGTACGGGCCCACAATTTTACACTACATGTTTTGATCGGGTGGGCCCATCTTTTTTGCACCCATGCATAGCATAGGTCAAGAATGCTACTATATATGAGTTTTTATATGGTGGCCGACCGTCAACTACCGTCAAAAGGGTACCACCCTTGATATTTGATCCTACAGCAACTTTTGAAGTACCCACCTTCACGTGATTTGACGGTCGGGCATCATATAATTTTTCACTATATATATATATATATATATATATATATATATATATAGAGGAAAGTGTTGGTGAGCTCACCAAACTTATGGTGAGCTTAAGCGCCCTAATCACATGGGTCCCACATTTTCTGTGGTGATCCAAACCATTCATTTGCAAGGCTCTATCATAGATAGGGTGTGTACCAAAAATCAGCTCCATAGGATCATCCTAACTCCTCCATTTGTGGAGGACAAAAATGGGCAGATTTGTGGATAAATAATGTCTGTTCATTTTGACCTCCACAAATGGATGGGTTAGGATGATCTTATGAAGCTGATTTTTGGTACACACCCTATCTATGATAGGGCCTTGCAAATGAATGGTTTGGATCACCACAGAAAATGTGGGACCCATGTGATTGGGGCGCTTAAGCTCACCAACACTTTCCTCATATATATATATATATATATATATATATATATATATATATATATATAGAAATGATATTCCCACACCTGATTCAAAACTTATCATCGACTGCCATGGTAGTTCGGGGCTTCGGGCATCATATTTTACTTTTGTAAATTACAAAATTTTAAACTAATCCCATAGGATCCGTCGGACCTATGGGGTCCGTTGACTGGCCTAGCTATTGTAAACAAAATAAAGGGGAAGGGGTTTTTAGGTCCGTGCGGTGATGGCGTGAATGAAGTTTCGGCCCTTGTTTTTGCTCTTCCCCTTCTTCTACCTACGGTTCCAAAACAAATCCCTTCCTCGAAACTCTCTCTTCTCTAAAAACCCTATCACTACTACCCCTCATAAACTATCTTCTTCTTCTTCCATGGCCGCTGATGATGATGATGGAACTGCAACAACCCCTTCTTCTCTCCCGATCACCGACTCTGACGAAGACAACCGACTCTGCTCCTCCTTGGTACAATCTCCTCCATTCGGCTCTCCGACTCGTTACTTAAACGGAGAGTCCCATCGACTCGACCGAGCATGGGCTCACTGGAAGAATCTGGGAGAGCCAAAACTGATCGTGGCTCCCATGGTAGACAATTCTGAGCTCCCCTTCCGGATGCTCTGCCGCAAGTATGGTGCCAACGCCGCTTACACCCCCATGCTGCATTCCCGCATCTTTTCCGAGAATGACAAGTATAGGACTCTCGAATTCACCACCTGCAAGGTAAATTTGCTTAAAAATATAGTTTTGGGGGGGGGGCACATTGTTTGGGTGTTCTAAAGCATTCATTTGATGGGCCTTCACATAGATAGGGTGTGCCCGAAAAATCAGCTCCATAGGATCATCCCAACCCTTCGATTTGTTGAGGCCGTCCAATGGACGGTATAAGCCTTCACAAATCTGTCCATTTTTTTGCTTCCACAAATCGAAGGGTTATCTACTCCGGGGAGTAGCAACTCTTTTCTTCCTTCTTGCTGCTGGGTAGCTGGTTTTAAGGCTGCCTAACATGGCCTTAGGGTTCATTTGGGCGTGCAACCCAATCAAATTTTTGGTGTAATTTGTGTGTAAACTTTCAATCAAACTAAATGAATGCCCAACTGGACCCTACAACTAGGAGTATCTATCTGATTGATACTCAATTTTGTTTAATGTGAAGCACATTCATGTATGCTTTTGCAGCTTTTCTACTTTTGCTCTTTGTTGTGCTGAAACATGTGAGATTGTTGTCAAAAGATACTTACAAGCTATCTTCTTATTCTTCTTTATCTTATAGACAATTTTGGAGATCAACTCAAAGAAATCTTTTGTGATAAGTTCAAATTGGACTTTTTACTTAGATATATCATGAAACATAACAATTTTTTTTTACTGCACTAGGGTATGATTGATGTAGATCTGGTATGGATCTACTCTTAATTTGTCAATTAGCATCAAGAAACCAGTTTAGATCAGTGAAGGAGCACTAAACGAATGACAATTCTGATCAAAACCAGTCCGAAACTAGGAACTTGTTGTTTTAGAACAAAAAATGCAGAAAATGAGAAGAAAATAGCAGAAATTGAACTAGAACAGAAATGAGGCCAAAGCAACTGATATTTTATTGAATTTTAATGAAAAATGACAGTAAGAGGTACACTTAGCTCAATTTAAAGCTCAAAAACTGATATGGAGAGGAAGATGAAGCCTTCTTGAGTAGGAATTCTCTTCTTCTTCTTCTTCTTCTTTTGAAAATGGAGTAGGAATTCTCTTCTAACATCAATCTAAGCTCCTCTTACAAGTGTTTTCTCTCTCCCAAGAAAAGAGTACAGGCTCTCCAATTCAAATGTCAGCAAAAATCCCTCCAAAATTCAAAAGAGAGCTATTTATATAGGTAGCTCACACTCAATTACACTTGACCTCACTACAGCACTCAAATTACAAGACTGCCACTCATATTAAGATTACACAACCACCCCTGCTTAGAAGAAAAAATTACGACACTAGCCTCCTATTGGAGCCTTCTCACATAGAAGCCATGTCCTTTGCTTCCCTCTCTAGGTCCTTAGCAGCCTTGTCCTTGAGTCTAGCCGACCTCCTTAGGACCTTTGGAAGTCCAAGGTCATATAAGACCTCCTCCACCTGGTCGGCCATGTCTATGGTGGTGTGGCCTCATCATCCTCCCCCACTTGTTTGGAGGTTGGCCTCAAGCTCAAACCTTCCCCATGGTAAGGAGTAAAGTGGTGGACGTTGAAAATGTTAGTGATGCTCATGCCTTCCGGAAGCTCTACCACATAAGCATTGTCACCCATCTTCTCTAAGACTTGGCAACGACCCACTTTTCTTGGCTTGAGCTTGTTTTAGGCACCCATGGGGTACCTTTGTTTGGAGAGATGGAACCAAACAAGATCCCCCACTTCAAAGTAAACTTCCCTTCTATGTTGGTCCAATGGGTTGCATCCATTTATACCGCCTGAAATGGAGAATAGCCACTCAACCCCGGCAATTGGCTTGGGCAACGAGATCAACTAGGTCCTTGCAATGAACAAGCCTATCACGATGCCCAAAGTGTGTTAGATGGACTGAGCCCTTATCAAACCCATTGGGTCTCCTATCCTTATTCAATGAACTAGGGTTATGGGGAGATGCCTTTTTTGCCCATTTTAACATTATCTTTTGGTGAAAGTATGTCTTTACCCCTTTTGCAAACGATAGTCTATTTTTATAAATAGACTGAAAATAGTCTATTTATATGGTAGTGCTTCAAAACACGGATGCGGGTCAAAATGCGACCAAAGCAAATCCTAGTCAACTCGACACGAAGCGGTCAAGTACTCGGTTGACGTGGCTGGGTACTCAGTTGACGCGGTCATTACGTGGGAGAGTAAAATGAATTTTGATTGAGTTTGTAGGGCAAAATGCAGACTTGGACAAGAACACGACCAAGGTAAAAAGGAGTCGACTCGGGCAAGTTTGTGATGACGCGGGAGAGTTTTGAAACTATCCATAATACACACACTATATTTCACATGTAATTCATATAAATATAATCATGTGACACATACTGATGTAGTGTACCACTATTACACTTACGATTTTGGTTTATGCCTTTCGGTCGTTTCGATTTTGGTTTCAGTGGGGATCTAAACGGAAACGTTTTGGTAGTTTCGTGTCGGTTTCAGTGGAAAGTTAAAACCATGCTCAAAGGTGATGGGTGAGAGGCAGATACAACTACCCATGGAAATTTGCGGACACAATTGTGGAGATTTGAGATGTGATCGATAAACATGATGCTGATCAACTTGCTCATTCTGATCAACTTGCTCATTCTGTTTCTCTTAGCGATGCAGTATCGATTTTTGGATCTTCCTCCTTGACTTCTGGCTTTTTTTGTTGTTGTCATGTATGGTTTTTGTGTTTCTTTAGCTTCATGTATGGTTTTTGTGTTTCTTTAGCTTTTGTATTGAGACCCTGGTCTCGTTGTTCCTCTTGTTTTTCTATTAATGCATTTACCGTTAAAAAAAGATCTGAAATATCTTCTAATCTATTGTCAATTTCTTTCTATCACCAATCTCACATCATCTGTGGGTGTGATCTACTAATTAGCTTGTTCATTTATGTTGTGTAGATACATGGTGGAAATTTTCTCCCTAATGGAACTTACATCCTAAATAGACTATTAATTTAGGCTTATGTTGAGGTTTTTGATATGTGCAGGAGGATCGCCCATTATTTGTCCAATTTTGTGCAAATGATCCTGATACTTTATTGGATGCAGCCCGGCTGGTTGAACCTTATTGTGATTATGTGGACATTAACCTTGGGTAACTCTTTTATGAACATGTTCTCTTCAATAACTTTGAACCAGCTTTTTTTTTGTAGTTGCTATATAGTTTCTACTTTAGCCTATAATAAATATATATGTTCTAGTAAGGGTTAATGCTTCATAATGTTCAGATACATATCTCACTTTGATATGGGTTATGTAGATAATACTATGCAACTGGCGACAGATAAATGTAGGCTCGGTACTTGGATTTTGGTACAGAGACAGCCCCATAGTTATTCTTCATTTTTTTAATACACACTCATATATATTATTTATGAAATGATTATGAAACTATTATTATTATTATTTTTTTTGAAAGTAAAGGGTTTGACACCATTTGAGACATGTATGCCAATGATGAAGACTTTGGTGAAATTTGAAAACTTTGCAAAGAAGGGAAACATGAAGATTATCTTCTCTGATTATGAAACTGTTATTGAAGGCAAACACTTGAACAAGGGGCAGAGATTGCCCCACAAAATGATTAGAGCCTAATTCAACTTAATCAATAATCATTACCTCATTAGCATTGCCCCACAAAATGATTAGAGCCTATTTCAACTTAATCAATAATCATTACCTCATTAGCATTGCCCCACAAAATGATTAGAGCCTATTTCAACTTAATCATTACTTCATTAGCATTTCTTATTAAATGGGATCAGGATATGTTAATACCTTTACATAATGTCATCAATAATATAACCACTCAAAAAAAAAAAATCATTCAAAAAAAAATATCATCAATAATATAAATCAATAGACCCATACAATGATGGAAAGACCATGCCATTGCATTTGAAGCATCTCCTTCCACCCAAAGCTTACCACCCAACTTGTCTATATGATGATAAGTAGATCTCATGGTTTCACCTCAGTCAAATCTTTGATGCTGATAGCATTCGAAATTGCCTTCACCACCTTCCCTTTGCTGTTCCTAAATATGTCCTCGGCCCTTGGATCGCCTAAGGAGCATCCATCAAAACTGTACATGATGGCAGATGGAGGGTGGGTCACATTTGACTCTTCTTTTCCTTTCAACCCTTCATCTTCTTTTTTGAAATTTTTTTTTTGTACAACCCTTCATCTTCTTATGATAGTAGCTCACTTCTCTTGAGGGCGTTAAACTGTCAACCCCAAAATTCTTCTATTTTAAGCGCCCAATGGATAATTATCCTTTTTATATTCTTAATAGTCTTACCAATCAGTACGATCTTTTCCTAAAGCTTTTTGTATTCCTTGTTATTCCAAATTTCACGCATTGCTTAAATTGGAGAAACGACCTTAGGAATTAGACATTTCTTCTCCATGATTTGTACCACCCTACTATAGAGAAAAGGTGCTTGCCCGACCGCTGCCTGCTTGCTCATCATTCACATCCTAGACAATTGTTCCTTTCCTCGTTACTTGACATGAGTACTAATCTTACCAATAACCATATTCAAACAGAATATTGAACTCTAGGCTGAACAGGAACCAACCATACCTTGGCCACCAGGAAAGGGAATCAACCTCCCCTAAAAGATGCATAAAAGATTCGTAGATGAGAACCAACCTTAGGAATAAGCGCAGCCCTTCCAAATCCTTCTATCCCTGGTAGAGCGAGATGTAAATCTCCTTGGACAAATTATGATGGGCTGTTGCCATCCATGATGAGATTGAGAGGAAGTGGGCACATCCCAAATCGCTAAGGAGATCTGCCGGCTCAGATGCAAAGAGAGTCATCCGTGAGCGTCCATTAGGTGGGCCCGCATACAAAATTTGAGACATATTTATGGTCCGCCTTGATCCCGTTGAGCCAGTTGAATCACGTCCACCATTGGATCTCGTCCGTCAATCACGTATATGCCCCGGATCATGCCCAACGGCCAGATCATTTCCATTCCCATGCATACCAATTAAGAGATTTATTTCCATTCCCATGCATGCCAATTAAGACACATTTATTTCTATTCTCATGCATGCCAATTAGGACGTATTCATTTCCATTTTCATGCATGTCCAAATAAGGCACGTGTCCATTCCATGCATGGCTAATGAAAGTCATTTGTTGTTGAGTTTACTTTTTTATTTGGGTTGCCTTTTGTTAACTTACCAACTTCTCCAAAAGCTTAAGTTGTTGGAGAAAGGCGTTATTTATATTTAATACTTTAACGCTCCCCCGCACGTGTGGCCCACTTGGCAAACACGTGGCACATGTGGTCCCACTTTGGGCCGGCCATCGCATGTGGATTTTTGCTATCCAGGAGGTTTGTACTCGAGACCTTTTGGCTCTGATACCATGTTAACTTACCAACTTATCCAAAAGCTTAAGCTGTTGGAGAAATGCGTTGTTTATCTTTTATACTTTAACACTCCCCCGCACGTGTGCCCACTTGGCAAACACGTGGCACATGTGGTCCCACTTTGGGCCGACCATCGCATGTGGATTTTTGCTATCTGGGAGGTTTGAACTCCAAACTTGGCTCTGATACCATGTTAAATTATCAACTTCTCCAAAAGCTTAAGCTGTTGGAGAAAGGTGTTATTTATCTTTTATACTTTAACACTCCCCTGCACGTTTAGCCCACTTGGCAAACACGTGGCATATGTGGTCCCACTTTGGGCCGACCATCGCATGTGGATTTTTGCTACCCGTGAGGTTTGAACTCGAGACCTTTTGGCTCTGATACCATGTTAACTTACCAACTTATCCAAAAGCTTAAGCTGTTGGAGAAAGGCGTTGTTTATCTTTTATACTTTAACACCTTTAAAGTGATAGTATCAAGTTTAGATGTTTCTTATAGTATTAATTTTTTATGTTTCCTTTTTGCATATGCTTCCTTTTTAAGAATCTCTTCTAATCTCTCATCGTAAAAGAAGTGGACTACGACTTGTATGGCACTTTTGCTTTGATTGTGCTCTTTGCATAGAGGCGGTGAATCTGTCGACCACTTATTCATCCATTGCAAGCTCGCCAGAGACATATGGAGTAAGTTGATAAGCAAGTTCAGAATTTCTTTGGTTTTTCTGAATCTCTAATTGATTTGTTGTCTGAGTGTAAGGCCAATCCTTAGAAGGAAAGAGGCAAAATTCTCTGGTATGTTTCTTTCTTTGCCATTTTATGGGTCATTTGAAAGGAAAGAAGTGCTAGTGTGTTTAAAGGAAAATCTTTCATCATACCTATTCGTTAAAGTGATCGCTTTAACTATCTCTTTGGTAAAATCCCTTTCCTCATTCAAATTTGTGCATGCCGTCGATCTATGGGAAAGGTGGAGGAACTTTTGTATCAGCTCAGAAAGAAAGTAGGAACGGGCTCAAGTTTGGAAGCCCCCTCCCCAGGGTTTCTTAAAGCTCAATTTTGAAGGATCTAGTTTGGGGAATTCGGGCCTTGTGGGCATTGGGGAGTTCTTAGATCTGAGTATGGAGTAGTGCTCTGGGTCTATGCTGATGGGCCTATTGGGTTGGCTGACACATCGGAGGCAGAGGTTCGAGCTGTTTACCAAGGTCTAGAGTTGGTTAAGACGAACCACTTGGATAATATAATGGTTGAAGGAGATTCTTCTAATGTCATTAATTGGCTCAAAGGATCTCATAAACCTCCATGGAGATTTGATAGATTGTTCGATGAGATGTTCGATTAGGTGAGGCCCTTGGAGATTGTGTTTATTCATGTTTGTCGATCTGCTAATCATGTGACAGATAGTTTAGCTAGAGATGGACTCTTCAAGGACTCTAGCGCTTTTTTACTCTCTCCCACCGTCGAGGGCGAGTTCTTTTCAAGAGGGTGAGAATGATGCAGGTTGTAGGCCCATAAGAGGCATATTTGCCCATTAGGATTTATTTACATGTTATTCAGTTTCTAGGATTTTTTTCCATGTTACTTAGTTTCTAGGATTTTATTTTCATGTTTTTTAGTTTTTAGGGCTTTTATTTATTTCCATGGAGTTTACTTCCATTGCCTATATATAAGCTAAGGCCTATATATAGTCAATCAATCTTTAAACATCAAAAATTTGAAAATCTCTACTACATAAGGCCTATATATAGTCAATGGAAGTAAAATTTCATGGAAACAAATAAAAGCCCTAAAAAGTAAAAAACATGAAAATAAAATCTTAGAAACTAAATAACATGGAAATAAAATCGTAGAAACTAAATAACATGTAAATAAATCCTAATGGCCAAATATGCCTCTTATTGAGCCTACAACCTGCATCAGGAAGAGATGAGAAGAGGAAGGGATGGAAGCAAGGAGAGAGAGGCAAGGAAGAAAGTGAGAGAAAAGACATTTTCACCTTTTTTTTTTCTTACTTTCATCTCCCCAGACGATCCATCTCGGTGCCTCTCCTTGACCCCACGACACTGGAAGTCAAACCAGTTATCGGCTGTGCAGAGGCAGGAGATCTGGTGAGAAAGGACGTCTTCATGGCTTTCTTGGATGACTGATTACCTAATTGTTGGTGACAAAGGGCGTCTTCAAGGCTTCCGTAGATGACTAATTATCTAATTGTCAGTTTTCGATATATATATATATATATATATATATATATATATATATATATATATATATATATATATATATATATATATATATATATATGAGAAAAGTTTCTCTAGTTGGCCGACTAGAGAACCTTCTCTAGTCCGCCGACCCAAAACACAGTGGGCCCACAATGTTTGGATGATCCAAAGCATTCATTTGATAGGCCCTGACATAGATAGGGTGTGCCCAAAAAATCAGTTCCATAGGATCATCTTAACCCTTCGATTTGTGGAGCTAAAAGTTGGACAAATTGGTGAAGTTTTATACCCATCCATTTTAACCTCCACAAATCGTAGGGTTGGGATGATCCTATGGAGCTGATTTTTTGGGCACACCCTATCCATGTCAGGGCCTATTAAATGAATGCTTCGGATCACACAAAAACTGTGGGCCCGCACTGATTTTTTGGCGGACGGACTAGAAAACTTTTCTAGTCGGCCGACTAGAAAAATCAACCCCATATATATATATATATATATATATATATATATATATATATATATATATATATATATATATAAAATGAGGAAAATGATTGTGAGCTTGAAGCTCATATCGCTTATATGAGCTTGAGGGCCCAAACACATGGGTCCCACATTTTTTGTGGTGATCCAAGCCATTCATTTGCAAGGCCCCATCATAGATAAGGTGTGTACCAAAAATCAGCTCCATTGGATCATCCTAACCCCTCCAAAAGTGGAGGGCAAAAATGGGCAGATTTGTGGCAAACGGTGTCTGTCCATTTTGCCCTCCATTTTTGGATGGGTTAGGATGATCCTATGGAGCTGATTTTTTGTACACACCCTATCTATGTAAGGGCCTTTCAAATGAATGCTTTGGATCATCCTAACAATGTGGGCCCACATGTGTTTGGACCCTCAAGCTCATATAAGCTATATGAGCTTCAAGCTCACAATCATTTTCCTCATATATATATATATATATATGGGGAAACGTTTTCTGAGCGATACCTCAGATAAGTTATCTGAGCAAGAGCTAAAAAAATCATGTGGGTCCACATTGTTTGGATGATCCAAAGCATTCATTTGATAGGCCCTTACATAGATAGGGTGTGCCCAAAAAATCAGCTCCATAGGATTATCCTAACCCTTCGATTTTTGGAGGTTAAAAAATGGACAGATTTGTGGAGGTTTATACCCATCCACTTTAACCTCCACAAATCGAAGGGTTAGGTAATCCTGTGGACCAGATTTTTTGTGCACACTCTATCTATCTTTGGACTATCCAAATGAATGCTTTGGATCATCCAAACAATGTGGGCCCATATGTTTTTTTGAGCTCTTGCTCAGATAACTTATCTGAGGTATCGTGCAGAAAGCATTTCCCTATATATATATATATATAGAGAGAGAGGGAGAGAGAGAGAGAGAGAGAGAGAGAGAAAGAGAGAGAGAACGGTTTCTACACACTAGCTTAAAATACAGTGGAGGCCCACATTGTTTGGGTGATCCAAACCATTCATTTGATTGACCCTCACATAGATAGGGTGTCCACAAAAAATCAGCTCCATAAAATCATCCTAACCCTTCGAACCGTGGAGGCAAAAAATGGACAAATTTGTGAAGGTTTATACACGTCCATTATACCTCCACAAATCGTATGGGGGCGAGGTTTCTAAGGTATCGCGCAGGGTGAGCAGCCCTCTATAAAACAACATCTCCATGTAGCTTCACTCATCCAACCCATTCATTCTATAGAACCTCACATAGATTAGGTGTTCCTAACAAACCATAACCCATAACCCTAACCCTAAATGGACAATAAAATAGTAAAGACATTTACTTAAATGGTTTACATGTAAATACCGAGTACAGGAGAGGAGAGAGAAGTGAGTACAGGAGAGGAGAGAGAAGTACAGGAGAGGTTTCTGAGGTATCGCGCAGGGTGAGCAGCCCTCTATAAAACAACATCTCCATGTGGCTTCACTCATCCAACCCATTTATTCTATAGAACCTCACATAGATTAGGTGTTCCTAACAAACCATAACCCATAACCCTAACCCTAATCCTAACCCTAAATGGACAATAAAATAGTAAAGACATTTACTTAAATGGTTTTCATGTAAATACCGAGTACAGGAGAGGAAAGAGAAGCAGCAGGAAGAAGCAGGACGTGTCGGGTACGCGTGGGTGCGCACCCGACACGCACCCAACAACCAAATTGGTTTTTATTTTTATTTTTATAATGGGGTACGTACCCAGGACGTACCCGCACCCCATATGTGTCGGGTACGGGTGCGGGAGCCCCGGGAGAGTACCCATGCTTCCTAGAATAGGAGTCTTTTCACTTCCACCCCGTGAGGCGAAAAAGAGCTTCATGGAGATTAAGGCTAAGTTATCTGTCACCCTTGTGCTAGCCTTACCCGACTTTGAGAGGCCCTTTGATGTAGACTGTGACACATTCAAGCTCGGCATTGGCGCAGTATTAAGCCATGGAGGGCGGCCCGTAGCCTACTTCTGTGAGAAGATCAATGGAGCGAAACTCAGCTATCCTTTCTACCTATAAGGCTAAGCTTTGGCATTGCTTTTCAGCAGTTGATCCTAATTACTAAGCCACAGATCCTTTATACATCAATCACCATCTACAGATATTGTCTACGGTAAAAACACAGCAGTAAATGCCTTTTTTTTTAATGGTCCCTAAGCAGTATGCATTGGAGATCACAAAGTTTACTTTTTGCTTCTTGCTTTGCTTGGCATGAATTGCTGATGAATTTGATTGCCAACTCAACTAAGTTTTCCCTCCCGGCCTCCAAATAGTTTCTCTCCAGGGCTCCATATTCTTGGTTTTTGCTTGGATTGTTCAAAAAGCAGTGGATTTCTAGATGTAAATTCTATCTGATAAAACGTAAGTGTTCCATCTAAAATACTAATTGCTTTTTCCTCTGTGCAGGTGCCCACAACGGATTGCTAGGCGGGGGAATTATGGAGCTTTCTTGATGGACAACCTACCTCTCATAAAATCCCTTGTGCAGAAACTGGCAATGAATCTTCATGTCCCCGTCTCCTGCAAAATTCGAATCTTCCCAGACTTAAAAGACACAATTGCGTATGCTAGGATGCTCGAGGATGCAGGTTGCTCCCTCTTAGCTGTCCATGGTCGAACCAGAGATGAGAAAGATGGGAAGAAGTTCCGAGCTGACTGGAATGCTATCAAAGCTGTGAGAAGTGCGGTCAGGATTCCCGTCCTTGCCAACGGAAACATACGTCACATGGATGATGTCCAAAGTTGTTTGGAGGAGACAGGTGCCGACGGTGTGCTTTCTGCCGAGTCACTTCTTGAGAATCCAGCCCTCTTTGCCGGCTACCGGACTGCTGAATTGGGGGGAAATGGTGATGGAGAAAGCTATATAGATGGTGGAATAGACCAGGCGGATTTAGTGGAGGAGTATTTGAAGCTATGTGAGAGACATCCAGTGCCATGGAGAATGATCCGTTCTCATGTGCACAAAATGCTAGGGGAGTGGTTTAGGATCCATCCGCACGTGAGAGAGGAGCTCAATTCTCAATCAAAGCTCACCTTTGAGTGGCTAAATAACATGGTGAATCGGCTCAGGGAGCAAGGCACAAGGATTCCACTCAACCTCAAGGGAAAATCAAATGGAGTAGCTTCATGCAATACGTGATGTTTTTATTACTCTGTGTTCATTTTTCAGTTTTCACAGCAGGAAGGACAAACTGGAGCCAGATGGGAGATGTTTATGATTTGGCAGTCAGACCATTGATTTGTTATCGTGTATTTTGGCCGCGGTATGATGGACACCTAAGCAAGCCGATGCACTGAGATTGGTGGAGGTACATTTTTACAGAACAGGCTAAGCTTCTTTTTTTCCCTCATTTTTGGATCATTGAAATGGACTCCATTTATTATGTTGCTCTTTCCAGAGTTGGAGCACATTGTTCAAGTAGAGTTGGGTTGAGGGTGATTGTATTGGGAATGAGGAAGCTTTTTGTATCACTTTTTCCCCTGACCAGATATTTAATATAGAGAACATATATATTTGCTTGCTGGGTTTTCAATGACAGTGAGAATTTTGTGTTTTTGTACGTCCGTTGTTGTAGATTGCAGTGTGAAAGCATAGGTTCTGTTCGTTTTGGATTTTGAGTCCAATAATAGGTAGGTTTTGAACTGACAATCGGTTTTCATAATCTAAAACGAACAGGGCCTAAACGAAACTTGAGTCCAATAATCAGTTTTTTAACTCAAAATCGATCTTGTATCTAAAACTGATTATTGGATTCAAAATTGTATCTAATTTGGATATAGGAAACAAGGAATAGGCATGGGAGGTGGAAAAGTTGTAACCGACAGTCTTTACACAGCAAAGTTAGTTGTTACTTTCTAGACTACCTGTGTTTTGCTCTACCACACCATCTAAATTTGGCTCATACAAACCGTCGGATAAAACCTGCATTTTTCACGTATTGAGAGAGATTGAAAAGAGAGAATAATACAAGTCTTTAAAATGCCTATTCTGTTGCCTTGGAGACATTCAGAACACCTAATTGTCTTTCGACATGTATGTATTCTTGAGGGCTAGTGGCAGATCTGCACCTACCATTCCTCATACACACACACACACGTATACATACAGGAAATGATGTCCAGAGTCTTTTATTTTAACAATGCCATCTCCTCTCCTCTTACTTTCCTGATTAGCTATTAAAAGCTGTTGCAATTTCTCAATTCTTGGATCCAACAATCAATCTATTGAATTCATAATTTGTTATTGGTAATATGAGTGCTATGTTAAAATTGGATATTATTGACCACATCAAGGAAAAGGAATGATCTTTACAAACAGATGATTTTCATACATAAAAACATCACGTAAGAGCGATGAAGTGAGCTATTATTGTAGAGTTCCAAATTTATTTAATCTCTGTGAGAATGGTTCCCTGCTTGAGGATAAATTCACCCCCTTTAACATTTTTCTTTGCCTTTAAAACTTAACAAATAACGTTTGTGGTGTTGGGTGGGGTGGGGTGGGGTGGCGTGGGGTATCATTTCCCTTATTTTTTCCTAGTAGTGGAAGATTTTGTTTCTGCCTGTAGACGTCGGCATCTTGGCGCCCAACCACGTATCAGTATCCATCTTGTTTTTTGCCTTTTTTTTTTTTGCTTTTATTTTTACTTTTTCTATTTACTTTTCTGATTTTTTTCTCTTGCTTTTTCCACTTCTTACTTTCACCTTCCACTCTTGAAGGCCTAACACAGACAGGTCCAACTAGGCAACTTGAGATTCTTGTTGAAGAAGCTCAGATATTTAGAGGTATGCATTATTTATAAGCTCATGAACAGCAAGATAGTGAAAAATTAGGAAATGTTGAAGAGCTATATTTCTTTACAGGGCGGAAGAGTCGTCATGAAGTATGATTCAGAATGAGGGATAGATAGGAATCCTCACATCTGCCAATAATTCCCATTAATATCACATACCGTGCGGTTGGATACGAGATACCAAAAGCTGTTGTATGTTAACTATGGGTCCAAAAGGGATCCATATTCCTTTCAAATTCAACAAAGCTACGTCACTTGATAGGTTTTACAAATGGCTAAGAGAAGGTCTGAAGTCCAAAATATCTGGCAAGTGGGCGCAAAACTACAACTCTCATCGTGTGCGGGCCCCACATTGAGCCTTCATTCATTCATTTTCAAAGCACCAAACACGTCCCCATCTTATTAATTAATTAATTTCTATTTTAAACTCTGTAATTCTAAAATAAGGCAACCGAAAGGCCAATGCAACGCATCATAGACACGAAACTTAAAAAATAGAAAACAAAAGCGTTGAAAAGGAAGGTGGGACCGCAAGCCACGACGTGGGACTATTACGGCCATATTTTGCTACCATGAAAATTGTTGTGCCCTCCCAATTCTCTTCCTATCCCACGCTTCTTGCTCCCTGATGATGCCAAAATCCGTACCTGGGTGTTCGTCTGGTGTTGTTTACAAATCCAGCCGTTTAAGATGACCTGTGCCCAAAGGACTCAACGTTAGAAGGGCTCCAGAATGTGGAATCCGTAGGCACCCTTCGACGCTCAAGTCAGAAATCGGCATCAAGTAGTATGAGTAAAGACTAATTCAAGGAGAAAGAGATACTGAGCATGTTTATGGAATAGAAGAAGATGAGTACCTTTGAGCTGTGGGCCTCCTTTATAGACTTGGAGTCCTTGGCAGCTTAAGAAGCTTGGCTTTCTTGGAGTCTTTCCTTATTGGAAGACTTTTCCATGGAATTAGTTCCCATGTTTATCTTGGAGAGTGAGAGTTTCCTTATGGGAGTCCATCATTAATTTGAATTCCAATATTTTAGGAAGGTTGCAGCATAGGCTTGGAGTCCAATTTTAGACACTTCCCTTTTTCGTCCATTATGCTTATTAGATTAGGGCTGACAACAGGGCGGGCCGGATGTTGCATTCCCCGCCCCGTGCGGAATTTCTAATCCCCGTCCCCGTCCCCGCCCCGTCTCAAAAAATGCCTTTTAACACCCATGAAGAAGAAAAGACAAGCCATGTTTGTGCACTTATCAAAATACAGTAGTTCTAATATCACTAATCGAAAAGGAATGTTTACTGTAGGGGTGCAACTCGGGTCGATTTTTGGGAATTCGGGTTGAGCTTTTACCTTATAATCGGTTTTGTTCGGGTTGATTTCTATTCATTTTTTAGCAAAAACTCGACCCGACCCGACCCAAGTTGCACCCCTAGTTTACTGTTCACAAAAAAAAACTAAAACAATACTAAAATAAGAGGGTATTGATAATGGCTTTCATATTGAAGCGGGGCGGGGCCATCCCCATCCACTCCCTGCCCGTCCCCGCTCTGGGGAGTTTTTAAAATCCCCGTCCCCATCCCCCCGTTGAAATCGGGGAATCCCCCGCCCGAGCGGGGCTGGGCGGATCCCTGTGTCCACGGGTGAAATCACCAACCCTATATTAAATGGGCGAATTTTCACCCCAACATAATGCCCCCACTTCCTTGGGCCGTTTCGGGCTGAGGAAGTAGTTCTCGTGACTCGTCGGGTTTCCATTTTATGCCCGCTTTGTTGTTTTAGTTTGAGAATCAAATTTCAATCTGTTATAGCATGAGAGATCTCACCATTGGATTGCATTGGTGGTAGATTAGGCAAGTATATTAGAAGAGGTAACCTAGAGAGATTAGGAAAGTAGGTTGGATTACGAACATTCTATCTTTATCACTTTTTTGTAATTGTGCTTCTCTTGCTATTTTCATCTTTTGAGTATTCTATGTAAACAATCGTTAAACAATGTAATTCTCAAAGTTAGTGAAATTTCTAAAACTTTTAGAATAAAAAATTAAGAGTAATGCTAAGGAAACCGAGAGTAGGACCTAAAAGGGGACCTAACAAATTGTTTCACGCCACAACATCACTAGTGACTTGAGCAATCCCTTAAGTTTAAGGAAATCATCTAAATGTAAATTTTTCTTTAACACATGGCATATTCTCATTGCAGGTCCCATTTTAGGTCCTAGTCTAGGTCTCCATATCATTTTCCAAAAATTAATTATTGGCAAAATTGGGCATTTGGTTATGAAATAAATGTAGGGAATTTAACCGTGGATCCCTGTGTCCACGGGTGAAATCGCCAACCCATTTAATATAGGGAACCACATCTAATACCCCAGAACAACTAGGGAACCAAATCTTATACCACGGAACCACTAGGGAACTAGATTTTCTACCCCGGAACCACTAGGGAACCACATTTTATACACTGGAACCACTAGGGAACCATGCCTTAAACTCCGAGTTGGAAATCCGAACCAATGGTCGGACTTCCGAATGGAAGCTAGTAGAAATGACAAATCTACTAGTTTCCGTCGGAAATCAGAAGGTTGGTTCGGACTTCCGAGTCAGAAGTCCGAAACAAATGTCGGAAATCAGACGGAATCCAATAGAAATGGAGCTTTATCACGTTGGCAGTTGAGTTTTTTTTTTTTCAAAACTACAATGGCAATGGAGCTTTATCACGTTGCAAATGGAGTTTTTTTTTTTCCAACACTACAACGGCAATGGAGTATTTTTTTCAAAACTATAATGGCAATAGAGCTTAGAAACGTTGCTAATGGAGTTTAATGTTAGGAGGCTTGTGGAAGGCTTAGGGAAAAAGAAAACAAAAATGTGATATGCGTAGGTGAGAAATAGGGATTAGAGCCTCTAAAAATGGTGGGAAAAGCAAGGGGTATAGTTGTCCCAAAACCAATCGTACCTAATAGCGCCTGTACTTTATGAATTTGAAATATCTACCCTTGATTTAAATAAAACTAAAACTTTGTATTTTTTTAATAATTTTTCCTAAATAATAATAATAATAATGATGGGAATAGAAAAATGAAACGCATGAAATCAGGTGGTGGAGATAACGAGGCACATGGTGGAGAGATAGCATGTGGTCACAAAGTCAGACCTGCGGGCAGCCAATCAGAAGGAATTCTAGTCCCTTAAGTAAACAAATGAGCTGTTGCCACGTGGTGTACTCGAGAAAAGATTTATTAGTCGAGGAGGAAAAAGATGGAAACCCTCGTGGGAATCATGTGGGTTAAAAAAGTAACCGCGGTCAAAGAAGTTGGTTAGTTTTGGATTTATTGGCGACAACTAGTGGAAGGATTTCCAAAGCTCCTGTTTTTTGGGTTAGGTTTGGTTGGTTAATAGCCTCTATCTCTCTCTCTCTCTCTCTCCAATTACAAGAGTTGTTGTTTTTTAGAGTCCTCTTTTTCTTCAACTTCAAGGGAGCCTCTGAAATTACCGATTCCCAACCCGTCTCTTTCTATTTTTAGTAGCTTTTTCGCTGCTCTCATCTACTTATATATCTCTCCACCCTCCCTTCTCTTCTATTTCATATCCATTCCTTTCCTTACATATCTTGATATTTTTGCTTTTAGTGGGTCTTAGAGACTTTCAGATATGGGTCTGGGACGAGTTATGGTGGCCTTGACCGCCTTTTTGTGGCTTGTTGCCTTGTCATCTGCCCTTGACATGTCGATCATAAGCTACGACGAGAGGCATATCGGAAGAAGCAACGAGGAGGTGAAGGGTCTCTATGAAACGTGGTTGGCCAAACACGGAAAGGCCTATAATGGATTGGGTGAGAAGGAGGAGAGGTTTGAGATTTTCAAGGATAATCTCCGATTTATTGACGATCATAACGCTGGAAACCATAGCTATAAGTTGGGTTTGAACAGATTCGCTGATCTGAGCAATGATGAGTACAGATCCATGTACTTGGGTACCAAAACTGATGCTAAAAGGAGGTTTACTCGACCCAAGAGCGACCGTTACAGTTTCAGACAGGGGGAGGAGTTGCCTGATTCCGTTGATTGGAGGAAAAAAGGTGCTGTTGCCCAAGTCAAAGATCAAGGAAGTTGCGGTCAGTCTTCTTTTTCCTTTCTCTTTTCCTTTTCTTCCCAAGGAAGTAAAAGATCTATACCCTCTATCGTTGATTTACCTTTTTATTGTTGTGATCTTCTTGTTCAAATAACAATTAAGGTGAAGCAGATCTATGGATAAAATACCATAAACACCAATATTATATTATGAAGACAATAAACCCATTGTTACTTTTCCACATCAAAGTGAAATTGACTACTTAATTTTTACGATTTACCTTATTTGATTATTATGTTGCCTCGTAAAATCCCAATTTAGTATTAGAAACTTGCTGTTTTAATTTTTAATTTTTAAGCAAACAAGGGAAGTAAAATAGGTTTTTTTTTTTTTTTTTTTATGATCATCATCTTCATCTTCTTTATTTTTTTTTAGTAATAATTACAATTGAAAAACGTATACTTGCTTGGTGGGTGAGATCAATTGGAAGGATTTTTTTTGTTTTTTTGCTGGATTCCTTTCAGAGAGAAGGTATCTTTGGTAATTGGCGTTTGGGATATCCCCAAATAGGCAAATAGAGATAGATTCATTGGCACTACAGCGAATTTGTTACAGCTGGAATTGTTTTGTTTTTTTGGGGTAATTATTTATTACTTGATTAAGCAATTGACTTTTGTTTTTGGTAAAATAAAAAAAAAGGGAGTTGTTGGGCATTCTCCACTATTGCTGCTGTGGAAGGGATAAACAAGATCGTGACGGGGGATCTGATCTCTCTGTCGGAGCAAGAGCTCGTGGATTGCGACACCTCTTACAACCAGGGTTGCAATGGAGGTCTCATGGATTACGCCTTCCAATTCATCATTGAAAACGGTGGCATAGACACTGAGGATGATTACCCTTACAAGGCTTCTGATTCCAGATGCGACACGTACAGGGTAAAATTCTATTCAATTTTCATCAACACCCGGTTCTATAGGTTTTTGGGCATACAAACCTGTTTTATGCCGTTTATATGCTGTAATCAGGGGGACTCCTGGTCCCCTGTTTCTTGTAACAATTTCAGAATCAACACCCATCTTTGCATTGCTGCTATTACTTTTTAATCCACCATCTTGTTAATGAAAATTGTTATTTTTCATTTTGCAGAAAAATGCGAAAGTCGTTACCATTGATGCGTATGAAGATGTTCCGCCAAATGACGAGAAGGCCTTGCAGAAGGCTGTGGTTAACCAACCGATTAGCGTTGCCATTGAAGCTGGTGGCAGAGCTTTTCAGCTGTACCAATCGGTATATGATGACTTCATTTATTTTTAATTTCTCCTATCATCTGTATCATAATAGTAATTGTTTGTGATTTGCTGCTTGATTTAATGAAAAACAAAATCTTTAATTTGAATGGAGACCTTCAAAAGCTATAACTTGCCAACTTTCCTTTAAAATATGAGTAGTGGTGCAGTCTCAGTTAAGCCCTTGAAATTATTTCCCGCTCGGAGGATTGATCTTATTTCAAATTTAACTTAGAGATGCTTCCTGCAGCTAGAGACCTTCCCTTGGCTGACCCACACCCTCTTTGATCTTATTGAATGAAAATTCTTCTTGTTTCTTTGTGATATTCCAGATTTGATTTTCATGTTATGCTGCAATCCTTTTGGAGCAATCCTTGAAGCATTTTTATCTCATGTATTCATCTTTGGGATGCAAAAAAAAATTCTGCTGTTCTTATCCTCATTCTTGGCGGTTCTCATATCTTCAGCTTTGAGTTGCAAAAAATTTCATAGGACAGGGTTATTTGCCTGTAATTTATGCTTTTGTATTGCTGATTCTCTCTACATCAATTTGTAACCGTCAGTGTTCGGGCCAACAAACAATATAGATGGGCCATATTGTCTGGCAATTTAGGTTTTCCATTTCATGGGCCTCAATGTTGAAGTGTGCCATTCGCATAAACCTTCTGATTACTGCCCTGCAAGTGGATATAGTTAAATAATAATGATTATAACCCTGACAAGCAAAAATTCAACTAACCAGAGGAATAAGATATTCTGATAGATGAGATATTTGGGACATACATTTTGGTGTCACAGGATGAATGGTTGGCCTGGAATCTCACTTGTGCCATTTTGGTTTGCAAGGGCTGAGATAAATTGTTGGTTTCTTTCAGGGTGTGTTCACAGGGAGATGCGGGACAGAGCTGGACCACGGTGTGGCAGCTGTGGGTTACGGCACAGAGAATGGGAAGGATTACTGGATCGTAAGGAATTCATGGGGTGAGAGCTGGGGAGAGGCTGGGTACCTGCGTATGGAGCGCAACCTTGCTGGCACTAATACAGGCAAGTGCGGCATTGCTATGGAGGCATCATATCCCACCAAGAAGGGACAGAACCCGCCCAATCCTGGCCCTTCGCCTCCCTCCCCTGTTGTGCCCCCCACCGTTTGTGACAATTACTATTCCTGCGCAGACAGCACCACTTGCTGCTGTGTTTATGAGTATGGGCGCTACTGCTTTGAATGGGGATGCTGCCCCCTTGAGTCGGCCACCTGTTGTGATGACCACTATAGCTGCTGCCCTCATGAATACCCCGTCTGCGATGTTAATGCAGGGACCTGTCTCACAGTAAGAAAAAGCCCTTCATTCCCATGGTTATTGATGAAAATTATTAATTTTATTCTATTCACATTGGAGCTGTTCATTTAAGCCTTTTCTTTTTCTTATCTTTTCTCTCCTGATATTTTGCTTATGATGTGCAACAGAACAAGAACAACCCACTTGGGGTGAAGATGCTGAAACGCACCCCTGCTAAACCGTATTGGGCTTACCCTGTCGCTGGAGGCAAGCAGAACATCGCTTGAGCTTGGATAGGTGTACTCTATCATGGGAAACAATAGCAATAGTAATAGCCCCTTCCTATCTTCCCGGGGCTTTGGATGTCCTATTGATATCTGGGATGATTTGTACATAGTACTTTTCTATTTTCCAAATGACTCGTGAACAAGCTTTTATAGTGATTTCCATTTGATCTGTTTTTCTCCCTCTGTAAATTCGTCTTTTCTATATGTTTTTCATTCGTAGATCTGCTACTGTCTTAAGTCCCATTACTAAAGATCAATGATCAATTTGCTGCTATGGTTATAACGACTTCTTTTTTATTCGTATTTTCACATGTTTCCTTTGTTTTTTTAGTATAGTGATGATACTGGCAACCTTAATTTTGAGTGAGTCGCCTCAAATCTACAACTTGGGGTTTCTCTGTGTCTGTAATGTTGCCTTGATCCCCTTTCTAAAATGCACTGGGTGACTCGTTTGAGAGGAGGCTTAGTTCAATGGCTACACACTAGTAGTCTGTAAAGGCTGCCCAAACAAATCGGTGTTCATGGAAGCTATGGGGCCTAACATTACTCAAAATTTTCGTTGTTGGGACTGTCTCCACCCAATACGAGTTATTAACAGCTCTAAAAAGTTTCTTTGGACTCAAGGCAGCTCAAATGATTGCTATCATCTTGTGACTTAGGAAATGAATGACCCTCGAATCTGCTTTTTAGGGGACAGGGAGATCTGGGGCATGGAATCAAACCAATGTCTTTCATTGCCAAAGCTTGTCTAATGCATATTAACTGGTTCTATCTTGCTTTGGGTCCAAATTGTCTAATGCAAGTTGCTTCGAAGTTGCAGATACTGATAGCAACCTTGAGAGCAATCCCAACAATCCTTTGGATCTGCACATTGGTTTTGGCCAAGAAAGTCCACTGGTCGGTAGATGACTAACCACTCCCTCGTTTAACCCTTTAGCAATCTGACCACTGTTCCTTCTTATCTGAGAAGGTTGTAGCCCCCTCATATGTCAGTGGCAGTGTAGGACCTGGAAAGAGGCTTAATAGGAGTCACTGGTCACTAGAAATTGCAGACAAAATCTCAATATTTACCTTCCCTCATACGGACGAGCTGGTGTTGGTAAGCCCATTTGTTATTCATCATTTAGGTGTTCATCTACAGGACAAAAATACTTTCAAAAGCCATACTGGAGTTCTTCATTACTCCCAATGGTCCCAGTCTGTATTGAGTTGCTTGTATTAGTTATACTGAAATAGAGGCCTGATTTGATCCTCCACTGGAGAAAAATTTCGGTTCACATTAGTGTGTACAGTAGACTGTATCTTGAACACAGGGAGTGCCTCACTTCTGCCAATGCATTGGACATGAATGTGCTGAGGCATTCCTGAAAATGTTTGGTTGACACACCAAAGTAAGATAGCTTGAGTTATATATACGAACAATGGAACAGGTTAAGTGGTTCAGTTAGACTGGGTTAAAGAGACAGTAAACTTTGTCAATAGCTGAAAAGTGCAGACCAATTTAAACTCATAATGAGAAGCAGAAATGCATGAATTGGTTTTGAGATCGAATGCAAAGTACCAGATCTCACAGAAATGTGCACTGGTTGATGTAATTCTTGTGGCCGCACATTTTATTCTTGCGGCCACGCGTTTAATGCGGGCTCGCACATTTTACAAACCTGCTACTAAATGTTTCTATGAGATCCTGACACTTTGACAATCCGGGGCATTCATTGCCTACTGATTTTAGGGGTTTCTGATTGGTGGGTTTAAAATAATAATAATTAATTCTACCGCTAATCAACACTAATTAATGCTAATTAATACTAATTGAACATGATCAACATAAAAATACTTCCAAACCTTGCAAATTAGGGTATTCCTATTGACTAAGATATTTGTGCAAATGACCATTAAACCTTTTTGACTTACCAACTGCATTCGCAAGGAAGCTCCTTGTAAATGAAAATAATGGAATAAATAGGAGTGCAGGTGGCCAACTAAATGAAAGATAAAAAGGCAATTGTTGATTGTAGAAGAATCAAACTCCCATCCTCCTTATTTTTCTCTATGCTTGGTCATCACATATTTACAAGCTATAGCTGTAGGACAATCTTTCCATGCTATCAAGAATTACAGAGTGATCATATTTTTAGTGTCTTTTAACTTTCACCATGTTGAACGGTTGTGATGACCTTTTAATCAAGGGACCCTGTTTTCTAGATATTGTATACCTGAAATTTAATCTGATGATTCTGGTTAAGGTATGTTAACAGTTTCTGTAACTAGTTTAGAGTTTCTGCTCATCAACTTTGATGGTTAAGCCCATGAGTAGCTCACATGCAAAATGACTAATTTTGGGTGTGCCTTGCTGACTCAAGGACCTTTCAATCTACTGCCCAATTATGTAATGGAATGGTAAAACTACAGTATGCTTGTTTGTGTAAGCAATCAATCAACCTTGTTATTTGTACATGTCTTGTATTCGTATTCTCAAATCAAATATTCGATGGGAATGTATGATATCACTATGCCAAAATTGATGCAGTCAGTCTTGAAGTATATTGAGGAAAAACTTCACCCAGTTGATAAAAATGTTTGTGCCCGATTACATTTAAAAAGGCTTTTACTTAACCTTGACCCAATTTTATCTTTATAACTTTCTGGGTTATTAGATGTTGTTATGGCTAGATTTAGGCAGTTTCAATTATTCCACTTGCTACGTTATACTGCATAGACTTCCTATTTTCTAATATACAATTTGATCTCATTTTGGTATACACTTGCGGTGCAGTTTCTAATTTTATCATCGCTGCCAACAGTTTGGAAGTTGGTATGGCTGACATAGAAATGAGTCTATACTGTACCCAAAGAGAGTGGCCCTTTTGGAAGTTGAGGGATTTGAGATGTGCTTCTGTCAAACTTACAAACTAATTTATACTTGAGCACATATCCGAAAGAAATGGCTTCACAGGAAAATGCTTCGGAGATCGCCTCTCTCTATCTATCTTTTCCAATGGGTTTATCCGCTAGATTGTTTTATTAGATAGCTTCTTCCAAATGGTGGATGTTTGCAGTTTATCTATGTGGGTATGGATTCTTTTGCCTTTCTGTTGGGCCTCTTATTAGAACTAATAATGATTTTGTTACATTCAGTAGATTATTCATCAAGTCTATCGATTTGGGTTTTGAATATCTTGCATTTGGGTACATTTTTTTTATAAGTCTTAATAGCAAGACTTTCATTAAGTGATTTAGTTTACTGAGTTTAGCATCAATTATTTGAAGTTTTTTGTTTAGTGTCCTTGACATATTAGGATTATGCAAAAGATCACTTATTCATTATGTGATTTAGTTCATTAAACAATTACGCCCTATTTGTGTAGATGATGATTTATTTATGCATCTTATATGGTGATGAAAGCATGTGGACTTAGCTAGATTCATCTCATTTAGTGGGCAAATATATCATGGTACTTGAATATTTTAAAACAATATAACTTGTAGATTATATTATGATTAAAGACTTAATGTTTTGTAAGTTGTGCGGGGTTGCAAAAATTGAATAAATTATTACGTTTACTAAATGCTCAAATGTGGGGGTATTTGAAATCATCCATTATAGTTTGGCATAATCATGATATGTGACATACTCGTTTCCTGGGTGTATAATATAATAAATATATGATTGACACAATCACACTGCCAATGGGTGTCTTAGACACTATTGAAAACTCTTTCAAAGAGTGGTGGCTTTGGACTTTATAAAGTCTGAAAGCAATATAGTTAAAAAAGACTAGCTCAAAGGCTAGTGCTATATCACCTAGGGGAATGAGACTGAGCCCATAAAGTAGTCACAGCATTGGACACCCAGCCTCTGTGATTGGAGATATCATAAAGGATGTTCAATGGGTAAAAACAAAGCTATATGGTAGCTAGGAGGAGCACTGAATATTTTGAGGGGTATTCCCTAGTCTCATTCATATGGTGACAAAGCTCGTTACTGTGATGGTTTTAGGGTGAGTATATCTCTTAATCAGTCCAAGGCATGTTTCTACATGGTGTAGGTCACAAAGCATCATTGGAGGACTCACCTATGTAAGTGTCGTAGTGGGGTCGCTACTATGGGAAGTTGAGCTACTCTCTAAAGATACTCATGAAAACAAGACCTCTCTTTCAACATTTCGTTCGCCAACTCGACTTCTTCCATTTTCTCTAAAAATCTCTCACAAAAACATTTCCATCTTCTTCGGAAAAAAACCCTACACCAGATTCTTAGATTTTTACAGTTTATCATCTTTTATATTTATTTTGTTTAGGATACGGGTAATGATAGTTCGTGGAAAACGTTTCACTGCACAGAAACAATCCTGGAGTATTATTGAATCCTGGGAGATGAACACCGATGAACCCAGTGCAAAAGGGGGCGTACTGTCCCTAAAGATGGTGCTATTTCCGATGTGCCTCGTTACCAAAATACAAGCTATTTCAAACCTTTTCTTGATCTATATTTTAAATTATTTTGATTGATTATAATTAGATCTAATAATTAATATTAATAGAAAATCCTAATAGAGTTGTTGACAAAATTCTCCGACAGATTAGTGACATAATTAAGAGAAACGGACCTAAGCCAGGGTAGATGAGATAGTGAAGGGTTGTTGAGATGATGACCCTGGGTTATGTTAGGACAACCCATCACAAGGCATTCATTCAATGTAGGAGCCATATACTCATTGACTTTAAGAGAGAACAGAGGTGTAAATTTAGAAAATAAATAACCCTCCCAAGTTATGGTTTTTATGTGTGAAAAAAGGAATGAAAATTTAGATACATTTTTCCTTCCCAAACTTTTCCAAAAAATTCCTGCTACCCAGATAGGGCCTTGAAGGTAAAAAGAGGTGGAATAAATACAATAAAGCAAGGTAAAGAAAAGTGGGCAAATAGATCACTTCTCAATTTTATCACCAGCAGGGGGTGTCCGGTGGAGATCCAACAGATCGTGCAGACCTGGCAAATAGGCGGGCTTGGCCGGGTTTCACCCAACCCATAGGGACCCGGGTGGTACAGGCCGGGTCACAAATGAACCTGGCAAAAGTGACCCGGACCCGCGGGTCCACCCGGCCCGCCCGTAAATTTCCGGGTCCGGGTCACCTATTCGTTAGAAATTGACCCGCGGGTCCACCCGGCCCGTCAAAAGTGGGCCGGGTCGGGTGGACCCGCGGGTGCCTGTAAAAAAAGTGCAAAAGACTGTTTTTTTCTTATAATTGTCATATTGTTTTACTGTTTCCCGTAGTTTTCTCGGTAATTGTCATATTTTATATGTAATTATTTTACTTCTGACCTTTTTGCGGTAATTTTTCATTTCAAACTTACAAAATTCTGAGAATCTTAATGATTACTTCTCTTTATTCTCTGTATTGCTAGCCACCTTTGCCGCAGACCGTACTTCACCCAATCTTTGCAGCAAAGGAGAGGCTACAAGCCGAAAAATAGCCCAGGAGAAGGTGGCTAGCAAATCCCTAAATAAATAAAAAACTCTTAAAAAATACGTCAACAATCCGGGTGACCCGCGGGTCGACCCGGCCCGTACGGGCCGGGTGCGGGTCCAATGCCAATGACCCGTAGAATTTTCCGGGTCACTTTGACCCGGCCCGTTTGACCCGGACCCGTACGGGCCGGGTCAAATCCGGCCCGGCCCGCCCGTTTGCCAGGTCTAATTTTGTGAACCCAAACCCCACCACGCATTTTGGGTTCTTTTTTTTTTTTCCCTATTTTTATTCCTACTATAGGTTGTGCCCAAAAAATCACTTCGGCATGTTACTGTTTATGGAAACCTCTAAATACATGTCGAGATGCAGGACAACCTCACTCTCTCTTAATGAGTGTGCGCCGAAAGGTCTGACCTTTCAAATCAAATCATATCAATCCTCCGCTATTTTTGACTTTGAAGGCTATACATCTACTCGACTGAAGGTGTATCCAATCAAACACAAAGGCCACATAAAGACAAGGAAGAAACATAGAATTATTGTAATATAAAAGAAGAAGAAGAAAGTCTACAGTAAGCTCACTAAAAAGTCCAGGAACCTACGCACACCTACCAACTCCGGGTCTAGTAAATTGGAAGTCACGTTAATACGCATCCCATTTCACGCTTAGATTAAGATCGTCAACTGTCCCACCCAACCACACGAGAAAACAAAATACATGTTTACAGAATAAATAATAAAGCATCCTCAACATATAAATTTCGCTTTTGACTGATGAAATTGGTTTGGGAGAAGGAAAAGAACAAATCGCTCTTATTTTGTTTCTTTCTTCCAATTCTCTCCCTTGTAGCCCAAGCCCAAGAGAACATCTTCATTTATCAGAGAAATTTTTTTCTAGGCCTGTTGAGCTGCTCTCCTCCCTCCCTGCCGACCTTTTTTTTGTAGGTATCTCTCTCGTTTCGCACTTTTCATGTATCTTAACAAGAAGCGATTATAAGAGCCTCACCCTCAGGAATGAAAATGGCGTGGCTGTGCTCCCCTTCATAGGTCACTACCAGCATTGTTGGATCGTCTTGAGCACGCTCTACGTGTTTTCGAGCTAGGCACCCCCTCACACTGCTGCACTTGTAATAACCCCTGACCAAAAAAAACTAAACTCAAAAAACATAAAACAAAAGGTGACCCGCTGAGTCAACTCGAGAGAAAGAGCCCTATTCAAGCCACTCCATTCGTGTCATTGTTTTATAGGTAATTGGGAATTGTGATAGCTATGAAAGAATTCCAAAAAAGAAAAAAAAAAGATGTAGTGGGTGGAAGTAAAACTAGAAGGGAAGGCAGTAATACCATCTCCATTATCATTCTGTTCCAACCCCTCTCCTTCTTGTAGCCAAGGCCGACCAAGTCGGATAGCCAATGATTCAATCCGAGTCACACGAGTCAAATGGCTCAAGAGAGGGCATACCAATAATAACATATAATTGTTTGATCATTTGAACCAGGAAAGTTGTCCGAACCAACAACAGAACTCCAGGATAAAGAGATTGGTGGAAATGACCAAAATATGTGGTGGCTCTGTGTGGATCCTGTGATCCGGCGAGCAGGTCAGGAGGACCCCCCTGGGACCGCTCTCATCATAGGAATTATCATCTAGACAACCTATCATTAGTCCGGGCCTGACAAAATGGGGTGTCTAGAATCTGCCATTGCCCACACACATCCCTTGCCCACGCACAAATCCTAAAGAGAATGAAGAAGAGAGATAGAAATAGGGTGGATAGATAGATATATATATATATATACCTTGGATGTGGGGATCCCTTAATAGGTTTTTGCCCGTATTTCCTCCAAGAGAACTCATCAGGAGGTATATCAGACATCTTCAGACTGATTGCTGGAACTCTCACAGTTGTTTTCACTCTCGATTTCCTGATCAGATCCAAACCAAATGACAGAATTTCAATGAACTCATCACTATATAAAAAATAAATAAATGAAAGAATCGATGGAAGATGACCTTCGTTTAGAACAATGGCATCGGCTAGAACTTGATGCGCACTTGGCAGAGAGATGGTCAGATTTGGAAGGACATTTCCTCTTCAAAGAAGAAGAAGATAGAGGGGGGCGTCCCAGCTGCGATAGATTCACGATATCGCCCGTAGTCAAGGAAGAAATTGGGGGAGATATACCAGTCTTGGGGGGTTGAGACAGAAGAGGATGAATAATCTGGGGTGGAGGAAGGCGTTGCTGGATTGGCGTGGGGCAATAGACCCTAGAAGAAGAAGAAGAACAGGACTGATTATCCTTCTCTAGAGGCAGCTGGGCTTTGTTAGGTAGAGGAGGAGGAGGAGGAGGAGGAGCTCGTCTGAAACGAGCGTGCCCTGTTCTCTTCCGATCCAAGAGAGAAATCATCTTCTTAAACTTGGAGACTGCATCCATTTCCATCTCTTCCATGACCTCTTTTGCATCTGAGGAGGAGGAGGAGGTCTTGTATGGCTGTTGAGAGAGCAACTTTACGAGCCTTTCCATGCTCTGTAACCCTGCATAAGCTGCTTCTTGGACACCATTTTCTTCAAATTTCTCTCCTCCTGCTCTTCCAAAGCAATTGTAACCCCCCATCATCAGATCCACCGCCATCATCTCCCACTACTTGGATGCAGCAACATATTCTTAACCCGGTAGATCTTTGCTTTTAAAAGGAAAAGAGAAGATGAATGAGAAAAGCAAAAGCAAAAGAGAAAGAGAGAGATGAGGAGGAGTCAAACTCAAACCCACCCCACACCTTAGAAAAGAAATACAGGGCATCGGATGACTAACCTGTCGCTTCTGCCTATCTGCCGTCAAAGATACAAACCAATAAAACCCCTCCACGTGACACTATCTTTGAACCCATCGGTTACTGTTCAACCAGAGCCTTTAAAGTAATAATAGTAATAATAATGTGAGGAATACGTCAGGATGTTGACCCACTCTCTTTTTTTCAGAGTTGCTCCGGTTGGTTTGTTTACCATATAATAAAGCTTTTTGGGTGGCATTGGCAATAGAGAGAGATGGGTCAAACGTTACGTTGGGCATTGGGACTGGGCCATCTAGTCGGTGGTGCCAGTTAGACAGGGTTGACTAGATGATTTCATAAAGAAGGGAAGAATATATCCTCTAATAAAAGCAAAGTCTCAAATTTCGGTTTCGGTACCGGTTTCGGACCCTGAAATTTCGAAATTTCCGTCGAAATCCGGTACAAAACCCGAAACCAATATTTTATTCAATATTAAATTTCGGCCGAAATAAATGACCGTTTCGGTTTTGATCGATTTCGGTGTCGGTCTCCACTGACATTTCGGATTTCGGTCGAAATTTAAAACCATGAATAAAAGCAATGGCCTAAGTGGCCCACTGGCCGAGCAATACACACCATTGAACTGGTTCCCTCATGGGCTGGGCCGGCACGTGTATGAATCCTAGGAGGTGGGAGCGATACTGCCGACAGCCCTCTCGAGCTTAGATAGCTCATGGAGCTGATTTTTTGTGGACACCTTATCCATTATAGGGGCTTCCAAATGAATGCTTTGGATCCCCAACAATGTGGGCCCACACCTGTTTCTGAGCTAGAGCTCAGAAACACAATTCTCATTTAACATATAGTTAATTTGACTCCACGAACGCTAGATAATTTTGTGACAAAAAAAATGGTTGTTGATATTTACACTACCATGTTTTAATTATGATACGAACTCACTTTGTCTTTTATTATTTAACCAGGTGTCAAAAGCTATTACCATTCCCAAAAAGATCTCACCAGCTGATTAAAAAAGAAAAGAGAAGGTGACTTCATGTCATTATCAAAACATGGTAGTGCAGATTTCAGCTCCCAAAAAAGTAGACAATAAACATATTTGAGCTCTTGTTATCTCAACTTTGAACACTCTTAAACATATTTGAGGATCTTTAGAGTAACTTGAACCCTCTTTGTGCAACTTAAAGTGGGATTTGGACATAGGCTCTCATTGTACATCTTCTACATTAATTGTGTAACCCTTTGAGAAGGGATTTGTTGTTTCTTTCTCTGATTCAACCATTGTATTCAGCGAGTATGAGTGGAGTCGCAAAGCCATCTCCACAGAGCGGGTGTAGGAGACACAGAGCTTTTTCCGGTTGTAATTTGGTTTGATCTCCATCGTTAAGGGGGGTCGAAGAGTGAAGACACCAAAGGTGTTGGTAGAGTGGAGGATCCTTAGACCAGATCAGTTAAAAAACTAGTGCACTCTTTCTATCTATTTTGCATTTTGGTTTTTATTTGAGCTTAAATGCTATTTGCCATTTTGTTTAAATTTTTCATTAACTAGGGCAAAAGTTTTTAGACCCAATTCAACCCCTTTCTTGGGTTGCCATTCCCCACCTATTGGGATTTCATTTGGTTTCAGAGCTCAAGGCTCTTATTTAGGGATTTTTGAAATTTGAAAATTTAAAAAGAGAAAAGATCCCACAACCTCTTCCTCACATGTTCTTGAGGGTCAATCCACCTCTAGGCCTCCAATTTTCAATGGAACCAGTTGTGGATATTGGAAGGCTAGGATGGTGATTTTTCTTCGTCAAGATTTTGATGTGTGGAGCATCATTCAAAAGGGTTATAATCTCCCACCTTCGATCTTAATGAATATAATAGTGAACAAAAGGCCGAATTTGCACTAAACCATAAGGCAATGAATTCCATCATTTGTGCTCTTTCACCCGAAGAGTTCAATAGGGTTTTTAATCTTAAAACAGCCAAAGAAATTTGAGATACTTTAGAAGTAACCTATGAAGGGACCTCTCAAATTAAAAAGTCTAAGGTCAGTATGTTAGTTAGTAACTTTGAGGATTTTAAAATGCATGATTCTGAATCAATTTCCATTATGTATACTCGTTTTCAAAACATTGTGCATGAGCTTGAAGGGCTTGGTAAGATGTATACAAATTTGGAGTTGGTGACAAACCTTCTTTGGAGTCTCCCATTGAATTGGGACCCCAAAGTCACGACGATTGAAGAATCGAAAGACCTAGACAATGCCAAGTTGGAGGAGCTAGTTGGGTCTCTCATCACCCATGAGATGAAAATGGAGAAGAGGGAAGCCCAACTAGAAGAGAAGTCTACGCTCAAGGAGAAGAGTAAAGGAAGAAATCTCGCCTTCAAAACCAAGGTACCACATTCGTCATCTTCCTCAAGCAAGGATAACAAGGAAGAAGAAGCATTTAGGAAATTCAAGAAAATGTGGAGGAATAAAGGAAGAAAAGACAAAAAGGAGAAATAGAAAAAGGAAGAAAAGAAGAAAGACGAGGATCAACGCCGGTGCGTTGAGTGCAGAAAGCTAGGACATATTAGACTAGATTGTCCTCTACTCAAGTTAAAAGGAAAGGGAAGAAGTATGGGAAGAAGAAGAGAGCAAATTTGGTAACTTTTGATGGGCTAAGTTGTAGTAGTGGAAGCTCATCCTTTGAAAGCTCTAGTGAAGAAAATGCCAACATTTGTGTCACGACCAACCCTAGCATATGCTTCATGGCATGCACGGAAAAAAATAGGGTATGCTCACATAACTCCTCTAATTCTTGTTCTAGTAGTAGTAATGTGCGTATGTCATATGATGAAGTATGTAGTGCATTAGATGCACAAATGATATAAAACATCTGACGTTGCCTGCCACTGAGAAGAAATCATCTCCCTTACATGATATAAACATAGAATGTGCTTCAAAGGATACAAAGTGCTAAATATAATAGTATGGAACAAAACATGTACTCAATCATACCTCAAAAGATCCAGTACGATTTTTGTATAGGGAGAGTATTATGCCATTCCATGGTACGAAAAAAATTTTCCAACAATTTTTAAATAAAGGTATAGCTAAAGCATCGATCTTTCTTACTCTAAAATTATACAAAATTGTAATTTCACCTTAATTATGGAATTCTTTAGTTTCAGTTAAGCAATAGAAACAATAAAAATTGAAGCAAATCCAAATGATGCATGTCATTGGAATGATCATAAATCAATGCAATCCCCCATCAAATGCTAACTCAACTTGGATGGAAATATAATCCTCATTTGCATCATCTTAGCAATTGTAAATTTGACGGATTTCTCAACATGGGGAAGGTCTTTGGCTGCAACTATGGATGGGTACTATTCATTTCATGTTTAAAATGTTCGCCTGTCTTGTGAGCTGAATGTCCCAATTGGCAAATATGGTGATATAACAATGAAAGCCATACATAGTGTGAACTGCAACAAACATGATGATATATTAGACTCCAAAACTATTGAAAATACTATCAAGTTTTATCAAGTATGAAAGACACGAGGATGTACCAGAAGGGGAAGGGTCAAGAAACTCCAAATTGGCCACAGAGCAAATGAGAGCCTGTATAGCAAGAGCTTCAGCAAACGGTGAAAGAGTAACCCCTCCATAAAACAAAAAAAAAAAAAAAAGAGAGGGTGAAGAATATGGGTGTTCCCCTTACAAGCAAAATGATATTAGCCCATTTATGGTCACAACTGGAGCAGCAGATGGAGGTGATGCTTCCCATATCTCATCAACCTTCTTGATGCCCCGCCGTGTGAAAAGAATTGTATACAAGATGAAACCTACATTAAAAAAATTACCAACTAACCCAAGGTACAACGCTATTCTGCAAGAAAGTAGAAAGAGACGGAGATAGCATTAGAGATCCAAGTTACAGTCATCAAATAGTATTTAGCAATAGTATATCAAGTTTCTAGCAAAATTTGACCTTAGAGAAAACAGTTACAGTTAGTTGGAAAGGTTTGTAAAACCAATTGGATATTCAGTAATATCATGGTTTTAATTTTGTAAGTTTAGGTGTGTTCTTTGCATATCAAGAATAAAAATCTAAATAACGCATGGGCTAAGAGAATAGAGAGATCTGAAATATGCTAATTAAATTATACACAAAATATGATTCCTCTGTGAACATTAGAGACTTGGATATTTGATGACATGTGAAAAGGATGTTGAGCTGACTCTGAAATTTAGCAATATCTAGGGTTATGATTTTTGAGTTTCGTTGTGTATTTGAAGGTAAAAAATAATCATCCTTCTGGGCATCCACTATTTTATTGTCAAGGGCACATGAGACATAGGATCATACCACTCTTAACATGAAACAATAAAAAGGGTTGGCTTGTTCAACCTCGGTCTTCAGGCTTACCACCAACAACCCCCCTTGTGAACATTTGGCAATGCCTTTAGAGAGGAGAGACTTGGATATTTGATGACATGTGAAAAGAATGTTGAGATGACTTTGAAATTTAGCAATATCTAGGGTTATGATTTTTTAGTTTCGTTGTGTATTTGAAGGTAAAAAAGAATCATCCATCTGGGCATCCACTATTTTATTCTCAAGGGCACATGAGACATAGGATCATACCACTCTAACATGAAACAATAAAAAGGGTTGGCTTGTTCAACAAACACCCCCCCTCTATTAATAAATCATTGCCATTCGAAAGCATAAATAAATAAAAGGGGTGATTTTCAAACTCCAAATTTAAACCTCAAGTAAAATACAGATCTAAAGCAATCTCAAATCATTTCCTAAATCTCAAAATAATGTGATGTAGGATGGTTTCCTATTTTCTTTGCTGGTTTTGTGCCGTGTTTTGAAGTAAGGAGAATGACTAAGGCAAAAAAATCCGGAAAATCGTGTTCAGTTTCAATGACACTCAAAGCCCGTTTCGGAGGATTCTCCTTTTTACGCAACCAAGTGATGAGATTTAGTGGATTTTTATTAGAATTAGTTTTCCTAATTTAGATTATCTTCTTTATCTAAGTTATTTCCATATTAGAGTAGGGTTTCCTTATTTCCTTTTTTTATATTCTGCTGATTTTTGTTTCTATATTTTGTTTTCCCTAATTTCTATATAATGTAGATGTCGCATGGCTTTTGAGCAAGGAATAATCAAATTTAGTGCAATTAGCATAATGGAGGCTGAGTTTCCTGGAATTAACTCATTGGAGGCTTGAGTTTCCTTGAATTAACTCATTCTTTCCCTTTTTCCTGTCATCTTCTTGCCTATTTTCTTTTTTGATAAAACGATGTTCTATCAAGTTGGTATCTGAGCGGTTTACTGGTGGATGCCTCTTACCCACCGTCGAAAGAATGAGATTGGTATTAAGGATTTGAAGGCTTATTCCATGGCTACAGGAAACAAAATGGGTTGTCCCTAGAAGAATTAGCTTTAGAAACAAAGTTGGATGCGAGGTGATGCACGGATTGAAGCACTGATCGAAGCCGTTGAGGCAAAGACCGAATCGAGAATCCAATCCCTCGAAGAGAATATAATGAAAATGATTAGAGAATTGATTTCGCAGAATCCCAATTGTTGAATAAGTGGCTTGTTTCTCACGCCACTATGACTTGCCTTTTTGCTAGAAAGCCAACACGGAAAGTGGCTTTTATTTGTCTATTGGAAAAACCTAAGATGGGAAGGCTTCGATGATAGCAAGAAAAGAGGAATGTTCGGTTCTCTTTGAGTTGAAGAGAGAAAACACACACATACAAGGTTTGAGCTCTCTTAGGGCGAAGATTCTCCTTGGATTCTCTAGCTTGGAAGAGAAAGGGAAGAAAGGCAACATATTTCTTGTGTGTACGAGAGGAAAGATAAAGCTTTGTATTCTCTTGTATTTTCTACAAGAGAAGAAGTCAAGAAGGGATTTTGTAAAGAGTTACATTACAGGGGAAGGGTTTGAGAATCGATCAAGTGGTGGATTGATTAAGGAGCCAATTATAATCTTTGTATCTTTCTTGATTAGTGAAATATTTCTCTTGGATTGCCCGTGGACGTTGGCTTTACCGAACCACGTAAAAAATTGTGTGTTCTTTCTGGTTGCTATTGTGTGGTTTATTTTATCTTGCTTTGGATCGCGGTTTTGATCGGAAATTTATCCGTCAATTTTCTACACCAATCATACACCAACGATGGCCACCCGAGAGAGACCTGATCTAGTGTCAAAATTTACTATTATGCACAAGGATCAGTCTAAACAAGGCACTACAAACTTTCGTGATCGTCGAATCATTGAACGTGATAATCGAGGTGGTGAAACATATATTGATATGGATCAAAATTTTCCTCACATTAAAATCGAGTTTCCACGGTGGGATGGTAGCGATCCGATTGGCTGGTTGTCCCGAGCGGAGCGTTATTTTTTATTTCATCAGACAACGAAGGATTTTAGGGTCGCAATCGCTTCCATCAATCTCAAGGGAGATGCTCCTCAATGGTATAATTTGTTTAAAGTAACTTGTCATTGAATTCCTACTTGGATGGAATTCGTAGAGGGTCTATTAGTTCGTTTTGGATCATCTAGTTACGAAGATGTCTATAACGAGCTAGCAAAATTACAGCAAATAACAATTGTCTTGGAATATCAAGGTCGTTTCAAACGACTCTCAAACGGAGCCAGAGACTGGTTGGAGCCACAATTGGTTAGGACGTTTGTCGTAAGACCCCGTCAAGACATTAGACTTGAAGTTAAGATGTATCATCCTCGCACAATGAAGACAACTATTTTTTATGCACGATTGCAGGAGAAAAGACTCAATGAAGATAGTTGACGTTCGTATGAAGGCTTTAATGGCCGACCTCCTGATCTTCTTCGAGAAGGTCCCATTGAATCCAAGGGTCGTAACATGAATGTGAAGCGATTGACGGAAGAGGAGCTCAAGAACCAAAGGGCTAAGGGTCTATGTTAGCACTGTGATGCGAAGTGACATAAGGGTCATCGCTGCAGACAAAATTGGTTATTGATGATCGAGCCAACTAGCTATTCCAACGACAATGATGAGGATAATCAACCTTGAAGACAAGGTTGAAATTAAGGGCGGGGGAATGTTAGAATTAGTTTTCCTAATTTAGACTGTCTTCTTTATTTAAGTTATTTTCATATTAGAGTAGGATTTCCTTATTTTCTTTTTTCTATTCTGCTGATTTCCGTTTTCATATTTTGTTTTTCCTAATTTCTATATAATGTAGATGTTGTATGGCTTTTCAGCAAGGAATAATAAAATTTAGTGCAGTTAACATATTAGAGGCCGAGTATCTTCGAATTAACTCATTGGAGGCTTGAGTTTTCTCGAATTAACTCATTCTTTCCCTTTTTCCCTATCATCTTCCTCCCTATATTCTTTTCTGAACAATTTTTTCCCTTGAGAGGGTGGAGAAGAACACAAATGTTGTTCAAATTTTCTCTTGTGCAGAGAAGAGGAAAGGGAAAACAGTTGAAAGTTTTTCTCTTGGTGTTCTTTCCTCGAGTGTAGGAAGACAAAAAGGTGAGATTGTTTTTCCTCTCTTGGTTTCCTTTTGTAACCTTGTTGTCTTTTCTCTAACAGTGAAATAATTGATTTCACCTGTATAAGTAGGCCATTGTGCCGAACTACATAAATTCGTGTGTTCTTTGTGTATTGTTGCTCTCTTGTGGTTGTTTCTATTTTGCTTCGATCGTGCTGTTTGGATTAGATTTTTTCACAAAAGTTTCTTAGTATGTACAAGGAAGAAAGTAATATGCAAACAAGAATTGGAAAGCAAGCTTTCTAATAAAAGAAGGCTCAAGCTTCCAAATATATATTTCGTATAATTTATGAAACAATCAAGTAATTCTCATTATCACCAACATGCTAATTTTGCTAATTTGAATTAATATCTTAGTGAAAGGAAAATAATAGAGAGAAAATAAATTAAGCATTGTCCTACCTGTTGATCCGATCATCGCCCCATAAAAGAGAGATTAAATTTGATTTTCGATCACCAAGGTAGACAAAGAAAGCTGCTGAGGTGAGCCAAAGAATAGTTTCGATGATCTGAGGTTTGGAAATTGGTTGTGATGGTCTCGACAATGCATCGTCCTGCTCCTCGAGATCATCACTGCTCGACCCGTATTCCTGACTGTATCTTTGCCTCATCATATACCCACCCGCCCTAGGGGTTCCACCGGACATTGATGGATCTTCACACAAATTAACCCAAAAATGAACAATAAAAAATTTATTCGTTTCGTGTTTTGTTTTTGCCAGGTAAGCTGGAGGTTTCGTGTTGTATAAGGATTAGAATCATGTACGCGGATTCGGAGCGTTAGAGAATATCGCTACAGATAATAGATAGATACGTTATCTTATGTGTGTGATTTTTTGAAGAGTTGCGACCTCAGTGCATAGAATCCCATGGAAATAATCCCCCGAGAAAGATGAAAATTGATAAATTTCATCCTAATCTTGTCTCATAAGCGGAAAGTCCAACTCTTTCTTATCTCATCTCTTTCCTATTCGCTGGAGGTCTTTTTTTATCTCGAGTAATGTTAGGGAGACCGAGAGCAGACAAATCGTTTTTCATCACAAGTGATGTAAGCAAGCCCTCAAGTTTAGGAAAAGGGGAATGATATTCCCACTCGGCCCCACGAAATAGATAAAATCCCCTACTTTAACGTAACATGTGCATATATAGAGCCCACAATTTACAAATTTTGTAGTGGGGCCCACCACTATGGACACATCATGTTTGGATGCGTGGTGCCCACTATTTTACACCCGTACACTGCCCCAATGATTCCTAAGGTTTTATATGTTGTAAATAGCGCGTGAGGATCGTGAAGTCTAAAATTTTTCAAAAAATGATATGGCCCACTTCATAGGATGATCCAAACAGTTCATTTGTTGAGCCTAAATGGTCAACACCGCGTAATAGAAATGAGATTGCCTGTTACCTATATGTCGAAATCCTTGGAGGGTTAGGATCATCGATCTACGGGGTGCAACTATTTATTTTGTGGCCCTACATAAACAGATTAGATCAACCTATGAAGTGGGACCGACAGTACCCATTTTTAAAATACCAGACGTCACATGCACACAACATATAAAATCTCATACGGAGTGTGTGTGTGTGTGTGAGAGAGAGAGAGAGAGAGAGAGAGAGAGAGAGAGAGAGAGATAGATAGATGGGGGCAATGTGTCACATAGAGACAGGTGGCAAATGTAGTGTGAGAGGGGGGGAGGGCGGTGGTCAAATTCCCTTCTTATGCATGGAAAAATCTGAATTTGTGGCAAGGCTTCTAGTATTGAAATTGAGAATGTTCTTACAAATTCCACATTTCATCTGTCAAATTTCTATGCACATTACAGAACGTCCACAGAATCTTGGAAAGCTATTTTGAATGAAATTCACAAATTCAGAGCTCTTTATAAGTTTCTTTGACTGAAATATAGTGTTTCAATGCTTAAATTAATTCCTATTTCTTCTCTTTTCCCAATCATGTGTAACACACGATTGTCATTCCATATTGGAAGTTTTTTCATCTCTTACAGAATTAATAAAAGATGGATGTATCTAAGAGCTCGTCCAATCCAGATTATGTAAAGAACTCTAATATTAAGGCCAAAGTTCATTCTGTGGAAATTAGCTAGGCCTGAACACGATCTGTTTTGGAACAAAGTTTTTGATCCAACCAATCCAAGTGTCAATCTGTCAAAAACTTTTGATCAATCCATTTCAGTGATGATCCTTATCGTGCAAGGATCTTTAGAGAAACCTTTACATATGCATTAAAAATCAACTGATTTAATCTCAAGTTTGCAAGATCATCCAAACAAGACGTGTGTGTTGGGGGGAATACTGTATAGAATGTTTTAGTAGAGTTGTTTCAAGGCGCGTAATCGCTTTCCTTAATACAAATTTCGCCCCCACCAGTTGTGTGCAAAGGAGAACCACGAATTGCCTCCAAGATATAATGAAGCCTTGTAGGAAGATCCTACAAATGTTTGATGATGCTTTGATCAAACCCAAAACGCCCTTTAAGAACTTCAAGCCTTAGAGAAATATCTAAATACTGTTTCTGCAAAGTAACGGTATTTAGAACATTGTTTTTTAAGAAACTCAGGTTAGAAAAACAATTAAGTAGGAGATTTCAAGAGAGAAGAAATATACAACAGTAGTTGTCATTCAAAGGACAGATTTTCTGCTCTTTTTATAGAGCTTTTGATGTCTTTTCATTGTGAAAATGCTTCCCTTCAAGGCACCCTTTAGATTGGTTTGAGTAATAGCCGTTTAATCACAATTCTTTGCGATACAATCGGTTTGGATCATCCACAAAGTGTCTCTTACGATTAAAATCATCCATGACTCGTGGGAACCAAAAAGACACGAAGAGATTTGAATTTGTAAGTGAAAAGTTCTATCAATTTTGTCCCAACAGATAGATTTTCGAGCAGTCACGGTCGACCGAGACAGGGTCGGTTGATCGCCGTTGAGCATCTGGAGCTTTTATTTTTTTCTTGATCTAATGAACCGCGGTCGACCGAGCTACTGCGGTCGACCAGCCATAAAACAATTATTTTTCCAATAACGAATCCGCGGTCGACCGGCCCAGTAAAAATTTTCTATTTATTTATATAAAAATAATAAAATCATTTTTCAAAACTCTATTTTGACCAAGAGCATTTTGAAAATCTCTAATAGCGTGTACAATGCAAACCGACACAATGACTTAGTTTTTTTATATATATAGTTCGAGCAGCATTTATATTCATTTTCCACAAGAATTCTATCTACGAATCATAGGCTTGGGGCGCACTTGCATAACGAGATTGATGGAGAAAGTCCATCAATCAAATCACTTGCTAACAAGATGATTATATGTTTCAGCAGAGTTGTCACAGCTCAAAAGCCCGGGACCGAATCAGCTTCACCTTTGAAAATCTTGCAACAATTCTTCAAGGCTCTGTTCACTTGTTTTCCCGGGAAAGGAAAAGAAAAGGTTTTTCGGGAATCTGACATGGCATTAGGAAAAGAAATCCAGGGAAATTGTGTAGGGAAAGGTTTCCCGCACTTGTTCACGTGCGCGGGAACTGTGCAGGAAAAGGTTTCCCGAGAAACTGCTTGCCCACCTTTTTCACTCGTTTTCCTAGGAAAGCAAATCCGACCAAAATAGTGGGATTTGGTTTCCCACACTTGTGAGAAAAGAGACATTTCTACATCATTTTTGGCAATTTTCATGTCATTATTTGATATTTCCACCTAGGCTTGTTACTTTCTCAGGAAAGCAAGTGAACACCAGAATTCTGTCTTGTCAAGGAAAAAGGAGGCTGTTTTCCAGGGATTTGCTTTCCTGGGAACGCAAGTGAACAGAGCCTAATGGAGCGACTAAGTTCCCGTGAGGAGACCGGAAGTTCCGATTTGATGAAATCCTTGAATTTCAAGGTAGAAGATGGCTGAATTTGACAAAGAAGCTAGAAATTCCAGTTTGTGCTCCCCAGAATTCCATAGAAAATTCAACAAGAACTGCTCTTTGCAAGAAGAGGAAATTCCCTCCAAATTATCTTCTTAGATCTAGACCTCCCGCCAATTCTATTTCAAAATCAAAGTTTCAAATTTCACACTCCAAAGTTCTAAATGAAAATGAGAGGGAATTGCCACTTATAGCCAATTACAAAATGAAATGACAAAAACGCCTCTAGCCACTATAAAATTACAAAAATGTGACTACCTCTAACAAAATGCCCCTACTAACATAAAAAGGACAATAAGAGACATCGAAAAAATGGGAAAATGACCACTAATCCTAAACTAATGAGCAATCAATGGGTCGATGTAAAGTGTCCAGGGGATGCTCCTGCATCACCTGCCGCCAAGCCATGGCCCAGAATCACTCCATTAAGCTATGCCTATGGTGCTCTCTCTCTCTCTCTCTCTCTCTCTCTCTCTCTCTCTCTCTCTCTCTCTCTCTCTCTACTCCTTTTTATCATATCCAACTTCATCTTTTCTTCTCTCTACAACCATGCATTCCGGAAACAATAGGAGTATGGAATCATCAAGCCGTGGCAACGAAGAATAAATCTCAATCCACTTTGGTCCATGTTAAGGTATAAAAGTGTGACATCCCACATCAGAAAGGGAGGAGAAGAAACTGGGCTATATATGTGGTTTCCTCTCTCCATGTGCAAACACGTTTTAAAACCAGGGCGGGTTGTAACCCCGAACCCGACAATATCTGCACGGTGTGGGGCCGGGGAGTTGCAAAAAGACTAAATAACATTATCTCCAACAGCTTAAGCTTTTGGAGTAATTAGTTGTTTCACATGATATTAGAGCAAATCGCCTAGGTTCAAAACTCCTTCATATTAAAAATCCACATGTAATGGACAACCCAAAAGAGGAGCCACATGTGCCACGTGTAGGCCAACCATAAAAGGAAGGGCCAGACGTGAGGGGTAGTGTTAAAGTATAAAGGATTAAATAATGCCATCTCCAAAAGCTTAAGCTTGTGGAGTAATTGGTTGTTTCACAGTTCAAAACCCTACTTAGGAATCCAATTGCGCCCACATTGGTGGGCTAATGGCTCATTCTCGTCATCTTTCTCATTCCCCACACAAAACTCACTGGCCCCATTACCGGTGCCCAACAACTTGGACTCCACCTACATTCTCCAACGCACACAGATTAACCCTAGAAAGAACAAGTTTTGCGGATCTTCATTGCATGGGTATCCAGAGCTTCCATAAGACCATGTTTGGATTGCAAGAAAAACAATTCTCGTGGAAACTTTTTTCTCCGGGAAATTTTTTCTTTCCTCAATTTAAAGGGAAATAATATGATTTTGATTAATTTATAGTGATATCAATATGGACTTATGGTCCCTCTAAATAAAATAAATAAATGGGGTTGGTTCAATTTATGTCTCCCTAGGCAAAAAAGTAGGAAATTTTAGAAACGTGTTGGGTTTCTTGGATTCTCTCGAATCCGTATAATTATGCCCTATGGAGAGAGACATGGGATAGGTCAAGTTTCATCCCAACCCATGCACGGACGGTTGCCAAAAATTAAATTACCCATTTCTTTACGAGAAAAAAAGAGTACGGTTGATATTTACACCCACTTGTTTTGCCATGTTATGTACATCCCTATATCATTTAAGCTCCTTGATTGGCTCTTAAAGGCTACAAAATAAGTATTATAAGTTCCTAACAGACAATGAAAGATGAAAGAAATTGTAAAAATTAGAGAGAAGGAGATTCCAATAATCTTCGTTGAGCGTTTTAATTCCCAAAGGCTTCCTGGGTTTTTTTTTTTTTTTTCATAGGATTTATGTGGGAGAATATTTAGTGGTCACATCAGTTTTTTCTTGGTGACATCAGCAAAATCTTGTCTTGAAAATGGTGGTCTCTCTTTTTCTCTCTCTAACCTCTCTCTCCACTCATCATAATATCTTTCTCTAATAAATGCTTGTCCCCTCTTTTGTCTCTTACCTTTACCCACATAAATCCCAGGAAAAAAAAAAAAACCAGCAACCAAACGGAGTAAAAAATAGAGCTTTTTGGGGACTGTAATAACATCTGACAGCTGTTTAAAGAATGTGCAATTATCAAAACATGGTTGTGCAAACATAAGTAGCCTATAGATAAGATTAGAATTAGGAGATAAGATTCAACCTACCTTGTTTTGACGTTTACATTCCCCACTTTATTTGAAACTTCTCTGGTTCGGTGGTTTAGCACATCTTGGGAATTGAACCAACAGAAATTAGAAAAGTTCAAACTCCTCACCGAAGTGATTGGATTAAGCCATAGACAACCAAGTAACATATAATCTTTGCCCATGTAGAAACAAAAAATTAAAATAAAGAATAAAAGAGCTTATGGCGATAGATAGATGATATCACACATGCTCACCTTTTGCCTATATATGAAACCCAAAAAAAAAAAAAAAAAAAAGAGCTTAAGAGACATGAAAATTCATAAAAAGAAGATATAATCACTTGCGGGATTTGGGTCGCGTTCTGTTTGAAGATTTCCCAAAAACTCCACAGAATCCGCACCCAGAGCCCTTAGGAGAAGGGGGATCGACCTTGCTGGAGCGCCCTCCTCCCGATCGGCAACGTTCCATCATCCCGATCGAACCCACACTCTGGCAAGGCCTTAGCTCTTTGAATTCCACATCTTCTTCTTCTTTCTTTGCTCGGCCCAACTCACCTGAAAAAAACCGATCTTCCCATATCAAACCAGAAGAACCCGTCCTCCTAAAAGAAACTGCAGACCTTTGTAGACCAGCCATATGCTCCTTCTCCCTCTCCATCTCTCTCTCTCTCTCTCTCTCTCTGAACTTGAAGTTCTTTATGTAATTTGCCTTTGTTTCTACTTTCTACCCATGTATATTTATTAACAGGGGAGAAGGAAGATGACAAGGTGAGAATAAGAAGGGAAGTTGTTTGATGGCATCTTTGAAGTCGGAAGCCGAGGAGAGGGTTGAGGGTCTTATTAACAATATATTTTTTTTAAGGGATTTGCTAGTGACCATCCCAGAAGGCATTTCGTGGAATGGCTGTTGCATGAGAGTGCAGCCACATATGCTCACTTTTCAAACAGATTTTGTCTTATTCATTTAGGCCATGTCTAGATACCTTATGTGTTTTCTATTTGGATTTGCATTTGAGTTTTGGATACAAAATACATCAATCACCATGCTTATGTTGTGAGAGAGAGAGAGAGGAGGGGGACGTCTTGCTGTTGCTGCAACAAGGTCGAGGAGTAGTGGGGTGAAGGTAATTGCCGCAAATTTTGATTTTCAAATAATGTCTTGCAGAACAGATTTGAAAATCAAAATTTTTTTTTCACTGTTGTAGCTGATTTGGAAATCTAAGGATCTAATCCAGTTCCAAATCTCAACTCCAAATCTCAATTGCAAATGTGAGAAATCCAAATCTAAATCTTGTCGGTATCCACATGCGGCCTTAATTCATCTGATGTCACTCTCATTCAATAGCCCGCAATGTCTTCCACCGTAGTCCCTAGCAAATTCTTATTTTTTTAATAATTTGTTTGAACTAAGCTCGTTCTTTTGTTTTTATGTGAATTTTCTTAGACCGGGTCCACACATCAATATGCCTCTGACTGGCCAGTCTTCTGTAAACCCGTCAATTTTGTTTTCTACTTCCTTGTTTTTTTTCCTATTGTTTTATTTATTTATTTATTTTGGAGAGAAGACGCCGCCGTGGTCGACCCATATATAGTTACAACCTTTAAGCCAGGGTGGGGGGTGCAACTTGGGTTTGGTCGGGTTGAGCTTTTGCTAACAAATGGAAAGGAATCACCCGACCCGCTTTTAAGATAAATGCTCAACCTGAATTCATAAAAATTGACCGGAGTTGCACCCCTTCTGCCGCTCGGGGGGTGTTGAAGCTAGTCGTGGGGTATTTGCGCGGCTTTTAACGGACTCATCAAGGGTTAGTCGTGCGAGTCTTTTTCTCAAAACTTTAAAAAACTGAGTCGTTAGTGGCGAGCTCTTCGAAAATGACGATTTTATGCTCCACTTACTATTATCAATTGGGAAGTGATAATTACGCCCCTTTTGATCACTAGGGCAGCAAACGAGCCGAGCCTAGCCGAACATTGGGGTGTTCGTGCTCGGCTCGTGACGAGCTTTTTTTTTGGGGGCTCGTGTTTGGCTCGTCAAAAATCAACAAAGCTCGAGCTCGGCTCGTTTAGTAAATGAACAAGCCCGAGCCGAGCCTAAAAATCAAATAAATACAATTATATATATATATATATATATATATATATATATATATGAGGAAAGTGAAGCTACACCACCGGTGTAGCTAACTTAGCTACACCGCCGGCTTAAAATACAATAGGCCCACATTGTTTTGGTGATCCAAACCATTCATTTGATTGACCCTCACATAGATAGGGTGTTCACCAAAAATCAGCTCCATAGGATCATCCCAACCCTTCAAACTGTGGAGGCAAAAATGGACAAATTTGTGAAGGTTTTTACATGTTCATTTTTGCCTCCACAAATCGTAGGGTTGGGATGATCCTATGGAGCTGATTTTTTGTGGACACCCTATCTATGTGAGGGCCAATCAAATGAATTCTTTGGATCACCAAAATAATGTGGGCCCATTGTATTTTAAGCCGGCGGTGTAGCTTCACTTTCCTCTATATATATATAAAGTTCACGAGCTTGTCTGAGCCAAACTATACAAAGCTCAAATTCTGCTCGTTTAATTGACGAGCCTAATTTTTGGACTCGGATTCGGCTCGTTTGGTAAATGAACGAGCCTGAGCCGAGCTTTTAATGAGCCGAACCCAAACATGTTCGTGGTCCGGCTCGGTTCATTTGCAGGCCTACTGGGGAAACCAGTATCTCAAAGGCCAAAGGAGGGCTAATGTACTTGACAAGTCGGTTTGATTGCCGCCAGTGCTTGCGCTGGGTGTCCTGGAGATCAAGAGGAGCGTAAATATATCACTTCCCTATACATTAAAGGGAGATGATTTTTTCGCTCCCTCCGTAGGATAATGCGCCCCCGGTTATCTTGAATTGTGGGCAGACTTTAACGCTTTTTGAAGTTAAATCACGTTAACAGTGGGGCGCATTATCCTGAAGGGGGCGAAAACATCATCGACCTATATTAAAACGCAAACCCTTAACTCCGCCTCGAACAGGAGGAATTTAGAAACTGTTTATAACTTATAAGCATGGTTCCCATCTTCTTCTTGGATTCTTCTGTCATCGTGAGCTCAGCACACCAGGTCGAAACCTTTGCAGCAAGTCTCCCTAAACCCTAACACCCCCCCCCCCCCCCCCCCCAACCCCGCCCCCCCTCTCTCTCTACTTCTTTTCGGTTCTTTTTTATATTCGGAGCTGTGTGAGAAGAAACCCTAATGCCCCATTTCACTCTTTCGTTTGGTCTTTCTCCCAAGGAAGCAAACTAGAGGAAGTATAGTAGGAGAGAATTTAGTTGGGTGGGGTTTGGGTTTAAACCTAAACATTTTGGGGAATTAAAATGTTGGAGCATCAGGGGCAACCAAAATGAAAGGGGTGCGAACTTTGAAGGGCTTAATGGAAACCCAGTTAGATAAGCTTTTCTCTGTTTTGTAAGTTTCCATGCTTTTATCTATTTTGGTAAATTTCCATGCTTTTCTTTGTAAGCCCTGCAAGAAATCGCTTGACTAGAATTTGCAGAACTACATGGTTTTTTCATCAGTTTCTAGAGTTGTCAATATCATGCTCTCTTGAAACCCTAGAATTTCCAGAAGAAAGCTTCTGCCTTGGGGATGATGGTCGAAACCCTAACCCTTGTCATGATCCTAATTTCTATTACACCACAATGCAGCGGAGAATGCAAGATTGTGCCAAGTCCGGGTTATGGAATGAAGCTTTGAATAGCTTGAATCTCATGGAGGTTGTAGTGGGAAAACCCACTGTTTATGATTATAATGCACTTGTGTACTATTATCTGAAATCAAGCCATGTTGTCGTCGGAAAGTTAGTTGAGTTATATGTTGAGATGAAGAGATTTGGACCCAACCCAAATGCGTCAACATTCAATACGCTCTTGAGTGGATTACTTAGATTAGATAAGTTGGAGGATGCTCTTTATGTTGCAGAGGAAATGTGTATAAATGGTTTTGTTCCTTCTTTTTGTGATTTGATGAAACTGTTGAGAAAATTATTAAATTTAGGTAATTTATTAGATTCATTCAGTGCATTGGAATTGATGTTGAGATTGGGTTATTTTCCCACAGAACCCTCTTTAAATTTGTTTTTTTCTAGTCTCTGTAGAGCTGGCAAGGTCTGTGAGGCATATTTTGTATTTTCGGTCCTTTTGAATAAGGGTTTCTTCCCCAGCGCTTACTGTTACAATCCCATTCTCTTGGGTTTATGTAAATCTGGTCAGAGTTTTACTGCATTGGGTATTTTCTATTTATTGAAGAAAAAGGGCGTCTCTCACAATGTATATTCATATACGGCATTGGTTCACGGGTTCAGTCGGGAAGGGTTGTATGACGAAGTTTATCGGATTTTTAACCTTATGCGGGATGATGGTTGTCAGCCTAATGTCATCACCTACACTACAGTTATTAAGTTTCTATGTGAGGATGGAAAGGTAGAAGAGGCATTAAATATTATGGATATGATGGTGAAAGAGAATTGTCATCCGGATTTGGTTACATATAATATCTTTCTCCGCACCCTTTGTTCTAATGGTAGGCTTTTGGAAGCCTGCGAGTTGTTTCGAATTATGGAGGAAAAGGGCTTTCTTCCCGATCCTTTCACTTACAGTGCATTAATTGGAGGTCTATTAAAAGCGGGTCAAGTCGGGAATGCTAACCAGCTTTTCCTGGAGATTCTCACCAGGGGTTCTAATATAGATGTCGCTACTTGCAATATCTACTTTCATGGTTTATGTCGTGAAAATAGATCAAGAGAAGCATTTTCTTTAGTGCGGTGTATGATGGAAAATGGTTTTGTTCCAAGTAATGTGACATACAACACTATATTGAATGGGTTTTGTAAGGAAAACAACCTGGATGAAGCATTGGAGCTTCTGGATCATTTCAAATGGTTTGGAAATGGGCCTGAAATTGTTTCTTTCAATACGGTTATGACTGCAGCATGCAACCAGGGAGACTCTTCAATGATCCGAAGGGTTTTGTATCGTATGGAATTTGAAGGTGTCAAGCTTAATATAGTTAGTTTCACTGGTTTGATTCAGTACTTATGCATGGTTGGAAAAGTTACAGAGTGTTTTAAGCTCTTGGATGCTATGGTTAGCAATGGGCCTACACCTACTACAGTCACTTTCAATGTTCTGCTGGACAGCCTTTGCAAGAAGGGATTATTTGGAACTGCTTACCGGATTTTTAAGGATGCTAAAAGCACAGGATCTTTTCCAAATAAGACTTCATACAATATTCTTTTACATGCTTCAATACGTGAAAACAATTATCCATTAGTTAGGCAATTGTTAATGGAGATGTATGCCCAGGGTTTCATGCCTGATACCATCACTTACGGCTCCTTTACCTATGGCCTTTGCAAGGAAGGGAACATATCAGCTGCCCTGCAACTGCGTAACTGGATGGTAGAGAGTGGAATTACACCAAGTATCACCATTTACAATACCATATTGAATGCCATGTTTAGGAGTGGTAAGTTGTGGGACGTCTTCTTGATACTGGTTGACATGGCGATAGAAGGATGTGAACCGAATATGGTTTCTTTCAGCATTCTAAGACGTGCTATGCTGAATGGTGGCGTGAAGAGATTTCCTGAGGCCATGAAGGGTCTCGAATTATTGATGAACAACGGTAGCAGAAGGGGGACTCAGTCCAGGTAGCAATTGGCTAAAATACCAAGAGATAAACCCAGTTTTCTATGCCCAACACAAGGCTGCATTGCCTCAGTGCAGAAGCATTGGGTCCTGTATGAGATTGTATCGTACTTTTTGCCTATCTTGCTAAATCAGGCTTGGGTTGGTCCTAGAGAGTTTCTTCAGGATTACAATGTTCAACCCCCCAAAACTGGTATGCCATATGCATGTTAGATGCCCTCTTAATTGAAAAAAAAATAGAAATTCAACAGAATCATTTTATGGAGCTTATCTTTTTCTTTGTTGTTGTTATTGTCGGTTTTTCATCTGAAGTAATAATGCTTTCTTGGATTTAGATAATTTATATGTTATATCAAATTACAAATGGTTCCTTCACATCTTCAGTTCTACGTCAAAGCATGGAGCAATTTATTGTTTTATGTTAAATCGTCTTTACGAATCTTATCTATTAGTATACTTTGCATCATTTGAAAGAGATGTTTGATGAAACATGTGATAGATTTCTATGTCCTTGACCAAAGGGGAATAGAATTCACCAAGCTGTATATTCATGCAAACACTTGTTTATTCCGTATTTTGGATGTTATTTCTCTCCACAGAATTAATGTCGTTGTAACCTAACCTTTAGGCTATAGCTAGAATAACTTTCAAATACTAATTGTTAAGAACACGATAGAAGAAATCTAAAGAGTGTTTGAAAGTGCAAATTATTTTATGTAGCAGGAATTACATTGAAAGAAGACCAAAATAGGCTTAAAAAAATTTGGAGTTGGCCCTTTCTTGATGTAAAGATTCTGTGGACACCAACTTCTTTGGAAAAATCAGCTCAACAGATATCCAATCACCATGATTTTGTTCTTTTACATATAATAGGTGCTTGAAGATAACCAGAGTGAGTTGTTGAGTCCAGATAAGCACAATGAAAATTACTCAGTCAAGAAGCATCTGCAAGATAAGATTCTTTCTAGCAAAAAAGAGAACTTCACTGAAGAAATGAATAATACAAAGACGCCAAGGATCAGGTTGCTTTAAGAAGAAAATCTCAGATCTCGGCGTTTAAACACTCAAATGGCAGAATCAGGGGGCTTAATGGTTCGTGGTAGGACGAAAGGGGCTCTATTTCAAATTGGTTAGTTGATGGCCTAGCCCATGGGTCCTGGAAAGTCCAAGCAGGCGTGCTTAGTCGAGTAAATATGGGCCCTCGGCCCTCCTAACTTGGTCTTCCCTCGTTACTCAAATAGGCGGGGGGCACTTAAAAATATTAGGACTAATGTTAATCTTATTTTGGTGTGACCGAGGTTCGATAATCTTGTATCAAATAAGAGGTTCATTAGTAAGGTGGTGGGCCCCTATACCATTGTCTCACCTCGTAAGCAGCTAGTGCTGGGATCATTTTTGCTAGGGTCGAATTGACCATCGCTTTGGCACACAGACAATGCTAAGAGAAGATGGAAGGGCAAACAAGTGGTGCGAGCTGTGAAGGATGCTTCTTTGGATCGAGCCTTGATTGGGCTGCTGGAAATCAACAAAACCCCTCCTTCAGGTGATCCTTGCTGGTTGCAAGTGGATGATAGATACCAAAACCAATCAAGTATCCTAACATTGATTCGTGATCTCTTAATTATCATGCGTTGAGGCTATTTTTAGGGGTAGTGGGATAGTGGATGATAGATACCCAAACCAATCAAGTATGCCTTATCCTAACATTGATTCGTGATCTCTTAATTACATGCGTTGAGGCTATTTTTAGGGGGGAGTGGGATAGTATCTGAGAATCGCCGAGTTATAGATAAGGTTTGAGGAGAAATCTAATGAGTGTAACCTAGCCTTTAGGCTATAGCTAGAATAACCTTCAAATATTAATTGTTAAGAACACGATGGATGAAATCTAAAGAGTGTTTGAAAGTGCAAATTATTGTATGTAGCAAGAATTACATTGGAAGAAGACCAAAGTAGGCTTAAATTTTTTTTGGAGTTGGCCCTTTCTTGATGTAAAGATTCTGAGGACACCAACTTCTTTGGAACAATCAGCTCAACAGATAACCAGACTTTGTCCTTTTACATAAAATAGATGCCGGAAGATAACCAAAGTGGGTTGTTGAGTCCAGACAAACACAATGATTACTCAGGCAAGAGGTATCTGCAAGATAAGTTTCTTTCTAGCAAAAAAGGGCATTTCACTGAAGAAATGAATAATACAAAGACGACCAAGGAGCAGGTTGCTTTAAGAAGAAAACCTCAGATCTCGGTGTTTAAACACTCATATGGCAGAGTCAGGGGACTTAATGCCTCGTGGTAGGACGAAAGGGGCTCTATTTCAAATTGGTTAGTTGATGGCCTAACCCGAAACCCAATACGGTGGGTCCTGGAAAGTACAAGCAGGCGTGCTTAGTCGAGTCAATATGGGCCCTCGGCCCTCCCTGCTTGGTCTTCCCTCGTTACTCGAATAAGGAGGGGCTGTTAAAAAAATTAAGACTAATGTTAATCTTATTTTGGTGGGACTGAGGTTGGATCGTCTTGTATCAAATAAGAGGTTCATTAGTCAGGGGGTGGGCCCCTATACCATTGTTTCACCTCGTAGCCAGCTAACAAGTGCTGGGATCACTTTTGCTAGGGTCGAATCGACCATCACTTTGGCACACAGATAATGCTAAGAGAAGATGGAAGGGCAAACAAGTGGTGCGAGCTGTGAAGGATGCTTCTTCAGATCGAGCCTTGATTGGGCTGCCGGAAATCAACAAAACCCCTCCTTCAGGTGATCCTTGCTGGTTGCAAGTGGATGATAGATACCAAAACCAATCAAGTATCCTAACATTGATTCATGATCTCTTAATTATCATACGTTGAGGCTATTTTTAGGGGGTAGTGGGATAGTAGATGATATATACCCAAACCAATCAAGTATGCCTTATCCTAACATTGATTCGTGATCTCTTAATTACATGCGTTGAGGCTATTTTTAGAGGGGAGTGGGATAGTATCTGAGAATCGCCGAGTTATAGATAAGGTTTGAGGAGAATCGGATTTAGAGGAGAAGTTTGTATTGATACTATCCCACTCCCCTCTAGTTTGTATTGATACTATCCCACTCCTCTCTAGTTTGGGTTCAAATTCCAGTTATTTGCTCTCAGATGATAGCAAATCTACTGGTTCGATTGATGAGTTAATTTTTTGATTGATGACTTAATTGACAAATGTATGTCCATCCTAAATGAGGAAGAAGAGAGGCCCAATAGAAACCTGAATAATGCGAAAAGTGTCGGGATATCCTTGTAAAATAAAAGGGTCGAAGCTCTTGCACTGTTTAACAAAGCATAAATCAATGAGGCAATGCAGAAACAGAAGCCCCGTTTTTGCAAGCTCCTGTGAGTCTGGCATTCCTCCATATATATATATATATGGAGGAGTTCTAAACTGAAGGGTACCCTTGCAAAAAAGGGGATGAAAGGGCGCCCCCATTGGTTGTAAATCACCAGAGTCCATTAAATGGGATGAAAAGTCAATGAACATTAAATGGACATTGGTGAATTACGACCAATGGGGGCGCCCTTTCATCCCTTTTTTGCAAGGGCACACTTCAGTTTAGAACTCCTCACACACACACACACACACACACACACACACACACATATATATATCGGAAAAGTGACCATACTCGGTCGAGCTAAAAACATTGGGAGCCCACAATGTTTGGGTGATCCAAACCATTCATTTGAAAGGTCCTTACCTACATAGGGTGTCCACAAAAAATCAGATCCATAGGATCATCCTAACCCATCCAAATGTGGAGGGAAAATGAGGAAAAATGGACAGACACAGTTTGTCCACAAATCTGTTCATTTTTCCCTCCACTGTTGGATGGGTTAGGGGTATCCTATGGGGCTGATTTTTTGTGGACACCCTATCTAGGTAAGGACCTTTCAAATGAATGGTTTGGATCACCCAAAAAATGGGGGCCCACACTGTTTTTAGCCGACTGAGTAGATAAGCTTATCTACTCGACCGAGTACGCTCACAATTCCATATATATAAACTAAGCATGTTTCTGTCCGCTCGCGCTTTTGTGAATAACCTTCCATAATATCTGGTCGAATGAAATTAGATGCGTGCGTGAGGGGAAAATGAAATGAAACCCGCCAATTTAATGCTCTCTCTCTCTCTCTCTCTCTCTCTCTCTCTCTCTCAGCCCTGCTTTCTCAAATGCAGACCCTCTTCGATGTCATCCTTAAATTATGAAGCAGAACTTTAGCCCTGTTAAATTGGGCACGATTCAAGGTGTGTTGCAACAAGTTAAAATAAGCAGGTCTCTCTTCTCTGGGTGCTCCACTTCGACAGTTACTGCATCGGAGGGGAGGAGAGGATCCCAACGGAGGTATGTGATCATCTGATTTTTGGTTTTTTGTTTTTGGCTTTGGTTATGTTGATTTTTGTGTCATTATAGCTATACTCTGTTTTTTCCTTTCCTTCCATTCTCTTTTCTTGATTTTGAAGGGGGATGCTTTGGAATCTATGTCTACTGATAATATAGTAACAGATGAAGTATGTAACACATTAGTCCTTTTTTCCAGTTCATGCACACGTTTTATCTTTTAATTTATGCTGTATGTATTGCATCTGAATCGTAAGGATATAGATTCGTGAGTATTCATCTGATATTAATATAAAAAAATCTCATAATTTTGCCTTCTACTCATTAGGATGTTTCTCCCGTACCCACTCAAGATTGGATTTCAAATACCAGCATCAAACTCAGTGACACTGTCTGCAAAAGCAAGTGTAATCTTCAATCTGTAATGGGTTTGTTTTTTTGCTTACTTCGGGGGTTCTAGGTTGCAGTTGGTTTTTTTTTTTTTCTGGGTGTGGGGGTTTTGTGCTTTTGTGTTTTCCGATTTGTCATTTTGAATGAGACATTTTTATGGGTTTTGTAGTATAGTTGTTCTTAATTTGTATTTTTTGTACGACGAGGGAATGGTTTTTTATTTTTGAAGAAAAGGGTTTTGGTGTTCATGGATCTCTACTCTGAAGCTTTGGGTGATGCACCGTTCTCCTAAGTTGTTTGGCAAGATAAGCATTTCAAACCTTGAGTCGACCCGATTTGCAGCATTTGCAGACTTCAAGATAGAAATTTTAGCTTGAGTGGACTCTGTTTGCAGCCTTCCAGGTAGAAAGATTACCTTGAGTGGACCTGATTTGCAGCATTTACAGCATTCAAAGCCTTCCAGATATAAAGTTAAGGTCTTGTTTTGCATCCTAACTCTGATTTTATTCTTTTTTCTTTTATTTCTGTTGGCTTTTGAGTCGACCTATTTTTCTAAAGACTTGTGTGTGAGATTGAGGTTTTATGGGTTTTGTTGTTTCTGATTTTTACCCAAATCGTCCTAAATGTCTGATTGAAAGAGGAATTCTTTTCTATTCTTTTCCATGGCAAAGAGATGGAAGGAACATACATTTGGAAAGATTTTAGATACACTATTACCAAGAAAAAGTATGTATATGTATGCATGTATAGCTGCAAGAATTCCAAAAAAAATGTATGAATGTATTTGGCTAAGAAAAGAAACCTCCTAATGTTTTTCAGAACTAATGGTGCTTGATTTTGTTTGGCGATTACAACTTATTGTTCTATGATTCTTCTTCAATTGATTAGGATGTTATGATGGGCAAAAGTAAGACCTATAAAATGCATTTGAGAACTCATGTTTTTTATGAGTCGAGAGAGTTTTAAATCGCATCTTTCTTGCTGTTGTAGTTCTTTATGACACCGTTTCAAAATGTGGATGTGGGCCAAAACGTGAGTAAAGCAAATCCAAGTCGACTGGGCATGATGCAATTGCACTGCATTGAGGTGCTGGAGGTTTCTCCATCTAAATATATGGCGTTGGATGATGAGAATAGCATGATGAGTGGCGTTGGATGGCGAGAATAGCGTGATGAGTAGTCTAACTTGAATGATATCTTGAAAGTGGTTGGTTGTATAGAACTGCTCGTACACCCGAGTCAAATGCCAGTTGCTCTATATATTGTAACATGAAAAATTAACTTTGGGGCCGTTTGGATACGCGGATTTTAGAATCCAGATTTTTAGTGTAAAAGAGGCTTCATGATCAAGCTGCTGTATGCTGTCCTCACAGCGTTTCTTGGATTTTAAGTGAGAAATTCTGGTTTTAAAAATCTCTCCCGCATCCTAAGATTTCTAAAACCTGGAAATATAGGAGGATCTGCTACTCTCTTGCTGACAGAAAGAAGCGCGAGAAGTCAAAAACGACGGTTGGTCCGCTTCTTCTCTCGTCTCTTATGGGTAGCCAAGCTGCAGGTTAAAATGTTCACTCCTGTTAATGTGGGGAATGTCTTGAATCTTACTGCATTCGATAATGTCCTTATTTTCGCAATGTAACTAACATCTTCAAATGTATTTCTTTCCTTTTGTTGTTCTACAGAAAAACAGTGGGGAAGTGTCACTTGAGGGGCGTTAAATGCGCCTGCACAAGAGTCCTAACAGACCAAAAAAAAAAACCACCCACCTGTAAGCCTTATCTTTCTTTCCTCAATACCACATGTTTTCATCTCAGTATCATATATCTTTTTCAAGAACACGCGTCCCACTTTCGCACGCACGGCTTTGTTTCTCTTTGGACATGTCCATTTCTCTGTTGGCCCGTCCGTACCATTTCTCCTAACCCTAAAACGCAGCTACCACTTCTCTTCCCTACTCCACCGTCACTGCTTCTTCCTCTGTTAGAAATGAATCCCTTCTGATTGTCACTTTAGCACTTTAGGAGAGATATAAGGTGTGCCCTTATCTCTGCCAATTGCTGCTGTTGGTTGTATCTTGCTAGCTTAAAATGAATGAAGAGAAATGCTTTCTTGAGATGCAGTTGGAACCTGCGTTTCTTAAGCTATCTTCCAATGAAGGTCTATAGTTTTCTGTGTATTTTGTGTTGTTACATTATTGATTTTCCTTCTTGTCTTTATTTTTTCAGTACGCCGAGCCCTGGGTTATTCGTTTAGGAGTTGTTACATGATGCAATGAGAGACAGAAGTACAAGTGGCACGCTATCATGTAACAATAGATGCCTATTTCTAAAAAAATTCTTTGTAAGTTTTGTGTGGTTTTGTAATGTAAACTTCGCAGTTCTTCTAAAGTTAAATACAAGTATCACTGTAATAACTTGCTAAGGAAACAGACTCGTCATGATCAATCTTAGTTGATAAAGCTACTCTTCTGTAGTTTGAACTTTTGTTGTAGTAGCCCCTCCTTTTGTTGTTTTATTACACAGCACTGAAGAATACGTGATCGGTTGTGAGTTGTTTTCAGTGATCTTAAATGGGCATGACTGCTTAAAGACTTAAAGAGGGGTTACTGTAGTGGAGAGTACCTGTATTTGCTGGATATGCCCTTAGAGTGCTTTGAGTATTTAGATTCAAGATTAGGGGGTGCACAACCCCAATTTGGTATCGGTGTTGAATTTTGAAGCTATGCTCTATGGTATCACAGCAAGCAAAGAGTTTCAGCAGAAACTCTAGCGTATTCCTCTTCACACGTCATGGTAAGAAACCCAGCATAGCTTGTAGCATAATGTATTTGTCAAGTTAACAACAAAAAACTATTTGGTCTGGAAGGAACAACTCCTTCACATGATAAAATATGTTGGGATTTTATTGAACTTAGAGCATGTTCAGCAACATTGAAATTAAGTACTTCCCTAGAACTGTGATTTATTTATAATAAATCCTCTAGAACTGTGATTTTATTCTTAAGAGAAATTTTCACTTCGTAATTTTCAAGGGAAAAATTCCATAAAACAATTTATGGTGTAACCACACATGCCCTTGCTTACAGATTCAACACCTTTGAATGTGTGCTACTCAAACCATGAAAAATAAGGATTTTGTGGGATACTTTTTTCACGCAAAAATTGGAGTATCCAAATGTCCCCTCAAGCTTTAAACAACTTGGAAGTGAAATCAAGAGTGTGGAGTTAAAAATAAGGGTTTATATTAATTGATAAGCACTCCTCTTTATTATAAGCTTTTCGTTTTTATTTGTGGTTGCAGATATGAGATATCCCATTTTGTATAGGTCAACCAGATTGTAAAATTTCATGCTAGAATCATGAGGAACATGATCTATTATTCATGAGGACCTATCCTTAGACGATGGTAATCATAAAAAAATGGGAAAAATTAGTTGGGTCCATTGACATTAGGGTTATTTTCATCTTCCATTGTTTTCTCTCCCAAGATTTCAGGCCATATGAAAGCTTTTCATTGCAATTACAACTTGCTCCTTCAACACCAATCTTACTTTTATCGACTCTTCATTTTCATCCATAAAATCTTTATCTTCCTCTTCATTGACCTTGTCAGCTCATCTACGGCTTTTCCTCATCTACCACGGACATGACTGAACATTCTAGTTTCTTTTTAAACTAGTAAAATATGCACGTGCGGTCACGTGCCACTAAGGTATTTTACAATTTGTTTATCTCAATATTTATTAATGAATTAGTATAAGTTTTTAAAAATATTGTTCAATATTACTACGTAATTATTGTTAATTTCATAAGAAATTTTATATTAGAATAATCAAAGAAATGGCAACATGATCAATTAGTAGAAGAAACAGGGAAAAAATTTCTTTGAAAGAACAAATAAACTTCTCTGATTTATTGGATGAAGAAATAAATGTTGTGGGGTGGCATGGATCGAATGTTTGCCTGAAACTGAGTTTTTCCAGAGGCAGCATTCTTCTTGAAAGAAAGGAGATATTTTTTTGCAAGGAGGAGAGAGTGTTTGAGCGGCAGAGAGATAAGACTGTAAATGTATCATATACATATCACAAACCTAAGCAAATCTGCATCAAGTTTCGTATCTATAAAAAATCAAATCATAATGATAGTTCCAGCAGAACCTAATTCTATCATTTCAGCAATCTATCAACATGCAATTCTCCAATTACCAGCTTCCACTACCGAACAAGATCTCGCTGTCTAGCGGTTTCTAAGAACTAAAGAACAAAAAGCATGATAAAAATCTCCAAATTCAAAACATCAGCAGAACACGCACAACTCTTCCCGAAGCTTTTGATCCATCGGAGAGACTGGCCTCTTAGTTACAATTTTACTTACTAAGATTGATAAAAATAAAATGTAAATCAATTTAGAATAGATATTATACAATCTATACGGATTTTCTTTTGAAAACCATAGGCACCTGATCAGGATTTCCTACTGAGAAATAAACAAATATACAGACATAAGAATTCCCCCAAATAACATGGCAAATGGTAGGGACATTGCAGCAGTGAAAATGGCGAAAGTACCCTAGACAAATCCGACTTAGTGAAATGGCAGGGATATTGCAGCATTGAAGGCAAGGGCCCCGTGCGATGCACGGGCCGACAAAGAATTGTACGGACCACATCATAGGTTGATCAAAACCGTCCATGTGATGGAACACAACATAAATAGGTTGTGCCCGTAAAATCATTTCCATAGGCTGATCCTAGCCCTCCAATTTATAGAGGTTTCCATAATTGTTGTTCCTCTTAAGGTGCCCGGAATTCGTCAATATTTTTACAGGTGTCCTGCATTCGTAATATCAAACTTTCTGTAATTTGATCCTCACATAGTGAATAAGGAAAAATAGTTTTTTCGTCATTGTTAGGGGTGTAACTCGGGTCGGGTTCAGGCCAACCCAAGGAACCCATTTTTCCAACTCAACCCGACCCAACCCGATTTGCAATTTCCTCAACCCGACCCAACCCGATTTCCAATTCGGGCTGGGTTGGGTCGGGTTGACCCAATATGATATGGTATCAATTGTTGACCACCTCAACTCAAGCCGGGTTGTTTTGGATTTTGGGAACCAATAGTGAGTCACCAATAATCAGTTTTTAACTCACAATCGGTTCTCAAAATCCAAAACAAACAGGGACTAACAATTAACAAAGGGAAATGTTATCCGCAGTACTATATTTTGATGATCACAGTCCTCACTTGATTAAAGTACGGTATGGCCCGCACCATAGGATTATCCAAACCGTCCATTGTGGACTGTGGAGACTATTTCAATGTTGAAAAAGGAAAACACATACAAAACTTCTTCAGATGGAACCCAAATTCGGGTTTCGGGTCGGGTCGGGTTGCCCGACAACCCAACCCGATTTCCAATTCGGGTTGATTTTTCCCAACCCAACCCAACCTGATTTGCAAAAATCTTAACCCGACCCAACCTAAATTCGGGTTGAACCCGACCCGCGTGGGAATATCCAAGAACATTGATGGTTTCAAATTATATATAGTGCTAATGTCCTCACTACCATATTTTATAATGGCACTACTCATCGTATTATGATGATCGCACTCCTCACTTTGTTAAAATGTATGGTATGGCCCGTACCATAGGATGATCCAAATCGTCCATTAGATGGGCCACTGCCTAAATAGGTTGTGCCCTAAAAATAATTTTCATAGGTTGATCCTAACTCTCCGATCTATAGAGGGTTATAGGTTGATCCAAACCGTCCATGTGATGGAACACAACATCGATCGGCTGTGCCCGTAAAATCATTTCCATAGGCTGATCGTAGCCCTCTAATCGATAGAGGTTTCCATAATTGTTGTTCCTCTTCATGTGCTCGGCATCCGTCAATATTTTGTAACTTGTCCCGAATGCGTCATATAATGTAGTTTTTTCGTCATTGTCATATGTCTATACCTCTTTTTGGTAGTTTTTTTTCGTAATTGTCATAGACAGGTACCATATGTCGGTACTTTTCGTATGCAATTGACGATTGTACCCTCAAATCATTTCTCATTCTGAGAAACTTCTAGCATCAAAATGACTTAAATGCCCCCAGCTAATAGGATACAGTAGGAAGTTTTTCTAAAAGAATGGCATGGAATTATCATATGTAATTATTTTTTGGGAACAATCAATTTATACTGTGGCCCATTAAATGGACGGTTTGGATCATCCTATGATACAAGGCGTACGATTCTTTTGAAAAATACTTGATTTTACGGACTTACACCATAGGTTGTATGCAAAAAATCATTTCCATAGGATGATCCCAACACAGTTGCGGGGTTTCCAAATTATGTCATTTATCTATAGATTGTAGGGATGCGATCATCATTTCGGAATGATCAAATGGACGGTTTGGATCATCCTATGGTGTAGGCGGTAAAATATTCACTCCAATTTTTGATAGGTAAGTTGGGGTTTTGTGGGGACCCCTACCGGCTTATTAAAAAATAGTTCACTACATGGGCTTACACCATATATATTGTAACAAGAATTTTGTGACAAAGCTTGCAAACCAAAAACATATTTCTTACACTCCCTATTAAAAAAAGAGTACTGTATAACTTACACCATAGGATGATCCAAACCGTCCAATTGATGGGCCACATCGTAAATAGGATGTTCCCAAAAAACACATTTCCATGCGACGATCCTAGCCATGCAGTCTATAGAGGAACGGCATATTTAGGAAACATTTATCGATTGGAGGGTTGTAATTATCCTATGGAAATGAATTTTGGCACACAACCTACTTACATTGTGGCCCATCAAATGGACTGTTTGGATCATCCTAAGATGTAAGCCATACCGTGCTTTTTGCAGAACAATACTCACTGTAAGGACTTACACTACATATAAAAACTCTCATAATCACATCATTTCCCTCTAAATCATGGGGAAATGGGTCAAACTTGCCGGGTCAAAGTGACGCGAGAAATTTTACGGGTCATTGGGCTTGGACCCGCACCCGGCCCGCGGGTCAACCGGTTTTTTGACGTATGTTTTTAAGATTTTTTTAATAGGGATTTGCTAGCCACCTTCGCCGAGCAAAGATTTTTTTTTTTATAGGGATTTGCTAGCCACCTTCGCCGAGCGTACTTTTCTGCTTGTTCGCCCATCCTTTGCTGCGAAGTACGGTTTGTGCAAAGGTGGCTAGCAATATATAATAGCAATAAATAATAATAATGCGCAGTTTTAAATGAAAAATTACGGGAAAATGGAAGCAAAGCAGAAAAATTATGAAAAAAATACCGAACGAGGGTACTAAAATATGACAATTACGGCCAAAACTACAAATAAAATTGAAAAATTATGACAATTACGAACAAAGAAGGCAAAAAAGAGACCGCTGACGTTTTTTTTTTAACTCTTGTGGAAGGGCATATGAGAAGTGGTAATGACGAAAAAGCAGTAGTGAAAAAGGACATACTTGGGAGTTTTATGGAAATTAAGGCGGGACGCATAAGGAAATAACAGGAAAGACGCTGACGATTTTTCAGGGATTTTCCCTTTTAGTAGTAAAGGATTTAAACTGTGTACAATATAAGTAGGACCTACTCGGATACTTGGATTTGAAACGGATGGTGACCAAGACACAGGGCGTAAGATCCAAGGAGCACTCGGAATCGGGCGGTATAGATAAGGGATTTGAGTTGATTGTGACTAAGACATAGGTGGATTTGTTAAGTACCTTACCAATACGCCAAAAGCTCTAGAGCTGATGGAACACATTAGGCAAGGCCCTTAAAACCTGTCCCAGACCAGGTTGGATCCCACCAAGTCCCCTACCTAGGCAGGCCCCCACTCATGACCTTAAGATGATCCTATCAGAAGTGGTTCCTTTGGAACTCTTGTATACAATACAAGTTGGCTCGTGAAATGGACCCACCAACTTGTTCATTCAAACCCTATCTTCTCCGTAGTAGAAGAACTCATTAGAATAAGCGAGTGCAGATATCAAATCCATTTAAGGGCATTTTAGTGATCCAAAGTTGGAGATGGCTATCTTTAACAGATTTAAAAAGGGAAATGATAAATGTGCCCATTTTCATCACTTGGGACACCCAACAACAGTGCATCTATGACTGCAGAGGGGCTGATGTACTTCACATTTGAAGGAACGGACGGACCTGATTGCCACGTACAATTCAGCTGGGTGTCCCAAGTGATGAAAAGGGGCGCATTTATCATTTCCTTTTAAAAAACACGTCTTGCCCATTTCATGATATGTTAATTTTTCAAGCAATAATGAAAAATCCTCCCCCCGTGATTAATTAATTGATTACAGAATTTACAGAAGATACGACTGGACACGTTCTTTCTTTCTAAATATTTGGTTTGGTTTTGATTAAGGAGAACGAATTTCTCGCCCTGGTTTTAGTCTGGAAACGAGAAATCAATGGCTTCAAGTAAGTTACAGCTTTTCTAAATCATCCATCAGTTCAACTTCTTTTTGGTTTTAGGTATACAAAATCAACACACTTGATTTCCCCCCCCTTTCTACTTTATATATTCTGTCTACTGAATTAATTTCTGCTGTTTACTGTTCATGTGACCATCTTGCATGGAGAAATTGGAGAACCCTGTTTTTGAAATTGCTTCTCATATTGAAATTTATGGGCATTGCTTTCTAGAGTTGGGTTTTCTTTCCTTTCCTTTTATAGTAGGAAATAACCTCACCTCAGATCATTATGTCATTGTTCTGGTTTGCTCCTCAGGATTCTGCTGTTTAGCTGTCTTCTTTTTGTTGAATAGCGTGACATAGGGAACAGACCTTAAATCACCATTTCGTAGATGTACAGAGAGGATTTTTATTACCATTCTGTAGATGATAAAATAGGATTTTTTTTACTGCATCTTAATAAATATGATTGTGTCATGTATAGAGAAAAGTATTTGTTATTTGATTGTCCAGCTTCCTTGTGTTGTTTCTTCTGAGACTAGCTTTTTGGGTGGGTAGTAAAACATACTCTTTAAGTAAATATTTCTTCATTGAAAAATTGGGTTTATAATTTATATTGTCCCTGATGCCTACCTTTAAAAAAATAAAAAAATAAAAAAATGCCCCTGATGCCTTTTTATTCTATTTGATCCTCATGCATGGAAAATAGGTTATTTACAATCCCTAGAAGACTCCCCTTATTCAAACTGTTATTGGAGCGTTCTTGTATTGGATTCTCTGATATTGGTTTCCAGTTTTGGTTTTTTGTGCATTTACTTCGATAATTAGTGGCGAGCCTTGCATTTCCGTGAGGGCGAGCCTTGGCGCAACGGTAAGGTTGCTCCATTGTGACTTGGTGGTCACGGGTTCGAGTCACGGAAACAGCCTCTCTGCAAAGCAGGGGTAAGGCTGCGTACATCTAGCCCTCCCCTGACCCCGCAATGGCGGGAGCCTCGTGCACTGGGCCACCCTTTTTTACTTTGATAAATAGTGGAAATTAAATCTTTAATTACCGTTTCTCCATGTAAATATTGCCCCTTTTCTCATGTTTCTTATATCATTTCTAGAAGCCAACATATATGCATTGTAGTATGTATGTTTGGCAGTATCTAAGACCTCTTACTAAACTGCTAACTAATTGTTCTTGTACTCTCTTGTGCAGACGGTGAGTTGTGTGCTTAGGCATTTAATTTGGTTTATATGGTATTTTCCTTTTTTTTTTCTCATGATTTGCATTCAGTATACTTTTTTTGTTCTTTCTAAAACAGTAAGCAGAACCTTATTCAGAGAACAATAGAAAACAAAGATAACACTGGGAGCGAGATTTCCCTTCATACATGAAAAGCCTAGATACACCCCCTTTAGCAAGTAGATCCGCCATCTCATTCACGCTATGAGGGGTGTGGGAATAAAACAGTGTACATAATGAGTATAAATCTTCCTGATTTCATCGATGAGAGCAAAAATTCTCCATGGGCCTAGGGATTCGTTCATTGCTCACGAGATAACGTCCTTTCCATCTATATGTTCAGCGTTCCTGTTCTATGATACATCCTTTGCATCTAAGTGTAATTATTTTTCCTGGCATTTCATGTTGTATTAACCGAATTCCTATCTCATTACCAACCGTGCTCCAATTTCTTAGAATCTCCCTCGTGCTATAATGTGATAATACATTAGCATTTCTTCCTCATGAGACAAGATCAATCCTAATTTCCGTTGCAATCCTCCCAAGGCTTCTCCTTGTATCATTAAAATTGCAGTTGTTCCTTTCCTTCAGAGATCCTAAATCAAAGTGAAGGGAACCTATGTTGCATGGATTCTTTGGCCCCCTATGCCGAATCCGTGTCGACATGTCTCCGCATCCGAGTCGGGCATGGATTCACGTGGGACACACTCAGATTCTTGTCGTAGCTGTGTCCCGCACGAATCTTGTTTTTTTCGGGCGAATCCGATTCATCGTTGTCCCTTTTGAAATGCGAATCCTATATATTTTTCCTTTAAACGTATTTTTTTCTTAACAATTTTTATATGAACGCATGACCCGTACTCTTTTAATAAAAACCCTAGCGCCTCGACCCTCGAACATCGACCGCCTTCCTCCTTCAGCTCTCTTAATACAAAACTCACCTTAACCCTTTACCCTCAAATATATAAAATTTTTGAAAATTTATTTTATTTAAAAATTATCGAATCCGAATCCTACTTTGGGGGGTTTGCCGAATCCGACACCTTGAATCCGTGTCGGATCCCAACATGCAAATCCGAATGCATGCAACACTGAAAGGAACTAGTTTCCAAAGAATCTGCGCGCTGATTTACCAAAAGGACCAGAGCTTCGATGTAGAATCATATTCTTGATGCGTTTGTGAAGACCTAATCTGAACCGAAACTTTTGATGATATCGTACCACAAGTGCATCTGGAAAGAACATTGAAGTAATTAATGATCCAAGGTCTCCTCGCTCTTCTTGCAAAAAATACATTGACTGGTTAGATGGACTCTCCTCCCTTTGAGATGATCTCGGGTATCGATTCCTATGTTCGCGGGGGTCTCCTTTTGATGGGAGTCCTAAAGGTAGGCAGATTCTTTTGTGTTAGTGTAGCGGTCACACTCTCTTCTACTTCTCCGATTCTGCTAGGTTGTGACTCTAACAAGGAGGAAGAGAGAGCCCTCCTGTGGGGCTTGAGATTGTATGTGGGTTCAATGGCGGGCCCCTAATTATTGAAAGGGCTTTAACAATTGTATTGACGTGGGCTTTCAAAATGTCTCCTGTCTAGCTAGCCCCTTGAAGTTGGCTAGCATTATATCGGAAATCCTAGATCTCGTATCGATTGTTTGCTCAGAATTCATTGAAGAGGTATGCAAATGAGTGAGCCGACACTTGCAAAAAGAGGGGTAGATAAGGAAGAGGTAGTATTGAATATTGATTGACTCTAAGTAACATAAGAATGTACGCGTTGACTGGGTGTGCTGTTGCAGGGTAGACGTCTATCGCTATAAGGGGGTAGCAATGTAATCTTAGTGGGGGACGATCCATCCCCTAAATGCTAAAAAAAGACGACTTGTCCCCGTTGATTGTTTTTCGGTGTCTGTAGAAAAATCGAGAAGTACCTTCTCAACATGGATCGGACACGATGTGCAGCAAAAACGTCAAGAAACGATGCAAAGAACACAATCACACAATCACACAAGATTTTATGTGGTTCGGCAGTGCCCACGTCCACGGGGAAGATTTTTCACTATTTCGATCTAGGGTTACAAACTCTCTTCTTCTTGGCCTAGAAAACACAAAGAAAAACCTCATCCCGCAACCCTAACATGTGGCTTATATATCAATGCCACTACATGGAGAAATTTACCTAAATACCCTTCAATGAAAAAATTCGAAAAATAAAATTTTCTAACAGGGCGCTGCCTCCACCCCGGCCGTGTGTGCTCGACCCGCTTGTGTGTCGCACACATTAGTCCGTCAGGGTCCTGTATAATGCCTGAATACAGTAAATCTGCACAACAATCTCCACCTTGGCTTGAATTCTTCAACCACCTGAAGATCATGCTCTGTTGTGTGCTCTCTGAAATACAGCTCCGCAACTCGTACACATGAGGTGCCCACCCCACTCCATGGGGTGCCTAGCCAATCATCAACAATGGCTGATATTAGCCAAGTCCAAGCAATGCTTTAAATTGGTCGTTGTAATTGACTTTGTCAATATATTTGCTGCATTGTCATCTATATGTATTTTCTTTAAGTTGATGGTTCTATCCGCCATCCATTCTCTTATCTTATGATGTCTCACATGTATATGTTTCATTCTGGCATCATATACTCAATTCTTCGCCAAATGTATTGCACTTTGACTGTCACAGTGCAACAAGACTTCTTCCTACTTCAGCCCTATTCTTCGCCAAATATACTTGATCCGTCCAAAATATCTTCTACAAGTTTGCATTGAGCCTCATAGCCCTAGCTCTCTCAAGAAAGGTCCTGTTCATTCTTTCAGCTACTCCGTTTTGCTGTGGGGTGCCCGGATTAGTGAAGTGACACTTGATTCCTCGCTCTTTGCAAAATGCCAAGAAGTCACCATCTCGGTATTCCGTGCCATCATCAGTCCGTAGACATTTCAATCATCTTCTCGTCTGATTTTCAACTTTTGCCAACCAATACTTGAATTTGGAGAGAACTTCAGACTTTCTTCTCATAAAATACACCCATACCTTCCTCGACTAATCATCAAAGAAGGTAATGAAAAACTCCTTACCGCCCTGTAATCTCACGGGCGATGGCCCCCAAACGTCTTAGTGAACATAATCGGCTTTACCCTCATTGCTATGCATCGCTATCATGAATTTAACTCTGCACTACTTCCCGTATACACAATATTTGCAAAAATCCAATTAATAATTTCGAACTCCCTTGAGCAATTTCCGCTTATGAAGTTCCATCAACCCTCGCACTCATGCCCCAGATGCATATGCCATAATTGTGAATAGGGTTGGCAATTTCACCCGGGAAAGCGGGGATCTGCCCCGCCCTGCTTGGGGAGGGGATTCCCTGATTTGAGCGGGGAAGGGGAAGGGGATTTAAAAAATTCCCCGGTGCGGGGAAGGGGATGGAGTTGGCCCCGCCCCGCCCCGCCCTCATTAATGCCATTTTTTTCATGTATTTTTTTAAGTGTTTTTTTTTTTTGGGGAAAACTACTAGAAACCCCTTGGATCGAAACATATCTACAAGATTCCCCCAAAATTTTCATAATTTCCATTAGTACAATTTTGTCCCTGAAATAGGTTTTATGTTTTCTTTTACCCATAATCCATCGGGCATTGTCCCTCATTATATTAGTATATTACCCTTAGAAATCCCTAAAATCTCTCCATCGAACCATCACTGTACGGCAACATTAAATCCTTTGAAAATCTCCCTCCCCCAAATAAAGGCAACATCTCTCTGATGGGTGATGAGATTTTATATGGTGTGCCTTCGTATAGTCCATTATTTTTCAAAAAGGAATGTATAGGCTACGCCATAGGATGATCCAAACCGTCCATTTGATAGGCTACAATTTAAAAGTACTTTACAGGCCACACCATTGCGGCCCAAAAATCATTTCCATAGGATGATTGCAACCCTCCGATCTATAGAAGGTACCATAATATGCAATTCCTCTATAGATCAGAGGGTTGGGATTATCCTATGGAAATGATTTTTGGGCCACAACCTATTTACGTTGTGGCCCATCAAATGGACAGTTTGGATCATCCTACAATGTGCCCATCAAGTGGAAGGTTTGGATCATCCTATGCCTATGGTAGTATGGTGTGCCCATCAAATGGACCTTTTGGATCTTCCTATGGTGTGGCACGTATAGTACTTTTTGGCAAGTGGGATTGGGAATTAGGGATCTGCTAGGGACTAACGATCAATTAAATGAATATGAGAGCAACCACCTTTGTCCCCAGGTTAATAAAATGAATAAGACAAAATCTTAGCCTGTGTGGGTTGTGTGGCTACTCTCACATGCAACAGCCAAGCCGCAACATGCCTGAAGTGATTGTCCCTAGCAAATCTTTTGTTTTAAACCTAACATTTAACAAAGTAAAGTGATTGTCCCCGAAGGATGCGGGGCAGGGAAGGGGAGGGGATGGGGATTAGATATTCCCCGTGGGGAGGGGAGGGGGATTCCCCATGATCCCCACAGTGGGGAGGGGAAGGGGAGGGGGAAACTTTCCGGCAGAGGGGAAGGGGTAGGGGACCCCAACATCCGGCCCGACCCGCCCCGTTGCCAGCCCTAATTGTGAACTATCCTTGCTAGCCTCAACCGATGCAGCTCAGCTCCACCTGTCACAGTATTCCCTAGTAGCTTGTATAAGTTTACAAATTTCTCTCCCTTCATTAAAGCCAGTTACATGTAATAATTCCTAACTAGCTAAATCATTGGATGCTTCACACTACACAAGTAATCATTTGTCGTCCAGTGTCAATCAAATGGGTGATCCCATTTGTCCCTATGTTGCTCACAGAACGTGCAATTCCTAATCACTTGGCAGAGAGTCCACAGCACATACATTTGAAAAGTCTTATCCTGAATAATGAATATCCAATAGCAAAGCACATATTGATTATAGTAAGTTAATAACTAATGCATCTTCCGTAAAGTCATGCATGCAAGTAATATTCTTTGTTCATGCATTCATTTGACATGGATAAATAATCGCAATCATTCTAAGCAGCACAATAAATCTAGCAATTTGATAAATTCACATGAGTATTGAGTATTATAATTCTAAACTAAATTATTTTAACATCCACATAAAACAATTGAAAGGTCATACAACGGTCTAACATGTTCGGCTTTCTCTAAATTCACATATGATAATTCATGGTCATGTCTCTCTACCGTCAAGCTAGCATAGCAAAAAGTAGAAGCTTCATAAGATACTATTGTCCAACATTGTATGACACTGTAGATTTTATTAATAATGATTTCTTGCATTTCCACTTGTTAAAATGCATGATTCTCCGAGCTAGATTTGTTATAAGCATTTGTAATAAGACGTTTTTTCTGCAGATCACTCTCCATTGGGCTTCTTTAATGCCTTTAGTTTACTATTGCTAGCGCAATCCCACTTGTGTTGAGATAATGCTCTACCAATTGGAACTATTAATTTGAACTTTGTTATTTCCTCAATAGAAAAGAGCACTTATGCCTCGTTGTAGACATCTTAGCTTTCCATATCCTTGGTCTTATTTCAGGTAGCCTAGGAGGAGCTGTGACTATTAAATTGCCAAACTTCTGCTTGGATCTCACTAAAACAAAATATGGCCGACTAGAGACTTTGTGTGGAACAAAACCATCTTGGATTAGACCGAAACCAGTAATTTTTTCAGGCTTGGTTCAATCGCGAAGATCTAAGGGTCAAATGTCTATAAGCTGTGGCCCATCTTGGATAAGACTGAAACCAGAAATTTTTGCAGGCTTGGTTCAATCGCGAAGGTCTGTGGGTGAAATGTCTATAAGCTGTGGCCCATCTTCTGACGGTATGCTCTTCTCTTGACACACACTGATTCCATTCCTTATACATTTCATATGCTATCTGAAACTTCAAGGTAAATTTGTAGTATAAGTTGGATATGCTATGGTATGGAGACTGCATATTTCCAAATAAAGAATCCTTGGTTTCAACAACTAGGGAGGAATACTATACGATCTCTTTAATTTCCCATACCAACTCAAAACCTGTGAAGTTATTTTTCTCTTTTTTTTTTCCTTTTTTTTGAATGGTTGTGAAGCTATTTTTTCATTGGTAGACTTGCTTATTTTTCTCTAAATGAAAAATTGAGAAGATTTTACAACATATACACTATAGTTTACGATCTTTCTTTATGTATCCTTTTTATTTTTATTTTTACTCAAGTCCCTCATTAAGGGCAGTGTTGCATGGATTCGGATTCGCGTATCAGGATCCGACACGGATTCGAGGTGTCAGATTCGGCAAACCCCAAAAAGTAGGATTCGGATTTGGTAATTTTTAAATAAAATAAAATTTAAATATATATATATATATGTGTGTGTGTGTGTGTGTGTGTGTGTGTGTGTGTGTGTGTGAAAAAATTGAGGGTAGAGGGTTTGAGGCGAGTTTTGTATTAAGAGAGTTGAAGGAGGAAGGGGTCGATGTTTGAGGGTCAAGGCGCTAGGGTTTTTATTAAAAGAGTACGGGTTGTGCTTTCATATAAAAAAAAAGTTAAGAAGAAAACACGTTTAAGGGAAAATATAGAGGATTCGCATTTCAAAAGAGACAACGATGAATTGGATTCGCCCGAAAAAAACAGGATTCGTGCGGGACACGGCTACGACAAGAATCCGGGTGTGTCCCACATGAATCCATGTCCGATTCGGATGCGGAGACGTGTTGACACGGATTTGGCATAGGGGGGGCAAAGAATCCATGCAACATAGATTAAGGGCATCCTTATACTTCATATCGTTTTATTTTGAGTCATAATAAATATAAAAGAGAGATGTCCCCACACTTGGGAATCTCATGAATTGTCTCTACTGCCCTCTTCTTCTTTCTCTCTTTCTTTTTTTGAAGGGTATTGAATACTTGGGAAAACCCCTTTTTTTGAATGGTAAAGAGTTATATTAAAGGAAAAAGGGGATAAAATCCTGTGATACATATAGTAAGAAAGGAGGGACTATTTGGCATATTATTCTTAGGTTCAGGCAAAGCTTCGAGTCAGGTGTTCGGTTTAAAGTTTATTCAGGGGATCGAATTAAGTTTTGGTAGGATGCTTGGTGTTCTGCTGATCCTTTGGCGGTTCTCTTCCCTGATTTGTTTTTTGTGGTGCTGAATAAGGAAGCTCTGGTGAGTGATTACTTTGAGAGGGTTGATTATAAGGTGATTTGGAAGCCACGTTTTAGGAGGAATTTCTTTGACAGAGAGTTACTTTCTGTTTCTCAGTTTTTCCAAATGATTGAATGCTGCTATATCAAAAGAAGTGGGGTTGATAAAAGAATTTGGACTTGGGACCCCTCGGAGTTGTTCTCTGTGAAATCTTTCTACTTCCGGTTGGTGCCCTCTTTAGGGGCCCCTCTTTCAGCTAAAGTTTGGAAGTTCAACTGTCCTCCTTAGGTTACGTTTTTCAGTTGGGCAGTGTGTAATGGGAGGATTCAGACCATTGAATTCCTATGAAGAAGGGGTATGTGGCTTGTTGATCATTGCTCTCTTTGCTTGGAAGATGGGGAATCTATCAAGCATCTTTTTATTCATTGCAAGGTAGCGAGGGAGATTTGGGGGCTCATATTGAACATGTTTGATATTTGTTGGGTTTTCCCAGTTTCTGAGTTAATGAAGGGTTGGGATTTTGTTCTTTGGAAAAAGAAAGGGAAGGTTTTATGGAAGTTTTGCCTTTTAGCTCTGTGGTGGGTTATATGGAAAGAAAGAAATTCGAGAGTCTTTGAGGGAGTGGCAAAGTCTTCTTATTGGCTCTTCATGAAAATTATCGCCTTGGCTATGTCATGGTTGTTGAACTCTATAGAATTACCCGTCATGTTGTTCGAGGCCTCAGAATCAATAGTACAGGAGCTGTGGGTAGTAAGAAAAGAGGCAGGTGATCTACCTTGCTAGGAGGTGATCTACCTTGCTAGGCAAAACCTGCAGTAGTGGGTCGGCTGCTCACACGGAGGCCCTGAAGCTCCTCATAGTCGGTATTGGAGATGAGGAAAGAATCATCAGGGGCCGTTGAGCTAGTGGGTGTAGAGGCATCAGGAAGGTTGGCGGTAGTGATGTGAGTAGAGCAGAGTGGACGTAGCTCGGGATGTAAGGCATAGCAAGTGTCCACATGATGCCCGGCTACCTGACAATGAGTGCAATAAGGGCGGGTAAACTCGAATATCTCCGCCACCACCACGGCTGCCTCCAATATCTCGGCCACCACCACGGCCTCTACGACCTCGACCACGGCACCGTCGCAGCCAGAACACTCACCACTATCGTACGCTGAAAGCGTGGAACCATTGACAGTGACAACAGGAGAGGAACCACCCTGGAGACATTGCTGGACACGAGAGTAAACCTCCATGAGGGATAGAATGGAGCTAGAGCCAATAATCTGTTGTCGGAGGGGCAAAAAGTCAGGGCCTAAGGCATCAATGAACAACGCGGAGCTACTCCCATTGCCTGGCTAGAACTGTCAGATCAACATTGAGCATAAAGACATCGAGCTATTGACAAAGTGAAACAAACTGACTGTAGAATGTAATGAGAGGAGTATCGCCACGCTGGAGACACATCCACTCCGAGTAGGTAGCGCAAATGCGAGTGAGGTTATCAACCCCATAGTAGAAGACAACTTTATGCTCCCAGATTTCCTTTGATATCTTGAGGCATATTATCGTGCCAGCGATATGTGGGGCCATGCTCTGCCAGAGAAGGGTGCGAATCAGGGCATCATCCTGTCTCTACCAAGGATAGGAGGGCTCCATGGAAGAGGGAGGATCAAGCTCAATGAAATCAACCTTACCTCGAACAAAGAGGTAGGTCTCAACGGCCATACGCCAATTCAGATAATTGGACTCGTCGAGTTTGACTGTAGTCATCTGTGGGAAAGAAGATGTCTCCACATAATGGGAATAACTAGATGAGGAGGCTGAAGGTGGAGGAGTCGAGCTGACAAGAGGAGGCGTGTTGATAGGAGGATCCATGATGAATGGAGGATCCATGAAGACTGAGAGAGGAGGAGACTCTCATTCACCACAACGGCAGAGATATAAGAGAAAAGAGAAAAGCACTAGACGGGCTCGGAAACCATACTGCGGCTCTGGAGAAGACAGATAGCAATGGGAGACATAGGGCTAGGAGCCTGAGAAGAGGTCGATGGTGCTGGGGATGGTGGAAGGTGTCAGGTTAGAGTTTTAGGGTGAGATGGGGGTCGGGTGGGTGTAAGAGAGGATGGCGAGTGGTGGCGAGGGGTGGGAGGGTTAGGGTTTAGGTTGCGTGGGAGGTGGCAGAACAGAGGAGGGTGTCGAGTGGGGTGGGAGGTCTGGTGGGTGGAGGAGAGAAGGGTGAGAGGTGGCGAGGGCTACTGATTAGGGTTTCAATGAAAGAAAGAAAAAAAGGAGAGGTGGAAGAAGAAGAAGAAGAAGAAGAGGAAGGGGAAGACTTCCAATGGTGGTCCCTAGGGCACCATAACCCTAGGGCTTTGATACCATGTTGAGAATAGAGAAGAGAGGAGAATGGGAGAAAGAGTGAGTTGAGGATTAGCTCCCCTCACTTATGTCTTTATATAAAGGGAAGTGACATATCCGCCCCTTTTGATTACGTGGGAGACCCAGCAGCAGTGTATCATTGATTGCAGAGGGGCTGATGTACTTCACGTAAAAAGGATTCAATGGGGCTGATTGCCACGTACACTACTGATGGGTGTCCCAAGTTGACGTATGACGTCAAAACATGGAATAGAAAGTTGGCATTCACGTCGAAACGCGAATAGAAAGTTGGCAGTATTGGCGGTATCTTTATTAGGCAGCTCGCTTTGAATGATTTCCTTGAACTCACCTAGGAGATGTTGTATTTCTCGGGAAAAATGAGAGAGTTTGCAGTCGCCTCCCCTTTTATCACCATGGCATAAACCTTGCCCATCTCTTTTACCTCCTTTTTAATCCTTTGTTTGATCTGCTATGTTATAAGTAATCAAAGGGGGTGATATATCACTTCTCTTTATATAAAAGGTGAAAGAGTACCAGGACCAAAGTGCCCTTAGGCACATATACACTTCTAACAGTCGCTACCGACTAAGGGTGTCAATTTTGGCTCGGGCTCGGAAGCTCGCTCGAGCTCGGCTCGAGCTCGGCTCGAATCCTGAACGAGCCGAGCCGAGCCGGCTTGCTAGGCTCGTTAAGCTTAATGAGCCGAGCCCGAATTAGGCCAGGCTCGGCTCGGCTCGGCTCGTTAAGAAAAACAGTCATATATATATAATATATATAAAAATATAATACAGTATATATATATATATATATATATATATATATATATATATATATATATATATATATATAAATAACTATAATACAGTAGCAGCCGGCGAGGCGTAATCATGACTTTTTTTCAAGCGTAATCATGACTTTTTTGAGTAATTGTCATAACTTCGTACCCTTTGATTGTATTTTTTCGGTAAATGTCATAATTTCCTACTCTTTTTTGGTAATTTTTCATCTAAAACTATATACGCATTCAGATATTTTACTTTTTCGTAATGATGACTTCTTTTTTATTATTTCCTTTTTGCTAGCAACCTTTGCGAACCCACTTGGCATGTGCGAATCTCGCACATATATTTTAATTTTTCGTAATGATGACTTCTTTTTTATTATTTGCTTTTGCTAGCAACCTTTGCTACCCACATTAGCATGTGCGTATCTCGCACATTGATAATCCAAACCGTGATAATCCACTGTGATAATCCAAACCGTCCATTTGATACGGATATTCCAGAATATAACCCAAGCTCGATAGGCTCGCGAGCCTAGCCGAGCCTGACCGAGCTGAGCCGAGCCTGGTTCGAGCCCGAGCCTAGCCTTTGAGCTTAACGAGCCGAGCCGAGCCTGGCCAAGCTCGGCTCGGCTCGGCTCGTTTACACCCCTACTACCGACTCAAGTGTGTCGAGTACTTTGCATGATTCTTTTACACCAGAAGCTTATGGTTACACGCTTAGTCTAATTACAACTCTATGCTTCAAGACATGCAGCGCATCCAGGATATGTTGACCTCTTATTCGGCTTCTCTTGCCCAGTGAGGTACTTCAATAACTTTCCATACCACTCATTCTTCATCTCAGATCTCCTAGGTGATTGACTATGGGGCTGCTGGACATATGAGTGGTACTTCTCATCTGTTTTTTTTTTAATGGATGCACGTGTCATCTTTTTTCATCCATAGAGTGTTTAAAACCTATTAATAATGTTAGATTAGCTAATGGGACCGTTTCTAGTTTCTAATATTTCTATTAAGGAAACCATTCATGTTTCATCTTCACTAACTCATCAATCTGGTATTCATGTTCCTAATCTGCATTTGATAAAAATGATGTTCAGCAGTTAAAAACAGGAATCTGCATCTTCTATAAAAATGATATTCATTATGAGGCATTTGATATTGAAAGAAGGATCTCCTGCCATGCTCATTATTTCATAGTCGCACAGATCATGGGTTTTGTGTGCATAAGAGTCAAACCAGTATATGTTTTATATTGTGGAAAGGTTTCATGAATGGGTTGCTGTTTACTGATGCATCATGCAATGTAATTATTGTGGATCATTTGTCATCTATTTGAGTAAGTGGACTTAAGTTCTTTTTTTTTCTCATGAGAAATAGCTGTGAGTGATTTAGAAGATGGTTCCGAACAACAGGAATCTATTGGGACAACAAGCCATATCTTTCCAAATTCTTTAGAAGTAAGTACCTCTTTCCAGTAATTGCCTTTTGTGTTCTATCTATCTCTTACTGCTTTATGTTTTCATACTCTCTCTCTCTCTCTCTCTCTCTCTCTCTCTCTCTCTCACACACACACACACACACACACACACACAGACACATATGCTTACTGCTTTATGTTTTTAGGTCTTTGTTGTCCATATTACACATTTTAGAATATGTTTCATGTGTGTTGAGGATACTTTTGTTGCTTTTAACAATTCATTTGTGCTGAATTTGAAATCAGGATCTTGGTCCATTCACTATATTGCACACTACTTGTCTGAAATTCAGCATCCATACCCAAATTGTATGTTTTTGCTTCCATCTATGTCTACATATGCATGCAACCTCAGCAACAAACACATAGGCATGCCACAAGTCAAATCTAGAAGTAGCTTATTGAATCTGGAAAATGTAATGGAGTCCTTTTTTTTAGTTCTCAGCCAGATCCTCTTACGAGTGTCTTCAGAGTGGCTGTCTCTGTTTTGCGGGTTTGGTCAATTCTGAGTCATCCCAGAGTCCTTGCTTTTTGTTGGATTACAGGTTTGAACGGGATACTCATGATTGATCAGCTCTACAGCAGGGTATGTGCTTATCCCTAAAAATTGCATCCTGTCTACAGCATTTGAGAAATCAATGGATCATCTTCTCTTGCATTATATGTTTGTTGTGGCCCTATGCTACCTTTTTCCTCCTATCTTTGTAGTGGAGTGGTTCCTACTGGCTAATATTGGCCCTGGATTGGAGCTTGGTCTACTGCACCTTTCCCTTTGAGAAGACCAGTTCTTTGGCATCTTTGTTTGTTTGGTGGATCGGACTAGTAGAATTTTGCAGCAAAATTTTCAGAGTTGAGGAAAGGCGAGGAATATGTTTGTAAAACTCATTATTGATAGGCCCCAATTAGAAAGGAGTTGTATGGAGTAGGAAAAGAGCATTTTAAAAGTAATTGTTTGGACAAGGTTGCCAGAGCGGGAATCGAAAGCGGGAATCGAAACGGGAATCGAAAGCGGGAATCGAAGGCTCCCAGGGAAGAATCCTACTAAAGGTTGCTAGAGCGGGAATCGAAGCGGGAATCGAAGGCTCCCAGGGAAGAATCCTGCTTCCTTGGTTTGGAGTCATGAGGAGCGTGTCCAGGAAAGAGAAAGTGGATGAGAGATGGACAACTCGGGTTATTTAAAGCTGAATTTTGATGGAGGCTCTATCAGAATTCTGCTCCTGACAAATATCGGGGAGCTTGTGAGACTTCAGGAAGGAGGCACTAGATTGGCATTTTCTGCTCTTTTTTGCGTGAGATTCTAGTGAAGCAAAATTACTTTCTTTTCTTCAAGGGGTCAAGGCTTTTCAGACCATTTGATGTGGCCCTTTTTTTATGGAATGAACTCAGTAAATGTAATAAACTGGATGAGAAGTTAGTCTATTTTCCCATGGAGATTAGCAGATTACCTTTGGGGGAAATTATTGATAGTTGCAAATATCTTCGTGTTGCTTTCAACCATATTTAATCGAGAAGAAATCTCAATTGCAAACTCCTTATCTAAGGAAGGATGTTGAGTATGGAGCAGACTCTTCGCCAAAGGAAGGATGTTGAGAATGGGGCTTTCTATTGGTTCCAATCAACTTTCCATTGGAGGCCCCTGTCTTGTTATATCGGCACATTTTCTTTAATAAAGTTTGCTAGCAATTGCAAAGGAAAGAACAGGACATAGGCATGCCAGTTAAATACGTACAAACAGTGTTGAGGTGTACGTGCATGATGCACATATAGTTAGCTTCATTTGTATCACTGGCTATTGAGCATATATGTTACAGACACTCCAGTTTATAAAACAATCGCCGTGCCAGACAAATTTCAGGCAAACCTTGATATGGTGGCAAATTTCAGGCAAACCTTGATATGGTGGCAAAAACCCTCATCGTGTCTTCTTGTTTTCTGGTATTCTTTATACAGTTTTTGTATTACTTGCATCTAAACATCTACTTTACAGTCTTTATCTCCTATAATTATATGAAACAGTGTGTGATAATATATTTTTCAAAATTTTCATGCAACCATGGACATGTTAATTTGTCTGGTTTAACACCAATATAAATGCCGCTGTTTTAGAACATAGGCTATTACATTTCCCACCACATTTTCTGTTTTATTTAGTAGCTTGTTATGTTTTTTTCTTTCATCCTTTTTTTTTTGCAGGTGCAGTCTTTGCTCACAGAAATCTGTGATACAACTTATATTGCAGAGTTTGAATTGAAAGTAAGCAGTTGAAGACTTTAGATCTTAAGGCACAGGTTCTATAATTATTGTTTTGGATTGGTTTATCTGAAAGGTATGTACAGATTCTTATCTATTTTATTTTCTTATTATGAGTAGCTTGGTGGGTTTCGGCTATACGTCACGAGGGACGTGGATGCGAAGAATAAACCACCAGTTCCTCCAAGTGCCCTTCCAATCGACACAAACACTGCAACAGGGACTCCTTATTCAAATGGATCAGTTGCTACAGCTTCTTTAGAGATTTTAAAACCAAAACCTTCTATAGGGGGAATTCAAAGGTTGCTTGATACTGCTACAGATGAAGGCTTGGTAATACTTCAATCCCCAAAGGTGAGAGCTCAGACATTGTTCTTCTCATTTGTTCTTGAAAGGTTTTAGCACTTACACCATATGTAAAGCAGGTTGGATATTTTAGGAGATCTCGAACCATAAAGGGGAAGCGTGCTCCTCCATCATGTAAAGAGGTATCCCACTTAATAGATATTTGTAAGTAGAAACCAAGCTGGATATTTTTTCTTTAGACAAGGTTCTCATAATCGATGTCTTGAGAATCAAATGAGCCATAAACTCACAAGGTACCCAAATCATATTGTATAGTAATTTTAATAATTTTAGGGAAATGATGTCAGCACAACCACGTTTTAATAATAAAACAACCAAAAAAAAAAAAAAAACAAAAAAAAAACCATGTTTTAAGAATTGCACTGACCCAGATTGTCTTTTTTTTTTTTGGCTTGTGAGAGCTTTTTGGGAACTGTAATAACCTTTTGATAGCTCTTTACTAAAAGACAAGATGCATTAGTGAAAATATCAAAACATGGTTGTGCTGATATCATTTCCCTAATTTTAATATAGCAATTCTAAAAAAATTTAGCTGACCAAATGACCAGCAGTATAAAAAATCTAAAAATGTGAGAATATAAGTAGCCAAGTTAAACAATATTCCAACATCTCATATCTAATTTTAGTCAAGTTTTAACATGCCATTTCTTTATACTATGTATTAATGTGATCTAGGGCATTCAGACCATTAAAAAATGGGACCATAGTATTAAGTGTTCGGTAGGTTTTAACTGAAGTTTTGAACTTTAATTATACTATGTATTAATGTACTCTAATTTTTCTTGCAAACCCCTTTCCCCACCCTTCATTTCATAAGGTAAAATGAACTTTAAATTGACTAGCAAACAAGGTATACCACAGCTTTTCATCGTCAGGTGAAATATATGATTCATGTATCATTTTTCTAAACAGTATTCAAGTTGGACGATTATTTATTTGTTTGAATCAAATATAGGATTTGAATCGCCGATTTTAGGATTTTAAACACATTGCTTTTAATCAATGTGTAAATAGCTGACTTGTCGACTTGTCAAATTCATTTCGTTTCGGCCGAAATAGCTGAAACATTCCAGTTTCGTTCGAAAACCGGAACGAAACGACCATAATTTCGTTCCCTTCCGGATTTCGTTCGAATTCAGAAATTTCGGACAAAATCTACTGAAATCCAAAATTTCTTCCGAAATTCAGGATTTCATCCGAAATTTGTCGATTTAGTTGTTTTTGTTCTAGTATTTACATGCAAAGTAAATTGTCTTCACTATTTTTATTGTCCATTTACTTAAGATTTTCATGTAAAGAAGGGAGTACCCCCCCCCCCCCCCCCAATTTGGATCTATTAAAAATAGTTTCAAGACCAAATCTAAAAGGATAAAAAGTCAACTCTCCAGTTCAGTACAAAATTCGAAAAAACGGGTCAGGTCAAAATCTTTACTTCCACACGGTGGGTATTTTTCCAATTTTAAAATTCATAAATTCTATCATGTCCAAACATTATTAAATCCCATAAGTTAGGAAAAAAAATCTCATAATTTGGTCTCTAAAATTTTTTCATCTTGTCAGGGACTGGTCAACACACTGGTCAACTGTCAACACAAGCATTTCATCCAGCTGATAGTGATTTTCCTTTAAGTAAATGTTGGATCTTTTACATATTTGGTTCACTTAGTTGTTTCCTATATTTTTCTAACAATTTCTTTTTTTTTGGATTTTTTCATATTTTTAACTATTAAAAAAAAATTCCCTCGTTGTAGAAGAATGAAAAGTTTCAATCGAAATCAGAACGAAATGACCGAAACGTACCATTCCAGTGAGCAAAACGAAATGCTCACTGAAATGAAATTAACAGCTAAATAGTCATTATTGGGACTTAACAATGAGTTAAGACCCAAACATTGTGTTTTACAAATCATGCATGATCCGTTATTTGGTTTTTGAGAAAATCAAGAGAATCAATAATCTCTTGTGTAACATGTCGGATCAGAAAGCTGATGATTGACTCTTCTTTTTGTAAACTGAGCTGAACATGTAAGTGTTTTTGGCTCCCATCTTTTCTTTAATCTATTTAATTTAGGGGTTATTTTTGTTATTTAGAGTTTAGACACTAATTCTGACCTTGGATGGGATAGAATGGAAGAAAATGATCCACGTAGAAGAACCCAACTAGAGCTAGGATTAGATCCGGGTAGATTCCTTTCACCTTCTTCATGAAATTTTTCTAAAGGATTCATTTAGCCGACTCCAACTAGCTTGGGACAAAGGCTTGTTGAGTTGAGTTGAGTACACAGAGTTTAGACACTAATTCAAACTCCTTCAACCCATAACACAAAACTTGCCTTTTGCAATCTGTATACCCTAGATGACCACTTTCTCTAGCCATAACCAACTTCTACTAACCAATTTTTCTTTTCTTTTTGAATGGTACTAACCAAATTTTCTTTCCTGTATCAAACTATCTTTCCATCGTTAGCCAAAACTCAAAACCCTAAATGAATCTCTAGACTTATCTCTTATAAGCTAAGCTACTTAAATTCAAATATTTTTGCCCCTTGGCAATTATTTCCTATTTTCTAATTCTTCATTGCTATTTTTTCATCTACTCAGCCAAGTTATTGAACTTTTCATGACTTGGCCAAGTCAAAACATGGGAATTTGTAACTATTTTAGTCAAGTTTGAGTTTCTTTCTAAACTTCATAATCCTAGACCTTTCATACTGGAGGGTTTTTTGAGCCAAAGCATGACCACTAGGAGTTCATCTTTCGCAGAGAGTTTGTTCTCTGTGTTTTTATTGGTACCCAATAAACAAGACAATAAAGTGAGGCATATTTAGATTTTGGTCAACGTACATATAACTGCTTTCCAGGTTTGATCCATTTAGTCTCTTCAATTATTTATCCATTTTGTTTCTTCTTCAATTATGTTTGCTGCTGGATTAATAAATGAAGGTTTCACTTTGATTTTAAATTCATTCGTCTTTTGTTTTGGTATTAACTCCTTTTCATTTCAATTCAGTTCATTTGTATTTTATATCAATTTTCTTTGTCATTTCATCTATTACATGAAAATTAGTTGTTTAATTTGCTAACTAATTGCAGAAGAAAATATATTCACTAGGGCACGTTTGGCAGCCATGAAAAAAAATTCAGGGAATATTTATTTATCTAGTATAAGAGGGATGTAGTTAGGCGGGAGAAAAGGTGAGATTTGAGGGGGTGATGAATGAGGAGAGCATGGCATGGGGCTGGAAATAGGGGAAAGAACTATTTTAAACAGGGAATTTTATTTCTCTATTTTCCAGCCCCATCACATGCTCTCTCAAATCTCTCTACTCACCAGTCCTATATACCCCTTTCTTACCTTGGCTGAACAAATATTCCCTGATTTTTTTGTTCATGGATGCCAAACATGTCCTAAAAATACATTTACATGGTATCAAGAGAAATTGTTTTGTAGTTTCTAATGTCATATTTCCTCTCTGTTGGTTACTTTCTTATTCTGTTGCTTTTTGACACATTTCTAAGGAGTTTGGACTTTGGATCACTATTCTACCACTTGTTGTTGGACATTCATCCCTTTCTATATTTTCCCGTCGACTTCCCTGTTTTTTTACTGTTATCATTGCTGTTGATATAATTTTTTACTTGCTGAGATTCTTTACTAAGAGGAATTTACACTAGTCAAACTAGTCAAAACTTTCATGTAACCACCAAAAGTGCAATGAACGTTAATACCACACACCTTGAATTGATTCCTTAAATGAAATATCCAGTCTTCCATCTTGAAGTTTTTACAATATTTATGCTTATGTGTTATGTCTTAACAGAAGCAAATAGTGAAGGAAGGCCAAGTTCTTTGTTACATTGAACAGCTTGGTGGTGAGATCCCGATTGAGGTGTGGGTACCAACTTGTTTTTGCCTACAGATGAATAATGAATTACACATGTTACTCCCACTTATGAGCCGTGTGAGATGAAAGTCTGGTACACAGTTTTGAATGAGATAAATAAGTGAAGAGTCCTCTTTTTTGCTGGACTATTCCACTCTAGTTATTGCTTTTTATATGTGCTTTTTTTACTATTTATTTCTGAAGCAGCTCCTGATGTCCCATATTAAGACACCCTGCTGATATTCTTCCACCTTTTTTTTTTCAGTCTGATGTTTCTGGGGAGGTCATCAAGCTACTAAGAAAAGACGGTGGTATGTACAGAAAACGTTCTTTTCTATTCCATCGTGCATTTTTCACTTGAAAATTTACTTATCATTGTCAACTACCAAATTGCCCTTGTTGCAGGGAGAGAAGTTTTTTAGTTTTTTTTTATCAGTACTTATGACCTTATATTCAAATGGGCAAAGAATCCCATGGAATTCTCGACTTCTCCTCCACTGTCCACTGAACATAACATATAAATTCCCAAGTGCAACAGCCACAAGCATGAAATTACATGCAATGGGGTGGTTGTGCCATGGAGAAATGTGCCAAATGGATTTGTGGTTTAGTTTTTCTTTATTTATTTTTGTTTATCTGAGATTATTTTCATATTTTATTTCTTATTTTAGATTGGTGTAACAAGGTGATATTCTCTCATCATATGTCAATTACTCTGCAGAACCCGTTGGATATGGTGATGCGCTTATTGCAATTTTGCCTTCTTTTCCTGGGATTAAGAAGCTTCAGTAGAAGGTTTGATTCCGAAATTCATGTGGGCTTTGATTTATTCCCTACGTAACTACATAATTATATCGCATTCGTATTAAAAAAAAATTCTTGTGTCGATAGAACTGTAATGCGGTTCTGGCATCTGAAATCTAATGAACTGTTGAGTGAGAAATAATCAATTCGGTCATCTATGTTGGTAATTCCGAATATTCAATGCAAAGATGCTGGTTCTTTTCCTTATTTTTTCATAACCTGGTTAATTAAGATAGGTTCCAAATTCTAATTTGTAGGGTGGGGATGTATCACTTACATCTTAAAACCGTTCTCGGGGTGTGTTGGACTATTTAGGACTGCCGGTAATCATTTCATAAACAGGACAAGGGGGAGTGTCGATATCATTTCCCAACTTTCAAAGAGTTTATTCTCTCAAATTCGCTACGTAAATATTTTTTTAAGTGCATTTTGGAAGGAAATATGTTTTAGCGAAAATCTACAATGTACTGCATGGACCCACTGTCATATGCATCGTGATTGGTCCATAAATATTGTTGGCCAGCAAAAGTCAGACCTATTATCTTTGATTCCATCCTCATCCGATGATTCTAGACCTTTGATCAAGCATGTGAAAAAGACGTCCTTTAATATGGGAAATGATAAATGCGCCCCGTTTCATCACCCGGGACACCCAGCAGCAGTGTATCAATGACTGCAGAGGGGTTGATGTACTTCAGGTAAGAAGGATTCAACAGAGTTGATTGCCACGTACACTGCAGGTGGGTGTCCGATGTGATGAAAAGGGGTGCATTTATCATTTCCCAATAATATGTCTTTAAACCGCTGATATTTTGCACACCTTAAATCTGATGAATGAGAAGTTGTTGATGAAAATAAGAAATTATAATTTATTTTTCAAAAAAAGAAAGAAGAATTTGTTTGACATTTAGCCTGTACATACTACTAGGATGCTACATGATGGCCCATTCGATCGACAGTCCCGATAAACAAGCATGTATGGAATTTTTACATTGGATCATTTCATTGACAGAAAGTACAAGGTGAAAGCTTATGTCAATAGTTTCCAAGTTCGAGTCATGTCCCTGTTTGGTTGCGGGAGCTTGGGTGTGATGGGAGAAGACAAGAAGTCAAACGGCATTTCCAAAGCCCGGCAGTGAAGGTGGAGATGTTCGGAACTTCGTCCAAGGGTTGTTTGGTTACAAGGCTCTGGTCAGGCATTTGGGCGGCATATGATCCACTTTGGACGTTTGGTTGCCGGGATTTGTTCGGAACATGTGTAGAAAAAATTCTCGGGAAGATGAGTATCTCGTCTCTGTCATTTCTACATGCTAGGGATCTTGATATTCCAGCAAAAAAACTCCAAATATGTGGATTGCCATTTGGCTTTGGATGGGCGTCCACGTGGGCAGACAAACATCCAACAAACCCGGTGGTCAAACATGCCAATGAAATGCAAATGGCAACCAAACGGGGTTCGGCATTTCAAAATTCCAGACATATTCCTCTGGCTTTACCCGGTAGAGGGGAAACAAAAAAAGAAAGGAAACGACAGAAAAAATTGGAAAATGTTGGATGTCACTGAGATTTTAATGGATATTGCGTCATATACTCATCAACCAATGCATCAATTCTTATATTTAGAATGAGTTGTCTTTTTGAGGGTTTTGATTCTTCGAGAAGTCATTTATTCATTGCTCCCAGTGAAAAAAAAGGAAACGACAGGAAAAATTGGAAAATGTTGGATGTCACTAAGGTTTTAATGGATATCGAGTATTTATGTTACTTTGATTGAATCCAAAGATTTAATGGTGGGCCATATGCTGGTTTTTATGGATGTTAGAACAAATCGAGAGAGAGAGAGAGAGAGAGATATGCAACATCTTTTGAAGCTCAAGCTAAAGCAAAAGATTTAAATTTCTACTAATATAAAGAAGATAAAGGTTCATAAGCTTTTATAAGGACACTGCATCTTTCTATAAGCCAGAAGCCCTTCTCCAAATACAAAGACACTAGGGGCAGAAGATCAATGACATATGGATCACCACAACGACATAGCTATAATTGTTGAGGGAGGGTGGAAGGGGATGATATTAAAACTACATATATCAAAGAGAACAAAATGCTTGAGGAAATGATGCCTGTGTGGAAGATGGGTCTTCAACCATGGTTAAAGAACCCCTAGCACCCAAAAACTGTCCCTTTGGCTTTCTCCATAGACTGCAATTACCTACATTGGAAGCCATGAATGTTGTAAGAGTCTTAACACGAACACATTACAGAAAAATTAATTTTAATTATATAGAAAGTTAAATCCATACCCAAAAAGGCTAACCTATGTTGAGTATCAAGATTGGTTTCGAGAGTCACGAGGTGAATTGCATCTGTAGCATTCCATCCTGCTTGCAAAGTTGTGCTCGTTGCAACCCGGCCTATGCAAAATAAGTTCCTGCAATTAAATATTGTTCCATACGAGGAGGATTTCACCTCCCTCGCGATTAAGTGTGTTGCTATAAATCAGCCCATTCACTTTTTCATGAATGGCTGAGATTAAAAGACCTCCTTTTCAGTTGGTCTATTATCGGCCATTCACGGAAAAGTGAATGGGCTGATTTTGGGCAACGCAACAAAGGCAACTCAGTCTTCTGCTCCATACCCTTCTTTTTAAAACTTCTGTCATTTCCCATTGGTAGCTTATTGGGAATTGTAACAGCTAACGAAAGGGCATGATAGCAAAACAAGGGTGCGGGAATATCAACTACCTAAGACATTATAATATAGTTGCACATATCTATGTGTATTTCTTTCATATTTGTGCAACCAATGTAAATGTAGGAGTCTATACCCATGGTCAAGGTTTTAAATTTAAGTTTCGGTACCAGTTTCGGACCCCACCAAAATCGAACTTTCGCTCGAAATCCGATGGCATAATAAAAAGAATATTTTATTCATTATCGAAATCCCTTAAATTTCGGTCAAAATTTCAGGATAATTATAAAATAATTAAAAAATTAAAAAAATTGGTCGAAATCCCTAAAATTTTCACTAAATTTTGGAAATAACTAAATTTCGACTGAAATTTTGAAATTTTGTACGAAATAATGACACGTTTCGGGTATGTGCCATTTCGGTTTCGGTCTCCACCGAAACCATGGTTTTAAATTTCTCGGATTTCGGTCAAGACCGAAACCGAAATGTACTGAAACCGAAATTTACCAAATTTCAGTTGAAATTTTGGAAATTTCTAAAACTTTGATAAAATGTTTATTTTTTATTTTTTTTACCGAATATCAGTGGAAATTACCGAAATTTTGACCCCAAAAACTGCAATTTCCTATCTTTGTACTGAATTTCAGCCGAAATTTCAGTTTCGGCTGAGTCCTAAACCGAAAACGAAATTTAAAACCATGGACAATACCATTCACACAAAAAGAAAGAGATATGCCTGTGTAGGTAATATATGCACGTGTCATGTGTTTACGACATTCAATCATTTTAAGTATTAGTCATGCCATATTGAACGCATATTGTGCGCCAGAGAGAGAGAGAGAGAGCAATATGGAAAAAGATATCGATGAAAAATAATATATAATATGTGTATGCATGCATGTATGTATATTTCCTCTTCATTATTAAATCTCTTTCTTGTAATCTTAAAGAGGAAATGGATAAGGTGAAGAGAACTAAAGAAGCTGGAATTACCTAGTGCAAATCCAGTCACCGGATTTCCAACCTGAGCGGCCACTGCCACTGCCACTGCCACTGCCACTACCTCTTGATCGTGGTACATCTCCATCAAAACTGCGAGCCGACTCATCCTTGAATGCACCACACTTGAAGCAACTTGATCTGCTTGCAAAGTTGTGGGCCCCGCAGTTGCCGGCGGAGCAAAACCAATCACCGGGCCGGACTTCGGGACTGCTAAATGCAAACGAGGCCCCAGCCCTCCCGCTCAAGCTTACCAGGTCACGACTCTCACCGGGCTTTGCTTCACTGCACCTTTGGCACGACTCTCGCCAGCTGAAGTTCAAGTACCGGCATGACCTGCAAGTCCAATCTCCTGCCCTGTTCATCTTCTCTAGCCCCTGAAACTATCAAACTAAGGAAAAAAAAAGGATGTTTCAAACTCTCCTTTTTAATTACAAGTAATATAGAACAACTTTCTTATACTTTATAGTGGTCCAATAACTTATTTGCACTAGGAAGTAGGAACATAATAGCAAGTTTCATCCAATTTCAATCACTCTTCAATACTAGACAGCTAGTACTTGTTTCTCAATATACCACTACTAGTATTTCATCAACAAGAAATTTGGACTAAGGAAATAACAATAGTCCGACACTCAAGAATAAGACGCGGAGACCCAGCTGAAATTAAGAAGTCTTCATGCCACAATCTCTCTTCCATGTAATAGATAGATATACACCCAAAATGAATAACATGATCATAGAAAGTTGATAGGAAACTAGTGGGTGATTTGTTACTACCAGTTGTTGCCTATACTACCCGGGCAGTCATATTGCAAGATCCTTGCAGTGGGAAAAAGAAACGGACAAAGTTCAACCCCTAGTGCTTGACCTTGTCTTCTTTAAGAAAACCACAAGCAGGGTCAAATTGGTTGCCAGAAGGAAAAAAAATTCTAGCTAGCCTACAGATCAATGGACAATTGAGAAGAGATTGAAGAAGGGTTTGTTAAGGAGCACACCTTAAGGAAACGGAGGGAAGCAACAAGTGGGAGAAGAGCAAGTTAGTAGAAGAGATGGCTTGGGAGTTAGGAGGGCGTGTGTGATTTAGGTGTGTTGGGTTGGGGGCCGCTTTTATACTTGCTTCGACCTCAACAATCGAGATTGCTAGTTGAGGGCCATGGGTGTTCTTTTTCGTGTTCTTCACTTGCACTCCTTGTAATGTGGAATCACAAAAATCTAAAAGAAGGGAAAAAAGAAAGGGAAATTTTCACAAGGATTCCAAATAGACAAAATTAGAAAAAAATAAAATGCTCTAACCCTTCTTTTGGAACATGTAGAGGGTTAAGTGCTTGTACACAAACTTATACATACGCACCCACATTGCACCTCTCTTGATATGATGTGATTCCATTTAAATCTTTCTTTTCTTGTTTATCTATGGCTGGTGCGCGCGCTCAGGGGAGGGGGTATGAATTATAGGAGGTTCTGGGTGCATTGGCTCTGCCCTATCTTTGTCATTCGGATGGCCAAATTCTTCCCAATTTGGTGGCCCCACCTCTTAGCCAATATGTACACACATACACACTGTGGATCCCGCGATACGGGGCAGGTCGCGGACACCCCTCTTGGGCCTCTTTTAGATGAGTTGTGAAAGTGCTTATGCATAGGCAGGGAGCCTGCGCCTGGTGTTTCAATCATTGTCCTCACACCCTTTAGATTGTTTAGTTTTAAAATGGGGTGTCTACACACACGTACACATTGCTAGTAGCACATGTAATTATTGTAAATAACACATTCATGCGACACGTGCACACGCACGAGTCCTGTTGCCACCAGGCCTTCAAGCGTATCTGCCTTCCCCGGGTAGATCCCAGTTGAGGTTCACATAGTTTGCATGGGCACTTGTGAAACTTCCCTAGAATTTATTCTCTTACGCCCAAATCCTTTCCTATATTTGATTCTTTTACCAATAATTCAAAAAGCTAGATATCTATAGCTACACAGCCAACAGCTTGCTTGGCTTCCAAAAGTAAATTCTGCAGGCCTGAATTATTAAGGAATTTGATTCGAGCCAAGTGATATAAAGCCAAGCCGCCCATTCTTCCAGTCCCGACCACAAAGCAATTGCAGCCACATATCTAATATTAGATGTCCTCAGTCATCTCTTCATTGAACCTTAAACATAGCTTGGACCCTGGTGCGTAGGATAAGAAGGAATCCAGTCATCCTCCTCCTCCAGACAATGAATGTTCCACATATATAAAGAAACCTCAAACAAAACCCACACTTTATACTTATGTGTAATGTTCTTTTTTGAGATGCCACATTTCTTTTCCTCTATACTTTCACAAGCCACATCCTATAACGGTTGCCTCCCTGAAAAAATAACCGTTACTTTTCAATTTTTGAATATTCCTTCTAGTCCTTGCATTACCCAATTTTCCCTATACCATCTAGGTCAAAAGGGTACAAAAACACCCTAATTTAACAACTTGGCAAATGTAGGATTGATCAAAATAGCCTTTCTAACCCTTTTTGAGTCATAAATAAGTCTCTGAAAATTCATGTCAGCTTTAGTCATTTGCACCTCTTTTCCATTTTATTTCTTCTCATGCATTTATCATAACCTTTTTTTTCCAAGAAATGGTTAAAATCTATTAAATAGAACAAACCACCTGTCTCAGTCATGGGGACAAAGAAAGCAAAGCAAAGAAGGGGAAGATACGAGGACAAAAACCTCCTCAAGAAGAGAGAAAATCAAAGACCTCAAGTTCTACTATGGACGCTCCTTCACGGGCTTGATGAATGGCCACTCCATTCATCGAGCTCTTGACCTGATGGAACCATCCAAGTGGCCCTCCACCTTGTCCAAAATCTCATCAATAATCTCTGTAAATCTTCAAGGATGGGGAGAGCTGTCGTCTAACCATCTGATAACATTGAGGGAATCGCCCTTAACGAGGAGATTATCCGTCATTCTTTTCGCCAAAAGCCTTATACCCTATAAGAACATCCTCACGTTTATCACAATAGATAAAAAAAAAAGATCGCCCTCATTGCATCTCATTTGAATTTTTTATCCCATTCGGCTAGAGAAGACCCATCTAGTAAGGCCATGCTCATCTGTAAGAATGTATCCTACACCCAAGAGTTCTAGATTCCCCAAACTAGAATCATCAAAGTTTAACATCAACCAGGGGTCAAGTGGTTTCCATCTAGGAACGATGATCTCCTCACATACCCTACTAAAGTAGATCTCCTTCCAGCATCTACCAATGTCTGTGGCCGAGTACAAATAAAAAGAAAGTGCTTTGGCCCAAGAGATGACTCAAGATTTGATCCTAGAAAACGCAGAGAAAGCACTTTTGACATCATTCTTAAAAGTGCGGCATTTTTCTCTTTCCAAAAGACCCAATATGAAGGCCAAAAGGGCAATATTCCATAAGGTTATGCCCTTGCTAGACCAAGGCGCAAAGGACCAGCTATCAAGGAGCTCACATGTATGAGCAAGGAATACCGGCCCATAAAACCCCAAACAAATCCATGACTTTACTCCAAACTTCATGAGCGTAACTGCAATGAATAAGCAAATGATCCATTAACTCACCCGCTCTCACACAAAGGGCACAATGATCAATGATCAACATATGGCATCGCCGGAGGTGATCTATGGTCTAAAGCTTACTTTGGAACACTTTCCACCTGAACGCTCAGACTCTAGGGGAAGCTAGGATGCTCCATGCTTTGGATAGCCATGAGGAAGGGGAAGAATAAGCCAAGTGAAGATAGAATGATTTGACAATAAGTAGGCCAGAAGCATTCAAGATCCAAACCCTTTTATCTTCTCCAAATTTTCCAATGTAATGGGACTTCAAAAGGTGAATTAGTGAGGCAACTCAATCTACTTCCCAATCAAAAAAATTTCTCTCAAATCAAATGTTTCACGAGAGCCTATCTCCTTCTCTCTGGAAGCAGTCTTGTACAAAAACTTCAACATTTGAAGCACATCGCTAAATCTATGGGAAAAGATTCATTAGAGGCTCTTGGGAGCATCATTTATCATGTCAAAACTTATCTCATCTCCGATATAAACTCTACCTTTGATACCTTCTCGAAATTTAAACTTCCGCTCTAATATGTCCCTACAAACTGTTAGAGCATTAGGACCATATTTATCCTTCGCCGTCCAGTTACCAAGGATTGAACCGTACTTAAGTTCTACAATCTTCATCCAGAGGCTGGTCCTTACCTCTCCAAACCTGCATAGCCACTTCCTAATAGAGATTTATTAACCTCAATCAACTGGTGAATCCTAATGCCCACTTGATTTGATAGGTTTGCATACCTCATTCGAACTAACCAAATGCATTTTCTTTTCCTCAACACCTCCCCACAAAACACTCCTTTGAATCAGCTCAATTCTTTTGATTACACTGATTGGGCATCTCAAAAGGGAGAGATGATAGACAACGATGTTGGATAGCATTACTTTTATTAGGGTGTTTCTCCCTCCAAGCGATGCAAGTTCTCACTTCCAAGTTGAGAATCTTCTGTGAATTACTTCCACTTTCGGACCCCAAGCCCTCTTCTTAGGGCAACTTAGTCCAAGAGGAAAACCTAGGTATGTCGTTGGAAATTCTTCAACTGAGCAACAAAGAAGACCTGCCAATCTAACTTTCTCTTGATCTTCTATATGAATACCAAACAATTTGGATTTGTTGAAGTTGGATCTCTGCCCAATCACCACTTCATAATAGCCAAGGATATATTTTAGATTTAGAATTTGGTTTTCGTGTGCCTTACTAAATATTAAAGTGTCATCAGCAAATTGAAGATGAGAAACTTTCAAGTCCCGATCCCTTAACTTGAAGCTTTCAATTGGTCCACTACTTCTACCCTTTTTCTATCAACCTGCTTAAAGATTCTACCACAACTTTGAACAAAAAGAGGGAAAGGAGGTCTCCTTGTCTCAGACCATGAGAAGACTTGAAAAATCCTTCGGGGGAACCATTAATAAGAATTAAGAACCATGCTCAAGAGACACATCTCGATATCCAAGACCGCCATTTAGACCTAAACCCCATTCTACTTAGAAGGTAGTCCAAGCATTCCCATTCCACTCTTCTAAGCCTTTTCCATATCTACATTACACACCACTTATTTCTTTCCTGTCTTGGCAAATAGGTCTACCGTTTGCTAAAAAAACAAAAAAAAAGAGATCTTGGAGATTGTGCAATGCTTACTCTCAAAATCTTCTAGCAATATCTAGGATTTGCCAACCAAGGACGAACACTGACTAGTTGATGGCAATCACCTTAGTGAGAACTTTCTAGCATGTCTGCCAATACTTACACCAACATTTTAAAAAGACATCCAACTAAACTAATCGATCCAAAGTTCGTGATTGTGTCCGCACCTTTTATCTTAGGGATGAGAGCTAAAAGGTGGTCCCTGTGCTTTTGTCCAACACTAGGCCCTAAAAAAAACTCGTTAAAGAAGGTACAAATATCATTCTTTACCACTCCCGGGCCCCACAAATTCAGAACAATGCTAAGCAAAAACTGTCTAGGTCTAGAGAAAGTTCTCAACTTAGGAAAAGCAAGCCCGCCTTGAGGGGCGATGCCAAAAATTTTGCACAAGGGGGGCAAAAATTATAGTAATTTTTTATCTATCTTGAAATTAAGATGGAAAAAATTTCTATCTGAAATTTTGCACAAGAGGGCAAAAATTATAGTAAATTTTGCACAAAAAAGGGAGATAAAAATGGTAAAATTAAAATTTTAAACTTATTTTCTATCTTAGGGATGATTGGAAAGGGGGGCATATTTTTTTAAAAAAGGGGTAAGTATAAAAAAATATTAAAAAATAAAGGCATTTTTTTTTTCCAAAAAATTAAGGGGGGCAATTGCCCCCCTTTCCTCTCATGTGGCATCGCCCCTGCCGCCTTGATTTCTTCCTCTTCAAGTAGTTTTTCTAATGATTCTTTATCACCTCTTTCTGATTCGTAAAGTGTTGATAAAATTTTCCAAATCTTCCTTCGTCTCAGTTCTAGAGCCTCTACATGTATGGAGCTTTATCATAACTGCTTGTCTATATTTTATATGACAAAATGCTAAGTGAGGGTGCCCTTGTAGCTGGCTTTTGCAAGGGTGCCCTTCATTTTAGCATTCCAATAAAGAAAGAAGCTGATGATAGAACTTTTGGAGGATGCTCTCTCTCCAATAATAGGCTTTGGATTCACAATCTGTTATCAAAATCTAAAACGAACAAAAACGAACAATTGCAATGAAATCTTTCAATTTCTTATTTTTCTATGTTCAACTCTATGTATTCTTCTATCCGTAGAGTACTTTGAATGCACAAAAATGGCTCTAACAGAGTTTCTGTTGTTAGAGTTGGCGTTATTTAATCATTTATTTACTACATCAACACATATATATGAGGTTCTCAAGTGGACCTTTTTGTATTCTACTGGTGGGATTCAGGGGACCCCTGACAATACACAACAAGTATCTCAATCATAGTACTAAAACTTGTCGAGCCAAAACAAAGATCATTTGACCTGGGTTGCTAGTAAAACTAGTTGAATCACTATCCACTCGACAAGTATTATGAGAAGGCAAACAACCCTAAGCCAATAAAATCTGCATATCTAAAACCTATAATTGGTTTTCATTTCCTGTGAAAGCTATAAACAGATAGACATACCCCATTGTTTTTGTAGATATACCCCTCTCTAATTGGTATCAGTGAAGTCCAAACCCAACTAATGGTTCAAATTCCAAGTGGTTAGGGTCCAACCAAAGTATAGCATCCGTATCCTATGTCCTAATAGGGCTGTTCTCTACGAGGATAGAAATCCTTTGATAAATTGTTCCTAGATAGAAACCCTTTCCAAGGATAAAATAAGGCCCCAGGTTGTGATCGTTTAGATGCTAAATTATGGTCGTCCAATCAATGTGATTTCTAAATTGAAGTAATAGAAAAAGGGAAGTGATATATCCGCCCCTTTTGATCACTAGGAACACCCCCTGTCAGTGTTTGTAGCAACTAGGGGCACTGAATTCTTCCGACGTAAGTACAACAGCCTCTCTTTAGTCACTGATACACTGACAGGGGGTGTTCGTAGTGATCAAAAGGGCGGATATATCATTTCCCTAGAAAAAATGGGGGCAATGCTTAAAGAGCGTTAAAGTCTGCCACATAGGCACATAATGTCCTTGACAAGGGTGCGAATTATCCTACAGGGAGTGTGAATTTATCATTCTCCCAAAAAAAATTCTTCTTTACCGTTAGTTTTTGGCGGCACTAACACATTTCAAAAGACACTGCAACGTTGCTCTTGGTTTTTCTTTGTCAACACAAAAGATGGTGTTTTCTTTGCCTTCCCTTGCCATTTCTGTTCCTTCCTCTTCCTCTGATCCTCCATACAAATCTCTCAAATACCACCCATCCCTCTCTCTCCTCTCTAAATGTAAAGGAATCGAAAACCTCAAACAAATCCATGCCCAAATCATCAAAACCGGCCTCCACACGACCCAGTTCGCTCTAAGCAAGCTCATCGAGTTCTGTTCCGTCTCCCCTTCTGGAGATCTCTCTTATGCCCTCCTAATCTTCGCCTCCATCGAAGAACCCAACCAATTCATTTGGAACACCCTCATCCGTGGATATTCTCGAAGCCCTTCTCCAATCCTTGCTCTCTCCTTCTTCACCCAAATGCTCCTTGCTGGGGTTGAACCAAACTCGTACACCTTCCCCTTCCTTTTAAAGTCTTGCTCCAAACTTCCCGCTATCCACGAAGGAAAACAGATTCATGCTCATGTTTTGAAGCTCGATCTCGACTCCGATGCCTTTGTACATACATCTCTTATTAATATGTATGCACGTAATGGGGAATTAACCGATGCCCACCGCGTGTTCGATCAAAGCTCTCTGAGAGATGCAGTTTCTTTTACAGCAATTGTTACTGGGTATGCTTCATGGGGCTATTTGGATGAAGCCCGTCAGCTGTTTGATGAAATGCCGGTGAGAGATGTCGTGTCATGGAATGCGATGATTTCTGGCTATGCTCAGAGGGGTCTGTTTAAGGAGTCATTGGATTTCTTCCGGGAGATGTTGCGAGTGAAAATTGAACCCAATGAGAGTACTCTGGTGAGTGTCCTCTCTGCTTGTGCCCAATCGAATTCCATTGAATTGGGGAATTGGGTTTACTCATGGATTGAAAATCACGGACTGAGTTCGAATCTCAGGCTTGTTAATGCTCTTATTGATATGTATTCTAAATGCGGAGAATTAAAGACGGCTCGCTCCTTATTTGATGGAATTCCTCAAAGAGACCAAGTCTCATGGAATGTTATGATTGGGGGATATACGCATTTGGGCCACTACAAAGAAACCTTGACTCTCTTCAGAAAAATGCTGCTCTCTGCAGAAGAACCTAATGCAGTCACCTTCCTGAGTGTTCTTCCTGCTTGTGCTTACTTGGGCGCTCTTGATCTTGGCAAATGGATACATACCTATATAGACAAGAACATCAGTGATTCAACTAATGTTTCACTTTACACTAGTCTCATTGACATGTATGCCAAGTGTGGAAGTATAGAGTCTGCACAACAAGTTTTTAATGCACTGAAAGTTAAAAACGTGTCTTCTTGGAATGCGATGATATCTGGGCTAGCCATGCATGGGCATGCGAATGAGGCTATTGGGCTTTTCTCTAGAATGGCTGATGAAGCGCTCGAACCAGATGATATCACCTTTGTTGGCATTTTGTCGGCCTGTAGTCATGGTGGTTTGGTAGAAGCGGGCTATCAATATTTCAATTCCATGATCCAAGATTATAATATTTCACCGAAACTGCAACACTATGGATGCATGATAGATCTCCTCGGTCGAGCTGGGCTTTTTGATGAGGCAGAGGCCCTTATAAATAAGATGGAAATGAAGCCTGATGGGGCTATCTGGGGATCTCTGCTTGGAGCTTGTCGGGTTCATGGAAATGTTGAGTTGGCCGGCTTCGTTGCTAATCACCTTTTTGAATTGGAGCCTGAAAACCCTGGGGTTTACGCCCTTTTATCGAATATTTATGCGGGAGCTGGTAGATGGGAGGATGTGGCAAGAATAAGAACTAGGCTAAATGATAAGAGAATGAAGAAAGAGCCTGGGTGTAGCTCCATTGAGGTGGATAGTGTTGTTCATGAATTTCTTGTTGGTGATAGAGCACATCCCCAGAGCAGCAAGATCTATAAAATGCTGGATGAAATAGATAAACTACTAGAGTTGGATGGACACGTCCCAGACACCTCAGAAGTATTTTATGATATAGAAGAGGACTGGAAGGAAGGGGCATTGTGTTATCACAGTGAGAAACTGGCAATTGCTTTTGGTTTGATCAGTACAAGCCCGGGGACGACAATACGAATAGTGAAAAACCTTCGTGTATGCGGGAATTGCCATTCGGCAACAAAACTCATCTCTAAGATCTTCAATAGGGAGATTATTGCTAGAGATCGAAGTCGTTTCCACCATTTCAAAGATGGTGAGTGTTCATGCATGGACTACTGGTGAAGCTTGCATAGTTACTTTGTTCTCTCATGTGTAGATGGCATAATTTTGAAAAACAGAAATTCATTTTATGATGTGATGAAGGGATGTGATGAAGTTTCAATCAACACAAGTCGAAATTCACACATTGTTTGGCACATAGCATTTTCTCTGAAGTAGAGTGAACTGTAACAGATGGATAAGAGTGGATTCATTCATGGGTGTTATAGAACTTGAGGCGTTAGGAACCTCACCTATCATGCAATGTTGACAGAATGCTAGCTGGGATTTGAGAGGAGATCTCCTCAAAAGTCTAGATAACCACTGACATTTATAACAGTGCCAGGGGGATTGTTCAGCTAATAAGGGCACAAGCTCTAAAGGTGAGATCACCATGAAACTATCCCCGGTTGCATCCATAGAATTCTCACTGGAAACGAAATGGAACTGCTTCAATTTAGATTGGAAGATGGTTCAAGTAAGATGAACCAGAGCAGCTGACGTAGGACACATAATCAATATCTCCCTTTCTTCTTTCCCACTAGGATTAGTAACTTTCTTTCTTTTTTTGGTAGAGATTTTTTTAGTTGGCAAGATTACTATTCTAGTTATAGTTTATATGGTAGGATTCTAGGCATTTCTTTTATATAAGAGGTTGTAAAAGTGAGATATGAATAACAAGAATATTGGAATAAAAGTTTCTCTCTTTATCTCTTTCTTCTTCTCTTCTTCCCTCTCCTTTCCTAGTGGATTTTAGGGTTCTTCTTCTTCTTCCCTTCTCTCTTCTTTGTTAAGGCTCCATTCTGTTGCAAAATGGGCGTGAGAAAAGGAAGGGATGGAAAGGAAACTTACACGGCAAATAGAAAGAAAATAGAAAAGAAAGAGAAGGAAAGCCTGTTTTTTGGATGTTCTGATGCCTAGAAAGTTGGGTAAAAAGTTGTTGGAAATTTGAATCTGCATGTTATGTTGCCTGGAAAGTTGGATGGAAAGTTGCAGAAAATTCCTTGAAACAAATATCTGGTGTTTTCTGTGCTTGAAAATCTGGAAAATGTGGCAGATACAAACTAAAGACCATGTAACAACATTTTACCTGAATAACTATCTACACTTTTTATATAAACTTTTTAGACCCCTTTCAACACATTTATTCTTCTAAAGTATTCTAAAGTTATTCCAAATACATCATCCTCTAGAATATTCACATGCCTCTACTTCTAGAGTCTTCTACCTTTCTACCAAGTTGTAGAAGGTTTTAGAATAACCTACAGAATTCTAGAGAGTCTAGAAGATTTTAGAGTTCTCTCCATAATTCTAGAGATGTCTAGAACATTTTAGAACTAGAACATTTTACGACATTCTAGAATCTTCTACATTATTTTAGAGATGCATACAAGGTTCTAGAAGCTTCTCCAAGAAACTTCTACATAACTCTAGGTTTCTGGAAGGTACTCCACTTTTCCAGGCTTGTTTTGGGCCTCTAATATGACCTACAAAATTAGATGTGGTGAGCCAAATGTCACCCCGTGACACTCGGGCGATGTTACTTCCGTCAGTTGCTTGCTAATGGACGCTGCAGTTCTTCGTGTGGCAAATATATCAAACTTGTGGCGTGAATTTCCATGAATAGGTACAAAAATAGCAAAAACATCCAAAGGAAGAGCCTTCATAGATAAACCCATTGAGATAAACTTTCATCAGTTTCTAATGGATGCAATAATTCTTCTAATTTGCAGTAATGTCTCTATGTTTCTGTAGTTTTCAGTTTAGTGATCTTCTATTGTTGAATCAACTGCCTATGAGAAATCATGATTGCAGATCCTTGTGTTCCCTCAACATATTCTCAGCATTAATGTGCAAGAACTTGTTGTCACCCGGAAGTTGGTTGTTGCCGTGGTGTAGTATTGAGTATGAAAATTATTTGTTTAAAGAAATAGAATAGAGTTCTTCTTCATCAACTTGGTTGTAAAATTGGCTGACATTTTCACCGCCCGAGCTCCGTCCAAATCCGAAACCAATATGTTTTAGTTTTGAGTTAGAATTTTCTGGGCATTAGTCAATAGTCATAGTTCTAAAGCACATGCTTACTAAGAAGCAAATTTGTGGATAGCCTCTGCATATATCTGTATATTCTTAGACGGTTGTTTACTCTCTCTCTCTCTCTTAACGTATACGTTAAAGGAGGGGATTTTATCCTTCAGAGGGGGGAAAATATCATTCCTCAAGATTAAATAACGCCATCTCTAACATCTTAAGCTTTTGGAGTAATTGATCGTTTCACATGGAATCATGGTACTAGAGCAAAGGTCCTGAGTTCAAAACTCATTGACATTAAAAATCTACATGCAATGGCCAACCCAAAAATAGGGGCCCCTGTTACGTGCCTAATCGACTAACTCCCACTACCCTAAATACATTAGCCATAACTAACAGCCATTACACTAAAACACATGTCCACTACTATGCACTAACCCACGCCACATACATCCTAAGAAAATACACATAATAGCCACATGTGCCATGAGTACCTTAAAAAGAGGGGCCACACGTGAGGGAGAGTGTTAAAGCATAAAAGATTAAGGGAAATGATATCCCCCCACCCCCCTCTATGGTTTCTGTGAGAATGGTTCACTGCTTGATGATAAATTCAACCCCTTTTATTGTTTTTGTTTGCCTAAGGGGGGATTTTATCTGCCAGAGGGGGGGAAATATCATTTCCCGAGATTAAATAATCTAACAGCTTAAGCTTTTGTGGTAATTGGTTGTTTCTCATTATCATAACGAAGTATTATTTTTTTCTCACAGTGGTGAAGTATTACTCTTTCTCATAGTGGTCCTGCATGAGATATAATATCAGACCTGCATCCTTATGTTCTTATATTTACTCAAATGAGTGAAGGAAAACACCGCCCCTTGAGTGGTTACTGATTCGGGCAATATTGTACAAAATTGGATCCTGGATTCTGTATTTTGAATAGCGCCCTTGCCATTAACTTATGATTTAAATCTAATTAAATGCTGTTGCCTCCCTTAATTTATCATTTTAGTGAAATTGACACCCTTAATTGTTTTCTTTTAATTATAGGGGAGTGATAAATCGACTCCCAAATATCTTAAAGAGGAGAGAGAAAGACACATGGGGAGTCGATTTAAGATATTTGGGAGTCGATTTATCACTGCTCTATTTATATTGTGGATGAGCTGATCTAGAATCTTGATCATTTACACTGCAACAAAATGTAATTGGAAAACAGAAGTTGAATTGCATTTATTTAATAATTCGGATTTACATTCAAGATTAGTCCATAAAAGAGACCCGTTAGGATTTGGAGTCAAGCATCAACGTGGGCATCCTTGAAGGAGTTCTTCCTTGCCGTTGCCAGCACCGTCTTGTCTGCGACTATGAAGTAGGCCGCCCCCGCCGCTGCAATTACAAAACTACCTGTTAGTAATAATAATAACAACAATAATGACGATGATCAGGATTACCATTATCAAAAGGTGAGTGTTCCATTATTATTAGGGGTGCAGCTCGGGTCGGGTTAGGTCGGGTTGAGGCCACCAAGGAACCATTTTTCCCGACCCGACCCGATTTCCAAACCGACAAGGTTCAACTCGACCTGACCCGAGGAACCCTTTTTTCCAACCCGAACCCAACCTGATCCAACCCAAGTTTTCAAGCTTACAAAAAGGAATTCATAAAAAATGTCGGGTTTCACTTGGGTCGGGTTGCCAAACTCTCAACCTGAACCCAACCCGATTTCAACCCGGATTGGGCCGAACCCAAACCCAACCTGATTTTTTTTGGGTTGAACCCGACTCGAAATGCGCCCCTATTATTATAATGCTTTTCTTTTATAAATCGAAACACTCGTCCTTCTAATGAGCTTTTGAATGCTGTTATAATTCTTAAAAAAATAAGGGAAATGTTATCAGCACTACTGTATTTTGATGATCACACTCCTCACTTTATTAAAAGTACGGTATGGTCCGCACCATAGGAAGATCCAAACCGTCCATTAGATGGTGGCGATGAGTGCGATCATCAAAATACAGTAGCGCCGATAACATTTCCCAAAAAAACACTATCCACACAAAAAAAGTAGTGTTTAATAAAGTCAGCAGTGCCGCTATAAAAAAAAACACTATCATTTTCTAAACAATAATGATGATGATAAATTTATAACCAACCTGTAGAGATGATGAGAGCCTGAGCAGTGTGATTCAGGTAGGATCTTGCCCATGGCAGCATCCTAACGCTGGCCAACTGCATGGGAGTATCATCAAAGTGACAAAAGTATACTTAAAATTAATATAGAGGTGCTTACATAACTATAGAAGGGTTTTTGGTCTTCTTGTATAATATTAAAAACTACTTTAGTTAGAGGATCGATCAAGTGGGTCACCATGGATATTGGCTATAACCCAAAAAGGTTGGCCATCAGTAGGCCCATCAGATAATCTTAGCCAGTAAATTCGACCCTATACAGGTTGGGATCATCCCATTGCCACCATCATGGCAAATTCGACCATTAGATCAACAACTACAATCACCAAACATTTGAATCATGGGTGCATTGGACCGAATCCAGATCCAACCCAATTACAAAAAAAAAAAAAAAACATAGTTTTTTGCCCCTTTAAAAAGCTTCATAAAAGAGGGAAAATGATTAGGAAGATGAGTTACAGTTGGAATGGCAGTTGCAATGGTCGCTACGACGGCAGCCTTGGTCCCTGCAACAACCCCTTCTGTATATAAACAAAAAATAAAAAATAAAACATTGTCATCTGATCGTATCGTCTGGCTCAAATAGCTACTTTCCACCGAGAAAATCAGTACCTCATTGCGAATTTTTTTAAAAAAATTACCATAAGAACATCGCTTGGCCACGCCCAATTTCTGGTCTAGAGATGGCGAAAAGGCCTTGTTTTGGGGGGGAGAAGTAGACGCAGAGGAACGAGAGAAAGTGTCCATTGTCTTTAAAAGAAGGTGAGGGGCTGCAATGTATAGAGTTTGTGGATTTTTCACTGAAAGTTTGTTGGTCAGACGAGCTTTATTTATAAGCATAGAGAGAGGGAGAGGGTGAGTGAGTTTGATGGTTTTGTTGAATTCTAAGGTCGGGAGTCAGTTGTTTCACTTGGCTTCTGTTTTAACTTTTAACTGGAAGGAACATTAATGCCCTTGGTTTTTGGACATATTTTCAATTAGAAAAATGAGTTTGGGAAGCAGAGTTCATTTTTTGACCATTTAACAAATTACCCATTTCACCTTGTGTTCTTCTTGGAATACTTGTAGTTCACTTGGTTATAGGAAAAAGTATAAGACTTTGCTCCCCGTGCGGTCGAGTCCCCTCGGAGTTACCCGATGCACGTGGTATGTATACGGGTGATTGCGTGCATACATAGGGATTCGTCCCACCCTAAAATGGGGTGGGATACCCTATGTCATAAAAGAAAAAGGGTTTTGCTAACAAGTGCCCTTAGGGTACCCATTAAGTTGCATTGGAAATGAAATTTTACAATCATTTTACACATTGTTTGATAAGAATACTCACATTTTGTGACTTTATTATCAAAACATGTGTAAAATATAATTTTCAATGCACCTTAACAAGTGCCCTTACTCGTTAGCAAAACCCAAAGAACAAAAAAGGAAAGCTATAAGACAAGTCATTGAAAGATCTTGACTTGTTTTCAAGACACTTAATGAGATGCGATTTACCTATAGTCAGAAGCTCATTTAAGCATCAAACTGTAGTTGCACTAATTGGGATGCAAATTAGGGAAAACCCATATCAAATCCCAAGGAAATTAATTAAATTTGTAGAGCAATCTAACTGAATTTGAGGGTTACTAGCAAAACGGGAATGTTTGGAGAAAAAGACGGGATCCCGTTTTAGTAGTGTTTTACAATATACTGTGACTTAACGCACTTCAAACCTTCCTCATTTGATAATATCATGAGGCTCCTTCCTCTTAAAGACTGAAATTTGGGCTATTCCAGTCATTTAACAAATTTGCCTATTTGAGGGAGTTAAAGAGCGACTAATTTGAAGGAGGGTCATTTTCGTCATTTACAGTGCTAGAGTCGGAAATGGTTTGTGTAATTTGCATATTACCTTTAAAAATGACTGTACAAAATCCATAGATTAAAACCCGTTTCCTGACTAGAATGAGAAAACAGTGGGTGCCCATCCCGGTTATTGTTAGCTTTAACTGTAGCATCTCTAGGATGAGAACACGTGTCAGAATCTACGGCTTAGAGCATTTGGCTCCTCAAAAGAATGGAAAACTGTCCATTTCCTCCTATTTTATATTTTGAGTGGTGTAACACCCGACTCTTGTCGTTAAGTGGAAAGGAGACCACACTACATTCCTGATGGGATGTGACATGTGAGTACATTTTTTTACTATAAGATGAACTTGGGCCCTAAATTGTCCTAATCAGCCCACGAGAGAATCCCTCTTGTTTTTGGTAGGTAAGCTGGGATCGAACCTGTTACCTTAATGTTGAGAAACAAAACCTCAACTAGGGTTGCAACTCAGGGACGGTGCGGGTCGGGTCGGGCCTGGCCGGGTTTTTTTAGAAACCACCATTCATAAACCTGGCCCAATCCGAAACATAGTTTCTCAGGTCGGGTCAGGTTTTTTCTCAATGTAAGGTTTACCTTAAATGTCCCATCAGTGCATAGAATAATTGGTTCTCAATGTAAGGATTGCCTTGAACGGCCAAGCAGATATTGTGTATGAAGAGACACTGAGAAAAATTTAAACAAGCTGGTTGAAGGTGCTGCCTATCTATGGATCTTGTCAATTTTTCTTTATCATTGTCATTGTGGTTATAGTTGATGCTTTCAAGCAACTTCATCTGCCATCTTATCTAGTTAAAAAGTTGGATTTGTGCCAACCTTCATCACTTTTAATAAATTTCCATTTGTTCTCCACATGATGGAAATAGGAAAAATAAAAAACTATTCTAAACAATAATTTTGTTAAAAAGACACCAAAATTAGAGTTGGAACTCTGGTCGGGTCGGGTTTTCTAGAGTCCTACCCTACCCTAAAAGTTATCTCAGGTCGGGTCGGTTTATTTTTTAAAAATCCGAAATTCCTAAACCCAACCCATGGTTTTTTCGTCTTGGGTTGAAGTGGGTTGGGTAAAACCCAACCAAAGTTGCAATCCTAGCCTCAACCATTGAGCTGCAGGCCCAAGCCTAGAAAATACCTCTCTTTCTTGGGGGAAGTCGAAGACCCCCTTATATCCATCAAAACGTGAAACGCGAGAGAGAAATGTTGGATTTTGTTCCAATAAATAAGTTTCAAATTTTCTATTAAAGCTTGAGAATTTAATGGTTACTTTTCATATTTGTTGAAACTCCAAATTCATGTCTTGGATAAGTGAATGAGTTAGGCTAATGAATCTATTTAATGAGTTCCATTAAATGGATTCATGATACCCATGATGACTCTTTGTGAGCAACTCTTCATATTCCATGAACCTTTGGACTACCCATTAATGGTGACTCTTGGATTTGAGTGCTCTCATTAGTGGTGACTCTAAAATTAAGAAGTTTCAATGTATGTAGAGATACATGCATGACTCTTGGAATTAAGGATTCATGCATGATTCTTGAAATTTTATGATTCCATTAATAGTTACATTGAATGGGTGTGCCTCTTCCTTTTCAAAGGAGATCTTTGGCTTGCTATTTGAACTCTATAAATAAAGCCCTCATTCTAGCATCTTAGGACATGAAAAAGAAACTACTTTAGAGCCTCAAAAGCCATGGAAAGTGTTTGATAGAAAGCTTGCCTTATCAGATTGTTGAGCGGTGCATTACAACAATCTATTCTCATGCTGTTCCTGGAGGTGGTTTGGTCGTGTGTTCCTTGCACTGGAGTTAGGCCGAATAACACTTTAAGGTGGGCGTTCAAGGATGTACGACAGTATCGCAATCAAGATCGTTTGTAATCCATTCTCCATTCAAGTCAGTATAATTTCAATTTTATGCGTTATTTTCTTAGTTAAAATCCATTATTTTCAACCGCTTGCTCCAACAAGAAAATCTCACTTTCATCAGAGTCTTTCCACCTCTAGTTCCTACTTTCGTCGAATATGGGAAGTGTGGCATGCAATTTTAGGCGAAGTTTTTCGCCAATGTGAAACCGTGGAAAGGCAAAAGAGAAAGAAGAAGGAAAGTAAAAACCAAGAGGGCTATGAAGGGAAGGGACTTCTTGGAGAAGAAGAAGCCATCTTCGACGCTCGAGTTTTGGAGGTGGGAAACAGTTCTCTTGAAAGGGGTTTAGAGGCCAACGAGTATCCCTTCAAGATTGTTGTGATCTTCAGTTTTGTGTAGAACTTGAGAATAAAGACATATACTTCTCATATACCTTAGTAGATTTCTATCAAAGTTGTCATGTGTTTTTTTCACTTCATGCTGGAGTGTTTTCAACATTTTTGGTGTGCTTGATGGTGGAGGCTTTGTTTCTTAACCTTGAGGTCACAGGTTCGATCGCAGCTTACCAACCAAAAAAAAAAAAACGGGTGCGCTTTATTTGTGCTTAGTGGATTGCTATTGTTTGTTTTGTGCTTCTTTTTCTTGACTAGATTCTAGATTCACATATAGAAGGGGAAAGTTTATCCACTGTGATTCATCCAAGTTTCTCTTAATGATAATAGGGTCCACTCTCATCAATGTAAAACTACTGTAAATCAAAGTTTTACTGTGGATTGGATTTAATATTCCATTCATATGCCACTTATCAAATGGCTAAGACACTCTAAAATCTATGCATGCTACCAAATTCAATACACATGAATTTAGAGCACTGCGAATTACGTTCGGCACCTTGACACCCTTTTAAGTGATAAAATTTCTTTGGCGGTCCTCGTAGGGGTTTTCATAAGAATAGAACTTCAAAATATGCTAAAAAAGCAAAGCCAATGATAATATAAGTCCAGCCCGTTCAAAGCCCTTAATTTTGTGATAAAATAACCCACGATGGGACTCCGGCGGAATCGACTGTGGTTTTATCAATTCATGTGTGGACTACAATGTGGGGCCCATTCGAAATGGGAATTGGCACGAAGACCAAGATTAATCGGACGTGGCTAGTCTTAAGGTGAAAAGCAAGCTCCACGTGTTCACCAGAGCCTTACGTAGAATCTGCTTGAAAGGGTATATTAGTCTAATAATTCAAAGCGTAATGATATCCCCACCCCGTTGTTTTAATAATGTCACGTAAAGTCTAATAATTCAAAGCGTAATGATATCCCCACCCCCTTGCTTTAATAATGTCCCTCGCACTTCTCCACACTTTATTATCTACTTCTGAGGGGCTGTTGGGGAGCATCTTAAGAAATACTAACAGCCTCCAAAACCTAATTATGATTGTGAGTGAGAACTAGTTTTGATGGAACAAAAGTAGAGGCGGGGAAAGATAAGCACATTACCCAGTTTTATTATGATTGATGCCACTCCTCTCTGCATTCTACACTACCCTAATTAGTTGTTAAAGTCTCTTACAATTTGTCACGCCCCGAACCCATAATTCTAGGTAAGGCGCACGTGACAGCCGCCGCACGCCCATAGGGTCGCCCCCACAAGCATGCAAGGCTCCTTTTTCGATCAACTATTCTCAACAATCAGAGTAACTAATAAATGCGGAAATTTTAGTCTCATAATGAAATACAAATATAGATTAGGTCCATAAGTCTAAATCCAACAATAATTATTTCAAGACAATCACCTTAATAAAATATCAAAGGTTTCTAAATTGGAACAATGAAATAAAGAACAAATCTCCTAGGCTCCAATCCAAGTGCCTGATCTCAGCAAATCTACTGCCGCTCCTCTGTATCTGAAATTTGTTAAACCACATAATGAGCTAACAGCCCAGCCGGTTTTCCAAATCCAAGCCAGCTAATAGGAAAACAAAAACAAACTTGTGCGGAAAAGACGTAGCATGCCATAAAATTTAGCCAATGCAGAAATTGATAAGAATTAAAAAGATCATTTCTACATAAGCTATATAAGAAAAATACATGTTTTTACAAAACAGTTCCAACCACTCGGTTATGCAGTTTTTCACTTGGAAATCAATGACAAGAATATATATTTTCAAACACTTGATTTTGCATTTTTCCACTTGGAAATCAAATACTTAACAGTAATATATTTTCAAACATAACAGTCTTCTCTGTGGCCAATTTCCAACCTTATTGGCAAGTAGCGTAACCCAAGGCGAACACTCGTTCGCAGGACTCACAGGTCCAAAAGTGCGCAATGTCACAATATCAATAGCCAGAGGACTCCCTACTGGCCGCCCGAGATCAACCTTACGGGTAGATAAAATTTGACCGGTCTACGTGATCACGTCCAGTGTACTCACCCACTGGTAGGTTGGGCACTAGATCCCCACCAGAGATCAACCTTACTGGCGGAATCCATTCCATACCAAGACTGTATGCAATTATAGAGAGAAGCAATTTTAATGTTTGCAATACCATGCCATAAATTTGTAACGCTTCAAGCCATAGGGAACTTCCCTCATTTCAAATCTACGAAAACATATCGTAAACAAAGTGCTTTTCAAATTGTTGCTTCATGAATTCTAGTTTTCTAAATCATGTTCTTCATAAAGCTTTTTATGTATAGGGATGAAAACATGTCAAGACTAAAGGATACCATGCATAATGATATTCAACTATGTAGAATGACATACTAAAAAAAACGTTCAGTAAAAATCTTCTCCAAAAGAAGTTCCAAGTCAAAGTAGATATGCAAAAATTGAAATAGAAAGCTTTCAACTTAGCTAATGTAATTATTTGATAATACACTGACATAGGGTAGGATCACCTACCTCTTGCACGAATTTCTGACTTTGTTTTGTTTTCTCTAGGACGACGTTGACGTTGACAAAAACTCCTCTTTTTCCCCTTCACATTAGTAAGTAAACCAAGGTCATTTAACTATCCTAATGTGTAACAGTCCCTATTAAATAAGATTTCATATTTGATTGTGCCTCTAAAAAGAAAAGAAATTAGGACGGCTCTAAAAACTCATTTCTAACACATCGCACCTAAACTCCAATCCCATTTGCTCAACCAAATTTATTCGCACCTAAACTCCAATCCCATTTGCTCAACCAAATTTATTTAATTAAGACTACTCTTTTCCTCCTTTTTGTTCTTGTCAAGGAAGGGAATTTGCAAAGCTGAAACTAGAAGGTGACTGAGTAAGAATATGAACTTACAGAATTTTGGCAATTATTCGTGATGAAGATCCACCCAACCGTAGTTGATCTCAAGACATATGTGATGGAATATGAGGTCTTGTAGGCCTTGATTCTTGGACACAAGGTTATGGCAACAAGATGATGGAAAGTAGTTTATTTACCGGCAGCAATAGCAATTTGCAGAGGTTTCTAGGACTGTTTTGCAATGGCTTCTAGGACTGTTTTGCAATGGCTTCTAGGACTGTTTTGCAAGGGCTTCTAGGACTGTTTTGCAAGGCTTCTAGGACTGTTTTGCAATGGTTCTAAAGTGGTGTAGAACTTGGTCTTGTAGGAGAGTTACAAGCATCCCAATGTAGGAGAGTTACAAGCATCTCAATGGCCTCAAACACCACCTATATTCCCTCTTTCTAAAGCCCACAACAACTACATCCAACACCTATATTTCTTCTTTCTAAAGCCCACAACAACTACATCCAACACCTATATTTCTTCTTTCTAAAGCCCACAACAACTAACCTTCATCAACACCACCCCTTTCTAAAGCCCACAACAACTAATCTTCATCAACACCACCCCTTTCTAAAGCCCACAACTACTAACCTTCATCAACACCACCCCTTTCTAAATCCCACAACAACTAACCTTCATCCAATGAGAGAAGAGAGTGGAGAGAAAAAGTTGTAGGCAAGAGAGTGGAGAGAAAAGGTTGTGGTGAGAAAGTTGTAGAGAAGAGAGTGGAGAGAAAAGGTTGTAGAGTGGAGAGAAAAGGTTGTAGCCTCGCAAGGTTCCAAACATCCCACACATTTCTTTCTTTTTCAATATTGAAATGATTGCTACCTTAAGATAAAATATTGAAAATGATTGCATATTTGATTCCTAATTTAACCAACTAACCTTCATCCATTTGATATTATTACCCATATCAAAGAAAATTCACAACTTTTATTTGATACTAACACCCATTTCTAACAATTAATCTTGGCTTAATTTTTTATAATGACACCCATTATAAAAAAAAATCATATGTTCACTTTGATAAGGATAATTACCCAAATACTTGGGACCGGGTATTACATCATACCCCCCTAAAAAGAATTTCGTCCTCGAATTTCACATACCTGGTGCTTGAAAAAGCTGGGGGTACTTTTCCTGCATCTCCTCCTCAAGCTCCCAAGTTGCCTCTCGCTCAGAGTGATTTCTCCACTGTACCTTGACATAGGGAATGGTGCGTTTTCTAAGAACTTGGTCCTTTCGATCAACGATACGCACCGGGTGTTCCTCATATGACATATCCTCTCTGAGTTGCAAAGGGGCCAATTCTACTACACGGTCCGGGTCCGGAACATACTTCCTCAGCATAGAGACATGGAAGACATTATGCACCCCAGCCAAACTGGGTGGTAGTGCAAGGCGATAGGCAACTGTCCCGACCCTTTTAAGAATTTCGTATGGCCCAACATACTTGGGATTCAACTTTCCTCTAATGCCAAATCTGACCACTCCTTTAGTGGGAGACACCCTCAAGAAAACACGATCTCCAACTTCAAATTCAAGCTCACGCCTCCTGACATCAGCGTAGCTCTTCTGCCTGCTTTGTGCTGCTCGGAGACGCTCTCTGATCAATTGAACCTTTTCTTCTGCCTGATGCACTAGCTCCGGGCCCAAAATCTGCCTCTCACCAACCTCATCCCAATGGATGGGAGACCTGCACTTTCTACCATAGAGGGCCTCATAAGGGGCCATCTGAATGCTGGATTGGTAGCTATTGTTGTATGCGAACTCCACCAAAGGTAACTGCCGATCCCAAGAACCTCTAAAATCCAAGGCACATGCTCTCAGCATGTCTTCCAATATCTGGATCGTCCGTTCTGACTGGCCATCGGTTTGTGGATGATACGCTGTACTGAAGTTCAACCTAGTTCCCAAAGCCTTATGGAAACTCCTCCAGAACTGAGACACGAACCTTGGGTCTCTGTCAGACACAATCGACACTGGCACTCCATGTAGCCTGACAATCTCCTCCAAGTACCACTCTGCCATCTGATCCAATGTCGAACCCACTCTATAAGCCAAGAAGTGAGCCGACTTAGTCAACCTGTCGACTATAACCCAAATGGCATCATTTTTCTTCAATGTCTTTGGCAAACCGGTCACAAAATCCATAGTGATGTGCTCCCATTTCCACTCTGGAATAGGGAGGGGCTCTAACTTCCCGGCAGGTCTCTGATGCTCTATCTTGACCTGCTGGCAGATTATACAACGAGCCACAAACTCTGCAATCTCTCGCTTCATGTTATTCCACCAGAAAATTTCTCTGAGGTCCCTGTACATTTTGGTGCTTCCAGGGTGCACTGAATAAGTAGAACTATGGGCCTCATCCATAATCTCCCTCTTGAGATCCGCATCAGCAGGCACACACAACCGAGTTCCGAACCTCAAGGACCCATCCTCATGGACTCGAAAATCTAATTGGGATCCTGCCTCAACTTCTGCCCTGATCTTATGGAGTCTCTCATCAGTACTCTGAGAAATCTTTATTCTCTCTAACAAAGTGGGCTGAACTCTCAGGTTCGCAATTTGCAGACCAGGCTCGTGCTGTCTTACCTCAATACTCAACCTCCTCAAGTCCTCAATGATCTGCCTTTGATTAGTTATCAAAGATGCCATCTTACCCTGGGCCTTTCTGCTCAAAGCATCTGCTACTACATTAGCCTTCCCTGGATGATAGCTGATGGTCAGGTCATAGTCCTGTAGCAATTCAAGCCATCTCCTCTGACGCATATTTAGCTCCTTTTGCGTGAACAAGTACTTTAGGCTCTTATGGTCAGTGAAGACCTCACATGGCTCCCCATAAAGGTAGTGTCTCCAAATTTTCAATGCAAACACTACTGCTGCTAACTCTAGATCATGCGTCGGATAGTTCTGCTCATATGGCTTCAACTGCCTGGAGGCATAGGCCACTACCTTTCCGTGTTGCATCAACACACAACCTAAACCACTCTTAGAGGCATCACTATATATGGTGAATCCTCCACTCTCAGATGGTATAGTGAGGATTGGGGCCGATACTAACCTTCGTTTCAACTCTTGGAAGCTCTCCTCGCACTTATCAGACCATTCAAACTTGGTTCCCTTATGCGTTAGACGGGTCAGTGGTACGGCAATCCGTGAAAATCCCTCTACGAATTTCCTGTAATATCCCGCCAGACCTAAGAAACTGCGAATTTCGGCGACATTAGACGGCCTGCTCCAATCCACTACGGCCTCAATCTTTTGGGGGTCCACAGACACTCCATCCTTAGAAATCACATGCCCCAGAAAAGCCACTCTATCAAGCCAAAACTCACACTTCTTGAATTTCGCATATAGCTGCTCTGCTCTCAATACCTGCAACACCTGCCTTAAGTGATTTTCATGCTCTTCATGGCTCTTTGAGTAGATTAGGATGTCATCTATGAACACTACTACAAATCTGTCTAAGAATGGCTTGAACACCCTATTCATCAAATCCATAAATGCCGCGGGTGCGTTAGTCAAACCAAATGGCAACACTAAGAACTCGTAGTGTCCATATCTAGTCCTGAAAGCTGACTTGGGCACATCTTCTGGCTTGATCTTCAACTGATGGTAACCCGAGCGAAGATCGATCTTAGAGAATACTTTAGACCCCTGTAACTGATCAAATAGATCCTCGATCCTGGGCAATGGATACTTATTTCTCACAGTTACCTTGTTTAGCTCTCTATAATCGATGCACAACCGCATACTCCCATCTTTCTTCTTCACAAATAGCACTGGTGCACCCCAAGGAGAAACACTAGGTCTGATCAACCCCTTATCAAGAAGTTCTTGCAACTGCCCACTCAACTCCTTAAGCTCTACTGGAGCCATTCGATAGGGAGCCTTAGAAATGGGACACGTGCTAGGTACAAGATCAATGGAGAATTCGATCTCTCTATCTGGAGGCAACCCCGGCAAGTCTTCAGGGAATACATCAGGGAAGTCTCGTACAATTGTGATGTCCTCTAGCCTGAGGGCCTCCTGACTGACTTCTGATATAGAGGCAAGAAATCCCTCACAACCCTTCCTTAACAATCTGCTAGCCTTGCAAGCCGAAATGATTTGGGTGGGCGCACCACCAGGACTACCAATAAAACTGAACCTTCGCTGTCCTGGCATCTGAAAAGTCACTAACTTACTGTGACAGTCTAGGCTGGCATGATTAGCAGCCAGCCAATCCATCCCAAGAATAACATCAAAATCCTTCATCTCCAAGACTACCAAATCAGCGGGTAACTCCCTGTCACCGATCTTCACTGCACACGACTTGCAAATCCTGTCGGTAATCAGGCTACCTCCTACAGGTGTGTCTACACATAACTCTACATCTAAAGGCTCATGAACTAATCCATGCTTCACAACAAACCGGGATGATATAAAAGAATGTGAGGCACCCGAATCAAATAATACACATGCATAGACCGAAGCTATTGGAAGGGTACCTGTCATAGGTTAACCCATTCCCACTATTAACTAAGCAAACATAGGTTAACCTATTCCCACTATTAACTAAGCAAACATCAAAATGCAATACGTTGAAATTTTATAGACATTTATATGAATAAGAATATCAACAACTAACTAATGACATACCTGTCACCACTGCATTAGAGGCCATAGCGTCCTGCTCGGTTAGTGCATAGACTCGGCTTGGGATCCTCTGCTTCTTATTCCATGCCTGATTCTCTCCTGTGGGCGGGACTCGCACCGCTGGAGGTGCCCGATTCTCTCCTGTGGGCGGAACTCGCGCTGCTGGGGGTGCTCCTGAAAACTGAAAATTTCTCTTCCGAGGACAATCTGCTACCTTGTGACCCAACTGGCCACACTCAAAACATGCCCCAGTGATCCATGGGCAATCCTTTTCTGCATGATGTTTCTTGCATTTGGCACACAAGCTAGACCTCTGACCAGCACTCTGATGCTGCGGGCGATGGTTGCCTGACCTCTGCTGTGATCCACCTCCCTGGCGGTAGGAATTAGGCCTCTTAGATGGCTCTCCTGAAATCTGGCCATCCTGCTGACCTCCTGCCCTGAATCTCTTCTTCTGCTGGTCCCTATGCTGTTGGGACCTGATGACTCCTTCCTCAACCTGTAAAGCCTTACTCAACACATCTGCATAGGTTTTAAGCTGGAAATCTTTTACTCGATGCCTGATAGGCTCCCTGAGTCCGTCTTGGAAACGGCGAGCAAGAAGCCCGTCGTCCTCCATGACCGATATGGGTGCAAACATCCCCAATCTCGTAAACTCTGCCTCATAATCTATGACAGATCTGTTCCCTTGCTTTAAATTGAAAAAATCATTTTCCTTAAGAATCCTCACACTATCAGGAAAATATTTGTCATAGAAAGCTGTAGAGAATTCATCCCATGCAATGATAGCGCTCCCCCTGACACGCTTCTCCATCTTCCACCAAGCATCTGCACTTCCTCTAAGCATGAACGTGGCAGCTACTACTTTGTCCGGCTCTGCCATCCCCAGAAATTCAAAGATTTTCTCGGTCTCTTGCAACCATTCATCAGCCACGAGAGGATCAGTGGTCCCTCCAAATGTATTGGCCATCCTCCGAAACTCGGTCATCCTATTCTGCTGACGAGGCTCGACCTGTGGCGGATGATGCTGAGGCTGCTGCTGCTGTTGGGTCACCACCCCAACCAAAGTCTCCATCATCCGCTCTAATCGGGGTAACCCTTGCTCTTCCTGATGAGTCCCTCCCTCTGCAGTATGGATGATAGGGGTGGGAGGCTCCTCCTCTTGCGCCTGATTTGGCTGCACTGGAGCCGGTATAGGGTTTCGCTGAAGTCGGGTCGTGCTACGAGCAAGGTCAGTCATTCTCTTGGTACGAGCCATACCTATCCCAACAATAGCAAACACTAGTAAGGCTCTAGATTATAAAATACCTACATCTAATCGGAAGGTAAGTAGTAAAAATTGTAAAAATACAATTTGCCTTTACCTAAGTAGTAAAAATACAATTTGCCTTTGCCTAAGGTCCTGTAGTAAAAATACAATTTGCCTTTGCCTAAGGTCCTACCGGTTCTTAAACCTATTGCTCTGATACCACTTTACTGTCACGCCCCGAACCCATAATTCTAGGTAAGGCGCACGTGACAGCCGCCGCACGCCCATAGGGTCGCCCCCACAAGCATGCAAGGCTCCTTTTTCGATCAACTATTCTCAACAATCAGAGTAACTAATAAATGCGGAAATTTTAGTCTCATAATGAAATACAAATATAGATTAGGTCCATAAGTCTAAATCCAACAATAATTATTTCAAGACAATCACCTTAATAAAATATCAAAGGTTTCTAAATTGGAACAATGAAATAAAGAACAAATCTCCTAGGCTCCAATCCAAGTGCCTGATCTCAGCAAATCTACTGCCGCTCCTCTGTATCTGAAATTTGTTAAACCACATAATGAGCTAACAGCCCAGCCGGTTTTCCAAATCCAAGCCAGCTAATAGGAAAACAAAAACAAACTTGTGCGGAAAAGACGTAGCATGCCATAAAATTTAGCCAATGCAGAAATTGATAAGAATTAAAAAGATCATTTCTACATAAGCTATATAAGAAAAATACATGTTTTTACAAAACAGTTCCAACCACTCGGTTATGCAGTTTTTCACTTGGAAATCAATGACAAGAATATATATTTTCAAACACTTGATTTTGCATTTTTCCACTTGGAAATCAAATACTTAACAGTAATATATTTTCAAACATAACAGTCTTCTCTGTGGCCAATTTCCAACCTTATTGGCAAGTAGCGTAACCCAAGGCGAACACTCGTTCGCAGGACTCACAGGTCCAAAAGTGCGCAATGTCACAATATCAATAGCCAGAGGACTCCCTACTGGCCGCCCGAGATCAACCTTACGGGTAGATAAAATTTGACCGGTCTACGTGATCACGTCCAGTGTACTCACCCACTGGTAGGTTGGGCACTAGATCCCCACCAGAGATCAACCTTACTGGCGGAATCCATTCCATACCAAGACTGTATGCAATTATAGAGAGAAGCAATTTTAATGTTTGCAATACCATGCCATAAATTTGTAACGCTTCAAGCCATAGGGAACTTCCCTCATTTCAAATCTACGAAAACATATCGTAAACAAAGTGCTTTTCAAATTGTTGCTTCATGAATTCTAGTTTTCTAAATCATGTTCTTCATAAAGCTTTTTATGTATAGGGATGAAAACATGTCAAGACTAAAGGATACCATGCATAATGATATTCAACTATGTAGAATGACATACTAAAAAAAACGTTCAGTAAAAATCTTCTCCAAAAGAAGTTCCAAGTCAAAGTAGATATGCAAAAATTGAAATAGAAAGCTTTCAACTTAGCTAATGTAATTATTTGATAATACACTGACATAGGGTAGGATCACCTACCTCTTGCACGAATTTCTGACTTTGTTTTGTTTTCTCTAGGACGACGTTGACGTTGACAAAAACTCCTCTTTTTCCCCTTCACATTAGTAAGTAAACCAAGGTCATTTAACTATCCTAATGTGTAACAGTCCCTATTAAATAAGATTTCATATTTGATTGTGCCTCTAAAAAGAAAAGAAATTAGGACGGCTCTAAAAACTCATTTCTAACACATCGCACCTAAACTCCAATCCCATTTGCTCAACCAAATTTATTCGCACCTAAACTCCAATCCCATTTGCTCAACCAAATTTATTTAATTAAGACTACTCTTTTCCTCCTTTTTGTTCTTGTCAAGGAAGGGAATTTGCAAAGCTGAAACTAGAAGGTGACTGAGTAAGAATATGAACTTACAGAATTTTGGCAATTATTCGTGATGAAGATCCACCCAACCGTAGTTGATCTCAAGACATATGTGATGGAATATGAGGTCTTGTAGGCCTTGATTCTTGGACACAAGGTTATGGCAACAAGATGATGGAAAGTAGTTTATTTACCGGCAGCAATAGCAATTTGCAGAGGTTTCTAGGACTGTTTTGCAATGGCTTCTAGGACTGTTTTGCAATGGCTTCTAGGACTGTTTTGCAAGGGCTTCTAGGACTGTTTTGCAAGGCTTCTAGGACTGTTTTGCAATGGTTCTAAAGTGGTGTAGAACTTGGTCTTGTAGGAGAGTTACAAGCATCCCAATGTAGGAGAGTTACAAGCATCTCAATGGCCTCAAACACCACCTATATTCCCTCTTTCTAAAGCCCACAACAACTACATCCAACACCTATATTTCTTCTTTCTAAAGCCCACAACAACTACATCCAACACCTATATTTCTTCTTTCTAAAGCCCACAACAACTAACCTTCATCAACACCACCCCTTTCTAAAGCCCACAACAACTAATCTTCATCAACACCACCCCTTTCTAAAGCCCACAACTACTAACCTTCATCAACACCACCCCTTTCTAAATCCCACAACAACTAACCTTCATCCAATGAGAGAAGAGAGTGGAGAGAAAAAGTTGTAGGCAAGAGAGTGGAGAGAAAAGGTTGTGGTGAGAAAGTTGTAGAGAAGAGAGTGGAGAGAAAAGGTTGTAGAGTGGAGAGAAAAGGTTGTAGCCTCGCAAGGTTCCAAACATCCCACACATTTCTTTCTTTTTCAATATTGAAATGATTGCTACCTTAAGATAAAATATTGAAAATGATTGCATATTTGATTCCTAATTTAACCAACTAACCTTCATCCATTTGATATTATTACCCATATCAAAGAAAATTCACAACTTTTATTTGATACTAACACCCATTTCTAACAATTAATCTTGGCTTAATTTTTTATAATGACACCCATTATAAAAAAAAATCATATGTTCACTTTGATAAGGATAATTACCCAAATACTTGGGACCGGGTATTACACAATTCCTATAATGCAGTGTGAATATGGTAACTAAAAGAAGAAAAGGCAAATACTGACATTTTCTCTTCTTTTTTTTTCATCAGTGCAAACCAAAGGTAGCACAGGTACACCGCATTCTTCAGAGTCATCATATGAACTTCCAAGCATTAATGAAAAGGAGAAGTGGACAGTGATGGGTCTTTCTCTTTTTCTTTTAAGTTAAGGCCCTGTTTGTTTTGGATTTTGAGAACCAATTGTTTGTTTGAGAAACAAACAGGGTATAAGACGAGATGTGGAATCTAGTAATCTGATTTTTTTTTTACTGTTCTTTCTTGTTTGTCTTTTTACTAATAACTAGGGTAGAATGAAATGGATTTTTCAACTACCCAAACAAGAATGCACTATAGAATGAAGTGAATAAAACTCTATCATGGGTTTTCTATTCCATTAGTGAGAGAAGAGAAGAGAGTGAAGTTACATTGCTCTAGCATCACCACATGAATTATGCTCCCTATTAATTTATTTACACTTAAAAATAGTCGAAGTGCTGCTGAGGAATCTGATATGTTGCATCTCTCTTTTTGTTGCTAAGCTTTGGAATGAGTGCTCTCCTAATCTTGGCTTTGGGGACCTCAGGAGGCCTCACTGATCTAATCAAAGCCCAATTCACACCCTTAAAGAAGTCATGCCTTTTGATCTCAGCAGAACCCTTGAAGCTCCCTATCCTCTTCTTAGGATTCTTCACGAGAAGCTTGCTTATGAGGTCTTGAACCTTCCCCATCTCTTCCAAATCCTTACTATTTAAAACAATCCTAGGGAAATTCAGTGGCTGCTTAATTATGTTAATGAGAGTCCTGTCATTACTTTCACCTTTGAATGGTGTTGTCCCATACAAGAGCTCAAACAAGAACACCCCAAGAGTCCACCAATCCACAGCACTCCCATGGCCCGACCCCGAGATCACCTCCGGTGCGAGGTACTCGTGTGTGCCCACGAAGGACTTTGATCGAGCATTGATGGGTTCGGCGACCAATTCAGAGTCGAGCTCTGGCAATTCCCTCTTGATCGTCGCTTTCTTAGACGTGGAGAAGCAAGAGAGCAAGGGTCGCATGGGTGCAGTGCATGAAGGGGTGGAACCCTTCTTGATGGTCTTCTCCATGCCCTTGGGATCATCCATGACTATGAGGAGCTTAGGGACGACATCACATTTGAGAGAGAGATCGAAGTCGGAGAGCATTATGTGGCCATCTTCTCTAACGAGCACATTCTCGGGCTTAAGGTCCCGGTAAACAATTCCCATCATATGGAGGTACTCAAGAGCCAACAGAACCTCCGCTGCGTAGAATCTATATCATATGTATTAGCCACTTCAGTTCTATGGTAAAAGTACTTAAAATATAAAAAAGCAAAAAAAAAAAAAAAAAAAAAAAAACGAGAAATACCCTCTTATAAATTAATTATTAACAAAATCCAGAAAAGTGTTAAAAGTATAACGGATTAAATAACAATAATAGCTTAAGCTTTTGAGTAATTGGTTGTTTCATATGATATGAAGGCATTTGCCTCACCACAGGTCATGCGTTCAAAACCTAACAACTCCTTAATATTTAAAATCAATGTGTACTGCGAACCCGAAAGAGGAGCCCAACACGAAGTCTAATAGCTTAAGCTTTTCGAGTAATTGGTTGTTTTACATGATACGTATGAGGGAGGTTCAAAACCCAATAATATTTAAAATCCACATGTACTGCCAACCCAAAAGAGGGTCAAACAGTAGGGGGAGTGTTGAAGTATGAATGATTAAATAACACAAGCTCTAACAAATTTAGCTTTTGGACTAATTTGTTGTTTCACAAAAACATAAAACTGAAGAGGATGAACACCTCTTAACACCCAAAATATAATAAATAGTGAGAGAAAGACATACTTAGTTGAAGAAAGATTGAAGCGTTTCCCCTGTTGGCGTTGACGAAGGGCGTGCAAATCACCACCAGGGCAGAACTCCATAACAAGACAAGAGTAGTGAGAAGCATGGAAATGGGCATAAAGGGTTGGTAAGAAAGGATGATCAAGCATACCCAAGATTTCCTTCTCCATGTCAGCTCTCTGTAATTTATTCCTAACTGAGAGTGCTTCTCTATCAACAACCTTCATGGCATACAAGCATTCCGGCAACCCGACTACCGGATTTCTTTGGCGACACAAGTATACGCTGCCGAGATCACCCCTTCCGAGGCGATGAAGGAGTTGAAATTGGTCGAGTCCAACTTGTTGACCCCGGAGCCGCCTCATGGCCTCCCAATGGGCTTGGTTTGCCTTGTGTGGTTTGTTACCACACCATGATGAAGCAATGATGGTATCATAAGAAGAAGAAGAGAGGGAGATGGAGCTTGTGGAGCTACTGAAGCTGACGTCGGAGATCCACCCATGGCCGCCGGAATCCCTTGCCAAGATCGAAGAGCAGCTACTGTCGTAGTCGGATTCTTCACGACTCGTTCCCATGCTTAATTGTATGCCACTCACTCACTCACTTGCAAGAGCTTAAGCTGTAGCATTCTTAAGCCTTAATATATATAGAAACATCAAGTGACTCCCATAAAGACGTACACTTTCTTTCTTCCAGTAGCTCACACGACATTTATCTGATTAGGTAAACTTACCAAAATACCATCAACAACCGAATAAAATACCATCAGAATTTGGGTGCCCATGGCAGGCTCGACCCTTACGGGTAAAGATTAGATGCCTCCTTGACTCATTCTTGCACGGGAAAGTATCCCACACATGGAGAGAAGCAAACGGAGAAGCTGATTTTTTTACTAAGATTGATTGTCATGTAAAAGAGGGCGAGCTTTGGCGCAACGGTAAGTTTGCTCCATTGTGACCTGGTGGTCGCTGGTTCGAGTCACGGAAACTTTGAAGTAACTGGTTGTTTCACATAGCCTCGTTGCAAAGCAGGGGTAAGGCTGCGTACATCTAGCCCTCCCCAGACCCCGCAATGGCGGAGCCTCGTGCACTGGGCCGCCTTTATTTTATTGATTGTCCATGTAAAGGGATGTATATTGATCTGGTATCTATTCCATCTGCTCTCTTAGATATTGTGTAAGGACTCTAGTGTAGTTCTCAATACTCACTGTAATATTTTTCCTCTTTACATTCTCGTAGGGGTCATGCCTAATCCCAATATGCCCATAAAAAAAAAAAACCATCAGAATTCTTTGATATAATGGTAATGCCACTGCAATTTTCTTATATTCATAATAGTGACAGAAAATATCTACAAATTACCACTACTCTCCCCCTCTCATGGAGCTATGTTTACAAAACACAATTTGAGATAAGACATAAAAGTATCATGAAATAACTTCAGTTTTTCTTGTCAAGAAAACGAAGAAGCAAGTAATCTGGCTTAGCACTAAATAATATTTTTTCTGTATCTTGTTGGGTTAAAGGCAAGGTTCTATGTCTTCCTCTATTGTAACTTTTTTTTCTTATTAATGAAATTTAAAGTGCCACCCCTGGTTCCTAGATAAACATTGGGTTTAATAAATAAGGGAGTAATTTGGTCATTTTATCTATAATCCCGTACCAACGGGTTTGCTTGTTGCTTCATACCATTACCATTCCAAGGCTAGTGCCATATTGGTTATTAGACCCTGAAAAAGTAGTATTTTGTTGCTTCATGCAGTACCCGTGTCACATTAATTTCGAACAAAACTTGGCTCGGGTCGGGGTCTGAGGAGTGTGGGGTGTGGAAAAATCAATTTCATTCTTACTTTTAATTTTCAGAAGTAATTGATATTTCCACACCCCTTGCTATTAGACTATTAGGAAGGGGTCTGAGGAAAGTTCCTTAGACCTCGACCTCAGCCAAGTTACGTTCATTAATTTCCACCTCTAAAAGTAGTTGTCCTTTTCTTTCTTTCCTCCCCCCCTTTTTTTGAGATATTTTTGTAAGCTTTCCATGGGGCGTGAATCATTTTACTGATATTCCCAAATTTAGCTTAGAATATTGAATCAATTTACTGTCTATTTCTTTTATTTTACTATATTTTGGGACTACTTTAGTCCAATAACTAGGAATGTGAAACCAAGTATACAATCCTCAATAGCCCCTGCTCAAAAAATTGGCACATTTGTTAGTGACAAATGCCCCACGCTTTGCATGTGATTACACTATTGCAATAGGTGATGGTCTACATGACACTCGTGACATGGGGTGGAAAATTGGGAATTGATTTAGTAGGGAGATCATATCGAATCTTCCCTAGTCGTTGAGAGGATTTGAATCCAGAGTTGTCATTGTATTTTTAATATGTTGAGTCTTTTCTTCCATTCTCTCTCTTTTCTCTATAGGATCTTATCTTTCCCCCTTTTGGTTGCAATTCTAGCAGCAGACCCAGCAAACATGGCAGCAACACAGAGAAACAAATGTATTGGGAAACCCAAAACTCCATCCCTTGCCCATAGACACTTTCTTCCTACCCATCTTTCCAACACCCAACAACCCATCTTTCATATCCTTCATTTATAAGATAATCAGTCACTAATAGTAATTTTTTTTTTTTTTTGGGTAACTTTGTGGGGGTTGGAGTTAGCATAATCAATGTGATCGCATTTAAATGGAAATCAGTTGATGCTTCTATTATTATTCTTATTGAAGAAATTATATCATGTGTGGTGCATCTCTACCATACACGTGGCCAGATGGACACACCAAGGCCTAGAAAAAGCACCTTACCAAAGCCCAGAATTGAGCTGATCTTTGTATGAAATAGCATGCAATTTTGTCAGAAAGGTGAACTTCAAACGGGTGAAGTTTGGCATGAAAATATACTGTTAATGCAAGCGGGGGTGAAAATATCATCTCCCTAATTTAATTCACAACCGAAACAAGGAAGCAAATAAAGGAACATATTCTGAGAAGGAAAGTTTCATGGCAACAATCATATCCAAACTGTAGAGTCCTCTTTCAATTATCTGCAGAAACAGTACACAAACATGGCCAACCTGACACCCCACACCAAGAATAAAGAAATAAGGAAGACCCAAAAATGGTATTCTAAATCACACACTATATAACATAAATTTCAGTGGAGGGCCCCATTTTAAAGGCCTTTTATCAGCATCTACTTGAGAACTGTATCTGGTCTTCCAACTTCATGATATATCGTATTTGTCTGGGAAAGCATCCATCATGGGCAGTTCCAAGCCATGGGGTCCAAGACATTTATTTTGTTTTTTTTTATTAAGCTTTTTTATTTATTCTTTATTTGCGAATTCATAAGTTTAATAAGTCAAGCACCTGCGAGCTCGTGTCTGTTATTGTTGTTGGGGGGGGCATGGGAAAAATTAAGAAAAATCAGAGAATTGAACTCCATTAATCTATTTGGATTGGCCTGTGCTTTTACTCTCGCGGTCGGACAATGTATGTTGAGATGGTTGATTTATCATCCGGGGGACCTCTTGTCCCCTTCTTGTAATGACTTTTGATTTGGAATAAAATTCAGTTACCTTTCAAAAAAAAATTAAGCAAAATCCGGGTCTTTTGAATTCAGATAACCATCAGAGGATCATGTAGAAAATCAATAAAAAGAATGCAGGAAACCAAGAAGCATCTTAACCAATAAAAATACGATGAGTAGAAAGGATCACTGTTTACATGATTATTTATTTTCCTTGGATATAAATCCACTACAGGGGGAAGCCCTGGTAAATAAAGAGGAAGATTAATCATTTCCCTTTCACATATTATGCAGTGTTTCTGAGTTCAAGTTGATAACATTGAAATGTATCAGCAAATATGTACATGTCTAAATATATTGGTTTGTAGCACTTGGAAAAGCGTGCATGTCATCGTTCAAGTGTGATTCAGTATCCCTCAATTAGTAAAAGGCAAGATTGCATGATAACAAATACAAAATCAGCTCGATGCTTGAATCCGCGCTACCAAGCAACCAATAGAATTCATATACAAAAAGAAGTGAGGCAACCAATTCATTTTGACCGTATTTGATGTCAACTGCAAAATCAGCTCCAAGGCCGCCCCCATTGGTGGATTTTTGCAAAGTGAAGTGGCCTAAAAAAGTGGAAATGCGCCTAAAAAGTGGGAAACGTGTTAACTTTGCAAAAATCAACTAATAGGGGCGCCCTTCATTCTATCATTCCTCCAATAATTGTTTTCCTTAGCAAAATCAATAATAATTCAATTTATTTCTCATATGTAATTGTTTATTTATTTTGGACTGCCTAAGCAAATTCACAAGCTATTTTGTAGCTATTAAAATAAAAAACAATTGCATTGAAGGAAATAAGCTCACTCCGCTGTTTTATTAATGACACTCACAGAAGGCATTTCACGGATGGTCTGTTGCATGAGAGAGCAGCCATCTAATGTATAAAGACAAAATCTGTTGAAAAGTGAGCATATGTGGCTGCTCTCTCATGTAACAGACCATCCACAAAATGCCTTCTGCGATGGTTCCTAGCAAGTCCTTGTCTTATCTATAGGAGAATCCCTTTTAAGTAAATAAAACAAATGAAAATGAGAGTGCTGAGAGCTCTCTCTTTTTTATTCACAAAAATAATAAGGCGAGGTCCGAAGGAAGAGCATCAAATCCTTCAAAAACATGGAAATAAACATCAAATGGAAGGAAATATGGCCATTTTCTAGCGCCTAGTGGTAGTATTATTGTTGTCTCCCATGCCTAGAGTGTTCTTCACGGCATCAGCAGCTCCTTGTGCCATGTTCGTCACTTGCTCACCAGTCTACAACAAAACAATAACAAATAAAATATTAAATTAATTATTACCTTATATATGGATGTCTAAAATAGCTTACATGCAACATGCCTTGAGTGTTTTGTAAATGATGTGATATAGTTCAAAACAGCCACCTCATGATAGAAAACAAACAATCTAATTACAGTGAAATAATCATTACAAGATTTATGTAAGGCCGCGCCTAGATACCCACAAGATTTACATTTGGATTTCTCACATTTGCGGTTGAGATTTGGAACTCGATCATATCCTTAGATTTCCAAATCAGCTACAACAGTGAAAAGAAATCTGATTTTCAAATCTGTTCTCCAAGACATTATTTGAAAATCAATATTTGTGGCAATTACCTTACCCTTGCTGCTCCTAGACCTTGTTGCTGCAGCAGCGAGACGTCCTCTCTCTCTCTCTCTCTCTCTCTCTCTCTCTCTCTCTCTCTCTCATACAACATGAGCATGAGGATAATTGATGTATTTTGTATCCAAAACTCAAACCCAAATCCAAATACAAATACAGAAGCATGAGGTATCCAAACGTGGCCTAAATGTAATTGTCTTTTGGATATAGAAGGAATACCTGTTGAATGAAGCCAGAGGCTTGCTCCTTGCCCTCGTGGCAAGACTCTTGAGTTGACTGGGCAGCTTGGCTTGCCTTGTCTTTCACTGTCTGAGCAGTTTCAGATGCCTTGTCTGCCATCTGATCTTTCTTCACCTAAAATCATAAATGAATAAAGAAAAACAGACTTAATTTTGTAACAAAATAATGTGGAAATCTTTATAGGACCCAAGTTCTAAACCAAACCCAATTTGGCTCCATCTTAAATTTTTCTCTTGTAACATATGTGCATGGAATCAAACAATAGGAAGAAGAAGAAGAAGAAGAAGAGAAATAAGAGAAAAGGGAGGGAAGACTCGCCTCGGCATGGCCCATAGCTTGGCCAGCCTTGTATCGGATATCCTGAGAATTGGACATTGGTAGACTTGTTCCTTAATCAAATCAACAAATAACAAAGTAATTGGAGCAGAGAATAAAACAATCTCTATCAAGCGCAAGTGATGAAGCCAAGTGCTCTTCTCTAAACGGAATTTATTGATTGTGGTGCCTTACCTGATCACAGACTCGTGTCTTCCATATAATGCTGAGATTTTGACAGGTGGGCACCTGATGATTAATTAGGAAGCCAAATCTTCCCTTTTGACCAGGAATAGCATGATGAATGCTTCAATAAATTGGTTATATGGGGGATGAGAGAGAGAGGGAGAGATGGTCAATTGTGAGTGATAAATGGCTAAAATGTCTCTTCCATGGTTGAATAGCTGCAGAGGTACATGGAGAAATTATTTATTTATTTTGGTCAGGTTTTTTATCTTCAAAGATTATGCTTGATTTAAAATTCAATAGTATCTGTATCAATTCTACACAAGAAAATTATGACACTGTTTTAGGCAGATGATACAGGCATAACAATGTTTTGTTAATAGGCACGAACTCAACTTGCCGTATATGCTTTTAGCCAATGGTCACCTTTTGAGAATTATAACAGCAACTTCAGCATATATATGAACGAGTTTTTATATGATGCCCATCATCAAAGCGGTACCACCGTTGATATTTGATAGGCTGCTGGTGGATCAAATATCAAGGGTGATACCTCTGACGTATCACCTTGCTTCACGGTCGGGCATCATATAATTTCTCATATATGTACATGGTGAGTTTGCCCATATTATCAAAGCTTAAATAAATATGAATCAAGAATGATAATAGATGAAATGGAAACGAAGCCTCATCTAGACCCACCCTCAAAATGACAGAATGACCAGAACCCCTCAACTGTGTGGCCCACATTGTAAATAACAACAAATCAAGGGCAATGATTTATTCGCACCCCCTGTAGGATAATTCGCACCCCTTTCTAACGTGAATTGACGTCAAAAAACATTAAAGGCTGCCCGCAATTCACTTTAAAAGTAGGGGTGCAAATCGGGTCGATTTTTTGGAATTCGGGTTGACCTTTTACCTTAAAATCGGGTCGGGTTGGGGTTGATTCCAATTCATTTTTTAGCAAAAGCTCAACCCGACCCGACCCAAGTTGCACCCCTATTTAAAAGGGGTGCATATTATCCCACAGGGGGTGCCAATTTATCATCTCCCCAAATCAAAACCTTAATTTAATTGAACAATATTAACAATCAATCAAAGAACTTGAATGTACAGGATTACTCATTTTATTGCAAGTATCCACGCCCCCACTTTTTTAACAGTCCATTTCTTTTACTTATTTCATAAGAGAAGAATTATTTATAAAATTACAAAAGTACCACCATCCCTAGCGTTTCAGAACCAATCTGTACTGATCAGGACGATGTCAGATTGACTTGCTCTGATACCATATTAAATTTTCTAATTTCACTAGTCTTAGATGGTTACACTCAACCTAATTAGTACTTACATGGATCATTTAAGGGATAAACATAAAGTAAAAAAGATAAACATAGAAGGATATATTCTAATCAATGGAATTGTGGAAGAAAACCACTCTGAGTCAGAATTAAAATAGAAAAATAGATGTTCTGTATTGACCACTAAATAAGAACCCTTCTCCAAACCTCAGCAACCATAGCTTCTCAATAGAATTGGGAGGCTCAAACAGAAAATGAAAAGATACAAAACATCTAAAACTGCACAAAATGGAACTGTTATGCTCCAATTTGATGATAATTAGTCATCCAACCAGGAGGAATACGCCGCCACTAAACTATTATGCTTGATCTAATCAAATACAGAAAGAAAATTATACAGATATCAATTACACCTAATAGAAGGGAGCATAACAGGCTGTCAATCAAAAAATACCACATTGCAATGGTCAATGATTTGAGAATCATTAATCACACCCCATCTTAACAACATGTAACAAACTCAATTCAAACAAATAACAAAGACAAGCCCATGAGGATCAAGCACCAAAAGCCTTCTTTGAGAAAACCTATTGAATATAACTTATTCAATTGAAATCTCAATTCAATAAATTGCAAATTGTATGCCAATGACCCCTGTGTGAGTAACAGAATCTAATATCATGAATGATAATCAGATTCACCAACACAGATCCCATCAAGGTGCCAAGAAGCCAAGTTATATAAAGGCATATATATTTCAAGGTTTCTGTTTCAAGAGGGAAGAGGAGCAAAAGGGAATCTGTAGATCAATGCCACTACAACATATACCCAAACCCACAACTATTTTTACTATCCATATATATTCCCTATAGATAACACTATGTTTTCCCTTTCTTGCATCCCTTCCTCACTATTATTTGAAAGTGGACAATGGTAGTGCTATTTGCATCTCTTCAGGGACCGTGTAATGTCCAAGCCTGCACAGTTCCCAGTTTCTCTAAACAAATTGTTTATGTGCTAAATTTAGGCATGTAATTTTAACAAAAAAAAAAACACACAAAATAAGTCTCGAAGGGTAAAAGAAACTTCTTAGGTACCCATTGTAAGTTTTGAATCCGAGATTCCAAAATCCGGTTGAAGTTAAAACCTGTGCAGATTTTTCTCCATGTTTATAAAGGACTACATCATCCCCTGTGAGAGAAAATAAGAAGCTCACAATCCCTATATCCATAACAGTTTCTACAGTAACATATGGATTCTATATGTATAACTTTGGGTTGTAAGGCATACTTACATCATTATAAAAAGTAACTATGTACACTACAATAATTCGCTAACTATCATGTCAACATCGATCCTTTGCAGTAAAACAATGCTATATGATAAAAGCGTAACCCGACACATTTTTGGAAATGATGGAGGCTCAAAAAAGATGTTACTCAATTGACATTTTTTTTTTTTTAACTTAATGCACATTTCAATCAAAATGGAGATTGAGTAGTATACAATATGACCCAATGGTTTTCCATGTCCAACTAGAAAATATGATAATTATGCTAACAGTGATGAACATGAGCTAAAATTACAGTTGTAAAATATAATAGAAAGCTGCATTGCTAAACTGTGACACTACCATATTTTAATAATTGTAATTTCAGAATATTCCCGATAATATATCGGCTGAAATCGGTCGATATATCGGTATCCTATTCCGACTCCCACATAGCCTCATGTATCACAGTCATGAAAGCGACGGGTTCTCTGCTCCTGCCGGGATGGAAAGACAGAAGTTTTGAAAATCCAAGATAAGGTCACGGCAAGACAAGCTGTTTATCATTACTAAAGGTGATGTGTAGGGATGAATGCAGCTGAGGCATCCTTACATACCGAGAGATTTGAACATTGTTTCTACATGACCCGATCAATTCGATCATGCACTCGCCATCTATTTTCATTGTTCAACTGTATTATAATATGCTATCTAGAAAGACAAAGGTTGGAAAGGCACAAGAGGTCCAATATGGCTGATATAGAATATATTATCTAGAAAGGTCCAATATGGCTTATATATCAGGACCTTCAGACACTATTTCGCAAGGCCAAGTAACTGCCAATAACCCCCGTAATTTAGTGTTAAGAGAAGACCAGTTATTGACTGATAAAGATAGGCACTCCAAATAAGACGGCGATATAGACATGGCGAAACCCCGTCAATGAAATGTATGAACTTGATTGAGATGGAAAGAAGTAACGTACCTTGAACATGGAAGCCAACCGCTTAGACAAACGACTGCACTTAGGTTGAGTGGGTATGGATTACCATTGCCATCACCCATGAGCACAACAACTGGCAGAGTATAGGGCAACGGCTGCACCCATACTGAAGCCTACAATGCCAATCTTGACTGTAACAGAAAGTATGATGGTACTCTGAAGTTACTATTCAGTTGAATGCGCTATGCTGAAAGCTATACTGAAGTCTAGGTTTAAAAATATAAACCTAGACTTCTCCTAACAGCTGCGTCGATGTGCGCCCCACTGTGTCCATTTTTATTTTTTAATGGTAGATAATACTATTAACAACGAAAGAAGACCGAGATGGTCAATACAGATAATACAAGATCGAAAAAGGAAACAAAAGAAATATCAAGGAGGGAGATAATCAAAACGCTCCAAACTTTCTCTGGATACCCCATCTTTAGCTAGCTTATCCGCTACGCCATTTGCGCTTCGCTTGACATGATAAGCAACTATTTGGGATCCTCCAATATTATCCTAAATTTCATCGAAAAAAGCTGCAAATCTCCATGAAAATGAATGAGTTCCATTGAACCACCTAATTACATTCTTTGAGTCTCCTTCTATCTCCACCTTTTCCAATTCAACATTGCTTAGAAGTTTAATTCCATGGTGTATGGCCCGCACTTCCGCCACATTTGCATCCGAGATACCTATTGGTCCCGAATAGGCCCAAATGACATTTCCTTGGTCATCTCTTAATACTCCCCCTATTCAGGATGGACCCGGGTTTCTCATACTTGAGCCGTCAAAATTAAGTTTCAATAGTCCCTAGACGGGTGGCTCCCACACTTGATCCACTTTGGGGTCTTCCCTAGCTCCATTGCAAATTACTCTCCAACCATACCATAGATCATATGCAAAGACAAATGCAAAGCTAGGGAGGGTTCTCATCCAAGATATTGTGATTGCAATCATCTTATTAAATAGGAACAGAAATCTCTTTGATACTCCTTCGAAAACCTGTGCGTTTCTCTCTTTCCATAGAACCCATAAAGTAGCAAGAAATGCTACCTTCCATAGGATCTTTCCTTTTTCCTTCCACGGAGTCCATTCCCAATTTTCTGGCAATTCCGCTAGTTTGGCTGGGAAGACCCACGCTACACCAAATCTTGATAACAGTCTACTCCACACCTCTCTTGCTACCTTGCAATATAACAATAAATGATCCACCGTTTCCCCCGCTTGTAAGCATAGAGCACCTTGATCGACGATAGCACCTTTTGCTTCCTCAAAAAGTCGATTGTCTGTATCCTTTCTAAAATTGCCGCACATGCAAATACACAAACCCTTGGGGGAGCTTGGATGCTCCAAATCTTGGCTACGTTAGAGGTTACAGAGCATGGGACTAAATCCCCATCCTTGCAAGCAATGCATTGCATTGTACAATTCTTCTTTCTTAAGACCATGGTATGCTAAGCATCCTTGCACACAAATGAGCATATGACATTGTATTTTCTCTTTAACTCTTTAAGGTAATGACCTTTTACTTTATTAGAGTAAAAAGACAAATAAAAAATAAAAAATCAATAGAAGCACCTGATTCTACAATTGCATCACCCTCTTGCGATAAAAAGTTATTTTGGTTGTTTCTCCAACGCATTGGACATTAGGGTTTTTATAGGAGAGAAAGGGAGATGTCTTTTCCAAATTTGCCTTTCAAACAACTTTTATGGAGAGTGGTAGGGCACACCTTCAATTCCCTTTCCTAAATTTCCATTAAATAAATAGCATTACCACTAAATTTATCAAAGTTAGGATGCTGAGAATATGCGTTTTCTCTATTTATTTAATGCACAATAACAAATTCTGTTGCCACTAGTTTGGTTTTTTGCATGAGAAGCTTCAATTATGTTGCTAAAAAATGGTCTAACCAATTCATACTCAGCAATATGTACATGTCTAAATATATTGGTTTGTAGCACTTGGAAAAGGGTGCATGTCATCGTTCAAGTGTGATTCAGTATCCCTCAATTAGTAAACGGCAAGATTGCATGATAACAAATACAAAATGAGCTCGATGCTTGAATCCGCGCTACCAAGCAACCAATAGAATTCATATACAAAAAGAAGTGAGGCAACCAATTCATTTTGACCGTATTTGATGTTAACTGCAATGAGGGTAATTCCCTTTAGCCGAACACACATGGAAACCACCCAATCTTTTCAAATATTTTTCACCACATTTTACTGTTTTTTGTACACTAGGAAAACAAGAATGGGATGGCTACAATAATATAACTTTTTCAAACATGTTTGAAACCAAAGACTTGCTTCATAGGTTCACTGTTTCAGAATCTAATGGTCTGGAGTCTGAAATTCCTAAAAGATGATAAATTATCTAATAGCACTAGCAGTAGTGATATTTAAGTGGTCATAATTAAACGAGCTATGCTATAAACCATGACATAGACTCCATGTTAGAAATTTTAATTCAAAAATGAGTTGAAAAGGCAAAGATGTCTTTTTCTCATGCTCGATTGGCTTCTAGCATTCGACCCCCCCCCCCCCCCCAAAAGAAAGACTTCAAGAAAGCTGTATAGACCTTAACGTCAGCTTCAGTAGGCTTGCCTTTGTGTTTAAAATACATTGCTCGTGGAGAAGGAAAAACTCATCCATATAAGATAAAGATTTGGAGAAAGGCGTGGGCCTTCAAGGGGCTTTGGAATTTGTTGGGTGCCTTGGTTTTATATGAACACAAATTCATATTCAAAACACACACGCACGCACACGCCTCGTCTTGCCGGGCCGGCCGGAGCCCGTTGTCCAAGGTTCGGGTTCGGGTAAATTAAAAACCTTCTTTTTAGTGCTAATTACAATCTAATTGTCGGGTCGGTCACATAGGTTCGGTCGGGTTCATTGGGTCAGTGAAGAGGCTCGGACCGAGTTACATAAAAATGACCCAAAATTCAATTCAACTCATCCCAAGTTATCCAATACATATGACACACACAAAAAAAAAACATTGTGCATAGCCACCCACAATCACATGTATACAAAAACAAACAAAAAATGAAAAAGACAGCCCAGGGGCAGAATCACAATTTCCAAGATCCATTCCCAGGATAATTTCACAAATCTCAACCGCAGCCAAGAAACCAAAACCTTAGAATACATAAGATACCAAAAATGTGTAATATACAAAAGCAATACGTGGCAATGCAATTCAATTAGTCTCAAAAAAACTACACATAGATTCCCAACTCTGAACCAAAACACATGATAAAATCAGATAGGGTCAAAATACAAAATAGAAACAACTCATACACACTTGGATTTCAAAAAACAACCAAATGACACATAATCATGACTTTCCAATTCCATTGCCGCAATAATTTCTCAACCCCACCAGACCCTTGGAACTCAAACATCAAAAAAAAAAAAAAAAAAACGTGGCTGAAAATATGAGTATAAATGGGGTGGCTCTATCTAGGTCAAAACTACCAAAACGAGAGGAATTATGCTCGCCAAGAAGAAGCCCCATATCATCTCTTCGCTCTTCGTAGACAATGCATGGTTAATCAAACATCCTCCCACAATTTCGTGCACGTTAAGGACATTTTTTCCTCTTCTAGTCTTCGTCAGAGTGCTTGGTCATCTGGTTCTTTTATAGTATGGGCCATCAAAAGATAACCCCATGGGTCCAGGTCCAATGCCAAGTCCAGATTTCATTCTCATGCGGTCTAGACTTGTGAGAGTGGAACAAGAGTGCGATAGCTAGGTTGGCTCATGAATATTCATTGACATGGGAGTGGTCCATGCACAATAATTGGAGGAATGAGAGAATGAAGGGTGCTCTTGAAAAAATCAGCTCCAAGGCCGCCCCTATTGGTGGATTTTTGCAAAGTGAAGCAGCCTAAAAAAGTGGAAATACACCTAAAAAGTGGGAAACGTGTTGACTTTGCAAAAATCAACCAATAGGAGGCGCCCTTGGAGCTTATTTTTACAAGCGAGCCCTTCATTCTATCATTCCTCCAATAATTGTTTTCCTTAGCAAAATCAATATTAATTCAAATTTTTTCTCATATGTTAATTATTTATTTCTTCTAGGGTGCCTACGCAAATTCGCAAGCTATTTTGTAGCTATTAAAATAAGGGATTTGCTAAGGTCCATCGCAAAAGGCTTTTCCATCTGGTCTGAAGTGCGACAGACCAGCCGTGAAAAGCCTTTTGCCTTGAAGGAAATAAGCTCATGCAACAGACCATCCGCGAAATCCGCTAAATGCCTTCTGTGATGATTCCTAGCAAGTCCTTGTCTTATCTATAGGAGAATCCCTTTTTAGTAAATAAAACAAATGAAAATGAGAGTGCTGAGAGCTCTCTCTTTTTTATTCACAAAAATAATAAGGCGAGGTCCAAAGGAAGAGCATCAAATCCCACAAAAACATGGAAATAAACATCAAATGGAAGGAAATATGGCCATTTTCTAGCGCCTAGCAGTAGTATTATTGTTGTCTCCCGTGCCTAGAGTGTTCTTCACCGCATCAGCAGCTCCTTGTGCCATGTTCTTCACTTGCTCACCAGTCTACAACACAACAATAACAAATAAAATATTAAATTAATTATTACCTTATATATGGATGTCTAAAATAGCTTACATGCAACATGCCTTGAGTGTATTGTAAATGATGTGATATAGTTCAAAACAGCCACCTCATGATAGAAAACAAACAATCTAATTACAGTGAAATAATCATTACGAGATTTTTATGTAAGGCCACGCCTAGATACCCACAAGATTTAGATTTGGATTTCTCACATTTGCGGTTGAGATCTGGAACTGGATCAGATCCTTAGATTTCCAAATCAGCTACAACAGTGAAAAGAAATCCGATTTTCAAATCTGTTCTACAAGACATTATTTGAAACAGTATTTGTGGCAATTACCTTACCCTTGCTGCTTCTAGACCTTGTTGCTGCAGCAGCGAGACGTCTCTCTCTCTCTCTCTCTCTCTCTCTCTCTCTCTCTCTCTCTCTCTCTCGCTCGTACAACATGAGCATGAGAATAATTGATGTATTTTGTATCCAAAACTCAAATCCAAATCCAATTACAAATACATGAGGTATCCAAACGTGGCCTAAATGTAATTGTCTTTTGGATATAGAAGAATACCTGTTGAATGAAGCCGGAGGCTTGCTCCTTGCCCTCGTGGCAAGACTCTTGAGTTGAATGGGCAGCTTGGCCTGCCTTGTCTTTCACTGTCTGAGCAGCTTCAGATGCCTTGTCTGCCATCTGATCTTTCTTCACCTAAAGTCATAAACGAATAAAGAAAAATAGACTTAATTTTGTAACAAAATAATATGAAAATCTTTATAGGACCCAAGTTCTAAACCAAACCCAATTTGGCTCCATCTTAAATTTTTCTCTTGTAACATATTTGCATGAAATCAAACAATAGGAAAAAGAGAAAAGCGAGGGAAGACTCGCCTCGGCATGGCCCATAGCTTGGCCAGCCTTGTATCGGATATCCTGAGAGTTGGACATTGATATAGTTGTTCCTTAATCAAATCAACAAATAACAAAGCAATTGGAGCAGAGAATAAAACACTCTCTATCAAGCACAAGTGATGAAGCAAAGTGCTCTTCTCTAAACGGAATTTATTGATTGTGGTACCTTACCCGATCACAGACTCGTGTCTTCCACATAAGGCTGAGATTTTGACAGGTGGACACCTGATGGTTAAGTAGGAAACCAAATCTTCCCTTTTGACCAGGCATAGCAGGATGAATACTTCAATAAGTTGGTTAAACGGGGGTAAGAGAGAGAGATGGTCAATTGTGAGTGATAAATGGCTAAAATGTCTCTTCTATAGTTGAATAGTTGCAGAGTTACATGGAGAATGTTTTGTTAATAGGCACGAACTCAACTTGCCGCATATGCTTTTAGCCAATGGCCACCTTTTGAGAATTATAACTGCTACTTAACAATATATACATGGTGAGTTTGCCCATATTATCAAAGTTTAAATAAATATAAATCAAGAATCATATTAGATTAAATGGAAACGAAGCCTGATCTAGACCCACCCTCAAAATGAAAGAATGATCAGCACCCCTCAACTGTGTGGCCCACGTTGTAAATAACAATAAATCAAGGGCGATGATTTATTCGCACCCCCTGTAGGATAATTCGCACCACTTTTTAACGTGAATTGACGTCAAAAAACATTAAAGGCTGCCCGCAATTCACTTTAAAAAGCGTGCATATTATCCTATAGGGGGTGCGAATATATCATCTCCCCAAATCAAACCCTTAATTTAATTGAACAATGTTAACAATCAATCAAAGAACTTGAATGTACACGATTGCTCATTTTATTGCAAGTATCCACACCCCCACTTTTTTATCAGTCCATTTCTTTTACTTTTTTCATAAGAGAAGAATTATTTATAAAATAACAAAAGTACCACCATCCCTAGCGTTTGAGAACGAATCTGTACTGATCAGGACGGTGTCCGATCGACTTGCTCTAATACCATATTAAATTCTCTGATTTCACTAGTCTTAGATGATTACACTCAACCTAATTAGTACTTACATGGATCATTTAAGGGATAAACATAAAGTAAAAAAGATAAACATAGAAGGATATATTCTAATCAATGGAATTGTGGAAGAAAACCACTCTGAGTCAGAATGCAAATAGAAAAATAGATGTTCTGTTTTGACCACTAAATAAGAACCCTTCTCCAAACCTCAGCAACCATAGCTTCTCAATAGAATTGGGAGGCTCAAACAGAAAATGAAAAGATACAAAACATCTAAAACTTCACAATATGGAACTGTTATGCTCCAATTTGATGATAATTAGTCATCCAACCAGGAGGAATACACCGCCACTAGACCATTATGCTTGATCTAATCAAATACAGAAAGAAAATTGTAATACCCGGTCCCAAGTATTTTGGTATAAAATTTATAATGGGTGTCATTATCAAAAATCAAGCCAAGATTAATTGCTAGAAATGGGTGTTAGTATCAAATAAAGCTTGTAAATTTTCTTTGAAATGGGTGTTAATATCAAATGGATTTAAGATGTATTTTATAAAATAAGATAGGGTGCTATTATCATCAATGAATTAAAGTTAAAGTTGGCATTGTATAAAATAAGATAAGAATCAAATAAGGTAGCAATAATTTCAATATTCTTCAATATTCAATCCTAACTTATTTTTATTAAAAATAGTAAAGGGTGCTATTAAATTTGACATTGTATAAAATAAGATAAGAATCAAATAAGGTAGCAATCATTTCAATATTCTTCAATATTCAATCATAAGGTAGCAATGATTTCAATATTGAAAAGATTAGGAATCTCTATCTTTTCAATATTCTTCAATATTAAATCATAAGGTAGCAATCATTTCAATATTAAAAAGAGAAAGAAATGTGTGGGATGTTGGGAACCTTGCGAGGCTTTTCTCTTCACTCTACAACCTTTTCTCTCCACTTTCTTCTCTACAACTTTTTCTCTCCAGAACCTTTTCTCTCCACTCTCTTCTCTACAATTGATGAAGGTTAGTTGTTGTGGGCTTTAGAAAGGGGAGGTGTTGATGAAGGTTAGTTGTTGTGAAAATTAGAAAGGGGTGGTGTTGATGAAGGTTAGTTGTTGTGGGCTTTAGAAAGAAGAAATATAAGTGTTGGATGTAGTTGTTGTGGGCTTTAGAAAGAAGGAATATAGGTGGTGTTTGAGGCCATTGGGATGCTTGTAACTCTCCTACATTGGGATGCTTATAACTCTCCTACAAGACCAAATTCCACACCACTTTAGAACCATTGCAAAACAGTCCTAGAAGCCATTGCAAAACAGTCCTAGAAACCATTGCAAAACAGTCCTAGAAGCCATTGCAAAACAGTCCTAGAAACCTCTGCAAACTGTTATTGCGGCCGGTAAATAAACTACTTTCCACCATCTTGTTGCCATAACCTTGTGTCCAAGAATCAAGGCCTACAAGACCTCATATTCTTGAGATCAACTACGGTTGGGTGGATCTTCATCACGAACAATTGCCAAAATCTTGGGTGGATCTTCATCACGAACAATTGCCAAAATTCTGTAAGTTCATATTCTTACCCAGTTCCCTTCTAGTTTCAGCTTTGCAAATTCCCTTCCTTGCCAAGAACAAAAAGGAGGAAAAGAGTAGTCTTAATTAAATAAATTTGGTTGGGCAAATGGGATTGGAGTTTAGGTGCGATATGTTAGAAAGGAGTTTTTAGAGCTGTCCTAATTTCTTTTCTTTTTAGAGGCACAATCAAAAATGAAATTTATTTAATAGGGACTGTTAAGCATTAGGATAATTAAATGACCTTGGTTTACTTACTAATGTGAAGGGGAAAAAGAGGAGTTTTTGTCGGGTCAACGTCGTCCTAGAGAAAACAAAACAAATTCAGAAATTCGTGCAAGAGGTAGGTGATCCTACCCTATGTCAGTGTATTATCAAATATTTACATTAGCTAAGTTGAAAGCTTTCTATTTCAATTTTTGCATATCTACTTTGACTTGGAACTTGTTTTGGAGAAGATTCTTACTGACCTTTTTTTTTAGTATGTCATTTTACATAGTTGAATATCATTATGCATGGTAACTTTTTTAGTCTTGAAATGTTTTCATTCCTATACATAAAAAGCTTTATGAAGAACATGATTTTGAAAACTAGAATTCATGAAGCAACAATTTGAAAAGCACTTTGTTTACGATATGGATTTGATATGGTCATGAAGCAACAATTTGAAAAGCACTTTGTTTACGATATGGATTTGATATGGATTTCATAGATTTGAAATGGGGGAAGTCCCCTATGGCTTGAAGCGTTTACAAATTTATGGCATGGTATTGCAAACATTAAAATTGCTTCTCTCTATAAATGTATACTTGTATGCAGTCTTGGTATGGAATGGATTCCACCAGTAAGGTTGATCTCTGGTGGGGATCTAGTGCCCAACCTACCAGTGGGTGAGTACACTGGACGTGATCACGTAGACCGGTCAAATTTTATCTACCCGTAAGGTTGATCTCGGGCGGCCAGTAGGGAGTCCTCTGGCTATTGATAATATGACATTGCACTTTTGGACCTGTGAGTCCTGCGAACGAGTGTTCGCCTTGGGTTACGCTACTTGCCAATAAGGTTGGAAATTGGCCACAGAGAAGACTGTTATGTTTGAAAATATATTACTGTTAAGTATTTGATTTCCAAGTGGAAAAATGCAAAATCAAGTGTTTGAAAATATATATTCTTGTCATTGATTTCCAAGTGAAAAACTGCATAACCGAGTGGTTGGAACTGTTTTGTAAAAACATGTATTTTTCTTATACAGCTTCTGTAGAAATGATCTTTTTAATTCTTATCAATTTCTGCATTGGCTAAATTTTATGGCATGCTACGTCTTTTCCGCACAAGTTTGTTTTTGTTTTCCTATTAGCTGGCTTGGATTTGGAAAACCGGCTGGGCTGTTAGCTCATTATGTGGTTTAACAAATTTCAGATACAGAGGAGCGGCAGTAGATTTGCTGAGATCAGGCACTTGGATTGGAGCCTAGGAGATTTGTTCTTTATTTCATTGTTCCAATTTAGAAACCTTTGATATTTTATTAAGGTGATTGTCTTGAAATAATTATTGTTGGATTTAGACTTATGGACCTAATCTATATTTGTATTTCATTATGAGACTAAAATTTCCGCATTTATTAGTTACTCTGATTGTTGAGAATAGTTGATCGAAAAAGGAGCCTTGCATGCTTGTGGGGGCGACCCTATGGGCGTGCGGCGGCTGTCACGTGTGCCGGACCCTAGATTCTGGGTTCGGGGCGTGACAGTAAAGTGGTATCAGAGCAATAGGTTTAAGAACCTGTAGGACCTTAGGCAAAGGCAAATTGTGTTTTTACTACTTACCTTCCGATTAGATGTAGGTATTTTATAATCTAGAGCCTTACTAGTGTTTGCTATTGTTGGGATAGGTATGGCTCGTACCAAGAGAATGATTGACCTTGCTCGTAGCACGACCCGACTTCAGAGAAACCCTATACCGGCTCCAGTGCAGCCAAATCCGGCGCAGGAGGAGGAGTCTCAAGAGGAGGAGCCTCCCACCCCTATCATCCCTACTGGAGAGGGAGGGACTCATCAGGAAGAGCAAGGGTTACCCCGATTAGAACGGATGATGGAGACTTTGGTTGGGGTGGTGACCCAACAGCAGCAGCAGTCTCAGCATCACCCGCCACAGGTCGAGCCTCGTCAGCAGAGTAGGATGACCGAGTTTCGGAGGATGGCCAATACATTTGGAGGGACCACTGATCCTCTCGTGGCTGATGAATGGTTGCAAGAGACCGAGAAAATCTTTGAATTTCTGGGGATGGCAGCGCCTGACAAAGTAGTAGCTGCCACGTTCATGCTTAGAGGAAGTGCAGATGCTTGGTGGAAGATGGAGAAGCGTGTCAGGGGAAAACGCTATCATTACATGGGATGAATTCTCTACAGCTTTCTATGACAAATATTTTCCTGATAGTGTGAGGATTCTGAAGGAAAATGATTTTTTCAATTTAAAGCAAGGGAACAGATCTGTCATAGATTATGAGAGCAGAGCAGCTATATGCGAAATTCAAGAAGTGTGAGTTTTGGCTTGATAGAGTATCTTTTCTGGGGCATGTGATTTCTAAGGATGGAGTGTCTGTGGACCCCCAAAAGATTGAGGCCGTAGTGGATTGGAGCAGGCCGTCTAATGTCGCCGAAATTCGCAGTTTCTTAGGTCTGGCGGGATATTACAGGAAATTCGTAGAGGGATTTTCACGGATTGCCGTACCACTGACCCGTCTAACGCATAAGGGAACCAAGTTTGAATGGTCTGATAAGTGCGAGGAGAGCTTCCAAGAGTTGAAGCGAAGGTTAGTGTCGGCCCCAATCCTCACTATACCATCTGAGAGTGGAGGATTCACCATATATAGTGATGCCTCTAAGAGTGGTTTAGGTTGTGTGTTGATGCAACACGGAAAGGTAGTGGCCTATGCCTCTAGGCAGTTGAAGCCATATGAGCAGAACTATCCGACGCATGATCTAGAGTTAGCAGCAGTGGTGTTTGCATTGAAAATTTGGAGACACTACCTTTATGGGGAGCCATGTGAGGTCTTCACTGACCATAAAAGCCTAAAGTACTTGTTCACGCAAAAGGAGCTAAATATGCGTCAGAGGAGATGGCTTGAATTGCTACAGGACTATGACCTGACCATCAGCTATCATCCAGGGAAGGCTAATGTAGTAGCAGATGCTTTGAGCAGAAAGGCCCAGGGTAAGATGGCATCTTTGATAACTAATCAAAGGCAGATCATAGAGGACTTGAGGAGGTTGAGTATTGAGGTAAGACAGCACGAGCCTGGTCTGCAAATTGCGAACCTGAGAGTTCAGCCCACTTTGTTAGAGAGAATAAAGATTGCTCAGAGTACTGATGAGAGACTCCATAAGATCAGGGCAGAAGTTGAGGCAGGATCCCAATTAGATTTTAGAGTCCATGAGGATGAATCCTTAAGGTACGGAACTAGGTTGTGTGTGCCTGCTGATGCAGATCTCAAAAGGGAGATTATGGATGAGGCCCATAGTTCTAGTTATTCAGTGCACCCTGGAAGCACCAAAATGTACAGGGACCTCAGAGAAATTTTCTGGTGGAATAACATGAAGCGAGAGATTGCAGAGTTTGTGGCTCGTTGTATAATCTGCCAGCAGGTCAAGATAGAGCATCAGAGACCTGCCGGGAAGTTAGAGCCCCTCCCTATTCCAGAGTGGAAATGGGAGCACATCACTATGGATTTTGTGACCGGTTTGCCAAAGACATTGAAGAAAAATGATGCCATTTGGGTTATAGTCGACAGGTTGACTAAGTCGGCTCACTTCTTGGCTTATAGAGTGGGTTCGACATTGGATCAGATGGCAGAGTGGTACTTGGAGGAGATTGTCAGGCTACATGGAGTGCCAGTGTCGATTGTGTCTGACAGAGACCCGAGGTTCGTGTCTCAGTTCTGGAGGAGTTTCCATAAGGCTTTGGGAACTAGGTTGAACTTCAGTACAGCGTATCATCCACAAACCGATGGCCAGTCAGAGCGGACGATCCAGATATTGGAAGACATGCTGAGAGCATGTGCCTTGGATTTTAGAGGTTCTTGGGATCGGCAGTTACCTTTGGTGGAGTTCGCATACAACAATAGCTACCAATCCAGCATTCAGATGGCCCCTTATGAGGCCCTCTATGGTAGAAAGTGCAGGTCTCCCATCCATTGGGATGAGGTTGGTGAGAGGCAGATTTTGGGCCCAGAGCTAGTGCATCAGGCAGAAGAAAAGGTTCAATTGATCAGAGAGCGTCTCCGAGCAGCACAAAGTAGGCAGAAGAGCTACGCTGATGTCAGGAGGCGTGAGCTTGAATTTGAGGTTGGAGATCGTGTTTTCTTGAGGGTGTCTCCCACTAAAGGAGTGGTCAGATTTGGCATTAGAGGAAAGTTGAATCCCAAGTATGTTGGACCATACGAAATTCTTAAAAGGGTCGGAACAGTTGCCTATCGCCTTGCACTACCACCCAGTTTGGCTGGGGTGCATAATGTCTTCCATGTCTCTATGCTGAGGAAGTACATCCCGGACCCGGACCGTGTAGTAGAATTGGCCCCTTTGCAACTCAGAGAGGATTTGTCATATGAGGAACACCCGGTGCGTATCGTTGATCGAAAGGACCAAGTTCTTAGAAGACGCACCATTCCCTATGTCAAGGTTCAGTGGAGAAATCACTCTGAGCGAGAAGCAACTTGGGAGCTTGAGGAGGAGATGCAGGAAAAGTACCCCCAGCTTTTTCAAGCACCAGGTATGTGAAATTCGAGGACGAAATTCTTTTTAGGGGGGTATGATGTAATACCCGGTCCCAAGTATTTTGGTATAAAATTTATAATGGGTGTCATTATCAAAAATCAAGCCAAGATTAATTGCTAGAAATGGGTGTTAGTATCAAATAAAGCTTGTAAATTTTCTTTGAAATGGGTGTTAATATCAAATGGATTTAAGATGTATTTTATAAAATAAGATAGGGTGCTATTATCATCAATGAATTAAAGTTAAAGTTGGCATTGTATAAAATAAGATAAGAATCAAATAAGGTAGCAATAATTTCAATATTCTTCAATATTCAATCCTAACTTATTTTTATTAAAAATAGTAAAGGGTGCTATTAAATTTGACATTGTATAAAATAAGATAAGAATCAAATAAGGTAGCAATCATTTCAATATTCTTCAATATTCAATCATAAGGTAGCAATGATTTCAATATTGAAAAGATTAGGAATCTCTATCTTTTCAATATTCTTCAATATTAAATCATAAGGTAGCAATCATTTCAATATTAAAAAGAGAAAGAAATGTGTGGGATGTTGGGAACCTTGCGAGGCTTTTCTCTTCACTCTACAACCTTTTCTCTCCACTTTCTTCTCTACAACTTTTTCTCTCCAGAACCTTTTCTCTCCACTCTCTTCTCTACAATTGATGAAGGTTAGTTGTTGTGGGCTTTAGAAAGGGGAGGTGTTGATGAAGGTTAGTTGTTGTGAAAATTAGAAAGGGGTGGTGTTGATGAAGGTTAGTTGTTGTGGGCTTTAGAAAGAAGAAATATAAGTGTTGGATGTAGTTGTTGTGGGCTTTAGAAAGAAGGAATATAGGTGGTGTTTGAGGCCATTGGGATGCTTGTAACTCTCCTACATTGGGATGCTTATAACTCTCCTACAAGACCAAATTCCACACCACTTTAGAACCATTGCAAAACAGTCCTAGAAGCCATTGCAAAACAGTCCTAGAAACCATTGCAAAACAGTCCTAGAAGCCATTGCAAAACAGTCCTAGAAACCTCTGCAAACTGTTATTGCGGCCGGTAAATAAACTACTTTCCACCATCTTGTTGCCATAACCTTGTGTCCAAGAATCAAGGCCTACAAGACCTCATATTCTTGAGATCAACTACGGTTGGGTGGATCTTCATCACGAACAATTGCCAAAATCTTGGGTGGATCTTCATCACGAACAATTGCCAAAATTCTGTAAGTTCATATTCTTACCCAGTTCCCTTCTAGTTTCAGCTTTGCAAATTCCCTTCCTTGCCAAGAACAAAAAGGAGGAAAAGAGTAGTCTTAATTAAATAAATTTGGTTGGGCAAATGGGATTGGAGTTTAGGTGCGATATGTTAGAAAGGAGTTTTTAGAGCTGTCCTAATTTCTTTTCTTTTTAGAGGCACAATCAAAAATGAAATTTATTTAATAGGGACTGTTAAGCATTAGGATAATTAAATGACCTTGGTTTACTTACTAATGTGAAGGGGAAAAAGAGGAGTTTTTGTCGGGTCAACGTCGTCCTAGAGAAAACAAAACAAATTCAGAAATTCGTGCAAGAGGTAGGTGATCCTACCCTATGTCAGTGTATTATCAAATATTTACATTAGCTAAGTTGAAAGCTTTCTATTTCAATTTTTGCATATCTACTTTGACTTGGAACTTGTTTTGGAGAAGATTCTTACTGACCTTTTTTTTTAGTATGTCATTTTACATAGTTGAATATCATTATGCATGGTAACTTTTTTAGTCTTGAAATGTTTTCATTCCTATACATAAAAAGCTTTATGAAGAACATGATTTTGAAAACTAGAATTCATGAAGCAACAATTTGAAAAGCACTTTGTTTACGATATGGATTTGATATGGTCATGAAGCAACAATTTGAAAAGCACTTTGTTTACGATATGGATTTGATATGGATTTCATAGATTTGAAATGGGGGAAGTCCCCTATGGCTTGAAGCGTTTACAAATTTATGGCATGGTATTGCAAACATTAAAATTGCTTCTCTCTATAAATGTATACTTGTATGCAGTCTTGGTATGGAATGGATTCCACCAGTAAGGTTGATCTCTGGTGGGGATCTAGTGCCCAACCTACCAGTGGGTGAGTACACTGGACGTGATCACGTAGACCGGTCAAATTTTATCTACCCGTAAGGTTGATCTCGGGCGGCCAGTAGGGAGTCCTCTGGCTATTGATAATATGACATTGCACTTTTGGACCTGTGAGTCCTGCGAACGAGTGTTCGCCTTGGGTTACGCTACTTGCCAATAAGGTTGGAAATTGGCCACAGAGAAGACTGTTATGTTTGAAAATATATTACTGTTAAGTATTTGATTTCCAAGTGGAAAAATGCAAAATCAAGTGTTTGAAAATATATATTCTTGTCATTGATTTCCAAGTGAAAAACTGCATAACCGAGTGGTTGGAACTGTTTTGTAAAAACATGTATTTTTCTTATACAGCTTCTGTAGAAATGATCTTTTTAATTCTTATCAATTTCTGCATTGGCTAAATTTTATGGCATGCTACGTCTTTTCCGCACAAGTTTGTTTTTGTTTTCCTATTAGCTGGCTTGGATTTGGAAAACCGGCTGGCCTGTTAGCTCATTATGTGGTTTAACAAATTTCAGATACAGAGGAGCGGCAGTAGATTTGCTGAGATCAGGCACTTGGATTGGAGCCTAGGAGATTTGTTCTTTATTTCATTGTTCCAATTTAGAAACCTTTGATATTTTATTAAGGTGATTGTCTTGAAATAATTATTGTTGGATTTAGACTTATGGACCTAATCTATATTTGTATTTCATTATGAGACTAAAATTTCCGCATTTATTAGTTACTCTGATTGTTGAGAATAGTTGATCGAAAAAGGAGCCTTGCATGCTTGTGGGGGCGACCCTATGGGCGTGCGGCGGCTGTCACGTGTGCCGGACCCTAGATTCTGGGTTCGGGGCGTGACAAAAATTATACAGATATCAATTACACCTAATAGAAGGGAGCATAACAGGCTGTCAATCAAAAAATACCACATTGCAATGGTCAATGATTTGAGAATCATGAATCACACCCCATCTTAACAACATGTAACAAACTCAATTCAAACAAATAACAAAGACAAGCCCATGAGGATCAAGCACCAAAAGCCTTCTTTGAGAAAACCTATTGAATATAACTTATTCAATTGAAATCTCAATTCAATGAATTGCAAATTGTATGCCAATGACCCCTGTGTGAGTAACAGAATCTAATATCATGAATGATAATCAGATTCACCAACACAGATCCCATCAAGGTGCCAAGAAGCCAAGTTATATAAAGGCATATATATTCCAAGGTTTCTGTTTCAAGAGGGAAGAGGACCAAAAGGGAATCAGTAGATCAATGCCAATACAACATATACCCAAACCCACAACTATTTTTACTATCCATATATATTCCCTATAGATAACAGCATGTTTTCCCTTTCTTGCATCCCTTCCTCACTATTATTTGAAAGTGGCCAGTGGTAGTGCTATTATGAGCGAGAGCCATCAAGTCCCAGCCTTGCAGTGAGCCATTTGCAGAGGTCCTCCATCTCTTCAGGGACCGTGTAATGTCCAAGCCTGCACAGTTCCCAGTTTCTCTAAACATGTTGTTTATGTGCTAAATTTAGGTATGTAATTTTAACAAAAAAAAAACACACACAAAATAAGTCTCGAAGGGTAAAAGAAACTTCTTAGGTACCCATTGTAGGTTTTGAATGCGAGATTCCGAAACCCAGTTGAAGTTAAAACCTGTGCAGATTTCTCTCCATGTTTATAAAGGACTACATCATCCCCTGTGAGAGAAAATAAGAAGCTCACAATCCCTATATCCATAATAGTTTCTACGGTAACATATGAATTCTATATGTGTAACTTTGGGTTGTAAGGCATACTTACATCATTATAAAAAGTAACTAGGTACAGAACAATTATTCGCTAACTATCATGTCAACATCGATCCTTTGCAGTAAAACATGGAGAGAACTGTGATAAAAGCGTAACCCGACACATTTTTGGAAATGATGGAGGCTCAAAAAAGATGTTACTCAATTGACATATTCTTTTTCAATCAAAATGGAGATTGAGTAGTATACAATATGACCCAATAGTTTTCCATGTCCAACTAGAAAATATGATAATTATGCTAACAGTGATGAACATGAGCTAAAATTACAATTGTAAAATATAATAGAAAGCTGCATTGCTAAACTGTGACACTACCATATTTTAATAATTGTAATTTCAGAATATTCCCGATAATATATCGGCTGAAATCAGTCGATATATCGGTATCCTATTCTGACTCCCACATAGTCTCATGTATCACAGTCAAGAAAGCGACGGGTTCTCTGCTCTTGCCAGGATGGAAAGACAGAAGTATTGAAAATCCAAGATAAGGTCACGGCAAGACAAGCTGTTTATCATTACTATAGGTGACGTGTAGGGATGAATGCAGCTGAGGCATCCTTACATACCGAGAGATTTGAACATGGTTTCTACATGACCCGATCAATTCGATCAGGCACTCGCCATCTATTTTCATTGTTCAACTGTATTATAATATGCTATCTAGAAAGACAAAGGTTGGAAAGGCACAAGAGGTCCAATATGGCTGATATAGAATATATTATCTAGAAAGGTCCAATATGGCTGACATATCGGGACCTTCAGACACTATTTCGCAAGGCCAAGTAACTGCCAATAACCCCCGTCATTTGTTGTTAAGAGAAGAAAAAAGAGTTGCAAAGACTAATAGTATTATTGGCATGCATATAGAAGAGATCCAAGATGGCATACTTAATAAGAATATGCATACACACGTAGAAATACCTTTGCCATGGCAGAGCAGGAGGGGCAGGGACGCAGCACGTCTTGCAGCCTCTTGTGACCCTTCTATCTTGTTTTTCAAGCTCCTAGAGAAAACCAGTTATTGACTGATAAAGATAGGCACTCCATATAAGACGGAGATATAGACATGGAGAAAGCCCGTCGATGAAATGTATGAACTTGATTGAGATGGAAAGAAGTAACTTACCTTGAACATGGAAGCCAACCGCTTAGACCAACGACTGCACTTAGGTTGAGTGGGTATGGATTACCATTGCCATATCTCCCATGAGCACAGCAACTGGCAGAGTATAGGGCAACGGCTGCACCCATACTGAAGCCTCCAACGCCAATCTTGACTGTAACAGAAAGTATGATGGTACTCTGAAGTTACTATTCAATTGAATGGGCTATGCTGAAAGATATCGTATCATATAAAGATTGGTCCACAAGAGCATAAAATACTGAAGTGCAACTAGTTGAATAGAAAACATTAAAATGATTAAAAATATAAACCGAGACTTTTCCTAACAACTGCGTCGATGTGCGCCCCACTATGTCCAGTTTTTAGTTTTTTTTTTTTGAATGGTAGATAATATTAATAATAGCAAAAGAAGACCGAGATGGTCAATACAGATAATACAAGATCGAAAAAGGAAACAAAAGAAATATCAAGGAGGGAGAAAAACAAAACGCTCCAAACTTTCTCTGGATACCCCATCTTTAGCTAGCTTATCCGCTACCCCATTTGCGCTTCGCTTGACATGATAAGCAACTATTTGGGATCCTCCATTATTATCCTGAATTTCATCAAAAAAAGCCGCAAATCTCCACGGAAATGAATGAGTTCCATTGAACCACCTAATTACATTCTTTGAGTCTCCTTCTATCTCCTCCACCTTTTCCAATTCAACATTGCTTAGAAGTTTAATTCCATGGTGTTTGGCCCGCACTTCCGCCTCATTTGCATCCGAGATACCTATTGGTCCCGAATAGGCCCAAATGACATTTCCTTGGTCATCTCTTAATACTCCCCCTATTCCAGATGGACCCGGATTTCCCATACTTGAGCCATCAAAATTAAATCTTCAATAGTCCCTAGGCGGGTGGCTCTCACACTTGATCCACTTTGGGGTCTTCCCTAGCTCCACACCCATGCGTACCCGACACGTTCTGCTTCTCTAGTCTGGTTTGTAAACCCTTCCTACTTTTTCTCTCTCATTTCCTGTTCTTAGCATTTACATGCTTTCTAGTACTTAGTATTTACATGTAAACCATTTAAGTAAATGTCTTTACTATTTTATTATCCATTTACTATTTTATTTAAATGGACAATAAAATAGTAAAGACAATTTATTTAAATGGACAATAAAATAGTAAAGACAATAAAATAGTAAAGACTATTTTATTGTCTTTACTATTTTATTTAAATGGACAATAAAATAGTAAAGACAATTTATTTAAATGGGCAATAAAATAGTAAAGACAATAAAATAGTAAAGACATTTACTTAAGATTTACATGTAAATAACGGAAAACCCCTCATTTGGATTTATTAAAAATAGTTTCAAGACCCAAATCTAAAAGGCAAGAAAGTCAACTCTCTTGTTCTAGTACAAAATTCGCAGAAAAAGGGTCGGGTCAAAATTTTAACTTTCTTAACTTCCAAATGGGGTATTTTTCAAATTTTAAAAATTCATAAAATCAATCATGTCCAAACATTATTAAATCCCAAAAGTCCGGTATAAAAATCTCATAATTTGGTCTCTAAAAATTATTCATCTTGTCAGGCACTGGTCAACACACTGGCGACCGACTTTTTTTCATATGAATGATGTATTGATGCCTCATGTTATGAAATATGGAACTTAATCACTTATGAAATGAAGAGTAATATTAGAATTTTCCATTTTGGTGATGTTATTGTTATTTGATTGCTCTCCAATTATTATTTTTAAATTTTTATAAATATATAATAAAATAATAAAATATATTATTATATTCGGAGTACCCGAACATACCCGCACCCAGTTTTTTTGGAAAATCACGTACCCACATACCCGTGTCGTGTCGTACCCGTGCTTCATAGAATGCTACCTTCCATAGGATCTTTCCTTTTCCCTTCCACGGAGTCCATTCCTAATTTTCTAGCAATTCCGCTAGTTTGGCTGGGAAGACCCACGCTACACCAAATCTTGATAACAGTCTACTCCATAACTCTCTTGCTACCTTGCAATGTAACAATAAGTGATCCACCGTTTCCCCCGCTTGTAAGCATGGAGCACAATGATCGATGATTAGAATCTTTCGCTTCCTCAAAAAGTCGATTGTCTGTATCATTTCTAAAATTGCCTTACATGCAAATACAAAAACCGTTGGGGGAGCTTGGATGCTCCAAATCTTGGCTACATTAGAGGATACAGAGCATAGGAATAAATGGTGAAAGAAGGATTTTACAGAGAAATCCCCCCCCCCACCCCCCACTCCCCTAAGTTCCAAATCCAAATTCTTTTATCTTCCCCTGACCGTTTAATGTAGCATTTTTCCGAAGTTGCCAGCAATCTATCAACTGACTCAAGCTCCCTGTCAAAAAAATTCCTTCTAAACATTGGAGTCCAGGTCCATTCTCCCTGCGAATAAAGCAGTCCTTGACCCAACACATCTCTCACTTCTGCAACCGCATACAAATCTGGGAACAATTCTAGCAAAGGTTGAGTCTCACACCATTTATCACACCAGAATCTTATAAGATCCCCTGCATATACTCTAAATCTTATTCCTTCTACAGATTTAGCCTTAAAATTTATCACATCTCCTCTGATTCCCATCCACGTGCCGCTGCCCCACTGTGTCCAGTTATTTTATTATTATTTTTAAATGGAGTGTCCATGTCACACAGCTGAAACTAAGTAGAAAGAAGAAGCAGAGAGCATTATTTGATAAGAATTTGAGTGTTAAATCCTTTCATGACCAGATACTTGCTAAATTTTCACAGGTTTAAATGCTTCGACTGTCAAATAACTGCAGACCACCCTTCTAAAACAGATGAAGCAACACTACATCATTAAAGAATCAAATGCATTCCACGGAACTGATATCATATAATCGTAAATAAGAAAGCATGTGACTAGTTTATAAAACCTACTATTAGCAGGCTCTGTCGACAACAGTTTTGCAACATGTGCTGCTGAAGAATCTAAACCTTCCAGGTCATCAGGACAATCCTCTGAAATGTTTCCTACATCAAACCCTGATACAATGCAAGGAGCTCTCTAATTTTTACAACAAAAGAGATCTCAAATGGAACATGGAGAAAATTACCAAATGACTCACTAGCCTAACAGCTATTTTAATCAAAGTAAACCACTTTAATCTAAATCAAATAATCTTACATGCAGTGTAAGGAAATCCTCCAAATACTGCTACTGGTCGAGTAGGAGCTGTTGGACATATCCATTTAATCTGTGTTGTAGAATTCATTGAAAATAAGCAGTTAAACAGGGCTCTAACCAAAATTTGATAAAATGATCAGTTGAAATAGATAGCATTCCCCTAATTGGAAGAAAAGGGAACTAAAATTTTTCATTATGTAAGATAAAATAGGTAGAAGAAGCTTCTATATACTCTAAAATTTTATCATGCTTACATTAGGAAGAGAAAGGTTTTCCAAGAGTTGGAACCAGCTGCAAAATAAAACCAAAAACACTCAAATGAGGAAATGCATGCTTGGGAGCTTTATAGTACAACTTACAATCATAGTTGTAAATTACGTTTCGGTGGTCATTTCGTTTTGGCCACCGAAACAAAATTTCGGTAAATTTTGATAAATTTCGTTCAAAACTTTTCGGTAAATTTTGCCAAATTTCGGCCGAAATTTCCGTAATGGGCCAAAATCCGGAACGAAACAAATTTTAGTCGTTTCGTTCCGGTTTTCGGCCGAAACCGAAATTTTCGTACATTTTGGACGAAACGAAACGAAATTTATAATGATGCTTACAACTATTCATTGGGGCAATAAAAATGTGTTCAAATTAAGCAGTACAAGAACCAGCATAGACATGGTTGCAACTAAAATTTAAGATGTCTGGAGAGTTCATATACTCGGAACTGTAAAAATTTTAACACTCCAGTTTTGTATTATGTTTCATCTATCTGATCCCCAGGTCAGATACTTAAAGATTCCAGAAAGGAAACCAAGTTCTCTGGGTGTGGCATATGATAGAGGAGGGCCATTCGCAGAACTTCCGAGAAAGAGAGGTTAGAATTTTGGGGAAAGCACATGCATGCTATATCAAAAAGAAGGTAGATTGGCAACAGGGTTTGTTTCAAAGACTCAAAGGGTAACCCTATCAACTTTCTGCCCTTTTCTTGTGTCAGAATAATAATGATTCTGGATCTTGTTTATTAAAGATTATGATTTTATTTTCGAGACTATTGTAAACTCTTTCTTTAGATTCGTAAGCAGTAGTGGACAAAAAAAAAAGAGTGCTTGTGTGGTGGTGGGAGTGGTGGGTCGCTCTTTCAGTTGTAGATTGGAAACTTGGTTTGTTTCAAAGACTCAAAATGGACAACCCTATCAAACTAAGCGTACATAGACTATGAAGGATAACAAAATTGAATGAGTAACAAGTTATCATTTTTCTCTCTAAAATTCTTAGTATCTTAGGCTCAAACTCTGGTACCAGGAAAGGCAAGAAGAGACAAAACAGTATAGGATCAGGAGCAGCAAAAACAGCTTAGACAATAAGCTATTTGAAGAACAGAATCATCTATGTACTGCAAGATTCTGGAGTGGAAGCAGCATCCCATACAAAATGTTCATGTATCAATGCTCCAAGAACTAAGCGAACAGAGGCAATATAAACTCCCAAGCATCGTAATGGGTAAATGATAGCATATGCTAATAAATACATCTCTAGAAAGCTTCAAAGAATGCAAACTAAGTAGAACACATCATAACTTAAGTTTCTCATAACAGAAAAGTAAATTGTGGTCAGGAAAAAGGAAAAAGAAATTATCTGCAAGGAGTGTCCAGTCATAAAACTTTCATTGAATCATAAGAAAAAACTATAGCATGACAATCTCAAATCAATTAACAACATGAACCCAAAATAAAGACATTATACCAGGGAAGAACAAGCAAAAGTTTGTAAATCCAACATAATGGCATATCACTGTGTCAGTATGGCAGTGCCATACTTCGGAACAAAGAAAAAGAGTTCTAACAGTATAAAAGCATTGGAGTTGACAATAAATAGAAAACAAAACAAACATCATTATTTGTTCCTGTTAAATTAAGACACTTCTAAAAAGGTTACGGGAAGTAATATATCCACTCCTTTTTTTACTTGGGACGGCCGCCTCTGGTGTACCTATGACTGCATAGGGGCTGATCTACTTCACGTGGGGAGGACTCAACGGCCCTGATTGCCACGTACAGTGGAGTTGGCAGTCCCATGTAAAGAAAAGGGGTGAATTTATCATTTCCCGTATCGAGGGCCAAAATATAGTAATGCTCAGTTGGCCAAACAACCATGCTAGTGAGCCATAGGCATTAACTGTTCTGATTCAGGACCACCATGAAAAACAACAGAATTAAAGTAAAGAAAAGAAAAGGACAGCAAAGCCACCACCACAATCATTTGTTATTTATTATACGGTGCCGCTGTTCTCTCCCACCAAATCATTTCAAGAGAGAATCTCCATGAAAAGATGCATCAATCTCGCATGGTTAAACAAAAATAAAATTATTCCCTGTGAAAAATGACAAGATAATTGACATTCTCCAACCCTTATTCCCCTGATTCTGCACTAAAGAAGTCCACCATTCTATGCAAGGTGTATGCTGGCAAAAAAACAAAGCTCACGAACCAGAACAGAGAAAGAAAAGGTATAAACATGAGAATGCAATCAATACCTCTCACTGTCAACACACAAGTTCAAAAATAAACTTAGGTTAGACGATGTAACAAGTGCAATCTATCCTCTTCTCATGTGGACAGCACAAAAAAGAAGAGCAAAAACTCGTTTCAGTAAACAACTGTCACACAAAAACTAGTTGCATAAATAGCACTCAGTTAGCAAAGTGAAGGCTATTGGCATGAACACAGTGAACAAACCAATAAGAGGAAAAACTATACTTCAAAGATTTTAAACAACAAAAGAAAAATGAAAATGTTGAAAATAGTAAGAAATACCTTGAGCCATTATCACCAAGGCCGTGAAGCCAAACGATAGTGGCCTGGTGTCTCCCTCTGGGCCTGACCACATGTGTCCTTCCATATTCAAAATTCCTTCTAGCAGTCCTACTGCCTGCATTTCCCCATCAATGCAACTTATTGCCAAAATACCCAGAAAAAAATATGATGAAATAATATAGAACACATCATAAAAGAGAACTCCCAGAAAAATACTGAGAGTACCCCAAACAAAACCCAAAAAACTACACCATTCATCTATTACGGATAATTCTACAATTCACAAGAAACCCAAAAAAAAGAAAACCAAATAAATGACAAAAAACGAACTATAAACTCAAATAGCTGCAAAATTCATTTTATTGCAGATATGAAACAAAATGTTAAAAGAAAGAGAGAACCGGAAAAATCAAAAGAAAACCTAAGTATGACCCGAACGATTGCACTATCTTGTTACGGTCCTCAGTGGGACCTGCAAAGGTATGGGACTATGTGGGAACCAGCATGGTATGGGATAGGCTTAAAGGGTCTAGCCTAACGTGTTGCATGAACACTGGAGCCTTTGGCGTAGTGGTTAGGTACTTGGTATCAGAGCAGTCACAGGTGATCTATGGAGAGGACTACCTAGAAAGGGTTACCTTGAAAAAAGCCAAAGTAAAAGTTCCACAAGTCGCCCCACCTACGGGCAACCTATGGAAAGGGATACTTGGAAAAAATGCCAGAGTGAAAGCCGTTATATTACAGTCATGACTCTGGCATGACATCAGCTTTGGAGCTATTGGCATATTGCTAAGGTACCTAACATCCATCTACTATACCACTCAACAAAAGAATGGAAAGCCAAATAAATGAGTGACAAGAAACCGAACCAGAGCTGCTCCCGAAGCTCATCTCAACTAGCTCTTGCAATGACTGCAAACAGCTCCTGCAATGAAAAACACCACATTGACCTCTCTATTTATAACCATTTTGAAAAATGGAATAAAACCTGTGAATCTGAATCCCCTAATTGCTTACACCAGCCATACACTGTTCCTGAAAAGGCCTAGAAGCTTAGAAAAAGAAAATCACCCAAAAAGGAGAGATAAATAAGGAAGAAAAAGCATAGAAACCTTTTGGCAGAGAATCAAACTCTAATCAGGAACAATCATACAATAAACCCATGAAAGAGGGAATCAATTATAGGAATCAATGCTCGCGGGGAGTGGGAAAAACACCCCATAATCGAAGAATATTTCTAAAACAAAATGGCCATTTATTTATATTTATATTAATATATTTATGTTACGATTTTATTGGAAAGAGCCACTTTGAGCTAAACAAAATCCAAATTAACACAAGGATCAGACCAAACTGTCATAAACAATGTCCCAAATTTCAGGAGTACTCACTGGGGGTGGCAATCCAACCGATACCGAACCGAAATTGAACTGAAAATTCGGTTTTGGTTTGGTTTTTCAAATTTCAAACCGAACCGTTGCCCCCGATTTCCAATGATTATGAGTAGGGCTGCAACTCGGGTCGGGCGGGTCGGGTTTTGGAGAACCCAACCCTACCCGGGAAATATCTCGGGTCGGGTCGGGTCGGGTTTTTTTTTCTGAAAACCCACGATTCCCAAACCCGGCCCTACCCATGATAAATCTCGGGTCGGTTCAGGTCAGGTCGGGTTTTTTCACGTTGACGCAAATTTTTAAGGAAAATTCTTGTTTGGCAAGGCAACTCAACTCATAGAAGCAGAAATTACACTCACATTACACTTGAATCAAACAATGATGTAATTACGCTCACATCACACTTGAATCAAACAATGCTGTAATCAAACAATGTTGTAATTACAATCAAACAATGCTGAATCAAACACTTGAATCAACTCAACTCATAGAAGCAGAAATTACACTCACATACAGTAACAGTGGGTGCGTGGGTTTTCACTTTTAACTTTGGGATAATTACATTTACACCCCCTCTAGTTTCTGACACATCCACTTCCACCCCTATAGTTTAAAACGTGACAAATACACCCCTGTAGTTTCAATTTGTTTAAGGTTTGCCCCCTCAGCTGAAGGTTCGTCCATAGATTGAAGGGTTAGGATGATCCGATGGAGCTGATTTTTTGGGCACACCATATCTATGTCAGGACCCATCAAATGAACGCTTTGGATCATCCAAATAATGTGGGTCCCTACCCGAATCCAAACACTACCAAAAAATCATCCAAATAATGTGGGCCCACATTTTTTGGATGATCCAAAGCGTTCATTTGATGGGTCCTGACATAGTTAGGGTGTGCCCAAAAAATCAGCTCCATCGGATCATCCTAACCCTTCAATCTATGGACGAACCTTCAGCTAAGGGGGCCTACCTTAAACAAATTGAAACTACAAGGGTGTATTTGTCACGTTTTAAACTATAGGGGTGGAAGTGGATGTGTCAAAACTTGAGGGGGTGTAAATGTAATTATCCCTTTAACTTTTACCTAACAATAGAAAAAAATGTACATACTATAACTTATGTAACTCGGGTCGGGTCGGGTCGGGCCCCTTCAAACCCGGCTCGACCCGAGATTCATGCGGGCTTTTGAATGCTGAACCCGGCTCGACCCGAAACCCATGAAACCTGAACCCGACCCAGGCTATTTTCGGGTCGGGTCGATGCGGGTCGGGTTTTACCCGGCTCGAGTTGCAGCCCTAATTATGAGCAAGGGGAGGCGAAATTGGCCGAACCGAACCGAGAATTCATATTTCGGTTCAGTTTCGGTTCGGTAGAACCAAACCGGTTCAAATTTCGGTTTGGTTCGGTTTGGGGGTCAAACCGAACCGTTGCCACCTCTCTAGTACTCACCCTTTGTTTTAAAATTTATTTAATAAATCAATAAACAAAGGTTTGAAAATAGGTAAAAAAATATCATTTAATGTTTGAAAAATGATGGGGTAGCTTTCAAACAAGAGCATAGCCATTTTTGTCCTTTTATGCAACATCAAATTGGCAGCTTGCATTTGATTTCTTTTCCTTATAAAATTAAAATAGAAAAAGGAAATAATGTAATTAAAGGGTAAAACTAGTTATTGATACCCATTAGTCATGTTGGCTAAGCATAATGTGTCAATCAAGTTGTTATTAATCTTTTTTTTTTTTCATTTTGACAATATAAATAGATTTTAGATTTATTAATTTAATATTGAAACATATTTGTAAAAAGAACTCCCTATTGCTATCATTTTCATTGGCATGTTTGGCAACCATGAAAAATAATTATCTGGAATCCATGTTAACCTAGCGTGAGAGAAGGGCACAGAAGGGGGAAGAGAGATCAGAAGTGATGAGCGAGAAGAGCATAGGGGAAAATTCTCTGTTTTGAATAGGGATTTATTTCCCCCATTTTCCAGCCTCATCTCATGCTCTCCTCACCACCGTATCAAATATCTCTCACTCGCCCTCTATGCTGCTCCTGTTCGCAACGGATTTGATCTTCTTAGAGGGAAGATTAACGTCTTGATCCACTTCGAGGGAATGATCAATCCTCTTTGTGCATAGAGAGACTTTCTTGAACAAGTTTCTTCATTCCTTTCTATTAAGGTAATATGTGCTTATCTAAAAGCACTTAATGATAAGCATAGAAATAATAAATCCTAATTTAAACTAGTACCCTAATCTATCCTAACTACTAAATATATTACATCTTATTCTCTAAAATACCAAATTAATAATTTATCCCACCACAAGTGGGTCCCATTTAGGCACATATACATAGACAAGAGGATTCCATGAAATCTTTTTTCATGGTTTCCAAACGGGCCATAGGATTGAAGGAATTTTTTGAAAAATTCTAAAGGAAAAATATTTCTAAAATTTCCTACTTTTTTACACACAAAAAAGATAACTCGAACCGACCCTATTCAAATTTTACTGGGAGGGATCTTCAATTTACGATAATATCTCTCTAAATTAATCATAATCATAACCTTTCCCCCTTAATTGTGAAAAGAGATTTTTTTCCAAGAAAAAAAATTGCAACGGAGATGTTTTTCTAGCAAATCCAAACAGGGCCTCAGTGAATATCATTGTGAAAGTTACACACGTTATGCTGACATATGGCTTGACATCATTGTTTCACTCAGCCTATAAAAAGTGTTTAATAAAAATCCAAAGTGATATTAGCAGAACAGAACAAGAATGCGGATTCCCATCTTTACAGTTGTTGGCCCAAGCAAAATGAGTTTTTGCTTGAGCAATGCATTGTACAATTCTTCTTTCTTAAGACCATGGTAAATGAGCATATGACATTGTATTTTCTCTTTAAGGTAATGACCTTTTACTTTATTAGAGTAAAAAGACAAATAAAAAATAAAAAATCAATAGAAGCACCTGATTCTACAATTGCATGTTATTTTGGTTGTTTCTCCAACGCATTGGACATTAGGGTTTTTATAGGAGAGAAAGGGAGATGTCTTTTCCAAATTTGCCTTTCAAACAACTTTTATGGAGAGTGGTAGGGCACACCTTCAATTCCCTTTCCTAAATTTCCATTAAATAAATAGCATTACCACTAAATTTATCAAAGTTAGGATGCTGAGAATATGCTGTTTTCTCTATTTATTTAATGCACAATAGCAAATTCTGTTGCCACTAGTTTGGTTTTTGACATGAGAAGCTTCAATTATGTTGCTAAAAAATGGTCTAATGAATTCTGTTGCCACTAGTTTACTTGTAGCACTTGGAAAAGTGTGCATGTCATCGTTCAAGTGTGATTCAGTATCCCTCAATTAGTAAACGGCAAGATTGCATGATAACAAATACAAAATGAGCTCCAAGGCCCGCCCCCATTGGTGGATTTTTGAAAAGTGAAGCGGCCTAAAAAAGTGGAAATGCGCCTGAAAAGTGGGAAACGTGTTGACTTTGCAAAAATCAACCAATAGGGGCGCCCTTCATTCTATCATTCCTCCGATAATTGTTTTCCTAAGCAAAATCAATAATAATTCAATTTTTTTCTCATATGTAATTGTTTATTTATTTTGGAGTGCCTAAGCAAATTCACAAGGTATTTTGTAGCTATTAAAATAAAAAACAATTGCATTGAAGGAAATAAGCTCACTCCGCTGTTTTATTAATGGCACTCACAGAAGGCATTTCACGGATGGTCTGTTGCATGAGAGAGCAGCCACCTAATGTATAAAGACAAAATCTGTTGAAAAGTGAGCGTATGGCTGCTCTCTCATGCAACAGACCATCCACGAAATGCCTTCTGCGATGGTCCCTGGCAAGTCCTTGTCTTATCTATAGGAGAATCCCTTTTAAGTAAATAAATAAAACAAATGAAAATGAGAGTGCTGAGAGCTCCCTCTTTTTTATTCACAAAAATAATAAGGCGAGGTCCAAAGGAAGAGCATCAAATCCCTCAAAAACATGGAAATAAACATCAAATGGAAGGAAATATGGCCATTTTCTAGCGCCTAGTGGTAGTATTATTGTTGTCTCCCATGCCTAGAGTGTTCTTCACGGCATCAGCAGCTCCTTGTGCCATGTTCGTCACTTGCTCACCAGTCTACAACAAATAAAATATTAAATTAATTATTACCTTATATATGGATGTCTAAAATAGCTTACATGCAACATGCCTTGAGTGTTTTGTAAATGATGTGATATAGTTCAAAACAGCCACCTCATGATAGAAAACAAACAATCTAATTACAGTGAAATAATCATTAATAGATTTATGTAAGGCCGCGCCTAGATGCCCACAAGATTTACATTTGGATTTCTCACATTTGCGGTTGAGATTTGGAACTCGATCATATCCTTAGATTTCCAAATCAGCTACAACAGTGAAAAGAAATTCGATTTTCAAATCTGTTCTCCAAGACATTATTTGAAAATCAATATTTGTGGCAATTACCTTACCCTTGCTGCTCCTAGACCTTGTTGCTGCAGCAGCGAGACATCCTCTCTCTCTCTCTCTCTCTCTCTCTCTCTCTCATACAACATGAGTATGAGGATAATTGATGTATTTTGTATCCAAAACTCAAACCCAAATCCAAATACAAATACAGAAGCATGAGGTATCCAAACGTGGCCTAAATGTAATTGTCTTTTGGATATATAAGGAATACCTGTTGAATGAAGCCGGAGGCTTGCTCCTTGCCCTCGTGGCAAGACTCTTGAGTTGACTGGGCAGCTTGGCCTGCCTTGTCTTTCACTGACTGAGCAGTTTCAGATCCTTTGTCTGCCATCTGATCTTTCTTCACCTAAAATCATAAATGAATAAAGAAAAACAGACTTAATTTTGTAACAAAATAATGTGGAAATCTTTATAGGACCCAAGTTCTAAACCAAACCCAATTTAGCTCCATCTTAAAATTTTCTCTTGTAACATATGTGCATGGAATCAAATAATAGGAAGAAGAAGAAGAAGAAGAGAAAAGGGAGGGAAGACTCGCCTCGGCATGGCCCATAGCTTGGCCAGCCTTGTATCGGATATCCTGAGAATTGGACATTGATATACTTGTTCCTTAATCAAATCAACAAATAACAAAGTAATTGGAGCAGAGAATAAAACAATCTCTATCAAGCGCAAGTGATGAAGCCAAGTGCTCTTCTCTAAACGGAATTTATTGATTGTGGTGCCTTACCCGATCACAGACTCGTGTCTTCCATATAATGCTGAGATTTTGACAGGTGGGCACCTGATGATTAATTAGGAAGCCAAATCTTCCCTTTTGACCAGGAATAGCATGATGAATGCTTCAATAAATTGGTTATATGGGGGATGAGAGAGAGATGGTCAATTGTGAGTGATAAATGGCTAAAATGTCTCTTCTATGGTTGAATAGCTGCAGAGGTACATGGAGAAATTATTTATTTATTTTGGTCAGGTTTTTTATCTTCAAAGATTATGCTTGATTTCAATTTCAATAGTATCTGTATCAATTCTACACAAGAAAATTATGACACTGTTTTAGGCAGATGATACAGGCATAACAATGTTTTGTTAATAGGCACGAACTCAACTTGCCGTATATGCTTTTAGCCAATGGTCACCTTTTGAGAATTATAACAGCAGCTTAATCATTTCCCTTTCACATATTATGCAGTGTTTCTGAGTTCAAGTTGATAACATTGAAATGTATCAGCAAATATGTACATGTCTAAATATATTGGTTTGTAGCACTTGGAAAAGGGTGCATGTCATCGTTCAAGTGTGATTCAGTATCCCTCAATTAGTAAACGGCAAGATTGCATGATAACAAATACAAAATGAGCTCGATGCTTGAATCCGCGCTACCAAGCAACCAATAGAATTCATATACAAAATGAAGTGAGGCAACCAATTCATTTTGACCGTATTTGATGTCAACTGCAAAATCAGCTCCAAGGCCGCCCCCATTGGTGGATTTTTGCAAAGTGAAGCGGCCTAAAAAAGTGGAAATGCGCCTAAAAAGTGGGAAACGTGTTGACTTTGCAAAAATCAACCAATAGGGGCGCCCTTCATTCTATCATTCTTCCAATAATTGTTTTCCTTAGCAAAATCAATAATAATTCAATTTATTTCTCATATGTAATTGTTTATTTATTTTGGACTGCCTAAGCAAATTCACAAGCTATTTTGTAGCTATTAAAATAAAAAACAATTGCATTGAAGGAAATAAGCTCACTCCGCTGTTTTATTAATGACACTCACAGAAGGCATTTCACGGATGGTCTGTTGCATGAGAGAGCAGCCATCTAATGTATAAAGACAAAATCTGTTGAAAAGTGAGCGTATGTGGCTGCTCTCTCATGCAACAGACCATCCACAAAATGCCTTCTGCGATGGTTCCTAGCAAGTCCTTGTCTTATCTATAGGAGAATCCCTTTTAAGTAAATAAAACAAATGAAAATGAGAGTGCTGAGAGCTCTCTCTTTTTTATTCACAAAAATAATAAGGCGAGGTCCGAAGGAAGAGCATCAAATCCTTCAAAAACATGGAAATAAACATCAAATGGAAGGAAATATGGCCATTTTCTAGCGCCTAGTGGTAGTATTATTGTTGTCTCCCATGCCTAGAGTGTTCTTCACGGCATCAGCAGCTCCTTGTGCCATGTTCGTCACTTGCTCACCAGTCTACAACAAATAAAATATTAAATTAATTATTACCTTATATATGGATGTCTAAAATAGCTTACATGCAACATGCCTTGAGTGTTTTGTAAATGATGTGATATAGTTCAAAACAGCCACCTCATGATAGAAAACAAACAATCTAATTAGAGTGAAATAATCATTACAAGATTTATGTAAGGCCGTGCCTAGATACCCACAAGATTTACATTTGGATTTCTCACATTTGCGGTTGAGATTTGGAACTCGATCATATCCTTAGATTTCCAAATCAGCTACAACAGTGAAAAGAATTCCGATTTTCAAATCTGTTCTCCAAGACATTATTTGAAAATCAATATTTGTGGCAATTACCTTACCCTTGCTGCTCCTAGACCTTGTTGCTGCAGCAGCGAGACATCCTCTCTCTCTCTCTCTCATACAACATGAGCATGAGGATAATTGATGTATTTTGTATCCAAAACTCAAACCCAAATCCAAATACAAATACAGAAGCATGAGGTATCCAAACGTGGCCTAAATGTAATTGTCTTTTGGATATAGAAGGAATACCTGTTGAATGAAGCCGGAGGCTTGCTCCTTGCCCTCGTGGCAAGACTCTTGAGTTGACTGGGCAGCTTGGCTTGCCTTGTCTTTCACTGTCTGAGCAGCTTCAGATGCCTTGTCTGCCATCTGATCTTTCTTCACCTAAAATCATAAATGAATAAAGAAAAACAGGCTTAATTTTGTAACAAATAATGTGGAAATCTTTATAGGACCCAAGTTCTAAACCAAACCCAATTTGGCTCCATCTTAAATTTTTCTCTTGTAACATATGTGCATGGAATCAAACAATAGGAAGAAGAAGAAGAAGAGAAATAAGAGAAAAGGGAGAAAAGACTCGCCTCGGCATGGCCCATAGCTTGGCCAGCCTTGTATCGGATATCCTGAGAATTGGACATTGATATACTTGTTCCTTAATCAAATCAACAAATAACAAAGTAATTGGAGCAGAGAATAAAACAATCTCTATCAAGCGCAAGTGATGAAGCCAAGTGCTCTTCTCTAAACGGAATTTATTGATTGTGGTGCCTTACCCGATCACAGACTCGTGTCTTCCATATAATGCTGAGATTTTGACAGGTGGGCACCTGATGATTAATTAGGAAGCCAAATCTTCCCTTTTGACAAGGAATAGCATGATGAATGCTTCAATAAATTGGTTATATGGGGGATGAGAGAGAGAGAGATGGTCAATTGTGAGTGATAAATGGCTAAAATGTCTCTTCTATGGTTGAATAGCTGCAGAGGTACATGGAGAAATTATTTATTTATTTTGGTCAGGTTTTTTATCTTCAAAGATTATGCTTGATTTCAATTTCAATAGTATCTGTATCAATTCTACACAAGAAAATTACGACACTGTTTTAGGCAGATGATACAGGCATAATAATGTTTTGTTAATAGGCACGAACTCAACTTGCCGTATATGCTTTTAGCCATTGGTTACCTTTTGAGAATTATAACAGCAACTTAAGCATATATATATGTACGAGTTTTTATATGATGCCCATCATCAAAGCGGTACCACCGTTGATATTTGATAGGCTGCTGGTGGATCAAATATCAAGGTGATACCTCTGACGTATCACCTTGCTTCACGGTCGGGCATCATATAATTTCTCATATATGTACATGGTGAGTTTGCCCATATTTTCAAAGCTTAAATAAATATGAATCAAGAATGATATTAGATGAAATGGAAACGAAGCCTGATCTAGACCCACCCTCAAAATGTCAGAATGACAAGAGCCCCTCAACTGTGTGGCCCACATTGTAAATAAGAATAAATCAAGGGCGATGATTTATTCGCACCCCTGTAGGATAATTGAAATTCCAAGGGTGGTCCCGATTACGGCAACTAATGAGGAGGTAAAAATTAGGTTCCTAATAAGTTTTAACTCTTTTGAAAACTCAAACCCAATGTTGAAGATTAAGAGATCAAAAATGAAAATTAAGCATACAAGTTAAATCTAAAGTGCAGTGCAAATGAAAAGCAAGAGACAAGAGAGATTGCACCCGAGATTTAAAGTGGTTCGGTCCTCCAAACGCGAGGCCTACTCCACTCCACCAACCAAACCCGTTGATGGCTTCACTATTCGATCATCTTAACTTCAGCGAAGATCAATGCCGATTACAATTTCGATCGCCTTTAACCTTGGTGGCAATCTTCACCACGGAGAGTGGGCTCCGCTTCTCCGAACACTCGCCCAATATAAGTTTCTTGAATAAGAAAGAAAGAACAAAAAATCCCTCACAAGGGTTTACAACTTTTGAAGATGATGTACAAATTGAGCCTATGATCCAAATCATAATCTTAGAGGATGAGAGGCATAAACAAGCTTTAATCACTCTTTGGATGTTCAAATGAAGTTTTTGAGTATTAGGATTGATGTTTAGGAAGTTTGGAATACCCATATATATTGGAAAACCCAATATAACCGTTTGAGGGGCATTGTCGTAAATCTGGCAAAGTTCCCAACGGTCAAATTTCTTCCTGTTATAGTGGTCTTGGAGTTCCGAGAAATTCTCGGAGTTCCGGGAATACAAACAGAAGTTGGAAAATTTCTACTGGACCAATTCTCGGAGCTCCGAGGAATCTCTCGGAGCTCCGAGAATTCTCTCGGAGTTCCGAGAAGCCTATCAGCAGCAGATTTTCAATTCTGTTTCTTGGGCTTCTAACTCTACACCAAGTTGGGATTGCTATGAGGGTTCCAAAGTGTTGGAACACCACAAGGACAATCACTTAATCATTTAGGGTGTGTGAGTTTACATTATTTATGCCTCTTAAAATCTAAAATTAAGATTGGATCTTATACAATCTAATATGACTTTGATCTTCAATTGAGCTTCAAGTCTTCATTCCAAGCCTTGGATCTCCAATGTCTTTGGCCTTCATAATGTGGTCCAATGAGAGCTTCTTGGCCTCAATCCAAGCAATCTTGTCTTTAAGCAATTATGATCTACAACTTAGACAATTAAACACATTAGTGATCTTAAATCACTTGTGTATTGGAATCATCAAAATAAGATGGGAATTGCAAAGGTGGGAACCATTGGGCTTACAATAATTCGCATCCCTTTCTAACGTGAATTGACGTCAAAAAACATTAAAGGCTACCCGCAATTCACTTTAAGACTTGAAAGGGATGCAACTTGATCCACTTTCGGCTCTTCCCTAGCTCAATTGCAAATTACTCTCCAACCATACCATTGATCATATGCAAGACAAATGCAAAGCTAGAGAGGGTTCTCACCCAAGATATTGTGATTGCAATCATCTTATTGAATAGGAACAGAGGTTTCTTTGATACTCTTTTGAAAACGCGTGTGTTTCTCACTTTCCATAGGACCCATAAAGTAGTAGGAAATGTTACCTTCAATAGGATCTTTCCTTTTCCCTTCCACGGAGTCCATTCCCAATTTTCTAGCAATTCCGGGAAGACCCACGCTACACCAAATCTTGATAACAGTCTACTCCACAGCTCTCTTGCTACCTTGCAATGTAACAATAAGTGATACACTGTTCCCTCCGCTTGTAAGCATAGAGCACAATGATTGATGATTAGCATCTTTCGCTTCCTCAAAAAGTCGACTGTCTGTATCCTTTCTAAAATTTCCGCCCATGCAAATACACAAACCCTTGGGGGAGCTTGGATGCTCCAAATCTTGGCTACGTTAGAGGATACAGATCATGGGACTAAATGGTGAAAGAATGATTTTAGCAAGAAATCCCCCCCCCCCCCCGGCGGGCACATCCCCCCGAGTTCCAAATCCAAATTCTTTTATCTTCCTCTGAGCGTTTAATGTAGCATTTTTCCAAAGTTGCCAGCAATCTATCAACTGACTCAAGCTCTCTGTCAAAAAAAATCCTTCTAAACATTGGAGTACAGGTCCATTCTCCCTGCGAATAAAGCAGTCATTGACCCAACACATTTCTAACAGTTTCTTAAAGTTACTCACTGTTCATGTTATAAGGGGACGAATGCGTACAGCAGAGGGAGGGGGGGGGATCCCTTTTTATTGATGTAAAATGTTAGGTCCCACGCCATCAAACTATGATGTGAAATGAGATGCCCCTCCAATACTATGTGCATGGGTGTGAAAAGTAATGGTCCCGTCTATCAAAATATGAGGTAAAATGGTGGGTGTCGTCCATGCCGGTCTATCAAAAAATGAGGTAAATTGGTGGGTGTCATCCATGCCGCTCGTGAGATGTTAAAAAAATCATGGACAATAATTCAAGGTTTACTCTTGTAGTTTTCCTTCAAAATATTGAAAATATTCAATTTTAGCAAATGATTTCCATGGGAAATGAATTTATAAAATGCTGAAAATTTAATTTCCTACGTAAAAAATTCCAACAAACTTTTCCATGGAAAACTTTTCAATCCCAACAACATTTTCCATGGAAAAAACTTTCCAATAATCTCTCTCTCTCTCTCTCACTCTCTCTCTCTCTCTCTCTCAGGTGTGATACTTTGAGACATTGCATGATTGCATTTGCAGTGTTTCGTTGCATGTAATATATTGGCCTCATTTTCTTCCCCCGGCCACCCCTCTAGTTTATTTATGGCTACTCTTTTAACACACCAGGGGGTGGCCAGGAGAGGAAAATTGGGCGAATATATCATTTCCCTCACATTATTCAGAGGTTAAAAAAAGGGCCCACGTACATTATTTATTGTAAATGAAAAGCTAATCCCATTTTCCTATGTGAAGTAGCTTTTGGATTAATATTATGAAGAAAAAGGGCCCACGTACATTAATATTTTCCCATTTTCTTGTTATTTTTTCCGGAATATTATTAAGAAACTGTATTCAAGGCCGAGGTTGTTCTCCCTCTAAACCCTACCGATTCTCCAATGAGTTCTTTTGGCTACAATCCATGGCGAATCGATGAATCCCCATAACAGAATGATTGAATAAATCTTAGGTATTGTCTTATCCGAGAATTTATATGATGGGTGGCCGTGAAAACACGTGAAGTCTAAAAAAAGTAGATCAGTTCAGATCGAAGGGTTAGGATCATCTTATGGAACTGATTTTTGGGGCACAACCTATTTACGTTGTACCCAAACAGATGAACGGTTTGGATCATAAAAAAAAGTGAGCCGTACCTACTTTTTTAGACTTCACATGTTTTCACGGCCACCCATCATATAAATTATCTGTCTTATCCATAGGTTCCTTTTGAGAAATGATATCCAGTCTCTCGCGCATTCAGCCCGCTTTTGTTTATCTTCCCGTGAAAATGCCCATTTGCAGGATAAGACCATTAGAAGAGGAAATAAAGGCACCATTTTTAAGAAAAGACAAACAACAGGTGGCGTAAATACTTGAAAAGCTTGCACTCACTACCAGGTGAAAGCGGCATTATGACATTTAAGTACAATCACATAACTACAAGTGTGAGCTGCTTTATAACATATAAAAGCTATATGATGCCCGACCATGAAAATGAAGGGCGGGAGAGCCCCGTTTTTTACTTTTCCTTGGTTAAAAAATCAAAGCATAAGGTTTTGTCTCCTTCCACCCTTTACATTTTCACGATCGGGCATCATATAATTTCTCTAAAAGCTTAAGGCTAATCACCAAGAATATTATATTCTCATGATACTTCTTCTAACCTCACGGGTTTTTTAATTTATTATTGACACCCTTGGCCAGTCCTTAAATTAATAACTGATAAACCAAATGGCTTGAATCAAGGGAGTTTTGGGAATGTTACAGCTAACCTAAGTGACGATTAGCAGTTCCATTAAATGAGCTGGTCAGGGTGTTCTAGAGAAAATTGAGAAATATGGCCATCAATTATTTTGATGACGCCCGAAAAGAGGCTACAACAATCCACAGTTGTATGGATGACCTTGAAAAAAAAAAAAAAAACAGAACCAAACAATGTCGTACGAGTGCAAGAGAATTGAACATGGAAAAACAAACACAACACCAAAAAGTTGTTTCCTGCTACACAGTATAACAAAAACTTGCTTGACTCACCAATTTTTTTTTATTTCGGTAGGAAAAGCTTGCACTCTCTATCAGTGATCGTCATCACCGTGGCCATCTGGAGGTCCCCCTTCACCAATCACTTCAAGCTGCAAAACAATTAGAGAAAGAAATCATCGGTACACATTTCCATTCCTCAACTGTGTCATAAGACTCAGTTGCATCAAATTAGACTTTTAGAGTGCAAAAAAATAGGAAAAATAAGAGTCCTAAATATATAAGGACTTCAGCACTCCCAATATCATTTTTCTCTGACTTGTAATATCTCATCTACCTTTTATTGATAATGTAAAACCCATGTACCTTCCTATTAATGGATTTGAAATTAAGTCCAAGCAACAAGCAACAGCTCAACCATCAACCCCAAATGAAATTTTTCATGATAAAGAAGAAGGCACATTTACAATTCAAAAAAAAAAAAAGGAAAAAAAAGGCACATTTGCCAGTGAAGATACTTATATGACACGAGAAAATCATCACTAAAGTACTATGTACATATTTCTTTATTGCTATTGTTTAAGAAAATCGAAGGCACAAAATGGCCATATACACAATGCCCTCAACTATGTGTCGATGCCTCGCCCATGGTTTAAATCTTGACAAGTTGACTTGAAAGTCAATCCAGTCAGATCGATCAATCACAACTTCACAACTCAAGTCAACTGGACATGAAACACGATTACTTCAGTTTCTCTAAAACTTGAATGAGTCATTAAATCAAGTTATAATTAAGAATTATTTTTCATAATTTTTCTTTTTTAGATTTTTAACCTGATTTTAAATTTTTAACTAAAGGGAAACGGAAAAAAATAATAACAAAAAAGAAAGGTCACCAACATAGTTACAACATTTGGATATGGGAAAATATCCTGCAAGGAAAACAAATTATGGAAAATTCAGGAAGTATCCAGAAAAAAATTAAAAGACAAAGAAATACATTTAACTAATTTTTTCATTAACTTTTAAGCTTTAATAGTTTATTTCCATGAATAGGAATTGCATTAAACACCAAGTTCATGGAGGATAGGTAGTAAAAGATAAATAACACTTACTAACATCTCGAACTATGGGAGCGCTAGAAGGAGGTGTGTTTCAGTGTAGAAAGGCGTTCATTGATTGTTCAAGAATGGGAGCCTCCAGCAATTGGGTTGCTTAAGCTAAACTTTGATGGCTCTAGTATGGGGAACCCCGGTCCATCAGGGAGGTGTTCTTTGTGATGATATGGGGGCGGTTTATCTAGGCCTTTGCGGGACCAATTGGAGTTGCGGATGCTTCGGAGGTGAAAGCTCGGGCGGCTCATCAAGGCATAATGGTGTTGTCACATTCTCACAGGAGTTGCTTGATAAAGTAGTGATCGAGGGGGATTCCCTTAGGGGCCCTTTGGATATGCATATTTTAGAATCCTGGCTTTAGTTTGAAAAACAGTGTAAAAGAGGGTCATGATCAAGCTGCTGGCATGCTGTCCTGGCAGCATTTCTTGGATTTTAAGTAAGAAAACCAGGTTGTAGAAATTTTTCCCGCATCCTGCGATTTCTAAAACCTGGAAACATGGGATGATCACCAGCTCTCTTGCTGTCAGAAAGAAGGGGTAGAAATCAGAAAACGACGGCTGCTCTCTTTCTTCTCTTGTCTCCCAACTACAATTTTGAGGAAATCCAGGATTGTAAAATACGCGTATCCAAACGGCCCCTTAATGTTATCCGTTGGTTAAAGAGAACATCATCACATCCATAGAGATTTTATAGATTCTTTGATGAGATCTCTGGCCGAGTTGGATTTTTTTCACTTGCATTTCGGCATATCGCAGATAGGCTTGCTCGGGAAGGGGTCCCCAAGGATGTTCTTGCCCTTCTTGATGCGCTTGGAGATTTGTCCAGTTCTTTGACGAGATTCAAGATCCGGTGGAAGGGTCATCAATCATATTTAAACATATCAGAAGGTCCGCTAACAACGTGGCGGACAGACTTGCCAGGGATGGTGTGGGGAAGCAGGGATTGGAGATGTTTAATAACTACTGGAGTGGACTTCTGATAATTTAACTGCTGAAAAAATTTATTGAATTTGGAAAGATTCATGAAACTGATGATTCACTTCTTTCTTTCTTTTTTTGAAAGGCTGAAAAATTTTAATAATCAAAGGAGACCAAAATGGTCAAATACAAAGCAGAGAAAAAATGAAAAAAATGAAAAAAAAAAATCCCATTATAACATCAAATAGGTGGGAACATCACCATGATAACAAAAAAACAAAAATCACCAAAAGACTCGAGGAAAGAAATGATATAGTTCTAGCCCGTCCTTCAACACTCAGTCGACCAACCGGTCGACAACACCATTGGCATCCCTCTTGACATGCTGAAAATCTAAGGAAGCATCCCAGCTTAGGTCCTTTTTCTTTTCTTTTTTTTCTTTTTGAATGGTAGCATCTTGGCTAAGGTCTTGAATTTCATCAAATAGCGGGGCGAATCTCCAAGGGAAAGGATGCGTTCACTTGAGCAAACGAATTACATTCAAGGCATCCCCTTCCACCGCTACATTTGATAAAGACTCTAGATCCATTAGTTTGAATACCTGATGCACTGCTCTCACATCCGCGTCATTTGAGTCGGAAATTCCTATGGACCTCAAGAACCCCCACCTTATCTATCCCTCCTCATCAAGAAGAACACTCCTTGTTTGAGTTGGGCCTGGATTACCCACACTAGAGCCATCAAAGTTAATTGCCCACGAATAGGTGGCTTCCACACCTGCAGTGGCAAACTCCTGGAAACTGAACTTAAGCAAACCTCTCTCCACCCATTCCCATAGATCAAAAGCAGATACAAACCTGAAACAAGGGATAGTCTTCATCCAAGATTAAGGGTGTCAATTTTGGCTCGGGCTCGGAAGCTCGCTCGGAAGCTCGCTCGAGCTCGGCTCGAAAAAAGCTCGGCTCGAATCCTTAACGAGCCGAGCCCGAGTTAGGCCAGGCTCGGCTCGTTAAGGCTCGTCATGTCAACATCATCTGCAAAAACGTACTGAGGGTGCGTATCAAACGGTTGTGAAAAATCGGAAATTAATTTTTTCCCGTAATTGTCATAACTTTTAACCTTTTTTGGTATTTTTTTCTTAATTATCATAATTACTACCTTTTCTTGGTAATTTTTCATTTTAAACTTTATAAATTCAGCTATTTTACTTTTTGTTTGTAATGATTACTTTTTTTCTCTTATTTGCTTTTGCTAGCAACCTTTGCCATGTGCGAAACTTTATAACCCAAGCTCGATAAACCCAAGCTCGATAAAGCTCGCGAGCCTAGCCGAGCCTGACCGAGCCGAGCCGAGCCCGAGCCTGGTTCGAGCCCGAGCCGAACCTTTGAGCTTAACGAGCCAAGCCTTTGAGCTTAACGAGCCGAGCCGAGCCTAGCCAAGCTCGGCTCGGCTCGTTTACACCCCTATCCAAGATATAGTGAGGTCTATAGCTTAGGAGGACAAATGCAGGGCTTTTCGCAAAACCTTTGAACACACGGGCATTGGGCTCTTTCCAAATAAGCCACAAAGTAGCTAGCATGGAGACGTTCCAAAGGCTTTTGCCTTTCCTTTTCCAAGGGTTCGGAGACCAACCTTCAAGAAGATCTATTAGCTTCTTAGGGAATACCCCGGACATTCCAAACCTTCCAAACAACTTACCCCATACCTCCCCCTTGCCAATTTGCAATGTACGAAGATATGGTCAACAGATTCCCCCGCCTTAATACACAGAGGCACAGAGCACAATGGTCAATAACTAACATATGCCGATTCAGCAAAAGATCCACAGTCTGAATCCTGTTGAGAAGGGCAGACCATCCGAACACCCCAACCCTGGGAGGAGCCTAGATTTTCCCCACTCTGGCTACTCTAGAAGTGTCATAGGGCAGACCATAGTTGCAAGAAACGTTGGTGCAAAGTGGGAAACGCGTTTCCGAAATGGAAACGATACGGGCTGAAAAAAATAGTGAAACGGATAGGAAACTCCAGGGAAACGTGCCGGAAACTACTGGGAAAAGGAGGTAAAACGTATGGGAGAGAGAGAGAGAGGTCATCTCTCCCTTCTTCTTTCTTCAGTTCTCGGCAGCCATGAGAGAGAGAGAGAGAGAGAGATGGCAGGATTAGGGTTTTGTTGAAAAAAAAGTAAGTGATATATTCACCTCTTTTTTTTACATGGAACAGCCCCCTTTAGTGTATTTATGACTCCTCTTTTACACTAGATGGGGCTGTCCCCAATAAACAAAAGGGGCTGTACAATATTTGCACAGCTGTCTTTTCTTCTTTAATAGGCTCGTGAGTTGTGAGTTGTGACTTGTGAGAGCTTTTTTGGGAAATATAACCTTTTGACAGTTCTTTAGATACTAAAATTATTCGATCGTTTTTTTTACTTGAAACAGTCCCGTTTAGTGTATTTATGGCTTCTCTTTTACACTGGATGGGGCTGTCACTAGTAAGGAAAAGGGCCTATACATCACAACCATATTTTAATATTTGCACAACTGTCTTTTCTTCTTTAATCGGCTTGTGAGAGCTTTTCTTTTTTTGGGAAATGTAATCACCTTTTGACAGTTCTTTAAATACTAAAAAGACAAGGTGGTTTGAGCAAATATTAAAATATTGGGGACAGCCCCCTCTAGTGTAAAAGAGGGTCATAAATACACTAAAGGGGGCTGTTCCAAGTAAGAAAATGGGGTGAATATATACTTACTAGCATAAAGTATTCGCCCCATTTGTTAAATGGGACAACCCCATCTAGTGTAAAAGAGGAGCCATAAACACTCTAAAGTGGGCTGTTCCGAGTAAAAAATCTGGTCAATATATTACTTTCCTATATAAGGGGCAAATACTTTATGCAGGTAAAGTGATATATTCACCTCATTTTTTTTACTTGGAACAGCCCCCTTTTAGTGCATTTATGGCTCCTTGTTTACACTAGATAGGGCTGTCCCCAAAAACAAAAGGGTCAAATCATTTCCCTTTATATATCACACTATATTGATAAAAAGAGGGTGAAAGTTTTCAAGAAAACGCGTTTCACGTTTCTCCTTTGATTTTTTTCAGGCGTTTCACGTTCCATTTCACGCTTCCGTTTCCCGACCTGGCAACTATGGGGCAGACACCAGATGATTAAAGAAAGACTTAACAGAAAACTCCCCGGAAGAATTTCATATCCAAACCCTTTTGTCTTCATCATCTACCTTAATGTAATAACTTCTAACAACTCCAAAAGCCTGACTAGAGAGGGGAGCTCTCTATCAAAGAAAGACCTTCTAAAGCATGACAACCAGACCACCTTGCCGCCTCTTCTCTCAAAACACTTATTTACTAAGGCCTCGTTGTCTCCTGCCACTAAGAACAAATCAGGGGAAGAGGATCTTCAAAGGAAGTTGGTTGCACCACTTATCCACCCAGAATCTGATTCGGTCCCCTTGGTACACTCTGAATCGAATTCATTCCTAAAATTTGTGTAAAAGTTTCATTATGTCCCTCCAAACTGTCACCCCTGGCTATCTTAAGCTATCATTCGCCTCCCAATGACCCAACAAGGCGCCATACTTGCTTTTGATAACTCCCCAAATCTCCACAGCCATTTACCCCTTAATGCTTGGTTAACTGCCATTAGTTTTCTTGTCCCTAAGCCCCGTGCCTTGGTTGGTTTGAACACCTCTTCCCAGCTTACCAAAGACATTTTCCTTTTTTCATCAGATCCCCCCCGCCCCCAAAGGAATCTCCTATGAATCTGTTCTAGCCTCAAGATAACATTCATAAGACAATGGAAAAGAGATAAGCGGTAAATTGGGATGTTAGCAAGCACATCCTTAATTAATGTGATTGTTCCACCTTAGAAACTAAGTTACGCTTCAACATATCCAATCTCCTGTCTACCCTTTCAACCCATGCAGTCTTATTCGGTCTCCCAACCCTCAACGGAAGGCCTAAATAGGTAGAGAGCAAGTGGTCCACTTTACACCCCAAGAGCTCTGCTAGGCCCATAACTATCTCTTGATTGATTTTTAAGCCAAACACTCTAGATTTATGCAAATTGGATTTTGGCCCGATATCAACTGATGATTCACTTATTTTTTTATTTTTTTCATTTTTGCTGGTTCAACCATCCTCCATATATTAGCTGAAGAGTATGGTAGGATCCAAGCAATTCCTCACTTATTTAATTTTTTTTTTTTTTTTTCGCTTTTGCTGTTTCACCTATCCACCATATATTAGCTTAAGAGTATGATAGGATCCAAGCAATTCCACTTACCTCAAAATATTGAGAACAGACAGGGCATTCATGTGGCTTGCCTTTCTCCAGCCAGAACCACACAACATCATGCTCATCCTCTGCTAACAAACCAATTCAGAGTTAGATGACTGATCAATAGGTTAAAAAAATTCAATGAATGACAACCAAAATCAAGACAAGAGTTAACATACCGCCTTCACCACCAGGGCATCCAACTATTCTTTTGTCGTAGTGGGATTGCACAATAGCAGGTGCTTCCTGCGAATAGAGAGGACATGAAAAAAGTTACAGGTACAGTTCAACAACCAAGGTTCATCCAGCATGCTTATCCCTTCCCATACATGTCAACAAATTCCCTGTTACCACCCAACAAATAGCATGATAGAATCATGAGTTATAAATAATAGAGATGTTACTTGAATGGGCATTGTGAGTCATTGCAAAGGATGACTCATAATTTAATAAATATAATTGGATTTTATTAATTTAGTATTCCAAGCTCGTGACCTAAGGACTGGGATTGTTTGGTTGCGTACGACAACAATCAATTTGCATAGGAGTCGAATTCAGATAGGGGACAACACAGACAACACAATTTATAAAGGTTCCACTCAAATCACATATTCTATGATTAGGTCAGCAATGCCAAAAACAGTAGTCGCTCTTCCATGTTCCCCCAAGATAAGCATGCTCGAAGTCATCTGGTGTTGCTCTAGCCGTTCAAAATCAAAAGAAAGTGACAATACATCATCAACTTGTTATGGAACCATGGATTTTCATTATCCCATCAACCATTCACAGTTCACCTATCAAATAGTGAACACATCCATTGCATACAAGGTGTATATAGCTATATGCATGTCTAGGCCCTAGGGTAGCATGGGTACTATAGGCATGGCTATTGGCTAGATATATTTAAGTGGTCTATGTTATACTCCGTACTGGGTACAGTTAAAAATAGATAAAGTAGGTCATATGGGAATTATGGTTCCTAAAACAATAATTGATGTATGCAAGAGCCCATTGCAACACTAAATCAGCCAATCCTTAAAACTGGGAGTGTTCTCAAATCCAAAAATGTTATCAGACTAGATGCAGTTTTTGCCCTCAATAAGATGCAGTTATAAAGTGGAATTTGCCCCCAATTCATCATTCAGTGAACCTCAGCCAAGGTACAACGCAAAACAGCTTCTTTTCCCAACAAAGCTGTCGAGAGATTGAATCATCCAGAGATGAATCGACTGAGAAGCTGAAAAAATTAATTATTTCATCTTCTACTCTAGAGGCAGGCAAGATAAAATATTTTATTAGTCAGATCTGTGAAAGGATAAGTTCCTACTCACTTTCTTTACATTTCAAGTGCCTCTATTTAGTATTTTTATTCAATTTAAGATGACATTGACATTGCAACGTGCCCATCCAAAGTATCCAAGTTGGAAACTGTCATATCTCTTAATATAAAAAAATAAGGATAAGGTTTCTTGTGCATTTCCCATGTATATAGACAAAAAAAACCTTACCAGCAACTGGAACAAATGAGACGGGATGTCCAAAAGTCATAGTCAAGAAAAAAATTTGGCGAACATGAAACATTACCAAAGGAAGATAGATGATAGAAACTAATAATATTCAATATGATCCTGATGGTGATGGTGACAGTGACAGGTAAAAGGAAGAAATCCAAATTTTGGCAGCGTTGGTAGTAAGTAGTAACTAGAAACCTTGAATTGCTCTTGGTGGTAAACGACCTCATCAAAATGTTCCTATCACCTATTAGTCCCTTTGTGATCCCTAACTGAAAAGTAGTGACAAAGGCAAGTGAAGGTTCAAACCACCCTTTAAAATAGCTACAAAAAGGAAGGTCACAAAAGATGGTTCGGTTCTAGTGACAGGATTGTTGTTAACACGAATCGTTTGGAGATCTTCAACTTGATGATTGAAGCTAATTTGGACCAGAGATGAAAGCACAAGTTATCATGAGCTACATGTACATCAAATACAGCCGAACATTTCAGATGGATGGATGGACGAATATGCAAGGAACGAAACTAAATTATTATTGTTTTATTTTATTTTTGGAAAATTTTCCAACAGGGACCATGTTGTTGTGGCATCTTGATGCATCACATTAGGTAAAGACAGGTGAAGCTTTTGGAAATACTCGCAGATTGCAAAGGCAACTGCACTGTAAGCGGGGACAAGCAATCAAACCAATTATGTACTAGCCTACATAGCCTAGGCAACTATTGATGTCGTGTCCATCTATATTGGATCTATGTGCCGCCCATTGCACAGATCTCAAGTTAGAAGATACTAGGAAGATTCCCATATTAAAAGGGCCAACTGAAAAAAGCTAATGCACTAATGCATTCATTTACAGCAATATCCACGTTCATCAAATGATGAAGTACACATAAATGAGGGAACTTAAAAGGCCATTCATAGAAGGTTTACTACTTCTTTCTTACATTGCAAAGTGCAAAAAGAAGAAATTAAGGGGAATGTTCACTATGCATGAACAATTTTTAAGTAAATGATTAAAGCATGAGAGGGAAAAAAAACAAAATGCCAAATTTTTGAAGTACTTTGTTTTGGAATGGTGTTAACACTTTAAACATAAAGAAATCCACACCTCACCTAGACCTCTCCAATACCTTTACAACATTGGCCATCACAAGTTTGCAGGCAACACAAGTGCGTGTAGTGGAAGTGATAGCAAGTAGAAATAATATCTATTTTATGAGCCAAACCGTCTAGGAATCTTGAGATTCTAAAACAAGAGCAGCATTCTAGGTAACTACATTAGACAGGAGCAGCATTTTAAGTAACTATATTATATTCTAATATCACTATGAGTCTGACAAATCAATTTTGGTATTTCACAAGTTAAACCAATGTTTCAAAATATGGATGCTTCGATTAAACCAGGGCAATTCGATGATGACACGGAGAGTTTTGAAACTATTGGATGCATACGCTTCGATTAAAAATAAGGTTGTGTTGTTCTCCACAAGCATAAATCAAATTCAACAACAACAAAGTGAACGGATATAGCCGTAATAAAAAAATGTAAACCGATTTCATGATTGTCCTTCATGCACACCCTCTTTCTTAAGGACATTGGATGGAACTCTAAATACAGTATCAGAACATAGAGTACTTTAGAGTGCATCCAATTTATATTAAACACAGTAGCACCAAAAGCAGAACGGCATAGATAGACAAGCCATGAAAAACAAAAATCTGAAATGAGTGTGTTCAAGAGTAGACGCTATCTAATGAGTAGTAGAATAGATCATTCATAGAATGACACTTGGAAAGTATACCATAATGAACAAAGAAAATTTACAATAAATCAATTTATATTTTAAAGCAGTTCCATTTGGACTTTCGATATGCAACACTCTGCAACCATTATGCATAATAATCAAGAACCAAATAGTGTCTGTATTATTTCATTCTTTCAAATAAACCCTAAATCAGTGAAGAGAATTACAGGCTTTAACACCACTTCCATAGTGAATTTTTGCCTATAGTGATCCAAAATGTACCAAGAATGAATTAGAACTTTTTGCAGTTTCATTCTTAAAAATAAAAACCCAAATCAGAACTCAGTCTAGGGCTTGATATTGCTAAAATAGTCTGGAATCCATACTTACTTTGGTACCAAATGGACCGACGGGAGCATCCATATCGAACCTCTTTCTTCCCTGCAATCCGATTGAAAACATAACCATAATCATCTCATCAAGTATACAACATTTATCATTTTGTTTAATCAAAAACCTTAGAGATACTCACACACCTCCAGCTCAGCCTCAATCTCCTCTCGTTCGTGTCCGGTCGCGATCGGCATTACATCTTCAACTCTCTTCTTCCCCTTGGACATAATATTCTCTGCAACAAATTCGAATAAAATCAAACAAAAAAAAAATCTCATAGGCAAAAGGAAGACTAGGGTTCTAGTGAGAAAGATTAGATTACCTTCATCAGATGAAAAGAGAGGAGGGGTTTTCTTGAACGGCGCGGGAGATGAGGAGTGAAGGTAGGAAGATGCGGAGGGGATGAATCGGTTCTTGAGAGATTCTCCACCGTCGGATCTGCCGAGCTTCATAGAAGAAATCGATCGCCATTGGGCTAGGGTTTGGAGCTGAGCAGAAACCCTTCTCCACATCTCTCTCTCTCTCTCTCTCTCTCTCTTCAGAAAATTCTCAGGTACCTCCTCTAACCCTCAAAATCCTTTTTCTCTTGAAATCTCTTGTTCCCAATTTCCAGCAAAATGCAGAAAAAGCTTTCTACTAAAAAAACCTTTCTGCTCTACTGATATTTATATTAACTAGCACGTGACAATTCGATCATCTCCATCTGGACCGTCCAAGAGGTGGGACCCCGTTCTAGATACTATAACAACACAATTATTGTGGTAGCCCCCATCTTACATCTCCTCATAATTTAGCCTTGAGTGCTGCTAGCAAAACAGGATCCCTTTTGTTATCACCATGAAACACAATTAATACAGTTTAAATCACCAAATCAACGCTCATTTCCACTGTTGTCTTTATTTTCTACACGGGATTTCGTATTCTACTAAAACATATGCAACACGCCGACACATTGCAAATGAGTGAGGCATTTGAATCCAGACACCTAGGGTTGGAGGACTATGTGGAATAAGTTTTACACGGTTCTGCATTTTTAGGGTATTGAATTTGGCATGGAAATCAATAAATCTCTCTCTCTCTCTCTCTCCAAGAAAAATAAAAAGAACTAACAAGTATATAAATATTAAATACTAAATCAGGGGTTAAAGTCTTCCTCACTTTTGGGTTATTTCCATTCATGTCCCACAGCCCAACACAATACCTTTTGCATTGGCATTTCTGATTTTCCTTAAGGGTAATCTCGGCATTCACTTTGGGCAATAAATACCCTAGCAATTCCCTATTTTGCCCCTCAAAGATAACTCCAAAAGTCAGCATTACTCTTTTACCATTAACCCCTTTGTTGGTATCTAACATCTATCTCTATGAGAAATTATTTGAGTCTAAAATCGTAATCTACATACGAACAGTACTGACACAGGGTATCTGTCTATGGCAATTATGGAAAAAACTATCAAGAAGAGGTAAAGACATATGACAATGACGAAAGAACTACTTTATATTACTCATGCAGGAGACTTGCAAAATATTGACGGATTACGGGCATCTGAAGAGGAACAACAATTATGGAAACCTCTATCGATTGGAGGCTAGGATCCGCTTATATCGATTGGAGGGCTAGGATCAACCTATGGAAATGATTTTACAGGCACAACCGATTAATGTCGTGTTCCGCCACATGGACGGTTTGGATCAACCTATAACCCTTTATAGATCAGAGGGTTCGGATCAACCTACGAAAATTATTTTTGGGGCACAACCTATGTAGGCAGTGGCCCATCTAATGGATGGTTTGGATTATCCTATGGTACGGGCCATACAGTACATTTTAATAAAGTGAGGAGTGCGATCATCAAAATTCGGTGAGTAGTGTCATTATAAAATATGGTAGTGATGACATTAGCGCTATATATAATTTCAAACCATCATTGTTACTTGAATGTTCTCACGCGGGTCGGGTTTAACCCGAATTTGGGTTGGGTCGGGTTAAGCTTTTTCGCAAATCGGGTTTGGGTTGGGAAAAATCAACCCAAATTGGAAATCGGGTCGGGTCGGGTTCGGCTGTCGGACAACCCGACCCGACCCGACCCAAAACCCAAATTTGGATTCCTATTTGTTTTTTCTTTTTCAACATTGAAATAGTCTCCACAGTTCACAATGGACGGTTTGAATAATCTTATGGTGCGGGCCATACCGTACTTTAATAAAGTGAGGAGTGTGATCATCAAAATATAGTAGTGCGGATAACATTTCCCTTTGTTAACGGTTCAGATCATTTAAATTTAACAATTGAGTTAAAAAAAAGTGTCTATAAAGAGGGGAATGAGGACTTCCATTATTAATTTGAAAGATGCTAAAAGGTTAGTGGTTGTTAACAACTAATTTTTGTGGCCCGCTTGTGCAACACACATGTAATCTGATCCGTTGATTTGACTCATGGCCTCATATCGGGCAAAATGCCGTTAAGATTACTTTGATTGGATGATCACATTCTCTTGATCTGTCAAGGTAAGTTTAGGGTTCTGCCAAAAAACAAAATCAACTGTTGATTTTTTGTGAATGGGATGACTGTCCGGCAAGTGAGCAAGAGTGTGTGCATTGGATTATGATGCTTTACAAGATCAACCGTCTAGATTGATTGAACAGATCATCTCATCTCATCTCTGTGAAAATACCCTATAAAATGAACGTAGTGCATTATCTCAGTGTCATGTGGTGGGCCCAGATCAAGCTTCCCAGATTAATAGTTTTTCATAAAGTGGTTTGCAATTCTTTTTATAACAAATATCCTAAAATATTTCATGGGTATCTTATTAAAATTCACCATATTTGGACTCTTTGAACTTTGAAGATTTGACTTTTATTGAAATTTTTTACAGTGGACAGTAGAAAATTGTACATGTGGGCCCATCCATTTCGATGATCCCAACCGTTCATGTTTTATCACTCAACAAAGGTGGCTATGGCACAAAATCTCCAACATTGGATGATTCTAAGAAGGGTAAAAATTAGGGTTGCAACTTGGGTCGGGTTTTACCCGGCCCGCATCAGCCCGGCCCGAAAAAAGCATGAGTCGGGTTCAAAGTGGCCGAGTAAGTTGTTGGGCCGGGTTTACTTTTCCAAAGCCCGGGTGATTCTCAGGTTGGGCCGGTTTTAAAGGTGGAAAACCCGGCCCGCCCGGAAACCCGCATTTATTCCTTTTTTAATATTACAAGTTAAAAATAATAACATTGATATGGGTAATTTAGTAATTCTCATTTCTCATCTCACCAAGACAGTAAGAGTGTAAGACACGAACGAAAGAAGGTCTATTTCTCGCATTTATGCCTCAATTGCCTATTGCTCTGATGGCCATCGAAGTTATAAGGTCTATTTCTTGCATAAAATAATCTTTGTAGTTCTTTAATTTGTTTACAGTCGCATCTTTACGCATATTTGATTGTTCATTTTATTCATGCTTTCCATTCATGTACTTGTTTGTAGGATACGTATCAGTACATCACCACCACAAAAATAATTTTATGTCATTCTCTAAAGGCAAACAGAGGCCATGACTGCATTCTTTTTTTATCGAACCTCAGAACCTGTGTTTTGCATAAATATTTAGTGAGTGGTGTTTAAAAGCTTACAGATTAGTCTGGCCACTAACAAGTTCATTGAGAATTAGAAAATGTTTAAATCATACTTTGTCTAATCATATCACTTATCAGCATGTTTCAATCAACATGTTAAAATCAGGTTTAAAGTGGGTTTAGAGTAAATTAGGATAATTTGGAATAAAAATGAGGGCATTGCATGAAGTTGGAGGCGCCAATGCAGAAAAACCCGACCCGACCCGAGAAATTATCTCGGGTAGGACCGGGTTTAAGAATCACAAGTTTTCCCCAAAAAAAACCCAGCCCAACCCAACCCGAGGTTGATTCTTGGGTAGGGTAGGGTTCTAGAAAACCCGACCCGCCCGACCCGAGTTGCAACCCTAGTAAAAATGCAACGATCCACATTCAAGCACCCCCAGTGGGTTGCAACAGATACGGTTTGGATAAATCCAAGAAGTCGGCACTACTTTTTGCCTATGAATATTTGCATTTCTTATGATGTTTGGAAGTATGAAAAACTTATTTTTCATTTTCTTGTCAAAATTGAAATTTTTCTATAGGCTACATTGCTAGACGTAAAATAGGTGCAAAATAATTTTAAATTGTGCTGATGTCCTTTCCCTTCTTTGATTTCGTATTTCATGGTTCCTTTCGCTCTCTGATTTTCATTTTTATTTTCTAATATTTTTCTAATGTGTAACTCAAAGATAGTAGTATAAGAAGGGCATCATCTCCTGCCATTGAATTGTCCATGTAGTTGCTCATTCTAAGCCCGGATTTTCCACTTCCAGTTTTATGTTTGTAATGAAACAACATGTTACTTTTCTGATCATTTATTTTGTAAACTCTCAGGTCTCATGATTTAAACATATAATTTCAATAGTCAACGAGACTTCCTCATATTGTACTTTTCCAACACTCTTTGGTGAAAGCTGGGGAAGGGAGGGCAAATATCATTCTCTTTGATTTTATTGGTGTTGTTTTGCTTAAAATATTAATTTTTTGACGGTACAGTGGATTTTTTGAATTTGGGTTTGGAGGTATGTATAGTTTTAGGTGCCTCTTAAATTTGTGCACCTGGATTGATCAAAAACAACTTTAGTAAGAGGAACATTATGAGTGCAAGCCTATTTAAAGAGTCATGTTAATCTTTTATTCCTGGTTTCATCGATGAGAACAATATCCTGCATATTAAAGTTCCATAACAATTTGTTTGATAACCATGCAATTATCTAGGGATTGAGTTTTTTTAATCAAGTTCTCTTTCTTCACGAAGTTTAAGTTTAAATCTTGTTTAATCTAAATTCCAGCATGGTTCGTTGTTTGGATTTTTTGCAAATAGGTAGGACTTACACAATTTGACAATGATCAGGTATGTATGGTTATGTTGCCGAGCGAGGAAAAGAGCTTTATGAGCTGCTAATGAATGCAGGCTGCATACACTGCCATCTGTGCCATTGGAGGCGGTCATGATTACTATACGTCTCTCTATATAGAGGCACACTTAAAGTTCATACACTGATGTAAACCATACCACATTTTTGTAAACTAAAACATATAATCTATATATTTTGATGATCTACAATAATATTCGAGAAAGTTCACTGACTAATATAGATTGTCAATGATCACCTTTGAAACAAAATGAAAGAATATATGGCATTTTCATAAACAATCAAGATATAAGCATTACAAATTACAACTTATCATTTATGTTGATATAAAAAACAAACAACATATTATTATGTTTCTTATGTAGATAAACCGCACGTGCAACGCTGGTGCATTTTTACTAGTACAAAATAAAGAGTAAAAGTAAATCAAGCACTCATTTTTTTTTTTAGATGGAAACTGCATATCGACCTGTTACATTAGCTATTAAACCCCATTTTTGTAGTCTTCTTCGTTCTACAGCCAGTTTGACATCTCCAATCTCGCATCATCATTGTAAATTGTTGGGTCAATGTAAAAAAACCAAGAAAATACAATACATCATCCAAATTACATTAACTTGCATTCGTTTAAAATAAGGAATGTTAACTCTTTCGGAATTAAAACATTAAGAAAACAGGGCAGCGCAGTCTTAGTGATTCCCACATAACATTGGGATAATGCAAAACCATCCATCTACTTGTATAGTGTGTCAAATGAGGATCAATCACATATTACCAAACTCCTTTATAAATATACTACATATGCTATCAATCTAAAGCAAACGATAATCCACATAAAACCCAACCAAAACCTCTTACCCACATAATAATAATAATAAACATCCATAAAGTCCGAAGATCACACTCCCTGTAGTTCCAACTGAAACTACCTATAATTAAAGACTAGTCTATCTTCCAGACTCAGGAGACCCATCTCCGTATGAAACCAAGCTATTCTTTCTCTATCTTCCAGACTCAGGAGACCCATCTCCATATGAAACCAAGCTTTTTTTTCCACGAGGAGGGCTACTGCTCGAGGGTGACCTTGATGACTTGTCCTCCTCCTTGCTCTTTGGAGATGTTGGTGTCTCAGGTGTGGACTTCCTAGACTCTGAGGGGCTCCTGCTCCTAGAAAGAGACTTCTTCCGCTTCTCAGTCCACCCTCCTGCTTCTCGTGCGCCACCCCCACGGGACCTGGCTCTTTCCGGGATGGGACTGCGGCTGTAACTGCCCTTTGCTCGGTGCCGGGAGCGAACCGGGCTACGCGATACACTTCGGGTTCGGCTCCTCCTGCTTCTGTATCTGTGACCAAGATTTTTGAGAGTAAATTATAAATCAATAATATATGATAAATTAACTTAGTTACAATGGTAGGTTTTATAGAGTTTATTCTACAAATGCTATTTCTTCGAATTTTGCAGATTTTTGGGAGAGCAGATTTTTTAAGTGGTGGTGGTAGTGGCTAGGTGGAAGGAGAATCTACTATTTACCAAAACAGGAAAAAAAATGCAGCTTTCAACTATCCAGAAAAGAAACATTACGGCACCACCACAAACTGACCTTATGGAACTTCTGGTTTGCTAAAATGGGCCAAAGTATCTAAAATAAAAAACAAATGTCGAACCTGAAATTCCTGTGTTCCTATTTAGTTAACATTGGCACAACGAATCGACAAAAAGTTGCAAGAGTGAAATTGAGAAAATTTTCATGCTACGAATCTGAAGATGAAGATAGCTAAGGTAGTTCAACTCTTTTAAGTGAAAGATACATCTTAGACAATGGAAGAAAAAGATAAGGAAAAAAGCTGGTCCTCCATGGGACTTTGGTCCTCTACTGAAGGCATTTGGTGGAAGTCAAGAAAGCGACGAGATAATGTGGTGCAACCCCATGTATTATCAAAGGCTTATCCCACTAATGGGAATGTGGAGGGTTCCAGATTGCCATCCCATGTAGGACTGAGGTGGACTACATAAATATGTATAAATATGTGAAATGTCAACATTAGGAATTTTGGATGTTTCTTCCCTCTTTTTAGAAGGTTTTTATTTTTTTGAAAATTGACAATTTTATCGCACACAAAAAGGTAGAAGTGTAGGAGGGACCAGCAGTCCCAAAAATACACACATTGGAGACAATCCGGGCGTCGAAAAACACCCAGGTGCCATCAAAGAAAAACAAAACCTTGGTTTGTTTAGCATTACTTCCCTTTTTAGAAGTAATGCTAAACATATAAGAAAAGGATTAATGCTAAGTACAAGAACCAAACCTTGGTGGAGTTCTGCCTCTCAGTGGACTCCTGTACCGCCTAGGAGGAGAACGCTCAGAATACCTACTGTAGCTTGAATATCTGGTCAAGAAAACATGCAAGCACTCAAACAACAAGCAATGGCAACAAGCAATGGATAACATGGAAACTAGAAACTTTTATAATGATTTAATGGGTTCCATTGCTCCATACCTATCACGGTCACTTCTGCCTCCATAACGATGTGACCTTACAGGAGAATGATCAGGAGATGGGGTACGATAGCGTCGTGCATAGGAGTAGCGCTGGCTGAAACCTCGACCCCTTCGGATGCGCTTGGGTGACCCATCTGATGAAGCACTTCTTGACAAGCTCCTCCGACGAGGTGTTGGTGCCTTGCGCAAAGGGTTCACTGGACTCCTTGAATAGCTGCGACGATTATTCCTGCTAGCCATCCTTACAGGACTTCTGCTAATGCTTCTCCGTGACGGAGCCCTCACTGGGCTCCTGCTTAAGCTTCTTCGAGACGAGCCCCTTACTGGGCTCCTGCTTAAGCTTCTTCTTCGAGATGAGGCCTTTATAGGGGGGCTCCTGCTTATACTTCGCCGTGATGGAGCCGCCCTTACCGGGCTCCTGCTTATGCTTCTTCTCCTAAAAGTCTTCACAGGAGGGCTTCTGCCATTTGTTCTTCGTGATGGGGCACCCCTAACTGGGCTTCGGCTAGTGCTTCGCCTTGACAGGGACCTTACAGAGTTTCGGCTAACGCTTCTTCGTGTCCGGCCCCTTACTGGGCTTCTGCTAATACTTCTCCCAGGTTGGGCCCTTACTGGGCTTCGGCTAATGCTCCTGCTGATGCTGCCCCGTGGTTGTGGTGATCCAACTTGACTTCTACTACGACTTGGAGAAAGGCTCCTGCTAGTGCCCCTCCTTTTGGGGCTCACGCTCGGGCTCTTGCTCAAACTCCTTCGGGGGCTGATACTCATGCTCTTGCTCATGGTGTTTTTAGGACTCATGCTTCGGCTCCTGCTCAACAAGTTCAGATAAAATACCAGATCTGAAGGAATCGGTAAGCATAAAGAATAATTCTGGTGGGAGAATTTTTTTTAAAACAAAGGCAAGACCTAGATTTGCTTGGATGGCCATCTAAATCAGGCTCTCTCTCCGCACTTCTGTCAGACTTGGCCTGTGCTTCAATCCCATTGCTCCGCAGCTCTCCATTTTCCCTTGGGAATTCACCCTCTTCTTCTGCAAGTGTATCTACTGTGTCCCCATTCTTTTGCTGACTCATCATAATAGCTTCTTGCTCCAGAACCAATGGAGATTGATTTTCAACTGCAATACAGGGCACACGAATTCTAATTAATCATAGAATAGCAACCTATCAGATTAGCAACATTTTACTATGAACAAATGACCAGCAGAATAAATCAAAGAAAGAAAATAAATGGCACTCATGATGAAGAGGTTCTTTGGACAGACAAACTGAAGATTAATTCAGAAACTGTTATGCATGGAATAGTTGAATTGACCAAGCAAAGGTGAAAGTCGGCAAAGTTGAATGAGCCCGTGAAATTGGCCAAAATGATGGAAAAAAAAGGATAAAAACAGAAAATTACAGAAAATATAGATATGAAAAAGCGGGAGCTTTACACGGAACAAGAGTCTAGGAGGATAGGTCTGACAAGGGAGGATGGTGAGCGGGGTAAAGAGGATATCATTACGGGAAAGGGGATCGTAAAAGAATTTTTAAAATTAGCAAACCCACCTTCCCACAACTAAAAGAAACTTGCAGAAAAAAAGAAGAAAAAAGAAATTTATCTTTCACTTTCTGTCTACCACAAACTCTACAACTTTATCAGAAACCAAACAAGTCATTGGCTGATTTGTCTGTTCTTGAAATATTATATATAAAGAAGAGCGTTTTGATATCGATTGAAAAGGAAAAATTCAAGTCAACTTTTATTGTAAACTCCAGAAGTTTCTGATTACTGATTATGTAGTACGCGAAGAGAATACAGATTGGTGGAGATCGACAATTTTCATAGTAGAAATGCTTGACCTTAGTAGAGAGCTAATATAGTCTTCCAGACTAGTTAGAAGAAGTGCCAATGACATGGAGGATGCTTTTAGACTAGTAAAGAAAAGTGGACCAAACTGATCTAGAAGTGGGGTAAGCAGTATCTTTAGAATAGGAACAGCTTTTGTATGTCCAGCTGTACTTCAGTCTTCATTAACAGAACCTCCTTGACTATTCATGGTAATGGGAACCGTGTATTTCCAATTTCCAACTAACAGTTAAAGATGAATCAATCAAAATATAGAACCCGTATCTAAATCCTCTTTTAAACAACTAACTCTCCGGCTACCTTACCTTCCCAGCCATTACAGTCCCTTCCCCTTTACTATTCATTGTCCTAAACCCTACCTAAACCTGCTGCAGTTTACCCTACAACCTGCCGCATTCTTAAACCACTTCTCATCATTACTAGGACACTGCAATCAATTCATATTGACTGTAAAATATCCCCAGCCTTGTTCCTGTAGCGAACAGTCCCTGTGCGCCATTACTTTCACATGAAACCATGTAAAACCCATGCCATATCTTTCCTAAAACCAAACAGTCCTTAACGATTGTTACAGGAAAGTTGCAGATCTACAGACATTTTTTCTACCCACTACCAGTCCATAGCCAATAACTACAGATCTCCTTTACCAATATTTTTTTTTTGAAAATGTCCTTTACCAATATTGTAACCATATGATATCCATAGATCCATAGCGTATGCTTTTCGGAAAAAAAAAACGACTCATAGGTTATGACATTATGCACGTAATATGCATATCATTTCACTTGAATGAGAAGTTAATGACATTATCCATCGAAACCAATCATTACGTTGACAAATAAGATATGCAATTATAAATTATTAATCAATCAAATTGATCATTTTGTGAGACCAACCAAAGTAATCCATGACTTGATGATTCAAAATGAATCCAAAACAATGGAGGACTGAACAAGCGAGTTCAAATATACCAGATATCTTAGAACTTTTTGACTTCCGAGTTGGCCCTTGAGCATTAGCTTCTTTATCCTCAGAGCTGGTTCCGCTTGTACTATAGCTCTCAGCATCACTAGCACTCTCCGAAGTCCTTACAAAACAGACAAATAAATATAGGAAAAGCTTTAATTAGCGTGATATGAATCAAAAAATGAAAAATGCTCCAACTAAGTGCATAAATGAAAAGACTAATAGTCCACAAGCACTTAAAAACAATTGCATATTTTATCTACACCCCAAAAATACCCCCTCCGTACTTTCATTAACAAAAGGGATCTGGCATATGATGAAGAACAAATAACAAACCTGATTTCAAAAACAGAACTACATGTATATCCTTTTGATAACAAAAAATTTACTTTGTGTGTATACAGGAATGTGGTGTCACAAATTACATTTGTTTTCCAAAATGCTGCCATTTGTGTCACAAATTACAATATGGGCGTATATATTGGATTTGATATAATCATAGTAATCAATCAAATTATATTCGGCTAATACTATCTCGATATAAACGGAGCCCATTGCCCGTACATGTGCAGGTATATGTAGAATAAAAAAATGTTAAAACATTAATAAATTCTTTACGAATTAAGGCAATGTATTTAACATATGAAATATTTCAAATATTTTAAACCTCAACATAAATAAGGTTTGCATTTCTCATATACTAAAACACATGCAGCACGGGCAGATGGATGTGTTCGCATGTCTTTCTTATCGAGAGAGAGAGAGAGAGAGAGAGAGAGAGAGAGAGAGGGCAATGATTTTCAGTTCTCCAGTAAATGCAGGAACATGGACCATAGCATACAAACAAAAAACAAAAATGGGAAAAAAAAGAAGCAAAGGAATGAGCAGCCTTTAGATATGGAGATATATGTCTTTTCCTTGTGTGTGCAGGAGTGAAACAAATCATATAAGAAAGCATGAATTATCGAAATACTCATTAACAACCATTTAGCTTTGCGCTTTGATCTTTTATCACGCCGCCTGCGTCTTTTCTCCCGCCGTCTATCCCTTTTCCTTTTTCCACGCCTATACTTGTCTCTCTTTGAGGATTTCTTCCTCCTCCTACGCCTTTCATCACTTGAAGAACTATAAGATGAGGATGATGAATATGAATCAGAGTCACTCTCAGACTCCGATGATTCGGTTTCAGTATCTGATAAGCTTTCTGATTCAGATCTATGATATCTTCTTCTCTTTTTCCTTCTTCTCTCTTTCGAAGGTTTCTTATGCTTTCCCCTTCGTCGCTCTTCACGACTATCGACATCAGAAGAGATATCTTTTCCTGCTTTTGATTTACTTACTTTCTTTTTATCTGCACACATTGTACATAATTAAATATATTAAAAGAAGATAACAGATATCTAAGGTCTGATCAAAGAGCCAATCATAAATAATAAAAATACAAGAGAAGGATAATTCAAAACTGCGTGGTCCAAGAGCCAATCATAAATAATAACAATCACAAGAGAAGGATAATTCAAAACTGCCTGGTAAACGTAAAAAATTCAGTATATAAAAATAGAAGTTACAACTGCAAGATGATAATGGTATTTGTAATAGAAAAACTCGATACCATTCTCCGAAACAACTGATCCGTGAATTTTACTGTCAGGAAGGTCCCCACAATTAACAACTTTCACTGAAACATCAGGTTTCCCTTGATCAGTGCCGACATTTTCCATCTTCTTTAAAGTACCATGTCCTTCCACAAGCTTCCCAAAGACGACATGCTTCCTGTCAAATTTAATGGGCCTCAGATCAGATCTGTGCTCTTTTATATCTAGAAAATGATGCAAGCGGTTTGATTCGTAAAATTATATTCCTACAAGAATAAAGAAATTAAAATATGCATATAGTACTTCTAAATTATAGAAAAATAATAGAAAACTATGTGGGCGTAAGCCACCACTAGGGTCAATCAAATGCAAGTAACAAAAGAAAACAGCAGAAACAGAAGAAGCCAACCCGTCAAGATGCTGTGCAGCCTTGAAGGTAATAAAGAATTGAGAGCCGTTGGTGTTACGGCCAGCATTCGCCATAGAGAGGAAACCAGGCCCATCATGGTGTAGTTTAAAGTTCTCATCTGTAACAATTTAACAAGTAAACTACCATAGGTTAACAGGAAATGATCAATGGAAATTTCCGATTAGTATAGGAGACAGAGGAACCCTCATATGTACCAGAAATGTGAGGGCAGACATGCACAACGACATACAACCACCATATAGGCACATCAGACTTGAAATTAGACATGGATCACGGAATATGTTCAACAACCCACGCATGTACCAGGTATGTGAACCCACACGTACACAGATACACAAACGGGCATAACAGACTCATAATCAGACATGGAGTACACAATATCTTCAAATGGAACCTCAATTTGACAAGCACATATCAAGTATGTATTCGGTAACTGAAGGGGTAGATCACTATTGAATTTTCCAACAAGTGTGAGTTTTTCAAGATAGTGTAACTAATCCGAACATGTTGAAATTCCAAGCTTAAGACCTACTGTAGAAAAAGACAAACAGAAATGGGTTGCACCACCCATCGTTTTTGCAACTACAGCCCTAGAAACGTCTAGTATGAAGTACTACAGTTATACCCATACACAGTTCAGATTGAAGTACCCAAATCCGGGCCATACCTCTACTTCCTGATGTGCACCATGTGCAAAGTAAACGCACGCCCTGCCTGGACGCACACGAGAGAGAGAGAGAGAGAGAGAGGGAGAGGGAGAGAGAGAGAGAGAGAGAGAGAGGGAGAGGGAGAGAGAGAGAGAGAGAGAGGGAGAGAGAGAGAGGGAGAGAGAGAGAGGAGAGGAGAGAGGGGAGGGGGGGGGACACAGGATGGAGTGGGAGAGTGGTGCTGGGGTTTTTTTTCGTTCTTTTTTTTAGGGGGGGCGGGGGTATTTGGGAGTTTACGCTAATTTCTGCACCTAAATTCAATGGAACCATGCATAGGCTCTCCAGAATATCTACTCCCAACATCCAATGCATAACTAGAGAACAAGTAGGTCCTTAAAACAGTAATTACAAAACACAGTTGCCTCCAACAAGCAAAAGTGAGCAATCTTCACCTGCAAACTTCCCTCCATATATGCTTTCTCCGCCAGTACCTGAAATTTATGAGAAGTCCTATGAAAATTCATAACAAGCCAAGAATCTCTTATTCATTAACAAACCAAGCAAAGGCTATTTTTCACTATTACTCCCTAGCATTACATCAATATGGCACCTGATGGTAAAAAGGAATGCTCGGAAATCATACACAGCTTGACTAACTGATATATTACTTAATTACAACTAATATCAAAAGCCATATTTTACAAAGCACGAAAAAAAGATAAAGCAAAGAACAAGAAAGTAGCAACTGTCCCTTCCAAAAAATTAAAAAGGAAAAAAAAAAGGATATTGCTACTTTTTCCTTTTCACTTTTCATTTTCTTTGTTTTTATTAGCTGCTAGGCAGTTACACATAGAGAAGAACAAGTAACCAAACATTCCAAAACTTATGCAAGATTTAAATTTCATAATGCCACGCACCACAGATTTTATATAAGTAGGGCTTAGCTAAAAGATAATAGAACGCAACTAACGACTTTTGATGTTATTACAAAACAGGCAATTTACATCTGAAGGAGGTGACAGCATCGCTGACTCATACAATAAGTGGATCGGACCAAGCAGCGTCGAGTTTCACGCTTTCAGCCCAGTTAAACCATAAGTTGAATAAAAACTGACGCAGTTGCATTGCCAAATGAAAAGGAGAAGTTGAATCTATGAGTCCAAATCATAAGAATATTGGCATTGTAGTAAATGGCGTAATTATACCTACCACGTCTGTTGTAAAATGTTAAACAGTAACTTAGACGAAACTGGTAATTTTAAGATCTTTTGTGTTATGTCTTTAAATGACACGAGGCACACTGCTCTAGTCCCATTATCAGCCAAAGCATCAGCTACCAATCTAAACCCATTGCACCATACTGCAGATCTCAAACTAAGTTATTTAGGATCCCTATGCCTTCTATAAAATTGAGTCTATCCATCTACAGGGCAGTGCCAGACTTACACAATGCCCTATTTCCATTAACAGCCAAAAGCATAAGCACGGCCCATATGTTGTGCAGTATGTCCCCCTCATTCTTACAGTCTTCAAAGGAAGTCACTTTGGACGTAAAGGTGAATGGAGACCAAAATCATTGAGCCCACCCATCCTTAGGATCCTCGAGAATGGAATACTGCTCATATTTTGAGAATCTCTCCACCTCAAGTCGTAACATCAGAGATCAACATTTTTTTTAAATGATACATTGGAGATAAACCTTTTTTTGAATGATACATTGGAGATCAACTTAATGCAACACTATAGGAAGATAGAAGTGGTCCAAGTCCTGGCAATGGAACATCTTAATTTTTTGCCCTTTGATGTGCACAACTAATGTTTTGCCTTTCTAATAAATTTGTTATCTTCAGTCAAAAAAGAGAGGGGGCAGCTAGGGTACTATTAGTAAGATCCACAAAATCATTCCAGCTACAGTTCAGCGTGCCAATATAACTGAATGAACAGAAGGATCAATCGAATAAGATGCCTCCACTGCGACATTCTAGAGCACCCCTCAAACCAAGGTTCAACCAAAAGCCCTTTAAGAAAATCTGGTTGATCTTATTTGTGGTTTCTCTAACCACTAAGTCAATATGATGGATAAAAAGATGAGATCCTCAGAGATAGACCAAATATGAATGAAATTACCTAAAAAAGAACAGTAAGTAATAAGCCCAAAATCTAAGCCAACGCCACACCAGCATACCCCAACATCCTTGGTTCCTTTATCCAACAGGTGATCACCAACAAAAGTGGGAAATAACCAACAAAAGTACTATTTTGGATTCTGACGATAACATTGTTTTGGCTAATGCAGGTCCTTATGGTCAATTGCACGTGCTTGAAGGAGAAGTGATGGCTGTGCATGGCTGTGAGTGGGTCACCCTTGAAGGTATCACCACGGGACTGTCTTGATCACTTGATGGAAAGAATGAATTTCAGTTTGTTCTCACTTTTTATAACCATCTTGCCAGTCCTTCGTGCCCTCCACCCACTCGGAGGGCTCTGTGATTTCCATACAATATATCATATATTGTGTGATTAAAGTATCAAAAATATTTATTGTGAATCCAATGAGACTATAAATTAAAAAAGAAATCTCAAGTAGATCTCATTGACTGGAAACTCTGAAAATTAAATTCATATTTGATGGACGACTTCCACAGTCCAACTATAGACCTAAAAAGCATAATCTACCAAATCCTTATGAGGCACAGCCAACCAATCAAACTGAGCATTGCATTCCAAGTGTTATATAATGCTTCCCTATAACATCTTACAAACCCAATATTCAGCTAACATGCAGAGGAACAATCTAAAACATAGATTAGTCTAATTTAGCAAACATGTAGACAAACAACCTAAAACATTGAGAAATGCAAATTCATGTTACAAGAGGCAAAGGTTTTTTTCTTTCTTTTTTTTGAATGGTCGAAAAATTCATTAATAAGAAGACCGAGATGGTTCAATACAATAGCACAGAGATAGAAAAAAACATGATGAAAACAAATCCTCGTGGAATCCCCAATGTTATGAATCTCATCGAAAAATATAGCCAACCGCCATGGGCAAAATTGAGAACCACTCAACCAACGGATCACATTAAGGGAGTCCCCTCCCACCACCACATTATCCAAATTTCTTCCGCCAATAATTTTATGCCTTGGTGAACCACATGTACCTCCGCCTCACTAGAGTCGGCTACGCCTAAAAGGCCTGCAAAGGCCCACCTCATTGAACCCAAATGTGTTTGTTTGTGTAGGAGATGAGATTTGCATCAGACAACTACTGATATGCAGGTAAGGGTCTCATCTGCTGAACCACCCACAGGGTGAAGGCTTATCCAGTTATCCTTTACCCCTTGTAGGGGGTGACATTTCACTATTCTTCCATGTGACCCAAGGTTAAAGTGGGGGGTGCATGAAATTATTAGCAACCAAGATAAGTAAGCAGTTTTCACATAGAAAGTGAAATCAGAAGATCAACTCTCCCCTTACCACAATGCAACAATGGGTAGCAACCTCGCCTCAACACAACTCTCCTATGTAATTGCCTTACAATCATTATTTCTTACACGGTTACACTAAAGAGTGTGTAATAAAAGTCCCTTCCCAAATTCTCAACAAAAACAGCCATTCCTAATGGTGTACTAAAGATCTACAACAGAATTAAACTAATTGTAGAAGACTGACGACAATGTGCATTGAAAAAAAAATTTGAGACCGATATGGCCAAAAAAACAGAGAAGAGATACATAGGAAAACACAAAGCTATACAAATCAGGAACAAAAATACAGCCAAAGGCTCAGGAGGAAGGAAGTCATATTGACTCAGATATTCGAAATGGACTCCTCTCCTGGCGAGATTACCGCCACTCCATTAGCCGATCTTCAAATGTGACAGAACGAAACACAAGTAGAACCCACAATGTCCCTGATCTCATTATAGAAGTCCGCAAACTGCCAAGGAAAGATATGAGAGCCGGACAGCCATCGAATCACATTTAAAGAATCAATATGGAAAACTAATTATATATGCATGTTAAATGCTACCAACAACTCAAATATCAATTAGTTGGGTTAATTCAAGAAAAAATAGCTTCAAGTTTTCACTCCAAAGGGAAACAATTAATATTGCAACAGAATATAAAAGGCTTCACATGAAAAAACATACCATCTCGTTTCGAAAAATCGCCACCCTGCAACAGGAATATCACTCATCAATCTATCAATAAGCAAAAAGCAAATGTTCATATAAAAGTGGCTTGGGTAGGGTGAAGCTTAGAAAAATTATGAGGATGGACAACTTAGTAAAATACAACCTTAAATCTACATCACAAGAAAAGCAGTCGTGACCATCAGCCCTGTATCCTACAGCATAAACAATGGTAACTGACTAAAAGACAAAGGCCATTACTTCTAGTCCATGCCAGACAGAAAACGCAAGTGCATAGGTAACATAAGTCGATCAAGTTTCTGTAAGACCAACAAGCAGTACAAGGAAGAAAAATTCAAGGACATACCTGTGCCATGAACCCTTTAATAATACGATGAAAAATGGATCCTTTGTAATGTAGGGGCTTCCTAGTCAAAGGTCCAGTTCCCCTTTCACCTACAGAAACACATATTTAATTAGTCAAGCCTGAATTACACACGTTTTACTGTAATTAACTAGGGACTAGGGTTGTTCGTTCAGTGTAGATATCAGCACAAAAATACTCAAATTTTCTACTTGAATAGCATTCTTTCAGTCTGAATAATAAATTTGAAATGATGACAAAAAGTGAATGATGACCTTTATCTCATTCCTGATTCCCATGATAAGATTTACAAATTTTGGGTCACATTTAGCGAATCATGATTCAAAAATTGAAAGAGGATGGTGTCTTTTTATTTCCCTATAAGCTAGGTAAGCTAGGATTGAACCCATGACCACAATTTTACAACACAAAAATCATAACCACTACGAAAAAGGGTCAACCAAAGTAGAATAACCTATGCACACAGCAATTTGTAGCGTCTGAAAGTAAAATTAAAAGAATATTAACTAGGCAAACAACAAAGAACCATTTAATGTGTGCTTAACTTAATTTAATTCAGATATATTACAGAAGATCAATAAACTGGTAGCAATAAGATTTGGCCGACAATTTGAATTGATTGCTGGCAAACATGTCCACACATATCAACAAGCGTGTCGATGTTGACACGCGTCAACACTCCTTTCAACACTTGTTTTTTTTTTTAATGGTCTCCTTTCAACACTTGCAAAAGTACTGCTAGCAGTATCAGACTTAATGTGGGTGTGTCGACATATTTGTGTACCGTGTCAAGAGTGGAATATTGTTTTACTATCGAATATTGTGCTTACCTCCTCTTTTATTTTATTAACTCTTCTTTAACTAGGATTTGTTATTACCTCTTCTCCCCTAAACCTAAAAACTTAAACAAACTCTTCTTTCATTATTATAGTCATTGTATGCTAATGGTCTCTCATTCTCATTGCTGATTGGAGCCCCTCGCTATCTCATGTTTGTTTTAGACTTATAGTTGCTTAATCGTAAGATTTGTTTATTAAATGGGAAAATTACATTTATCTTGTTGCAAATTATGATTAGGAATGAGTAATTTTATATGTAGGTAAGCGTACAGGAGTGTCTTCATTTAAGGAATTTTAGTCGTCGTCGTGTCAGACACTTCGTATCCGTGTCGACACTCGACACACAAATCTGTGTCCACAAATCAAATAATTTGGTATTGTGACAAGGGAACGGTTTTAAATTTTGGTTTCGTTTGTCATGGAAATAGAATCGTTTCAGTTTTGGTTTAAAATTTCGATGGGAATCCTGTAAAATCGCAAAAACATTTAAAAATTGAAAACATAAGCAAATAATAGAGTTTTAAGATGAAACTTCAGGGATTGCTTGAATAGGCACAAATACACACCTAGAAACCATCACATAAAAAAGATAGTCATCCGTAATGGTTTAATAACATTGAACACCTAGTGACATGCATCGTCACACACGTATGATGATTCAGTATATATCATCCTACAAAATGAAAGTGAAGAATAGGCTACATTTCCATCCTACAAAATTGATAACAATGTTCATATATTTAAAGGTAATGGCTGTTACAGATCAAACTTTGAGACCAAGTACCAGATAATGGTCAGTTTCATTTGGCTCAAAATTAGACTTCATCAGAGAACAGAAAAAGGCACAAATTTTCATCATAGTGAACCACATCAAAGTGAAGAATAGGAAAAACAAATGAAACAAAAAATAAATCAGAAACTGCAGCCTTCTACATGTTCCTCATGTCTATTGTGACTATAATGTGACTATAACTGATTGTTTTTCAGATGGGGACTCCAAAATGTACGGCATGTATGGCAACCATGAAAAGTTTTTCTTGTGAAAGGATTTTTCCAAGGATTGCTAAGTTGCTAACCCATTTTTTAGGTAAAAATATTTCCAGCTAAAATTTTCTAAGATCTCCTGTACAGGAAAACCCCTTACCGGTTTCACATAGATTCCCGTCTTGGGAAGAGAGGGGGGGGAGTAATAACAGAAACATCAACCATCCAAAAGAATAAGAGAATTAGAAAATAACTCGTAGACAATACCAATTTGGTTTCCCTAAAAAAGAAAAAGCTAGATCAGCAATTCTGATTTTGCCTAATCTACTTTGAATCATGTCCTTTCGCTTCTCTCTTATTTTTTAACTCTGCTCTGCAGATCTACGCCACTCAAAGAATCAAGTGACTTCATGAACACACCTACAAGTTCCTCCTGACTTGGAAAATATGGAGTAAAGATAAATTCCATTCTAGATACTGTTCAACCAAAGTGGCAATCTACTTCGGCACATTTGGTTCTTCCACGGAATACATGATTTGTTGGTATGTACATAGCACCTAGTCTCGCATAAAATCTACACTGGACTTGGAACAGCTGCCCTATCACCTACTGTCACGTACTTTAGCTACAGGAGCTCTAGAACTGTTGTAACCACATCTCTAAACTTTGCTTTTTTTGATTGATCACAGCTCTATACTTGCTTCAAAACAAAAACAAGCAAACACTCTGTAGGTTTGTGTTCCCCAAACCAAACAAGCAACCATCTGTAATTTTGTGCTCTGCACACCAAGAGATGCCTCCTGCGAACAATTGTATCCCATTGTGTTTTGTCATGTGAACATGAGCCTACATTATCCACATCGATTTCTCCACATCACCCTTGGTTTTTCTTCCTTCAAGGACCATATGCATCTACATAAAAAAGGCATATGAGTAAGTATAATCATCATAATCCCATCTAATTTGTTCCGTTTATCCTCATCTCCATCCCCGCTTTCTCCAACCACCATGTCCACCATGTCTGGTCTCAACCATCAGCCCTTCATCTCAAACTCAAGCCTAAAAAATTCTTCATCACAAACTAAAGACTTTAGTAATTAGTCACCAAATTCTTCATATCAACTCGACCCAAAACCAGCCGAAATGTGAAGACTTTCCGTCTTTCCCTATCCAATTCGTGAAGCAACTGGATTAAAAAATCGCATTGCATTCAGTCGAGGCTCCAAACAAATAGTGGGGCATAGCCTTGTTACAACATAGCTCCTCCTAAAGACACATTAAGCCAATGAAATTGAGTGATTGATATGTCCCTTTATTTCATCTTATTTGATTTCTTGTCTCAACTGATGATTTCTGGAAGGAACTGACCTATCATAAATGTGAATATAATCCTGTGGAGCATTACTTGTTGGCGCAAATGTCAAGGTGGAGATGAAAAACAGTTTAATGGTATAATAAACTGGCCATAAAAGAAGTAAATTGTTTTGTTTTTTGAGCACAAATTATTTTAGTTTGCAGAATCAACGAAACACTGAAGTATGGTCCGAACAAATTCATCTTCACTAAAAGCAACCCAGAGATTTTTCCACAATGTAAATTATATATCAACCAAAACTAACTAGAATGTGAGATCGGGATTGCGTATCATTTATATCATGTGAGCATGGATGTTCAACGACCCTTAAAGACAAAATGACATGCTTGAATTGAAAGCACTGTTGTGAATAGAAGAATTGAGATAGGAAAGCATGCAATCAGATCAAGAGGTTCTCTGTGCGAAGGATAAAAAACATCTAAGTGATGCAGAAAAGAAGTAATTTCACAACTCAACTCTTGATATCAAATCATGTGAACAGCCTTGGGGATCAGTTATATTTTAACCTTAACAGATTCTTCAATTGCATCATTTCATTTGTATATTTTTTAGCATTTAAATGCTCTGTATTCATATATTTATATTCCATACGCCAGAACAAAGTAAACAGGGTGCAGAAGCAAGCGCTATAACAAAAGTAAATCTATTGTAGGATTATTAGCGAGAATCCAACGTAGGAGTAGCTTCACAAGTAGAAGGCATGTGCATTTGCAGTAATGTAGCTACTAGTTTTTTCAACACAAAAATTTCATTCTTCATGTGTCTACGATCATCGCTAAAAACCATGGATCTAAATATAGGGACACATGAATGACCAATTAGATGCTCCCACGTTATTTACTAGAATCTCAAAAGCGACCAATAGACAGCCCAATAACCACATCTTGTCCAAATAGAAGACCGAAAGCTCAACCTAACAACTATTTACCGCACAAACAGATGGATTTAAGATAATCAAATCCAAGCATCATATATTACCTGTACATAGTGCTCGAAAATTCTCTGCGGTCTTAGGAACAATGTCAGAGAAAAGCTGAAAACCATCAAAAGCTATTAGTATGTCATGTGGGCCGTTTCCAGTTGCAAAAAAAAAAAATAATAATAATTAAACACAAGAAGTGCCTGCAAATAGACTAGGCTCGCCAATATCGTTTTGAATTTCAAATTGCAGTTTACTGAATTGAAAATAAATATACCTCAAATATCATTCTTTCTGCAGGGCCCCCATCAATGGATATGTCTAAGAAAACCAAAGGGTTTTTCTTTTTGGCCATATTCTCCACTTCTCTTTCTCCGTATGTGTGTATTACGCAATCAAGAAGACATCACCATTACTCTGAAGGTACAAAATTTCCATATTATAATAAGAAATATGCAGAAACGAGGAAATCTAAACATAAAAAAACTCAGAAAAGAGTAATCTAGCAGAACAAGCAGCAATAGCACTTCAATTACTACGATTCGAATAAATAGATGGAAATTTCCAAGCCAATGGCATATCTAATTAACTAATTTCTAGAAAAAGAAACAGATCTCGAATTTAAAAAAAAAGGAGGACGGAAAGGAGATGTAGCGTTCTGATCATAAATCCTTCAAAAGAAAAACAATACAAATAAATGACCTCCAATAACCAATCCATGAAAAATTTTAAAAAAAAAAAAATTGGAGAATTTACAATAAATCGGCATGTGGTGTCGAAACCCTAAATCCTAGCTAATCATTAAAAAACCTAGCATTTGAAAGAAACACAGATGAAAAACAGAATCTTTAAACTTAATTTCTAAAAACCCTAAAAAGTAAAAAGTGTTTTGGCTACGAAGCCCCAATAACAAGGAAGAGATCACAAATTACGTAACTAGAGAGATCAAATCCATGGGGAAGAATAAATTAGACATAAAATAGGGAAAAATATAGATAAATGAAACCCTAGCTCTCTACCTGAGAGAAGTAGCTGCTGCTCCACAGAAACGTGAGAAGATGAGAGAGTCGACGAAAACCTAATGTAAATATTCGGTCGTCAAAACTTTAGGACATAATTACTGGAATAGCCCTGGATGGAAATGAATTGGCCTAAACGCCTAACTCTTCAGGCAGTATGAAACACCGATGAATTTTAAAATAGTAGTGTGATTTTAGTAATTGGGCCATCCACGGAGACACTGACTTTCAACGAGACAGTGGGCTATTTTGTATATGGGTCGGGCCTGGGCGGAGACCGGCCCAGGATTCTTTAGAAGATGGGAAAATTACAAGGGAAAACTACTAGAAACCTCCTCAATAAAAACATATCTACACAGATCTCCCCAAAGATTTCGTAATTACCAATCACCCCATAAATAGCTTTTAATTTTGCCTATTACCCATATTACCCTTTCTTATGTCACCTTGCAAATCTCTCTCTCTCTCTTAATTGAGAAATTTTAGCCGTGAACGTGCAGACCAAAAAAGTACAGTGGGCCCACATTCTTTTGGTGATCCAAACCATTCATTTGTTGTAAATACAATGGGCCCACTTTATTTTAGTGATCTAAGCCATTCATTTGTTGTTCCCTGACGTGGATAGGAAGTGCCCAGAATATCTCCTCCATAGGATGATCCTAACCCTCCGATTTGTTTAGGTTTAAAATGGGGATCGGATGGTTAGGATCATCCTATGGAGGTCATTTTCTAGGCACATCCTATCCACATCAGGGACCAACAGATGAATACCTTGGATCCCCAAAATAATGTGGGCCCATCGTATTTGTGGTTGCACGCGCATGCCCACACATGCCATATAATTTCTCTAATATAGAGAGAGAGAGAGAGAGAGAGTTACCACAAAAAGGGAAATCTCTATGGGTCCGTATGGTGTGAGTGTGAGATGGACCAATGAGTTAAGAGGGGGATGGATAGATGGATGAAGAGGTTTTAGAGAGAGAGAGAGAGTTCAAACGATTAATGGATGGAGAGATTTTAGGGATTTGTAAGTGTGTTATAAGGGTAATATAAGGGTTAAATGGATGAAAGGCAAAATTAAAATCTATTTAGGGCCCTATTGGTAATTAAGAAATTTTTGGGGTGATTTGTGTACATAAGTTTTTATTTGGGGGTTTTTTAGTAGTTTTCCCAAAATATAATTACACGCCCTCAACTTTCTAACATTTGCAACGATAACCCTGTAGTTTCAAACTCATCAACTACACACCTTGACTTTTCATTGTGTATGAGGTAGATCCCCACAGTGGACGGATTTGTCAACAAATCGAAGGGTTATGATGATCCTATGGAGCTGATTTTTTGGGCATACCCTATCTATGTTAGGGCCCATCAAACGAATGATTTGCATCATCCAAACAACGTGGGCCCACTGTGTTTTTCGTAGTGTTTGAATGGGGGTATGGGGTCTTAATTAACATCGATAGTGTTTCAAAAGAGGGGGGCTACCTTATACACAATGGCAAGTCAAGGGGTGTAGTCGATGACTTTGAGACTACAAAGTTATCGTTGAATGTGTCAGAACGTTGATGGGGTGTGACTATATTGCAAATCGAGGAAGGGGTATTTAGATTGAGCGCTCAATCCTAAAAACCTAAACATGTGTCTCAACTCAACAACTCAATAAAGCCTTTTGTCTCTACAACTCAAGTTACTCAACAAACCTAAACACGTACATGTTTAAAAACCTAAACATGTAAAAAAAAAAAAAGGTGCAACGCTCAATAGGGCTAGGGGCAGAGACACATAGAGCATGAGGGAGCCATGGCCCCCCCCAATGACTTTGAAAACCTCTTTTGTGGTTTTTGGCAGTACAAGCATTATAAGCTAGTTTAGTGGCCATGGCCCCCCCAAATGACCAATGCAGGCAAGTATAAATTAGTTTGGCCCCCCCAAGTGTAAATTCCTGGCTCCGCCCCTGAATAGGGCTACACATGGATCAAGGTAGCCTCCACCGGATGAAGCCAGGTGGTGGTTCTTAGCAACAACTTAGCCCTTTATCCCACAAACAACTAAGATTAAACGGCTAAGATTAAAACAACAGGTTAAAACAACGTTCAGATCGTAAAGAGCCGATCCAATATGTCGTGCTTTCCTCTGTGTTTTGGATCTTCCAATTACTCCAAAAGCTTTAAGTGATTGGAGATGGTGATGTTTATCTTTTATAAACACTCTACCTCGCGTATGGCCCATCTTTTTAGGGTTGGCCTGCACATGGCACACGTGACCCCTCTTATGGGTTGGCCATTATATGTGGTTTTTTAATATCGAGGAGTTTTGAACCCAGCACTTTTGAGAACAACCAACTACCTCCAAAAGCTTCAGCCACGGGACATGGTGTTTTTTAATCTTCTGCACTTTAACATGCGGTAGGTGAGGAGATAAGGGAGAGAGGGAGAGGGTCAGCGAGGAAGAGAGGGGGGGGGAGAACAATTTGATTTTTTTCACCCAAGACCCTTAGTTCCAATCTTAGTTGTTTTTTGTTCGATTCCACGACTAAGATTTTGCAACTAACCTCTCAAAACTCATTTCCCTCCTCCACGGCATCAAAATAGAGTGTTGGATTTTTAGTTTTAGTGGCAAAGGAAATGCTCGTGCTTTTCCTCACAGACAGATTCAGTTTTCTCTCATTCCGCCTCTAGTCCTTCTGTCTGAGCACGGTTCTATGGTTATTAATCTATTATCATGCCATTGTGCATTAGTCGCCCATTATTTTGTTTGTGATTTATAGGGACTCATCAAAATTATTTGCACATAAACTTACTCGGAGATAATATTCCACCACCCACTTTCCCAACATTTTCCCTCTCTTATTTGTCTTTCCTAATAGCTATTACATTTCACCCTTTTTGTTTATTTGTTAAAATTAATGGGATTCAACAAAAAGCAATTTTAGGGATGCGGGGTAAAATAAAATTTAAAATATTCACTTTTTATACAACACGTGATTCTTAAATATGGTCGATTAGAAATGCCGATGATAAATGCACCCCCTGTCTATGACCGCCGTCTTTATGAGTCAGTGACTACTTTCTCTAGCTATAAAACAACCACGGGAGGGAGAGTTCATGGACATGGTTTTAAATTTCGACCGAAATCCAAAATTACCGAAACCGAAATTTCGAAATTCGGCCTTTCCAAAATTTTGAGAATTTCGAGAATTTCGGTCTGAGAAAATGTGATTTAAAAAAAAATAAAAATAAATGTTACAAAATTTCGGCGGAAATTTTGAAATGAATTAAATAAGCTTTTTAATTATTACCAAATTTCGGCCAAAATAAAATTCGGCAATTTCAGGAATCCGAAACCGGTACCGAAACCGAAATTTTAAACCATGTTTGTGGACCATATGTGTGGAAGAGGGAGAGTCTGCGGACCGTATGCTAATTCATCGTAGGTATGCGAGCTAGATCCGGAGTAAGATCCTGGATTGTTTTGGGATTTCTTGGGTCTTTCCAGCTCACATCCCAGATCTTTCGAATAGTTGGAACTTTGCTCCTTGCCCTCGTGGCTCTCATCTGTGTGGTATGGGAAGAACAAAACGCTCGCATATTCAATGACATGGTCAAAAGTGCCTCTGTATATTTCTACAAAATCATATGTCTAGTTGTTTCATGGGCTACAGCTTTGCCTGAGTTTTCACTCTATTCAGCCTGAGATTCAAAAAAAGGACTTAGAAGGAGATTTGTAGTAGTAGGGAAGGAGAAAGAAGTTGTAGCCCCTATATGGTCTCCCCCTGACCCCGTGTGATAAATTTTGAGGGCTCCAGTTTGGGCAATCCATGTCCATTGGGAATAGGGTGTTCTTAGACATGAGAATGGCATCACATAGTGGGATTTCTCGGGTCCGATAGGATTACAGATTCAAATGTAGAAGAAGTGATGAGTGTTATCCTCCAAGGTATAAGATTGTTGTTGGAAAATGATTTGCACGATCTGGTAGTGGAAGGGGATTCTCAAAACGTCATTAGATGGTTGGAAGGCCCATCTTCTCACTCCTGGAGATTTTATGAGTTCCTTGCTGAGATTCGGTATAAGATTGATGACCATATTGTCAGCTTTCATCACGCTAGGAGGTCAGCGAACGGAAGAGCCTAGCCCGATTAGAATCGGGTAGAGAGGTTTTGGAGTTTTTTTTATTACCTTCCTCGTTGAGTTGTTATTTATCTTTTTTCCTCTGGGTTTTTGTTATGTTTTCTTGTCCACTGATCATCTTGGTCATGGTTTTCTTTTCCTTCTAATAAATATCTACCGGTTAAAAAAAAACAACCACAGGAGGGTGGCATGGGAAAATTATGTGTCGGATTTATCAATACCCATTTGAATATATATAAGTGACCAAGCTACCCATTGGAAAATATTCGAATGACTAGCATTTTCACAAAATCGATTTTGCAGCCTCTCTTTTTTCAGGTGAGGAGTGCCACCTAATACGAATTAAGTGAATAAGACAAATTCAGCTATGAGGTGGCTATTATCTCTTGAAAAAGAGGAGTTGCAAAAAATTGTCTAGACAAATCCGGAAAATATTTTTCTAAGGGCAAAATAGCTATTTGTCAGCTTCACCTTCATCTTCAAATGTTATCAGCACAACAATGTTTTGATATTTTCACAAACACATCTTATCTTCTATATTTAAAGAGCTGTCAAAGTTCATTACTGTTCCCAAAAAGCTCCAAGATGCCAATTAGAAAATAAAAGATATGCTGCATTTCTGCAATTATAAAAACATGGTTGTGCTGATAACATTTCCCACCATAAAAATAAAAAAAGCCTATTACACAAAGGGAGATGATATCAGCACAACCATTTTTAATAATTACACTAACTCAGCTTGTATTTTCTTTCTTAATTGGCTTGTAAGCATGGATTCAAATTTCGTTTCAGACCGACATTTCGTCCGAAATCCAACGAAACAATAAAAAGCAATATTTTATCTCATACCAAATTTTGGCTGAAATTACCGAAATTTCAGGAAAATATTAAATAGCAAACCAAAAGAAAAAGAGATTTTTTGTTGATTTCCTTAAATTTCGACCGATTTGGGTGAAAATAATGTAACGTTTCGGTTATTATGGATTTCAATTTCGGTCTTCACCGAAACCTGAAATTTCGGATTTCGGTCAAAATTTAAAACCATGCTTGTAAGAGCTTTTGGGATCTGTAACAACCTTCGACAGTCGTTTAAATAATAAAAGACAAGAAGAGTGAGTGCAATTATTAAAACACGGCTGTGTTGATATCATTTGTTATATCATCAAATTTTATCCAATGCAAATCCGAATCAAGTCCAACTAACAAGTAACAACCGCCTTGGGTTTCCCAACCCGAAAAGGTAGGGAGGAGTGCCCTACTGTGCCCATGCGTACTTTTAAGAGTTACCAAAAATAAAAAGGGGATCATACCTCACAATCTGATTTAATATCCTCTCCTGTTTCTCCTCGTTCATATAAATCTCGTATTTTACAGCATTCAGATTCTTCATCAGAGAGAGAGAGAGAGAGAGCATAAAACCCCTATTTTCATCTCGCAATTAGAGGTGGGAGCAATCAAATTCCGAGAGAGAGGGTCAGTGTAATTTATTTTAGCCATTATATTTTTATCTGTTCTGTAGTTTGATCTGTTTCCAGTGCTTTGATCTATCTATTTGTATGCTGATATTCAACTTCCCATAGGGTTTCTACCATTTTCCCCATTTTCTTTTGAGTAATGTTGTGTTCATGCTGTTGATTTGGGATTCTAATTTATTTTCACGTTAAAGTTTTTTTTTTTTTTTTTTTTTCTGTTGATTTATGATTTTTGATGAGAATATTACTTAATTTTTGGTAGATTTGCGACCAAGGATCGTTTTCCATATTAGGATTTTCTTTGGGGATTTTAATTTTTGAGATGATTTTGAAGATTTTAAGGATTATTATTGGTTTATTTGTTGGAAATTAGATTACTGTGTTTCTTCTGCAATATGGAGTGAATCTACTTGATTGTGTATGGCGCATATATTATTCTAGGGTTTTGATTTTGATTTTGATTTTTTTTTTTTCAATTTTTATTTGTTATTGATAGATTTATTTTGTAACTTTTCTAATAGATTTCCAGTGGCCTTTTTGAAAAGAGAAAATTGTTGATGATCCTATGTTTAGTTTCTTATTATTTACTATTTTTTTTTCAGTATTTTTTTGTGGTTTATGCCTATAACATACTTCTGCAACTTTCAGTCTCTGATGATTGATTCAGCGCTTGATATTGCTTTTTCTTTTTTGATATCTCGTTAAGGCAGTTGTTGGACAGATTCTGGATTACTTATCACTGGTCATCTCTGGTTAAATTTATTTGAGTATTTGGTTCTTGGGTTATTTGATTATTTCTTTATTTCGTGTTGGATTTGTATTTGCTCAGTCCATAACCTTTTTTTGTCCTTCCTCCCCAGGGTTGGAGGTTTTGGTATTACAGCCATCATGAGATTCAATAAAGGAACTAAAGTAGAGGTCTTGAACAGGAGGGGGGTGCCTTCTGGCTCTTGGTGGTGTGCTGAAATTGTCTCAGGAAACGGGCATAATTACACTGTTAGGTATGACATATCTCCAGATATGACAGATGCCCCAATCATGGAAAGAGTGCCCAGGAAGGCCATCAGGCCTTGTCCTCCTGTGGGAAGTGAGGAGAATTGGGTGCCTGGTAACATTGTTGAGGTGTATGATGCTAATTCTTGGAAAATCGCAGAAGTCTCAGAGGTGATGGGTGGGCATTACATTTTGGTTAGACTCCTTGGATCATCCCGGGAATTCAGGGTCCACAAATCTGATCTTAGGCTGCGGAAATCATGGCACGATAATCAATGGGTCATGATCGGGAAGGTAATTATTTGACTTTGCTTCTTATTTCATACTAATGCTCTAGGATGACTTGCCCTTATACACATGAAGCTCCTGGAAGTATGGGATCATTGTGTTATTGGTCTTGCTATCGTATATGGTTTTAATTTTTATAAGTACTTATAATAAAAATTGCCTGATTGCTATCTTTTTGCTATTAAAGCAGTGCTAAGTTGCTCAGATAGCTGATCTGAGCAGCCGATTCAAAAACTCATGTGGCCCCACATTTTTGGGGTGATCCAAAGCATTCATTTGGAAAGCCCTTCCATGGATAGGGTGTGTACCAAAAAGCAGCCTTTTAGGATCATCCTAACCCTGCCATTTGTGGAGGGAAAAAATGGTCAGAAACAGTCTGTCCATTTTCCCTCCCACCTTTGATTGGGTTAGGATGATCTTATAGGGCTGATTTTTGGAACACACCCTATCCATGGAAGGGCCTTTCAAATGAATGCTTTGGATCACCCCAAAAATGTGGGCCACATGAGTTTTTGAAGCAGCTGCTCAGATAAGTTATATAAGCGAACACTATTCTCACACACACACACACACACACACACACACACACACACACATATATATATATATATATATATATATATAGCTTCTGTTTTGTCCCATGGTTGTCTTTCTTTCCTTAAGCACTGCTTAAACATCCAGGACCTTTCTTGGCTGGTCTTTAATTGAGTCGTTGAGGTTATATCGTTCGTGATCTTTTGCCAAGGAGCTGATCTTTTTAATACATGCTTCTGTACTCCTTCAAGCTCTTTTAGTTATATAATGCATTTCTCCTTTGATGCTATGAATACAAGCTAAGAAATAGATTTCTGACTTTGAACTTCCTGCATTTGACTGATTTCTTTTGCATGTCCACGCAGGATTCCCGAAATTGTGAAGATGAAAAATGTAACAGACTGTCAACAACAAGGCATTACCCAAAATCTAACTGCCAGATGCTGCTGCCAGATGTAAAGGTGGACGCATCTGCTGGAGATGTCCATCACCCTGTGGAGAAAGACAATGATTTCCAGGAGCCCATCAGGATTTGCTCTAGAGGATTGAAGAGAAGCTCTCTGTTCTGCTCGTCCCATGTTGAGATGCATGTGGGAAGTGGCCAAAAAGTAAGGGCAATTGATAAAGAGGGTAGACGTCAGCGACTGGTTCCTGGCCATCGATCTGCCTTACCAGAAAAGGTAGATGCTGTTGCTTCGCCACAAACAATGCTGGGTGAAAAATACATGCATGCTTCCATTAACAACAGAAAAACTGGATTTCATGAAATGGACGTGGGGAGAGAAAAACCAAATACTGATGATGTGAGATGTTTTTTCCCAAGAGGTTTAGAACTCAATGACGCTGAGAGCAGTACATGCTCCGTTGCTAGTTGTAGTAGCACTGCCTGTGGTCCTTATAAGTTACCTTATTCTTCTATGAAAGATCTTAGTCAGGATACAGATAGTCCTTGTGATGATGCCAATTCTTCCAATGAGTTTAAATATGGAAGAAAATCCTCTTTTCCTACAAATGAGGATCTGGCAGCAGAAGTCCATAGATTAGAGTTGCATGCCTATCGTTCCACCATGGAGGCATTGTATGCTTCTGGGCCCTTAAGTTGGGAACAAGAAGCAATGATGACAAATCTCCGCCTTACACTCCACATTTCAAATGATGAACATTTGTTGGAGCTTAGGCACTTAGTTTCTGCAGAAGCAGACCTTCCTATTAATTAGCCTTGAAGTAATTTCCAGGTTATCCTAGCAATTTTTCTCATCCAGTAGAATATGGTTTACTTTGCTTTCTCACCGCGTTGTAAGAAGCAGAATGAAATTTTATGATCTGCAGCTTCTATTTTGAGTATTCGATCTGTGAGTGGTCTAAACAGTGTATTACGGTGGCTCTGAAAATCTGTATCATAAACTCTTTCAAATTAATGAAATAATACCCTCCTGGCCTTTAAGGCATCCATGCGTCATCATTTTATTTTTCTGTTCTATTTTGTAAATCTGTATTGGTTTGTACTGTGTAAGCATTTCCAACTAAAGATGGTGGGATATCTATTCATTTATTGAAAGCAATCCTTTTAAGCAATGCGTACCAGAAGCTAACAATTTAACTAGTGCTTACCAATAAAACCTTCATTGATTGAGAAGCTGTTGATCTGAAAGACCAACTTATGTGGCCTTTTAATGCCTAATAAACTCTCATTTCTATGCTGCTTCAGAACCAGAAAATGTTGTGATCATAAAAACATATGTAATCTGTAATACCATTCAAAAAAAATAAAAACATATGTAATGCTTCCATACACAAGAATTGCTCAAAGGAATTTAAGGGCATGTGCCATCTCCTTTCTCTACATAAGCTTCATAATGATGGCCAATTATCATGCTTTCTGCAAGCATCCTTTACAATTCTATCATCGTTCATCTACTCATTGTGACAAACATTATGGCTTCTTTGGTTTGTAAGAATGAGATGCTTTATGTAAGACTAACAACAGTTGGGATGTAAGACTTTATCCTAATGGTTGGTTGTGGGGACTTCCAGATGCCACTTTGAGCCTCAATGAGTCAATGATATTAAGGATGTATTTGTATAGCCAAAGACAATTGAATCATGATTATGCCTTTTTTGCTTTTCCTTTTTGTTTTTTCACCCGATCAATCTCAGTTGAATTCACAGCATTACTTGATTTTGGAATCCATTGAGTAATGAGCAGGGTATCCGTGCTCTTTATTTCTCCATAAACATGCTGTGCTGGATCCATTATCAAATGTTTGATTTCCTCCATGCCATTTGGTACTGTAGCGATTGTTTTGTATTGAGGATATTATTGATGCTTCCCCTGCATTTTCCAGGGCTGAAGTTGGAGGCTTGCACACCTCGCTTCCAAGGGCCTAGAGATGATGGTGGGGTTTGTTACCTCTTTTTGCTGTAGACAGTATGGCAATATTTGCGTTCAATTCCCTGCAAATAAGTCAACTTATGAAGATCAATTGGTATTGCTAATTTATTTAGTTTCTTCTATTGAGGCCCACTTTGAGACTGTTGTGCTAAATGCAGTAAACCTTAACATTGAAAAAGATCTGCTTTTGAATGTCCTCATATGGAGATGCTTGTAAGGTTTCATTTAAAAACATTCTCATTAATGCACTGTATATTTCTTACTTATTGATATTTGTCGTAGTCTATGTACATTACATTGTTATTATCAACCTAGATCACCACTGTGTCTTTCGTTGGTTTTGACATGTAGAATTGATGTTATGAATTGCTGCTTGGATTACTGTTATTATCGATGACACATTTCATCTCAGAAAAAGGAGTTAAGATTCATGTCCATAATATAAAAATATAAGAAATCTTTGGAAGCTCAGTGTATGGTCTAGAAGAATTTGATTTGAATTTAGTAGATTTGAATTTTAAGAAGCTTATGGATCAAATATGAGAGTGAACATAATTTAACGAAGGCAAAGTGTGAACACCAGTTCTAATTATAATATCCCTACAAGTTTCATATTCCAAAGTGAATGATTGAATAACGAAGAAGAAATTACATTATTGGAGAAGCTGAGAAGAAATATAACTCTTCCATGAGTTTACTCCATTGGCCTCCCTAATGGTTACTGTTGCCCAAAGAAATCACATTTGCAGGAATTTCCTTGATGGAAATGTCGGTGCTGGAATTTCAAGATCAATGATAAAATGCAATTTTTGGTCTTACAGGGAGACATAGGAGGCATGTATGTGAAATCTAGACCGCTTATCTTGCAGAACATCACGAGGCGACCCACATGGTCTCATCCCAAAAGGGCATCACATGTGTAAGATAGAAGCACAAAAATCAACACTTAAGGTTTTCTTGGGGGAACTCTAAGTCCCTGTTTGGATTGTAGGGATTATCTGGAAAAGTTTGGAAACAAAAGACTGTTTCAGAGTTTTCTTCTTTTCTATATTTTTTTTTGAAAATGATAGCTAGATATATTAATAAAAAGAATGAGATGGTCTAAGTACAACAAGGAGGAGAATACAACAAAAATAAAACGAGATAAAAAAAGGTCACGACAGTAGAGAATCGAAGAGAGCTAAAGAATCCTTGAATACTTCTCTAGCTAGACTATCCGCCACCTGATTGGCGGAACGCCGCGCTTGAAGAAACACAATCTCCATAGGACTCACCCAATCAAATAATTCATCAAACCACCTATCAAATCTCCATGGTGGTTTTTGAGGACCTTTGAGCCACCGGATAACATTAGATGAATCGCCTTCTACCACTACCTTATTGAGATTAATTTTTGAAACAAGCTCCAAACCTTGATGAACTGCACGCACCTCCGCTTCTGTAGCATCCGCCGTTCCAATGGGCCCCCGCAAAGGCCCAAAGAACCTCTCCAAACTCATTTCTCAAGACACACCCACTCCAGCTGGGCCTGGATTCCCTAAACTCGAGCCATCAAAGTTTTGTTTTAAGAAGCCCGATGGAGAGGGCTTCCAATTTTGGACAATCTTTTGTTTCACCTCCACACTTTTGCATATTTCCTCCCATCTTTCCCAAAGACCATATGCCGACACAAAATTGAATAAAGGAAGAGATTTTGCCCATGATATCGATAGAACGATCACTTTAGCGAACAAGTAGGATGCACTCTTAGCTCTACCTGTCAAGACCCTAGCATTTCTCTCCTTCCAAATCACCCAAAAAGGTGCTAGGAGGGAAAGATTCCACAAGGCTTTACTTTTTTTCTTTCCATGGGTTAGCCGTCCATCCTGATAACAGATCTATGAGAGATTATGGAAATACCAAAGAGATGCCAAATCTGGTTAACCGTTTACACCGTAGACCTCCAGCAAACTTGCAGTGAATGAATAAGTGATTGACCGATTCCTTCGCTTCAATACAAAATACAAAGGGAGCAGTGATCGGTAACGAGGATCATCCTTTTCCTAAGAAAATGCACCGTCTGAATTCTTTCCCTCAGGTTGCCCAACCAAAAAAAGCAAACTCTTGGAGGGTATAGAATAGTCCACACCCTGGCTATCTTGGAGGACATTGGGCTAGTCACTAATTTATGATAGAATGATTTGACAGAGAATTCTCCAAAAGTATTCTAGATCCGAACTCTTCTGTCTTCCCCATCCTTCTTTATATAACCCCCTTCAAGCATCTCCAACATCCTTGCAACAGATGGGAGTTCTTAATGAAAGAAATTTCCTGCTTTTCTAGTTTTTTAAAGATAATTTCCCACTTTTCTATGGTTTGATTACACATGAAAAAAGTAACTTAAACAACCACTGTTCAAGTTTTATTTATGGGACATTGAAAAGTTTGGAAAATAAAGACCTTTTCAGAATTTCCTGCCTTTCCATTGTTTGATTACACATGAAAAAGGTAACTTAAACTACTGAATTCAAGTTTTATTTATAGTGATATTCAATTTATTTTGATACCTCTCTAAATAAATCATAACCATATCATTTCCGTCTAAGTTGTGGAAATTAAAAAAATTCGAAAGAAAGAATTTTTGCCGGCTCTGTTTTTTTGCACTCATTTTACGTCGAAAGAAACAGAGCCTCAATAAATGATTTTTCCTGAAATGCAAACATGTGCCATATGCTTGTTTCTTTACACTTCAAGCATTTAGGAGCAATGCTGAATGTATTTGATTGATCACTTCCTATAATTTTGATGTTAACCAGTTCCAACTAAATTTGATGTAATCCATTTGTTTGATCTTCTGCTAGGTTTGTTGGCTTCTGACTCTTCTGAATAGCAACCTGTCTATTCAGTTTTATTCTATTTGCAGGGCTACTTCATATGCCTCTTCCACTTTATAAATGCAAATGGGAGTCAATGCCCAATTCATCCTTGGTTTGCAGCTTAAGCTTGGCAGGTATCTTTTTCTCATAGTTGTCAAACTCTTATGAGTCGTACGAGTCGACTCTTGAGTCGCTGGACTTTCGAGGCGAGTCGCATCGGTGACTCGCCTCTGTTGAAGACTTTATGAGTCGTCTAGTGACTCTTACGAGTCGTTGTGAGTCGAGTAAAAAAACTAAGACTCTTGCGAGTGAAGTCGAGTCACTGGCCTGGGCTTTCTTGTTTTAATGGTTGTAAACTTGGAATTTGGAATTTATAACTTATAACTTAATTATTATATTTTTTTGAATGGTAGGCAATTGCATTAAATGGGAAAAAGGCCAAGGAGGTCTATACAAATAAAGAGACATAAAAAGCAAAAGAAAGATAGCAAGAAGCCCCACTGCAAGGGTCAAGAAGGAACGAAGTGAAATAGCTCTACTCTCTAGAGATACCATCTCTAGCTAAACTGTCAGCCACACCATTAACTGACCGCCTAACATGATGTAAAGAAATCGATGCGTCCCCCACCCTGTCTTGGATCTCATTGAAGAAAGAGACAAATCTCCAAGGGAAGGAATGAGAGCCACTAAGCCATCACATCCCATTGAGCGAGTCTCCTTCTACCACTACCTTATTCAAATCTTCACTTTCAAGATACCTTATTCCTTGGTAGATAGCACGCACTCTAGCTCCATTAGCATCTGCGGCTACAATTGGACCCGCAAAAACCCATTTCATACCTCCAAATTCATCCCTCAAGACTCCCCCAATTCTAGCAGGACCATGATTCCCATGCTAGACCCATCAAAGTTTAGCTTCAAGAAACCATGTGCAAGAAGGCTCCCGGTCTTGACAATCTTAGGTTCTTGGCCTGAACCACCACAAATCTGCTTCCAACCATACCATAAATCATTGGCAGATATAAATCTAACGTAAGGAAGGGTTTTCACCCATGATTAAGCTCCAACCAGAACTTAATTTTTTTTTTAAGAGGCAAAAGAAGATTCATAAAATAAAGGAAGACCGAGGTAGTCCATCAGAATTACACAAGAAATAGACAAAATTTAGTACAATAAACTCATGAAGGCAAAAAGTCAAACCACTAGTCCCAACTCCAGACCTAGCTAAGGAATCCGCTTCGCCATTTGCGGGTCTCTTCACATGCCTGAATACAATGGATGATCCCGAAAGTAAATCGGAGATCTCATAAAAGAAAGCAAGAAACCTCCATGGTGGAATCGATGATCCACGAAGCTAGCGTATCACATTCTTCGAATCACCCTCCACAATAAACTTATTAAGCAGATTTCTGTCAATCCGCTTAATACCTTGATGTACAGCCCTCAGTTTTCACCTCATTGGCGTCACATATCCCAGTCGGCCCAGAATACGCCCATATAACAGAGCCACAAGAATCACAACATAGCCCTCCAACACCAGAACTTAATTATTTTTGTGCATGCAAGTTACAAGCATATAGCTATTTATATTTTTGGCTTAGTGCTTTATCTATGTACTATTGGGTTCTATTTTTTTATCTTTTGATATATATATATATATATATATATATCTTTTTTTTTCAACTAAATTTCTGTTCTTGTAAAAAACTCTTACAAGTCATGAGTCATAAAATTAAGAAATCGAGTCTTGAGTTGAGTCACAGGTTGACAACTATGCTTGTACTCTATATTTCTTCAGCCTCTGAGATATCATTCCATAGCTCCAAAAAATTCAGTCTCAACTCAACAAAGCTTTTGTCCCAACCTAGTTGGGGTCGGCTGAATGAATCCTTTAGAAAAAAATTCATGAAGAAGGTAAAAGGAATCTGCCCGTCTCTAATCCTGGTTCTAGTTGGGTTCTTCTACGTGGATCTTTTTCTTCCATTCTATCCTATCCAGGGTCATGTTCTATGTTATGTTCCTCGCTATCAAGTCTTTCCTCACTGTTTCTACCCAAGTTGTTTTCGGTCTGCCCCTACCTCTTTTTACTCCATCAATTTGGCATGAGTCGCCTCTTCTCACCGGAGCATCCAAAGGCCTACATTGGATATGTCCAAACCATCTTAAGCGGTGCTCTCTCATCTTCTCCGCAATTGGTGCCACCCCCACCTCTTTTACGGATGTCTTCATTTTTAATTCTATCTAACCTTGTGTGGCCGCACATCCATCTAAGCATTCGCATCGTCGCTATACTCATCTTATGCACATGCTGCTTCTTGGTGGCCATACATTCTGAGCCGTACAGCATGACTGGCCTCACAACTGTTTTATAAAACTTTCCCTTCAACTTGGTAGGGATTTTACGGTCGCACAGAACTCCTGAGGCAAGCTTCCACTTCAACCAACTTGTTCTTATTCTATGGTTAACATCTTCTTCAATCTCTCCTTCCTTATGTAGAATTGAACCAAGATAGCGAAAAATAGCCTTCTTAGGTACCTCTTGTCCAGTCATATTCACTACATCCTCGTCCCGCCTCCTTACATTACTAAAGTTGCATTCCATATATTCTGTCTTAGTCCTCAACTCAACTCAACTCAACAAAGCCTTTGTCCCAAACTAGTTGGGGTCAGCTAAATGAATCCTTTAGAAAAAAAATTCATGAAGAAATATTCTGTGTTAGTCCTACTCAGTCTAAAACATTTGGATTCCAAAGTAGTTCTCCATAAACTCTAATTTAGCATTTACTCCTTTGGTTTCGTCCAAAAATTTCAGTTACACCTATCAATTTATCTTTCAGTTTTTAATTATTTTTTAATGAAAATCAATTTATCATTTCATTGAACGGGCGAAAAATTGATGTAGAGTTTGCTTATAATCCATGGGAAGACACATTTATTTATTTTTTTGAAATGGAAAACTTCTTATAATTGGGAAGACGCTTTTATTCCAGCTGTATTTTCATCTCTTCCCTTGGACTTATTGTGCCCTGTCCTGATCTAACTTTTCTACATCGTTCAGATGCTTTATCATCCCCATAAATCACACCCCCTCCCAGCGTAGGGCTCCTTTCTGATTAATCAGACATCATTCTAGTAAAAGACTAGAAGCCTTTTGCTTTCCTCTTCCTACCTTCCTTTTTTTCTCTTTCTCAGTGCCTTCTTCTTTATTACTTTTGGTTCACATTGCTCTGCAATTAGTAGTAGCAAATGTTGGATCTGAAAATGACAATGTGACACAAAAAGAAAAGGTATATGTAAAGAAGCAATACAAATTACTAGAAACAATTAATAACAGAAGGGTGTAGTACATGCGACTATGCGAGACATTGAAAGAAAAGAATAATTGCACGTAACTTGTTGACTTGTACGGTTTTGACAAATGTCTCAAGGTGTCCAATAAGCATCGGCTAACTCATTGCCAGCAGCCGCAGTAAGACATTATCAGGAATGATTGGGTGTAAAGCGTCTGTAGGTGGCTTTTCAAGTCCGCCGGTGAATTGATGGATTGAAGTCGGATTCACAAAATGTTGAGAGTTTTTTGGTCGAGTTACCATCCCTGTTTCTTCTCTTGCTAAAGAATAATATCACCATCAAGTAGAGTTGTAAAATAACATATTCACAAACAGTTTGTGAAGAAAATGTCCCCATTGAGCAGAATTTTGTGAATACATCAATGAAGACATCAACCATTCACATTTTTTTTCGTCGAGGTAAAATACTGGTGACCGATGCAGATATCTTGATCCCTGCTCTCAACCGGTGCCTCCACTAAGTCTTTGTTTTTTTTTGCCTTTTAGCCTTGTAATGTCAATGCCATCATTGGAGAGAATGAAACTGCTACTTCCACTCTTATCTACTGTTGCTCTTGTGAAGAATCCAATGTTCATGAAAAAGGTATTTCTTCTACACATTTAACCTCAAATAACATTTACACCTAACAAATTTACTATTTAGCACGGTGTCTCTTTGATCCAGGAACCGTCGACTTTTTATGTTTCCCTTCCTCATGCTCAAGTCTCAACTCCCTCTTTATGTTTTTCAAGCAGTATCGTCCTTGGGATCTTGTTCCGTGCCTTATCAATGCCTCCTATGGTCACTGAAACCTAGAAATGGTAGAATCATAATGAATTTGTAAGCACCAAAGCTTACATTTGAAGTCTGATCAACACAATGCTCAGTGAGACCCTTTCCACCGTGGCCACCTTCTTCACCTTAAAAATCTAGCCCTCATCCAAGAGGATGCAAAAAATAGGCTCGCTGTTATCATGATGTTTGGATGAAGCGTCAGGACACTCTTCTTGTAATACTAGGTTTTTAAGGTGGAAGCAATATATGCTTTTGTAAATAAGCTTAGTGTTCCTACTTTGGGAAGTTTAGTGAGCCAACATGGTTATTAACTTTTAACGGCTAGACAATACTGCATGGCATAATTCTCACTTCATATGAATAATGTTTTAATTCTTGTCGATGTTTCAGCTTCTACTGTCCTAGTCAATCCCAATTGGAATTTGTGCATCTTTCTTACTTTGTAGTGATTGCGAATTTGCGATCTGATGCTGATGCAAATACAACTGTGGAACAACACCCCCCACCCACACACGCACGCACACACCCAAGGATTTCAAACATACATTAGTAGGGGCAAGCAAGGAGGGCCCAGAAAGGAAAGGTGTTGTGCTGATGATACATGATGACATCCTGATGCATGCTAACATCAGCACCGGGTCCACCCAATTCAGAAACTTATAAAATTTCAGCATTGTGAATTTAAATATCTTTGGTAAATCATTTGTGGATCTGGATCTTAGAAATTTTCTGAAGAGCCCAAAATTTAGGATGTTTTGATGGGTAGACTCTGGAAGCTTCCACTTTGGAAAGTTTCCATATTGAGGAGTTTTTGAGTTTGGCTTGATGACTTGTAGTTGGGGTAAGAGTTGAAGGGTCAGCTTCGTCTAGAAGGTAAAGAGTCTTGTTTTAGAATTTTTTTTTATTGTTTTGGAAGTAGCTATTTCTCATTTTTTTTGGACAGCTACTAAATTCTAGTTTCCTAAATTGATTTAAATTGTTTAAAGTTCGAAGCAGGTCTGTCGGACTATTTTTTTGTGGTATTATCAGTCTAGATTAGAAATTAGGTCTCTCTCTCTCTCTCTCTCTCTCCAACCACTAGATCCATGAGCCAGGTGAAGTTCACCATTCACATACATCTGTGTTGCATGGATTTGGATTCGCGTGTCGGGATCCGACATGGATTCGAGGTGTCAGATTTGGCAAACCCCCAAAATTAGGATTCATGGAGTCAGTAATTTTTATTAAATAAAATAGAAATTTTAAAAGTAAAAAATAAAAATATATGTATGTATATATATATATATATATATTTATATGTATATATTTATATGTATATATATTCATGAAATATTGATGGTGAAGGGTCGAGGCATTACAGCTTTTCTGTCTATTTTCTCTACAGTTTCCCTACAACTAAACACCCATCTCATAGTTTTTCCTTTTCATTTGTCACGTCAAATTCCTGCACTTTCCCAGTCAAATGAAGCAACTGAACAGAGCCATTCTGAATTTGGGACCAAGATGTAGGGTTTTCTTTCCCTTGTGCCACTGAAACCCAAGAGGTTCCTTGTGTTTTCATGATTGGGAGTTCTAGTGAAGTTAGAACTCTTTCGGTGGTAAAATGAAGGAATAGTGGTTAAAAGGAGGAATAGTAGCATTGTTGTGACTGAAAGGTTCAAAACTTTTTCTTGTACAGATTCGAAGATAATTAGTGTTTCAACTTGTATACAATTTACTCATATCTGTTTCCTGTTTATTTTCTGCCTTGTTCGAATGATTGAGTGGCTGTGTCTTGCTCAAATGCATGAAATTCAAGTGTTGCTGCCTTCTTCGTCTGGCATGTTTTCTGCGATATCCGTGTCTTGCTCAAATGCATGAAATTCAAGTGTTGCTGCCTTCTTCGTCTGGCATGTATTCTGCAAAATCCATGTTCATGGATTTTATTGTTAGATTCTTTTTAACTTTGTGAAGGTTATTACTATTAAAAAAAAAAACTTCATGAAGGTTATTGGCATTCTTATGTTTATTTGATTTGTCATGCCTCTGTCTTTTTCTTTCAATGATAGTTGTCATTAAATGACGTAAAGCAATGCCATTGGTCCTTTTGAACCAGCTGTGATTTGGAAATTTGTCTATTATGCATTGAAGTACTAACTTCGATAGGAAACCCTAATGGAGATGCTCATTCTTGAACTTCATGATTCTCTCTTAGTCTACCATTCCTGTTTAGTTTTCCCCTATATTCTGACTGCATTGACTTGACTAGAGGCCTATTCTGATTCCTAAAGTGCTGCTTTTTTTATTATATATATATCATGCTAGGATTGATGATTTCAGGGATATTGAAGCACTCAAGGTCTACAGATATTTGTGTCCCTCTTAGGTTCTCAGGGACCAACCAATTAATTGGTAGGATTTATATATTTTTTTAAAATTTTTGCCTACCAGATTAAGTAAGGTCGCATTAGGCCGGATTGATGTTCCGCTGACTAATTTATTTCTCCAGTAGAATGTTTTGAGTTTCTATCAACCTTGTTGCATTTCTTTACTTAATTTGCAGATATCAACAGTGTTTCTGAAGGAGTTTTCAATTTAATGAGGATCATAAGAATGATTATTCTGGTATGCTGGAATCTTGGATTCTCTCTAGGTATTAAAAATGCCATGTCTTTTGTACTGAATTGAAGTGGTTAAAGTTTTGTTGGGGCTTGCTACTTTTTATACTCTGCCAAGTTCATGATCAGAAAAGGAGCTCAATGCAAGAACACCATGAGATCAGCTCAACACCCCCCCCTTCCTTCCCACCCCGGCAGCAGGATGGCAATCACAGGTGGTATAATTAGTAGTAACATCGTAGTTGCCCCCATTTATCACTTATGACATTATAATTGTTGCATCATTAGTGCATATTGCTTTTGCCCTGTTCGTTTAAGATTATGGCAACCGATTGTGCCAAACCAATTATTGGACTCAAATTTAAACATAATTTTGAGTCCAATAATCAGTTTGGCACTCACAATCGTTGATCAAAATCTTAAACGAACAGGGCCTTCAATTTATAAGCAATATGAGATTGTAATTGTTTGGGTAAAACAGTAGTTTTAGTTTGTAATTGCAGCTGGCCTGCAATCTCGTTGTAATATGACCAGAAATTAGCATACTAGATAAACCTCATGTGGAAAAATCCAGCATCTTAACAAAGGGATGACCCTGTTCAAGTCCATAACACGTAGCAATGGTTTATGGAGCCATGCTTCTCAAAATCTTCAACTGGATCTTTTCTTCACATTTCAAGTCTAGAAGTCTCAGACAAATGATACTTCCAAGGTAATTTATCTCTAGATGTCAACTCTGTTGTTCTCTTTTTCAGGGTGGGCTACTTGTTTATCTGGAATCCCCTTACATTTGCTCACCTACTATTTTGATTATGTGATTCCTTTGACATCAACATCAAATTCTCATTACTGTCCAATGTTCTAAATTCATTTTATGTATGAAATATTGTCCAGTTCAAATGTTTTAATGATCATGTCATGTTTCAGATTTTCTGCATCTGCGGAAAAATGCATTGCAGATGAGCATTCCTGGCTTTGATAAAGGAAAAAAAGGTTTTGTTGTTATTTCCTTTTGAAAATCATGGGCATTATTAATCAAATGTTGCTTGCAGCGCGAAGAATGGTGTAGATGAAAAGAATACAAGTGCTTGAAATGGATATCATTAGGATCTTTGAACCAGGTTATCAAGATGTTGATTTCGTATGTAAGTCGAAGCGGTTGATTGTTACATTTATTTATATCTGTTGATTTTTTTCTATGTATGATTTGATCTGAATGCTTGATGATATCTCACTCCTTCCGTGAATCAAATAAAATGGCATCCTCTTGCATTGGATAATCTTAGTCCAGCCATGTTTTGATAATGGGAGGAACTCACTTTGTTTTACATTTTCTGATTGGCTGCCTGAGAACTTTTTTGGAATTGTAACATCCTTTGACAGCTTATTAAAACATGTAAAACAGGGTGAGTTCGTTCCATTATCAAACCGTTACACTCGTGGATATCAGTTGCCTAATCTTAATCTGCTGTTTGGTAGAGATTATAATTTCATATGATCTGAAGTTATTTTCATCAAAATATGAAACTTAAATCTTAGATAAGCTATAAAATAGTGAGACAGACTTGGTTCCAAGAAATTGTAGGGGAAACTAGGTGGTTTTAGCATGGAGAGAAGCACTGAGATTTTAAGAGACAAATGGATTTAAAAATAAAATAAAATAAATCAATGGACACCTATAGAAAATTTTAGGATTTTCTTTATATTTCCATAATAAGCTAAGGTAGGATGAGGGTAGCTAAATTACTAGTAGGGAGTGAAAATAGAAAACTGAAGGCCATTTACAACTGAAAAGAATGAATAAGATCAGGAGATTCAGGGTTAATTAAGGGATATTTCTTTTTTGGGGGAGTGGGGTGGGTATTGCTTGATCAACAGAACTAATCTGATGGTTAGGATTTAATGTAGCTTTATAGGGTGATTCGAGCATTAAAATGTGACAAATTTGTTCTGGGGCTGGATCCACTATGAAGGTACTCATTGACTAAAATTGGGTGATTGAATTTCTCTGGATGGGCTTTTAACACGGTCTTTCCCTTCTTAAGCAAGGTTTAGGGGTGAGTAGTGTGGTTTAAGTGCTATTTAGGGCAATCTGAGTCCAAGTATAACGTGTCTTAGGTAGGTTCGTTGTGATAGGCCGCTATGTATCCACGTTATAGAATCGATATGTCCACACCCTTTTTCTTAAAAAAATTTATACTTTTCTAATGAACTGCTAAAGGCTCTTGTGATTCTCCACATTCAATTGAATACCCTTTTACAGTTATATGCTCTTATTATGATTACTCTGATGATATTATAAGTTCAGTCAGATTAACAGTTTGGTGGCTTAAATTCTAGAAATGTGTTCTCTACATTTATGCCATCCCACCATATTAGCTTAGCTCTGTCTCATTAGGGTCCCATGATGATTGAAGCTCTCCCATGTGATGATGGCCTTACCTTAACTAATAGTCACACGTCATCCACGTGCATATGATAGAAGAGGTCATTTGGCCTCTGGGTGTCACGACAAATACACAATTAGACTTTAATATGGAGAATTTGTTGATTAGGTGGAAAGGGATTAGGTTTATTTCTTGGCATTATAAAAATAAGACGAGTCTTAGTATCTAAAATGAGTTAGATTAAGTTGATTAGAGGAGTTAAAGCCTTCACTTATCTTGGAGTTAAAGCCACGGATCTCTCATGTTTATAGAGAAGCAATTCAAGTTGCAGACTCTTTGGCCAACTATGCTTCTGAAACTAGAAGAGATAAAGTTTTAAGATGTCTGGGAGTACACGATGCTTTGAGAATTCCTAGCATTCCTTGTAAGTCTAGTTTTCTCTTGGATTTGGGGGTAAGGTGGCCATCTCTCTCTCTCTGGTCTTTTCTCATATTAATAAAATTTAAGTTGCCTAGATAAAGTTGAATGCCATACAAGTGCTGCCAGGCAATCTTCCAAAAATGAGAATAGAGACTATGAGTATCCATGTGAAAGTAAAACACAAAGCTATTAATTAACACATCTGTATACAGCTAATTACGCATGGACCCCCCAATAATGAAATGCAACTGGGATCAAACACCTGGCATGGTGGTGGTGGTGGAGGAGATATGAGGCATGAAACATCCAATCATATGGAGAGATGGTCATTGTTCTACAACACTCCGACAGTTTGACATGAATCAAGGGCAGACCAAACAGTAGCTTTGTCATTCACAGCAACAAAGGGAGACAATCTGTTTTAATTAGTATTAGATTGATTAGAGGGGACTCAGCTAAAACCATGGATCTAAGGAATTACTTGGGATGAGTGAACGAGTGTTCATGTGGCAACCAAGCCATTTAAGGGTTATAGTATTCAACGAGTTGACCTCTCCCTTGTGAAGTAGAATCTTCACACAGTTGTACGTGTCGTAGTCACAACTCACAAGGTATGCCAATATATAGGCTTAGTCTACCGTAATTGGCCTGATTGAGTACGTTTTGTCTTTGTTTTGATTAATTCTTTTGAAATAACAAGCTTTGGAGAGATTAAAGAATTTTACTTGTGAGAGTGTAGATGGGGATAAGCACAAAGCAAGAGAGTCTTTAATATAAAAAGAAGAGTGGGTTTTGGATAAGCAATATGACAAAACAAATCAAATGGATGGCTCACCAGAGAGCAAAGACAAACGGTTACATAGAAATTTCACTTCCCTTCTGTTTCCCATGCCATCCCTCCTCTGCCCATATAAGCTTTGCATTCCAATCACCTATTCTCCCCGATGAGTACCGATCCTAAATTCATATTAATTCGGGATAATCAATCTATATAATAATAATAATAATATTTTTTTAACAATTTATGGCAATATTGATATGAGTATGATCTATTTCTCTGCCCACACACAGTAACTCTTATAAATCCCTGTTGTGTTCCACAAACGATGGAGAAGACCTCCCAACAGGCAAAATCCTGATAGAAACTTGTAAGGAAAAGGCTAAAAAAATAGCTCCTGAGGCCTGTCACAATTTCTTGTGTCTTAATTTTGAGGTTAACGTCAGTATTAAGAGAGGATAAGAAGGTCATTATCGCCGTTAATGCATCATCATCTGTTGGCAAAGTAGCGAGCGAGGCTATGTCAATGGCCCAAGTGGTGGGTAAGGATTAGAAAATTAGGTCTTGGGATAATTATAGTATGAGAAGGATCACATGCATTCTGGCATGCTTGCTTTTATTTAACAAAACAAAAGGCTCTTGAGATAGAGAAAGGATCCTCTACCACATGCTTCATGGGGACCATCAACACATCAACCACATTTAGAGCTCCTGAGAACCCTAAGGAGATCCCCAACCTTGAAAGGAGGAATGCTTTCTTTTGCAACTTTGCCTATACAACATCAAACCCCATGAAAAAAGAAAGGAGGAACAATGCATGTTGGATTACAACCATCTTGCTTTGAAAGATGAAAGTCAAGACAAGTGAAAAAATACAACTCCCAAAGGATATTACTTTCCTTGGGCGTTGGAAATGTCTCTCCTTTATGTGAAAAAGAACGTTAACACTGTTTCATGAAAGGGTACCCTCTAACATGCGCCCCTGAGTAACACCCCCCTCCCCCCACCCCCATACACACACGCACCCACACACGATTTTGGAAGCATGTGAGCGGATGAGAGTGTTTTGGGAAGGTTCAAAGGCTCAGCCAATGTCTTGCCATCCGAGCCCTCAGAATTTATTCTTCCAACACTAAATATAGTCGCACCGATATCACTTGTTGCCTTGTTGGTCCTAATTGAATGGATTGTTGCAAAAATATCCAACCTTCTAATTTATAAAACTATGGGAATGAGCTATGGAGATGTGCACTCGAGAGACACCAAAATATAAACTTCTACATATATCAAAATGGTTTAAAAGACATGTGAGAGAGAGGGGGGGGGGGGGGGGGGGGGGGGAGGGATATTTTAGTTAACAACAAACATGGGCATTTAATGAGTGTGTAGGGTTACAAAATTGTAGACAGAGAAGGCAACATATGGGCAGTGATATTTTCCCCACCTCTAACGGATATTTCCCCCCCTTTACCAGAAATCGTTAACTTTTAAGCCTTTTGGACTTAACGGTGGCTCTTCCACCCCTTTGTATATCCTAACGATATCTGTTAAAGGGCGGGGCAAAATATCCATCAGAGTGGGGGAATATCGCTGCCCCATATAAATTACATATACATGCAAGAAGATAGAAAGAGAAGGTGGTGGGCCCACTGTGTCTTGAGAAATAGTCAGTAGTCGGGAGGACCCACTGTGTCTTGAGAAGGAGAAGGTGGTGGGCCCTGCAAATTGTGAAAGACAAGAGGGGCCCTGTACTGTGGGTAGAGGAACATCAACACAGTGGGTGCGTGAAGATAACTTGGAGAAAGACGGAAAGAGAAACGCTGCAAAATAACAGCGAGTGTAAGCTTTGATTGCAAGAGGGCCAGGTTTTGGCCAATGCATGTGCGGGCGCCTACCCCAAAGGGCATGAACGCCATTGGATGCCGAGCGGCGCGGGCCACCCCCTCACCAAATCGGGCGGGATTGAATTCTGCCACATCTCTACCCCACAGATCCGGGTCATGATGGACGGCCAGTATCGGTATCAAAAGCTCGGTCCCACAAGGGATCTTGTACACTCCGAGCTCCACGTCAGCTTTGGCCCTCCTTATTGTTGCTATCACTGGAGGGTACAATCGCAGCGATTCATTCAAGATCATTCCCAACTGTAACAACAAAGATACCATCAGTTCATTTTTTTCATTTTCCTAATCATTGAATTGCCACCTTGAAATAGAATGGATCACAATCCCCTCTTCAAAGGTGGAGCAATTGGGCCTTTTCAAGGGTATTTTGGTCACAATAAAAAAGGGCAATGATAAATTCGCACCCCTGTAGGATAATTTGCACCCCTTTAAACTTCAAAAAATGTTAAAGTCTGCCACATAATTAGGGGTGCAACTCAGGTCCGGTTGAAGCCAATCCAAACCCAACCCCAAACTTTAAAGCGTCAACCCGAACCCGACCCTACTCTCCTGATGAAGGCTAACTCGACTCTCAACTCCCAAAAAAAATCTCAACCCAAACCCAACCTGATTTCCCAATTCGTGTTGGGTTGAGTCGGGTTGACCCGATTATGTTAATATTTTTGCCCTTTAGGTTTGGGGAGTGATAAATCGACTCCCAAATATCTTAAATCCCCCATGGGGAGTCAATTTAAGATATTTGGGAGTTGATCGATTTAAGATATTTGGTAGTCAATTTATCACTGCCGTTAGATTTTTATGTTCTATAAAAACAAAACATAAAAAATGGTAAAAAAAATCATTTTAAAAAAAGTCGGATTTTGATGCGGGCTGGGTCAACCCGAACCCGACTCTGGTTCAACTTTCTCAACCTAAACCCGATCCCGACCCGAGTTGCACCCCTGCACATAATTCACGTTACAGGGATGCAAATTATCTTATAGGGGGTGCGAATTTATCATCGCCCTAAAAAAAATCTTAAGAGAAACTCCTCTTAATTTACTTGATACTTTGTGAAAATTTTATTATGACAAAATTACCCGTGCCCAAGATTTCTTCAAGTTTTACTGACCACACCACACTGTCCATTTCTTTTGATATTCTAGTACTACTAAACCTGTATGGTTACAGTGAACATTGAAAGGACGAACATAATGCTTATGATTTTGTTGACAGAGTGGGCTACACCTAAAGACACAAAAGACAAAACTATGGGCATTTCGGTCGCTCCAACAACATACCAAACACATGAAAGAGTTAGGAGCCTCATCGTCTTTACCTTCTTAAGCTTAGCAATATCGTCTTTGGTGGGGATGTCACGTGACCCACACAACTGGAACACCTCCTCACGTGCCACCTCCTGCCACTCTGGGTGAATGGCTAATAGTACAGTTGTCCACGTCAGCAAATTGGAGGTGGTTTGTTTCCCTGCAAAGAAGAAGGTCTTGCACTCCTCTACCATGTCTTGGTCACTGATCTTCAATGCTGAGGAGAGAGACTTATTGGTTCTTCTTTCCGCTGATTTATTAGTATTTGCATTAATCATAAGTCCTAGTAAGTCCTTTGCGGACCCATCGCCGGAGTTCTCTTTCCGCCGGCCGATCAGCTGCACCAGTGATTTTTTTATCTTTTTATCCAATCTCCAGGAGCTTATGTTCTTTTTTGTGGGGATGAATCTAAAATAAGAACATAACAAAAAAACTACTAAGTTTATCTTTTGTAATCTTAACATTATTTTAGTGTTCAAATTATTTTTTGCTTAGAATGGAAAATTATATAAGGCCACGTTTGGATACCTCATGTTCTTGTATTTGGAATTGGATTTGAGTTTTGGATACAAAATACATCAATCATCATGCACATGTTGCACGAGAGAGGGAGGGAGGGAGGGACTTGCAGCAAGGTCGAGGAGCAGCGGGGGTGAAGGTAATTGCCACAAATATGGATCCCCAAATAATGTCTCGCAGAAAAGATTTGAAAATCAGTTTTTTTCACTGTTGTAACTGATTTGGAAATTTAAGGATCCGATCTAGTTCCAAATCTCAACTGCAAATGTGAGAAATCCAAATCTAAATCTTGTGGGTATCCAAATGTGGCCTAAGTAAATTTGATAACAACCAGAATCTAAACGTGTAGAATTCGCAAAAAAGAGGATATGTTAGTATAGCTTTTGGGGTAAGCAGATCAGTTCAATAATATGAACAATATAAAATTGACAAATCAAATAGCTAATACGAAACTAATTTCCAACAGCTTTTACCTGTACCCAGGGATGAAAACCTTACTATAGGCGTCGGCAGCGAAAACCATCTGTTGGTCTTGCAACCGGAAAACCGCCTTTCCATCTTGATAGCAGCTGCTTCCGAACGCCATCCTTGCCATGACATCTTCCGTCAGGCTCTCGAACCAATCTGAGACGTCGATCTCTACCTTGCCGGCGCCGGACATGGCCCACCACTTCTCTACCATTTCAACCACAGTCTGTCCCATCACTGGTGTCCACAACTAATTCAATGTATAACAATTAACAAAATTCCAAGTGTAACAAACATTAAAGTTAGTTAAAGGGGTACTAAACTACATAGCATATACAATAATAATAAAAAAGAAAAAGAATCATGGATTTTAATTTTGAATGAAAATAAGTCAAACTTTTTTTATAAAAAGAAACAAGTTTTTTATTTTATAAACAAAAATTGGTGTTTTTTGGCTACTGATGTTGGCACTACCATGTTTTGATATTTGCACTTGTTCAACTTCTTTTATTATTTAATCAGTTGCCGAAGGTTATTACAGTTCCTTAAAAGCCGTCAAAAGCCAATTGAAAAGGAAAAGACAAGCTTTGGTTGTGCAATTATTAAAATATGGTAGTGTCAATATCAGCAGCCTCTTTTTTTGAATGGCGCCACTATCAGTAGCCTTTCTTTTATAAGAAAGTAAAAAAGGTTCTGTTTTTTCCAATTTTGGGACTTACTTTGAGATTTTCCATGTGGAAGGTTGGGTTAATGACTCTTCTGTGGTGAGCCCATTTCTCTCCTTTGAGGCTAACCAACCCATCACCTTCGAGTTGTCGAATGAGTGCTGGAGACTCATTTTTCTCGTAAAATTGGGAATTTGAACCCAAGATTTCTCGGATGAGGTCGGGGTCAGTGACAGTAAGACGAGCTATGGGTCCAAACCAAATGAGAAAGGTCGCACCTGTAACCAAACACGACGACAATCACAGCCCATTAATACAAATAAATCAGAGCATGTGAATGAATAAAGCAAAAGAAGGGAAACAAAAAAGGTTAGAAAGAGTATCGCGATAAATAAAAAATGGAGCTCCGAGTAGAAAGAAAGAGATGTTGACAAACTACCAACTTCAAAAATCATTTCCTAAGTTCCTAAACTCAAACCCAAAAGAAAAAAAAAATTCACCATCCACTCCTCTAAATAGTAACAACATCCAATCCCAAAAGATTCAAGAAGAATAAAACCAAATGCAAAATAATCTTTCATAACCCACAAACACGAATAATGGAAACACCCACATGCCACCTCACCCACAACTTAATTAAAAAACATCTAGACCCAACTTCATATGAACCCAAACAAGCAAATACTCTAAACACAAAAGCTAATTAACAGTCCACCATATAGAAGCTTAAAACCATAAAACCGAAACATCTCTCAAAAGAAAAACCATAAAAGGAAAAAAGAAACTCAAAAACAGAAACCCAACTAAACCAAGAAAAAAAGACACAGAAAAACGAAAGAGACAGAGAGAGATACCATAGATTTTCTTCCAATGGTGGTAGAAAGAGAGAACTCTAGGGAGGATGTTGTGAGAGAGAGGCATGGGTTGAGAAGAGGCTTTTAGCATCAACTCAACAATTTCTTTGATGTTTCCAATGAAAAAACAATAGGGTGGTCCTCTTATTCCTTGCTCTGCAAAATGCTGTTCTATTTTTCTGGGTCTCCACCATAGAAAATCGGCCACCTTTAACACTAACAAGTAGAAGAGAAATACGGAGAAGAGATAAAACCAGTAGTAGAAGAAATCTCCCATTCTTGAAAAACACCTTGTAGACTAACCTTGTCTTTTCTTCTTTTCCACTTTCTTTTATACAACATAAGTGGATGTGTATTCAGTGAAGGGTCAACGATGGGAGGGATCTTTTATTTTGTCCTTTTTGAATGACGAATATGCCCCTACAAATGCTTCGTCATTGTCCATATTTTTTATAACGGCACGACTCACCTTGTTTTACACTTTTTAAGGCGGGTTTACAATACTGAAGATGCTATCAGCATCCAATCTGAAAAGTACAAAAAGTGTAACCCAAAGTGATAGGGCCATTGACAAAATATGGAAGTGGGAATATTAGCTGTCTGAATTTAAAACCCTTGTATTTTTCAAAAGGGTGTGTTCTAATGAGGCTAATACACCAAGGGGGCATTGATTTTGACTTTTAAATTAATTTATGTTATATTCTAGCAAGTAGGGTAAAGTAATGGGGGTATTTTACTTCAGTGTTTGATAAAATAAGGATTTTCAGATATCATAAGATCTCATATTCTAACAGTGTTCCACTAGTGACAAGTTGTAGAAGGTAAATGCATAACCTTTTTTTAGTATTTGCTAGGGACTTTCGCGGAAAGGCATTTCGTGGCTGGCTTTTACATGAGAAAACAGCCACCTAGGATGAATTAAATGAATAAGACAAGACTGTTGAAATGTGAGCATGTGTGGCTGCACTCTCATGCAACAGCCCACCACTAAACTGCCTTTCCACGAAAGTCCCTAGCAAATCCCACTTTTTTTTTTTTTTTTTTGAGTATTTAGGTCACCAAATTTATTAGGACGACAAGATCATCTTTTCTAGCCAGGAGAATTTTTCGGCTAAGGCCGATATAGAATGAGGACCAAGCAAATGGTTTAAATTTAAACACGTACCCTTTATGCGTACAAGATGAACAATTGGCAACACTTAAGGTGAGCACCTAGATTAATAGACTTTAGACTGGTCATCATTAACCCGGATGGGTGTGGCTCTTTGGCTTAAAGTCATGGTATGATCCCTAGTTGACGAGAGTTCAAACCCACCTTAGTAAACCCGATGCACGTGGTTTACAGGTGATTGCGCGCATCGGTAGGGATTAGTATCGCCTGAAAATGGGGTGGAGATACCCTATGTCATAAAAAAAAAAGCCATGAACAATACATCAGTCATACTTTAGTGGACCCATTTAGAATGTGGCTGTGATGGCAGTTAGATACAGGCTCTCTCCCTCTCTCCTTCTCCTTCTCCTTCTCCCTCTTTAAGAATGAGACAAAAAGAATTCAGGGCTTGAAGACACCATCAATGATCAACCAGCTATGATCATTTCAATTTTTTCCCCATAAAAAGACAAAAAATAAAATATTTTAACTCACTTTTTGATAATTCACAAGATCATCAAAATCTTCACCACACTCTACCTGTTTCTAGTAGATGCAATCGTGGAGCCATGGTGTCCCAATTGTTTTGGGCATATAAGACAATATTAGGGAAGGTGGAGCCATCTTGGGTCAGCTTTTGTTGGGTGGATTATCATGGGCAAGGGTATCTCCCACACAACACAACCCCCAGCAAGGAACAGCGTGAAACTGCCTCTAAAATCGACAGCCTTGTTCCCATGTGCACAAATTTAAGGGCGACCTTCCACACTTTTTTTGTGAAGGCTGACCAAACCATATATAAACCCCCTATTGTCGTGACCAAAACATAAACCAAGTAATTGTAAGAATATGTGAGATCTCATACTGTGAGATTGGGTTGAGATCCCACCTCTGGATTAAATCAAGCTTGATTAGGTAGTTAGTTGGTCTGGGCAACTTAGCATGATTTGGATTATCTTCCTAAATTTTCTTTACCTAATTCTAGGCTTTTCCCTTTCAAGTATTCTATTTTTATCCCTTTTAGTGTTCTAATAGTAATAAGGCCCTTTTGTTTCAGATTATGGGAATCAATTTTTTTAGTCCAAAAATGATTATTGGACTCAAAATTGTCCAGGGTGCAATCGAAACTCCTGACTCCCTAAGTAGGACCATGTGAACCGAGTACTCAGTCATGCATCCTGCCGCGTCGACTAGGATTTGCTTTGGCCTCGTTTTTACCGGCTTCCATTCTTTGAAACACTGCAATAATCAGTTTTGGAACAGAAATCGATTCTAAAAATCCAAATCGAATCAAATATGGCCCAAGGCTGTAGAACAGAAGAGGTTTCAAAGTATAGAAAACGGAGGGAAGGTTTAGAAGGGTAGAGGGTTCGATTTTTAGGAAGCTAAGCCCGACCATCCACCGACATTGAAACCTACCCTGCCTTGGCTCTCTATAGAAAGCCCTTTTCAATCTCAATCATGGAATTTATATTGCCCTACCCTACATGGTTTGGAAGCCTCTTGCCTTTGAGAAGACATTGACCTTGAAAGACCCCACCACTGTAATGGCACTATAATACAAAGATCAATCCAGCTTCATCCTTGAAACTCCAATTTTTGCTTTCCTTTCCGATGCTTAATAGGTTGCCTGAATGTACATCATATTATGTGCCCATGCCGGGCCAAATGGGTCCCTAGCGACCCATTCGAACCGACACAGACACTAAGGCAAATGTGGTTCTCTTCACTTTATACGAAACAACACGTCCTCTACCCCTTCACATGGGCTTGGTAATTGTGACCATTGATTGATGGGGCATTATAAGGCGACCCATTCGGTCTAGGTCCGATGCAGAATGGAGATCTCATTTGCAAAATTGAGGCATGCGAAAAACCAAGAGCTAAGGAGATATTAAAGGGATGAGAACGACAAATTGACCTTTATAATTACAGTCTCATGGGTGAATGAGCGAAGGGCCTCACTGGATACAATTAAAAAATTATTTGCATCTACTCTTTATATGTATCCTCTTATTTGTGTATAATCTTATATACAGATAATGGCTAATAATAGTTTTACATCAATATTTGTCTTAATATCCTACTTGCTAATAAGATTGTAACTTCAAATAGCATTAGTTGTAAATAATTAAGGATCGATTTTGGAAGTATCCAAAAAGACCCTGACCCACTCACATTGCAGGAGAGAATGTTGGATTAATTAGCATGGCCTGTTCATGGGGGTGGAGTCTCTTTATCGATAGAGAAATGGTGATGAAGGTAGCTTGCAAAAGTCGACATGAAATTCAATGGATGTTCAGAAGGATCTTGTTATGTCATTGTAAACAAGAATGTTGAGCTCACAAGTCATAATATCTCTTCAGACCTGTTGTTGATGGAGAGACATCTATGTCTAAACCTGCTTATGAACAAAGAGGGATGTACCAGTAGAGTGTGTGACCTCATTGTAATATAATGTGGTGCCTGCACTTACAGCATAGTGGGTGTTATCTTTGATTAATCTGAACCGTTCATTTTATAGTCCTTGCTTCAGATATGTAATGGTTATTTAGTCTCGCCTTTGAATGATCTGAGACATCCATTTCACAGGTTTAGCTTTTGATCTCCTATGACAAGAAAATCAGACCAAGCTTCAGTCTAAAATCCAATAATATGTACTTTTCTATGGGGACTTAGAGCGGACAGTAATGGGGGAAACGAATTGGATCTTTATGTTAGGGACCTGGAGTTATCTCCTAGGTCCCCATACGATGTAATTTCATGAGGGACTCCTGGTCCCTCCCATATGTAATTCTCGTATGATCTATCAATATATTATGTCATCTTTCAAAAAAAGAAGAAGCAAGGCCTATAAGTGGATGGCTCAACATTCAAAGGTAGCACCCACTATGCTATAGTCGGTGAGCCTCTCTATGCTCCAATGACTTGCGCTCTAATGAAGCACTCCTCACCTCATCATACACTTTCTTCTCGATTGATTGTGAAAGCAATGCAGTGCCAACTCAGTAGCCATGTCATGCCTAGGTGGCTAGGGTTGATTATCAAGAGCTGTTTGGAAGACTTTCTACAATTACCCTAGTTACTAGTCCTATAGTAAGTTTAGTTTCATTAACTAATATCTAGTAAGTTGTATTTCATCAAGTCCGGTAAGTGTTGTGGGGTTGAAAATTGTAGTAGTTAATGCTGTGCATAGATTCTTGTCTAAGAATTCTATAAAATGTGTTGCATGAGATGGAGTTGAGAGATTTTGGACAAATTGTAGTAGTTGAAAATTGAGCGTTGCTCGATTTTCTTCTTTTGGCTGTGTTCTTCTTTTTTTCTGATAGGTAAGCATCAGTTTTTTATAGCTTTCTATGAACTATAACTGCATTTAAAAGATAATTAGCCAAGTGTTAAAAGAAGAAAGGAGTCCTTCGTTAAAACAGGGGAGTGCATATATCACTAAAATAGCAGTTTTAACACAACATTAGAACACAAAACAAAAGGGGCATATATTAACTATAATTGAACTTCATGATTCTGGACCCAATATAAACCGGGCTGAGAGTCCAAGTAATCCACCCCATCTGTGATAGATTTTTCAGGCCCAAGTTGAGATCGGGTTAGACTTCAATTTATGTCTTAAATATCCGAAAATCAAGCCCACTTCATTGCACGGTAAATAGATGAATTGGAACTCAGTAAGCATGAAAGAGATATTGTTACTTCCTAATAGCTCTGAAACGTAGCTAAACTTCCATTAGTTAATGTATCCATAGTTGGCCCATAGTCATTTTTGGGGTTATTCTACTGGCTCATATTCATTTTCCCATTAAATTTGTAAACTCTGAAGGGTCAGTAAACTTTCTTAGACATCCTTCCACAGTCCAATCTCCTTTCCCAAACATCTGAAGCTGGAACTCCACCAGGAAATGATATCAGTAAAACCATGTTCTGATATTTTTGCTAACCCATCTTAGTGTTAACGAGCTGTCAAAAGGTTATTACATTTCCCAAAAAGCTTTCACCAGCCAATTAAAAAAGCTCTCTCTCTCTCTCTCTCTCTCTCTCTCTCTCCTAAGAAAACATGATAGACTGATAATGGAGAAAAAAAGAGGGTAGAAGAAAGAGGGGTTTATATTGAAGGGAAAAGGGCATTTTCCTCGGCTTTCATTTAACGCGATTTTTTATTCACCATTGGATTGGATCCCGCTCATTGTCGACAATTTAATTCCATCCATACACGTGGCACAAGAATCAGTTCCCCCGTTTTCTTTTCAATTTTGAATTCGGAATGGCGTGTGGTTTTTATGTAATTCCAAACAGATGCCCCGGACCCATCTTATTTTGAATTGATAGAAGTTCTAGGGCAGTGATAAATCGACCCCCATATCTTAAATCGACGACCCCTATGTGTCCGAGAGAAGGAAAGACACATAGGAGTCGTCGATTTAAGATATGTGGGAGTATGAGAGAAGGAAAGACAGATAGGGGTCGTCGATTTAAGATATATGGGGGTCTGAGAGAAGGAAAGACACATAGGGGTCGTTGATTTAAGATATATGGGGGTCGATTTATCACTGCCCAAATTCTATTCATTTATCTTCAGCTTTCTTAGAGGCCCTCCTTCTTAAAGACGAGTGTTAGAGACATGTTAAAAGTATGTGATTTTTATTATGACAAGAACTTATCAACAAGCATACATGCAGCAGTAAAAATAGATTTGGAGAGAGTGATAGAAGCTCGAAGTTTCTATCTTTAAAACATGCTAACCTTGAGTGTGGCCTTGCAATAAGGTTACTCTTTCTTTTGTAAGTTCTTGGGCTCCAAGTTTGCACACTTGCTATTCTTGTGTCCAAGATGCACAACGAATTTGGCTAAGTTAAGAAAGTTTAATGGGAGTTCTCTTGGCTTATAAATAAGGCCCTTTGTCCCTCTTCCTCTCTGTTGACTTTCACCTCTTGTTAGATTGATTTCACGTCAAAAAGGAAAGGTTTCACATTAACCGAATAGAGAGAAGAAGAGAGGAGCAAAGGGAGTTTGCAAGTTGATTTTGTACTCAGGAAAGCAAACACACACCATCAAGGATTCGGGAAACAGTAATGGTGCAAGGCATTTCTAACCAACTTTGTTAGAAACAAAGTTTTTCTTTGATTAGAATGCCCAATCTAAACCAGGATCCCGTGCTGAAACTAAAGAAAGGGTGAAAATGGCCGAAGGATTCGGTCATTTTCACTTGTTTTTTTTTTAAAAAAAAAAAACTCTGTGGGGACAGGAGCTCTCTTTATTTGTGTTATGTGCGTATCACATTAGAGGATCCCATGCTTTTTTCCAGTACGGGATTCCGTTTTCCTAGCAACCCTCTTTAGCAAAAGATTACTTCAATGATGTAAAGATGGAGCTGAAATACATGACAAGAGGGGCGTGTATATATGTAATATTTTTCCATGGAATATTAGTTCACCAAGTGGTCAAAAAGGAGTTGGGAAGGTCGGAGAATGAGAGATTTGCGAGGGCATAGAGGGTGAGAAATGGATAACAAACAGTGAAATAATTTTGAGTGGAGTTTTTTTTTTTTTTTTAATCTCTCTCTCTCTCTCTCTCTCTCTCTCTCACCCTCCTTCACAAATGGGTAAGCTAATATTACATGTAAAAAATTCATCGTTGCCAAACATAGCCTAAAAGCACAATTAAGAAAAAATATGCTTTGTTTTATGAGATAAAACAGATTAGATGATAAGAATTGAGAGATCAAATATATGAGTTGGCCACCAGGCGATCATTAAATAAGCAAGACTTAGAACTAGTAAGCACAGGCAGACTTGGAAGTGACAATTGACATAGGCCAATCAAGATCTTCTCAATCTCCATCTCCATCCCATGGAGTAGGCATTGTTTCTTTGACTTTCCATTCACCCCCTTGTGCGAACTATGTTAAACGAGCAAATCATGCACTTTGATTGTGAGATTTTATAGGAAATTAGTACAATTAAATAATCGTTAACCATGCAATTAGAAGTTTTTAATATGATTGCCGCCCAATCTTTTCTTAAATATTCATTTGCAAGGCACATATTATTTATAATTTTAAGGGGTAGACTACATGGTGTCAGCACGGACAACATATAATCTCTCTTTTCATGCTGATTCCTAATCCTAGAAAAAAGGGTTTGTATCTTGCATTTCATATGAGAAGCTTCATGTACCATCACAACCACATAAACATGTTACTGTAAGCAAATAAAGGTACTGATTAACTTGTAATTTTGGCAGAATTGGAACTTCAGTCGATCGTGGTGCATCTGCCGGTCAAACGAGACTCCTCGAAAGTGACAATGAATGATGTGGGGGTACGATCACCCTGTAGACGTGGTTGAGTTGAGTTGCACATAATTTCAGTTATTTTTCATAAATTTTCATTCTGGTATCAAGATTTATGTGCGTGGGCCTATTGGAAACGCTAATTCTATTATTGACATAGCTTAGTGTCCGATGGACCTACTTAGCTAATGCCTCATTGAAAGTATGTGAAGGTGGGGCACGTCCTGCTTACATACACATCCACATAGAAATTTACATTTAGAATAGGCTATTTAAGAAAACCTTAGCTTTTTTAATTACACGTTCTTATTATATCTCATGTGCAAAGGCACTTTACACCTAAAAAACTAAGGCCCATTTTTTAAACATTGAGTGGCGGTTTAGAGGCCTCTTTCCCGACTCCCACTTTCACCTGGAAACCAGGTCGTGGTGATGGTTAAATACTACCATATAAAGTAATCCAAGTATACCCCATTGGAATAATCTCATTTGTGCATCTTAAAGAATTTTTATATTCCAATATGAGCATTCTAATGAGGTTCTTCACCAAGGGGATAACTAGCTAGGGTTACAATCCTTGGACAGACTTCACCAAAAAAGAAAGTCAATCTCAAGAACAACCTGTGCCATGATTTCTATCGCAAGGTGAACCCCCCCCCCCAATTTGTTAATAGTAAGAATGATATACTGTGATAAATGCAATGGGAATAGCATATCGAGCAAAATACAATTACGGATTAAGTCAAGGCATAAAACCTAGGAAGGCATTGAACTTCAATATCAATATGACAATTACCAGTCAGTCAGTCCATAGAGAGCATCCCAAGCAGTTGAATATTGGGTGGCAAATTTCATTTGTAGACAATTTCCTTAAACAAACACACCCCTTAAAAGTAGTCATCTAGAATAAGGATAAGAACTCGGCTAGTTTTCAAAACCCTTGGAGGGCCTCAATAATAGTCATCTGAAACAAGGATAAGGGATTCATGCTTCCCGTTCAGAAAACGTCTCCCTGATAAAAACATCAATTGGGTTTCATAGAGCCATCTGAAATCCTTCAATAAAAAATTCCACAAAATGTTTACAAGCATACACTCGGTTCAAGCTCTACCATACCAAATCTGATATGATGCTAAGAAGTTCATAGGATACTGCATAAAATATGGTAGAGGAACAAATTTGAAAATTTTGACCACCGGCAATCCAATGCGCGCTCTCTATTCAAATGCATCATCATCGTCATCTGGAAGGGGCTGGGCGGCAGCAGCAGCAAGCTCAGCCTCGTGCCTACCAAGAGCCAAAGAAGACAAGTGTTAGTGGAAATATTATGATCCGCACGCACTAACTTTTCAGATTGGTTCTCAATGACCAAAAACTAACAGTGATCACAGGCAAAGTTTGACAACTCTGCCGGTCAACACAAAACTCAAGACAACTCAGTCAAGGGTTCTAATAGAAAATCCAAATTCCATTTTCAACAAAGAAATAAAACTTGATCTCTCAACTGATTCTTGCCAATAACCTTGCAAAATAAATAAAAAAAGAAAAAACCAATTCCACCACTGGAATAACAGATTTTGCACCGGCCTAAGGAACTATCAACAAGAAGCAGCTATATTTGAAAACAACTCAACTCAACTACACCTATGTCCCAAACTAGTTGGGGTCGGCTAATGAATCCTTTAGAAAATTTACATGAAGGTGAAAGGATCTACCCAGCTCAAATTGACTAAGTCTAATTTTGACACAAGTTGGGTTCGTCTACATGGATCACATTTTCTTCCATTCTATCCCATCCAAGGTCATGTTCTCTGTTATGTTCCTAGCGCTCAAGTCTTTCCTCGTTGTTTCTACTCAAGTTGTTTTCGGTCTGCGCCTTTCTCTTTTTACTCCATCAACTTGAAACGAGTCACTTATTCTCACTGGAGCATCCAAAGGCCTACATTGAATATGCCCAAACCATCTTAAGCAGTGCTCTCTCATCTGCTCCTCAATTGGTACCACCACAACCTTTTTAAGGATGTGTCTTCATTTTTAATTTGATCTAACCTTGTGTGGCCGCACATCCATCTAAGCATTCGCATCTCCGCTATAACATAGCTACCCTCACAGCTGTCTTATAAAACTTTCCCTTCAACTTGGTAGGCATCCATATTTGAAAACAGTAAACAGAAAAGAGCACGAAACCTTAGCATTTTTTTTTCCAATTTTTTTGGGGGTGGATTGTGTATTTGTGTGTGTGGGGGGGGGGGTTGCGGGGCGCATCAGACCATAAAATTAACATGTTGAAGTCTTAAATATTACATCTTGAAAGCTAATTACACTCGAGGCAGCAGCAGCAGGGAGTAGAATGAGAGCAGAAAAAGACTCCAAAAAGAAAGAAAAAATGAAAAATATAAGACACTCTAGCTCAACTGAGGATTCTGAAAGGGGATTGACACGCTAAGCACAAGTATACTACAAAGTAGTCCTACAAGTACAAAATCCAAATTAAGACTTGATCAGTGGCAGGAAAAGGCATCGGAGAAGGCAGTAAATAATTCACAATTTCCCCTATTTGTCCAGATGCTTGTTCCCTTTCAAGAAATATGATCAATTTCCAATGCCGTGGTCTCCCTTCCAATTAAGAGAACCAAGAAAGAAGGAAATTTTGACAATGGAAGTTTTAGTAAATCGAAGGCAAAGTAGGTGCAGGTTTGAATGAGGGACGAGCAAGGAATGAGGTGGGGTTCATAAAGTACATGAAGCAGGTTCATCAGCACAGCATCATTGTATAATAATGTCACAGAAACAACAAGAAGCATATGGATTTCATAAATTACATCAACTAAATAAAATAGTGTTCTAGTAAAGAATCTAGAAAAATGGTACTAAGCAGAATGAGGTAATAAAGTTGATCAACATGTAATCATGGAAAACTGCACTTGCATTAGTGCATATCCGAGAGGGCCTGGTCTAATCTCCACCACACCGGTGTTGGTCTCACACACAAGAAAAGGCAGTCACTTTTGGTCTCACACACACAAGAAAAGGCAGTCACTTTTTGGTGGCTGACATCAGGCATGATCCCTTGGTAATCTCAGCCGTTAACAAAAAACGAATGGCTCTATAAAATTCCAGCGTCAATTGCGAAACGTATAGAAAGGATACAGAGAGATTTTTTGTGGGAAGGCTCGGCATGGAGGAAAGCAAAAAGCTCAAGCACCTGCACAAATGGAACACTAAATGCAAATAAAGAAATAATGGTTGACTGGACATTGGGCGTTTGCGCCTTCAAAATAAATCCCTTTTGGGCAAGCGGTTCTGGAGATTTGGATCAGAGAAATTTGCGCTCTGGCGCATCATTATTGGCAGAAATATGGAAGGGATTGGGGTGAATGGATAAGTCAGGAGCTACCGCGGGGAAAGGGATCCGGAGCTTGGAAATCGATCAGTTCAGTTAGCAATCTTTTCTTACCGTTGATCAGATTTGGGGTAGATCGAGGGGATGACATCGGTTTCTGGAAGGATTTATGGTTAGGAGACTCCTCTATGCGAATCTTTACCCAGATTTGTTCAGATTGGCAACAAATGCCGAAGCACATGTTGCGGCTTATGCTGTAAGTGAAAATTCGGGTCATGCAGTATGGGATATCAGACTACGGCGGGAATTCGAAAGATGACGAGATAAATAATTTTGCTACGTTGTTACATGATCTATCAGCATGCTATCTGTCTACAAATGAAGTAGATCGATGCATATGGACACTGGACACCGGATACCCAGGGAGGGAGGGTTTTCGGTCAGGTCGTTCTTCCTCAAGTTGAATACTGATGGCGGGGAATCATCAAGATGGGCTCGCTTATGGAGACACGCAATCCCTCGCCGCATTCTTGCTTTCACATGGACAGTTTCGTACAGATGCATCAGCACATGTGACAGACTAAAGAAAATATCCTTCAGACTTGCGAGTTGGTGTGTCCTCTGCCGCAAGGCTGAGTAATCTCTGAATCATCTCATCCTGCACTGCACGCATTCTTATAAGACATGGATGAGTATTTTCAGATTATTAGGTGTCCTATGGGTCACGCAAAGATCAATTTCCAAGATCATGTTGCACTGGCGTGATATTTTTCACGGCAAACTGGGGGACCGGATGTGGCTTGCAATTCCTTTCGCTGTATTATGGCACATATGGACGGAGAGAAACAATAGGATCTTCGCCGGTAAGGAGAAAAAATGAAATCATATTGCGATGGAGGTTAAACTTGCCATAATCTCATGGTCGAAAGCAAGAGGACACCTGCCGTATTCTACAGTCATTACCTTAAGGAATTGGACTTCAGTGGTGGAGGAGAGACATTCACACGAGACAATCCAACCGCAATGGCCACCACCGATGGATGGATGGTTTAAATTAAATTTCGGCGGAAGTACTCTCGAGAAACCGGGAAAGGCTGGATATGGCAGTGTGATCGGAGACTCAAATAGTCAAGTTATCATGACTTACTCTGGCCCGGCGGGCGTGTGTGATGCAAATGATGCCGAGGCAAGGGCCTTACTCTTCGGACTCCAATGGTACATCTCACCCAATATAGGACTACTAATAGTGGAGGGGGACTCATTGAATGTGATTGTTTGGGCCTCTAATCAATGTGCTGGACTGTGGCACCTTTACCAGATCATTGATGAGATCAGAGATCTCGGTCGTATTATACGCCCGCAATTAGCACACCGAAGGAGATCCACAAATTCAATGGCGGATGGTCTGGCAAAAGAAGGGGTCCATCCTGCCCTACACCAATGTTGTTTGTTCGGAAGTTTTGGGTGTTTTATTGTAATTATCCCCTATTTTCGCTCCTGTTTGCTTATATGAATGTTCATATGTACTGATTAGGGGACTTATTGTCCCTTGCTGTACCTTTCACATATAGAATAAAATCTATTACTTTTCAAAAAAAAAAGCAAAAACAAAAGTGAACGGCTGACTAGGTGCGGCAGAGTAGCACTTACCACTCTTTAGAAAAGCAACGCATGTCCTGTTTCAGTAAACCAAACAAGGCGGTGGGGTGTGCGTGTGGGCATGGGTGTGAGGGAGGGAGGGAGAGAAAACTTACTGTTGCTGTGCAATCATGTCAATATGCACTTCTGGAGGAGCCAGAGCAGGTGACTCAACAAAGTGCAGATTAGGATCCCTACAAAGGCAGCTCAGCATATTCAGATCATTCCAATTTGTCTTATCGAGCAAAAAAATGAAAAGCAAGAGTAGATTTTTCATTACCCTGCAAGCTTTCTAGCAAGATAGAGGAAAGGCTTCTCGAAGTTGTAATTGCTTTTTGCAGAGATCTCATAATACTGGAGATTCTTCTTCCTATGGAATGTAACCTGCTTTGCCTTCACTTGCCTGTTCTTCACATCAACCTTGTTGCCGCATAGAACGATAGGGATATTCTCACAAACCCTGCATACCAAACAGAAACCTGTTTGTAAGCTATCACAGCATGTCAAAGCTTATAGAGAACAGAACAAAATTAGGGTTCCCCAATATTATTAGATGTACCGGCATAGATCCCGGTGCCATGTAGGAACGTTCTTGTATGTCAACCGTGCAGTGACATCAAACATGATTATAGCACATTGTCCATGGATACTGCACAAACAGGACTCAATTTGATTGTAAAATAATCTTAAATTAAGGGGAGCATAGATTGCTATAAGGTGTAATGTGCTTACAGAACAAACAGGACTCATCAAATAATATATACAACTTCCAAAATAATATCCTTGCTACAGCATTGAATTCCCAAAATATAACCAACATGAAGGTGTAAATGTGATAACAGAACAATATACCCTATACTAAAGCACAGAAGAAAACTATATACGTCAGAATGAGTAAGATTTGCATAGAAAATGGAAGTCACAGAAGATACTGGTTGAAATAAAATTCCAACTGGTAACAACAGCAGGGTTGGAGTGCTTAAGCTAAATTTCGACAGTACATGTATAAGTGGGAGTGATTCAGAAACATTAGGCAGGGGTGGAGTAGGTCTTCGTGGGTGTCTGGATTAGAGATTCAAATGAGGTGGAGCAAGCTATTTTAGAAAACCTGAGAAACTTCCACAAGAACCTATAAGGCAGTTCGGTAGCGGGGATGGGATTCCAACAATGTCATCGTTGGGCCTCTAGATTAAATCTGGGTCCTTACAGATTGTCCCGCATTGTATATGAAATGGGGGACCCATCTCTTGGTTTAAAGGTGTTCTCCATATTCTGGGCAAGCTGTAGGGGTTTCTTTAGCTGGTAATCATTCAGATATATGCAATATAGCTCATCAAAACAATGCATGACTTCATACCAAGGCGACCCGAGGTACTCCTTGCAAGTTCTCTCCTCTGATTTAGCCGACACTTCGAATATTTAGCAGCACGCGTGTCTACACGTATCGACAACGACACTCCTTTTGACACTTGTAAACGCACTATTTGCGTCCATCACAATTCAGGCCTATTGCCCTTGTACCCACTCCATTGAATGATTCTAGACCTTTCATCGAGCAAGATGAAAAAAAGTGCTTTAAGAAGTCTCTATGCTGTTGAGTTTTGCACGCCACACTCACGAATGAGATCACTGTTTGACATTGGACCTGGACTAACTGGGTCAGCCTATGATGTCCCATCAAATCAACGGTCCCAGTCACCATGCACATATGCCATATGCACATTCAGTCATTGTCATTTTTGTTCATCAAGACGCTTTCTCCTTGCTAGTCGATCACATTATAAAAATATTGATATTAACACATCTCCATGACTAACATATCAAAACTTTGGTAATCCAGGTCCCGCAGATATAGGAGGGGTCCTAAGACACGAAGGGGGTGTGTGGAAAGGTGGGCCATCGCGGGTCCTATTGGTGTAGTTGATTCTAGTGAGGCGGTAGTGAGGGCGATTCACAAAGGAATATAACTTCTACAGGGAGAAGACTAAACTACTTCTTCAGATGGGTGTTCACCCCAAAGTGTTCCCGGACCGCATGCATACATTCGTCAGTAACTTAGTGCAACATGGCAAATTTCATTGAGAGGAATCAGCAGAGAAAAGAAAAACGGGTGAGGGGGGCTCCCTCAATGTGATTCGTTGGATATCCGGTTCTCTTGTGTTTCGTTGGAGATTTGCTAATTTTCTTAATGAGATTAAAGACATTGTATGAAACTCTCATATTTCCTTTCGCCATATTAGAAGGTCTGCCAATGGTGAGGCAGATAGGCTTGCTAGGGCTGGAGTGGGCATTGAGGCCTTCGAGCAGTTTGATTTTGTTCCCCCGTGATTCTTGTATTTTATTACTGTCTTTCCTATATTTCCTTGTATAATCCTTCTTCTTTTTTCTCTTTTCATTTTCTTGTATTTGACCATCTCGGTCTTTTTATCTAATGAAAGCTGTAACCATTGAAAAAAACATATCAAAACTATTATAGAAAATATAAAACAGAGAGTCATGCATTTGAGGTGTGATAGATAATTCAACAAATATAGGAATCCACGAAGTACATGATATATGATATAGTGTTGGATACAACATGTTTGACCTACAAATGTATTTGGGCATCTCAAGTCAGTCAGACACAACGGAGTATCTCGTCCTTGGTTTACGATTATAATATCACTCGTATATTACAAGTCAGTCACTTGTTTGGATTAAAAAGCTAGAATGAAACACAGTTTTGTGGCCTTCTTGATTAAATGTGGTACATGTGGTCTTCCATGGTGGAACTCCTCTTTTTTTTTTTGAATGGTGTTGAAAATCAGAATATTGATTTCCAAAAAAAAAAGAATATTGATTTCCAAAACTTTTATTACATCTTTACTTTATATGGTTGTAAACTTGCATCTTATTTTGAACCAAAATTTGCAAATGCATGAGCAATAGGCATTGTTTACAATTCTAACAAATCAATGTTTGGAAATAGCCTGGTACATCTTTCCAACTAATTCACAGATCCGCAGACTATACAGTTTTTTTTTTTTTAATGGGAAAAATATGAAAAATATGGAACATAGGAAGCTACTCTTTCTATCAGAGCCAGGTTTATCCGCAGACTATATAGTTCACACCAAGAGTATATTGTTTGCCAAGCATACATGAGGCCTGGTTTGATGGTTTATTTTGAGGTATAGTTTCAACTTTCAACCTTGATCGTATATATCTTTCATCTACCAGCCTTACTGTAGATAGAACTAATTTACCTAGGTACTCCACGGGGCTCAGACACGTACCCACCGAGAATACCTAGGTACAGGCTGCCACCTGGGACAAAGACAGCAGTTGCCTGTGACAAGCAGCAATAAATGCCACACATATAAAGGAGTATAAACAACCTTGGAAAAACCTCATTCTCCTCTCTCTCATACCAATTGGACTACCAATATATTATATATTCTAAAACCCATTTGTTAACATTTGGATTAGAAACACAATGATACCACAACAGTACATATACGCATTTTTACGGCACTAACTATGCAAATAAACCATACTTTCAAAACTCCCCAGCGTCGTCGTTGACTCTTCCGAGTTGAATCCCTTTTGCCTTGGCCGTGTTTTTGTCCAAGTCCACACTTTGCCCTACAAAGTCAATCAAAACTTATTTGACTCTCCGATTTATGCCCGCATCAACTGTGTACTCGACCGAGTCGTGACGAGTTAACTAGGATTTGATTTGGCCACGTTTTGATCAGCATCCACATTTTTAAACACTGAAATAAACTATCCCTCAGAGAACAAAGAAAATAATAATTTACACAATCTTATCATGCAAACAGAATTAAACTCATCAACCAAAGAGAAAATGTAAAGGCTTCCCTCTATTTCCCCATGGTTCTGAATTTTATAAAATACCTAAACTAAAACTTGGAATGAAACATGACCGACTCCAAGCATAAAATTATTTTGAAAACAGATGATCCTTCACATCTGAATATCTGGCATCCATATGATGCCAACACAAAGCACCAACTGTCAATTCTAATACAAAATATCATACAATAAAAAGTGTGATACAGCAAACCCAGCTTGGGATCTAAGAGTATATTATTTATTATATAGGAACTGATCACTGTCTCTTCCACTATAGATAGACACCTCCTGTATTGCAAACCTATTTTTGATATCAACTGATAATCCGTTACTCTCAAAATAACATTTAGGCAAGCACATTTTTGTGGACATGAAACGACATAAATGACAGCTTATTTACAATAGAGCACAACATGTTCTATTGTGGATAGGAACTGATCACTGTCTCTTCCACTATAGATAGACACCTCCTGTATTGCAAACCGATTTTTGATATCAACTGATAATCCGTTACTCTCAAAATAACATTTAGGCAAGCACATTTTTGTGGACATGAAACGACATAAATGACAGCTTATTTACAATAGAGCACAACATGTTCTATTGTGGATGAAAGAGCTTAAAAGATGTCTACATCCAAATCTTCCCAACTAAAGAAGCTTGTGGGATATGAACCTACAAAATTAAAAAGCAAAAACAAGATACAGGACTTATCTCTAACAACAGGCAGTAAGCATGGGGTATGATAATTTATCCGTGTAATGTACAAATTTCTACACTGGAAAGTATATTCTTGAGGACGTTTCGATCAGATTCTCTGAAATCGAAACTATTCAGTGCAGCAGGAACTTCAGGCAGGAGCTCATAACTTTTGTTGTGACAAATTGTTATAATTTATCATAGCCTCAACTCTCAGTCTCTCAATACTGGTTGACTTTTTAAAAGCACTAATCATTAATTAATCCCACATCCAGTCTGAGGGTTGTTTTTGCTTACCTTAGTACCGTTACACAAAAAACATATCTATTCATAATTTGTGTTGATGTTTCTTAATTTGGATGATATTTTCCAAGAAACTTTCACTTAATTTTATCACTGATATGAAACTTCCAGAAAACTCAGACACTAAGTAGTTCAAATGGGATCCCCTAAACATATTATTAACAATATTATAACCAGATTACTTCTCGAAATCAATCGCAACTCATCAGTGCATGGCTCGGTAGTAGTACCATATACTAAAGCTAGTAACATACTGAAAATTGCCAATATCATGCGTTGTAATAGTCTACACAATCAAACTGCAAATTAAGTTTAACACAAATGCAATGAAGAAAGGACACAGTAGTAACTGTAAAGATATTTCAAAGAAACATTTCATAAAAAAATACATCTACAAATACACTTAATAAGGGCAAAACATGAAAAGGCAGAAAATCATAATCAAAGGATCAATGGGCCATCTACTCGTCCAAAGTTCGTTTGTGACTTCACTTTGGTACTACACCTTCTCTTTGTTTGAAGGAATACCACTTCTATGGACGCACAACTTTAGGCCTGGTCAACTAGTATCTTCCCCATCCATAGGACACATTTATTACTAAGTGAAGTGGTCTTTGTACTGGACAAGGAGCACTAGTCTAGTCAATTTGAGAGGAAAATGATTACAAATTTCGAGTAATAAATTCAGAGCTTGCGTATAACTATAGAAAGAAAATTGGAAAATTGCGTAGCCATTGGTTCAAAATAAAGTTGGAGTCGAGGAGATCCATAAGAATCATCATTGGTTCAAAACGAATTTGGAATGGAGGAGATCCATCAGAATCAGCTGGCCGTGTTGGATCAGTACGGACAGTGTTTCAAAATGCGGATGGAGGTCATAATGCGGTCGAAGAAAATCCTAGTTCATAACCATGGTTTTAAATTTCGGATTTCAGTCGGGACCGAAACCAAAATTTGGAATTTCGCAAAATACCAAATTTCGGAATTTCATTAATTTCCGCTGAAATTTCGAGAAAATGTATATATATATATATATAGAGGAAAAGGATTGTACGCTCGACCGTACCTAGAGTTAGGTACGGTCGAGTGCCAAATCACATGGGTCCCCCATTTTTGGTGGGCATCTAAACCATTCATTTGCAAGGCCCCATCATAGATAGGGTGCATACCAAAAATCAGCACCATTGAATCATCCTAACCTCTCTAAAACTGGAGGCCAAAATGGGCAGATTTGTGGACAAACACTGTCTGTCCATTTTGGCCTTCACAAATGGATGGGTTAGGATGATCCTATGGAGCTAATTATTGGTATGCACCCTATCTATGATGGGGCCTTGCAAATGAATAGTTTAGATGCCCACCAAAAATGAGGGACCCATGTGATTTGGCACTCGACCGTACCTAACTCTAGGTACGGTCGAGCGTACAATCCTTTTCCTCATATATATATATATATATATATATATATATATATATATATATATATATATAAAGATTCTAAATCTCGGTCCGAAATTTAGAAATTAATTAAATAATATTTTTTAACTATTACCACATTTCGGATCTCGGTGGGATCCGAAATCAGTACCGAAACCGAAATTTAAAACCTTGGTCATAACTGGGGAGAGTCAAAGGAGTTTTTACTGACTCTGTAGGGCCAAACGCAAAACACAGAACACAACCAAGGAAAACGGAAGTCTACATGGGGTAATCTCCATGATGATGCGGATGAGTTTTAAAACTATAAGCATGGAAACGAGTGTTGGAATCCAACACAGCTGTCGTGTCAGATTCATAAAAACCTCAAAAATAAAGATTCTCGGATTCGATAAAATATTCAAATCAATTCTCAATTTTTTATTTTTTAACATAATATAGTTATAAGTTATAACAAGTAGTATATTGAAAATTGTAATCAAATAAGTAAATATAATGTTTTATTTCCATATGAACAACTGACTATTAGGATGGATAAAAACTCAAAACATATGGTAATTGCAAAATTGTGGTAGTAGTATTCACGGAAAAAAACATATAAGAGGTCTAATCTAAATATTGGAATCTGACACGGGTACGTCGCCCATTCAAAGGAATCCATGTAACATGGTCAATTGGGGATTATCAGAAATAGGGGAAGGGAAGCATAAGTGATTGATAGAGATGGAAAACCTGCTGACTTTGAATTTTGACAGGCACTCTTTTTTAACTCCTCAGGGTGTTGAGGCCTTTGATTATCCTACAGGGCTCATCCAAATAGATGGACATTCACGTGATGTAATTAAATAAATGGATAGGAATAGACTTTACTTGGGTTCTTGTCACCTCTAATATGATGTAATTCACTCCTGCAATAAAGGACACCTATCACATTTTTTTTGAATGGCAGACGGCACCATCTATCACATCTATTGTTGTTTCTCAGTCAGCCGTATCACATTCTCATACTTCAATAAACTCTTTTATATTGACCAAATAATAAAATATAAAAGGGGAAAACATTAAAATACCCTAGCCATACAAATAACAAAATACAGGAGACGGTAGAGCGGAGATTGGACACATTGAAGAGGAACTTAGTCTCCAAGGGGGGAAGGGTAACAATAATTAAGGCTATGATTGCCAATATCCCAAATCTACCAATTATCCCTTTTCCACTGTCCCATGAGTGTCATCAAGAGGATCGAGCAAATTCAGCGAAAGTTCCTATGGGTTTTGGTGGTGGGTGTGTTGGCGGTGTGTGTGTGGGTGGGGGGGGGGGGGGGGGGGGGCTGACAAGAAAAGGAAAATGGCTCTGGGAGAAAAGGAAGAGGTCTGCAACCCCATCAATAAAGAGGGTCTTGCCATTATAAAAGATAAAGGAAGTTAACCACACTCTACTAGGAAAGTGGCTCTGGAGATTTAGGGAGGAAGCTTCAAACATGACACTCCGTGTTCTCCTGTCAACCATTGGAATGGGGAAAAGACCGCCAAGAGCAGAAAGACAAGGGACAAAAGACCCACCGGCACAGTAAAGAATGAGGTAAGTAAGCAGGCCCGAGCCCTTATTTCTATTCAGCAATGTACGAATAGTTCCTTGATGTTGAGTAAGTGATTGAATCCTCCTCGCATGAAGAAGTGGTGTCTCTTTAGGATCCACTCCAGCGTCTAGAAATTGATTAATTGGTAAAGAATCTAAAGATACCCGTCTCCTGTTGCATGTTAAGATCCTTAGTTCCATATCCCGTGTTCATGTAATGAGCTTTCATGTCTCTCTAAAATTGCAGCCATGCTAAAATCTTGTGGGTGAATGATCAAGAGTAAATACGGTACCTCTTTGGGTGATTGGGAAGCAGATAGATTCAGAGAGCAAGGAGTGTCGGTGTGGAGAGACATCTCCTGACATTAATAAATTCAAGGCAGGAATTAGACACAAAGTATATCTAGGAGATCGGATAAGATTTTGGCAGGATGAGTAGTGAGATGGGATTCCTCTGACGGACCTTTTACCAGACTTATTCCTAGTAAGTGTGTTTAAAGAGACCCTAGTAAAAGATTGTCTTGAGTGGTGTGGGGGTAGAGTCATGTGGTCTCTGCTTTTCCACAGGGCCCTCTTCGACAGAGAAATTCCGTCAATAGCAAGGCTCTTGGAGTTGTTACAAGGGTGATATATCAAGCAGTCAGACGAAGACAAAAAAAGGGTTTGGATCTAGAATTCTTCTGGGGAGTTTACTATGAAATCATTCTACCATCACTTGGTGCCTGGGCCGCCTAGACCAGCGACCTCCGAGTGTGGGAGATCCAGGTTCCCCAGAGTCTATGGGTTCGGATGGTCAGCTCTTCTTAACAAGATTCAGACACTGGATTTTCTGTGAGGCCAGCATATGCTTATATTGTAGACCACTGTGCTCTGTGTGGAGGAAAGGGAATCTATTGAAAATATCTTCATTCAATGTAAGATGGCGAGGGAGTGTGGAGTAACCTATTGGCAAGGTTCGGAATATCCTGAGCTTTCCCAAAAAGCTCATAGATCTTCTAGAGGTTTGGTCTATGGGCCCTGGAAAAACAAAGGCAAGATCCTTTGGAATGTGTTTTTCTTAGCTACTCATTAGTAATTTGGAAGGAAGAAATACTCGGGTTTTTAAATGATCGGTGAAAAGCTGCTCCTCATTCGTTTTCCTAAAAGTGATCGCCTTAACAATATCATGAGTGAAGAGTTTACCATCATTTTGGTTTGTATCCGCTTTTGACCTATGGAACGGTTGGAGAGTTGTTTGCTCCAGCGGAAAGATTAGGAATGCAGCCATCCAGGTATCGAAGCCGCTGCCTTCTGGTTTTGTAAAAGCTTAACTTTGATGGATCCAGCTTGGGAAATCCGGGTCCAAACAACTGGGATTGGAAGAGTGTTTAGAGAAGAGGAGTGGTTGGTAAGATGGGCATTATCGGGCCCTATAGGTGTAGCTGACTCCAGTGAAGTGGAAGTGAGCAATTCATCAGGGGCAAAAACTCCTTCATCAAGACTCCCTTGTAAATATTTTGGTGGAAGGGGATGCCTCGAATGTAATCCATTGGCTTAGTGGGTCTCCCTCTTTCCCTTGCAGATTCGCTCCACTCTTTGATAAGATCCAGGATCTAGCCTGTGGCTTGCGTATATATTGGTGGAAGGGGATGCCTCGAATGTAATCCATTGGCTTAGTGGGTCTCCCTCTTTCCCTTGCAGATTCGTTCCACTCTTTGATAAGATCCAGGATCTAGCCTGTGGCTTGCGAATATATTTTCAGCATATAAACAGGCCTACAAACGGCGAAGCTGACTGGTTAACCAGCGAAGGGGCGGTTAAGGCCGGATTAAAGCTTTTCATCTTTCTTCCACCCTGATTTTTCTTTGCGCGTAGCCCTCCTATAGGCTTTTGTAGAAGGTTTTTTCCTTTTTCTGTGTTGTGCTTTCTATCCTCTTGTATTGAGACCATCTAGGACTCAGGCATTTCACCATTTTATTAATAATATATTGCAGACGTTAATAAAAAAACATAATACACAAGATAAAATAAAGATTGTGATAAGTAAATAACTACAACCATGCCCTATGAACAACTACAAATAACTTATAGAATAGAACACAAAAAATGAAAATCACAAATAGGACAAGGCTACAAGAGAATATATGATTGAAAAAATATGTGATAAATGTTTCAGACATTCCTTTGACGAAAGCCAAATAGACCAACAACAATCACTTAAAATGCATAGGAATAAAATTCCTCTGAAATCAAGTTGACTTGTAACTAACAAGCCAAGGGATCAAATCATATACACCACCAGCATGAGATCTGAAATCCTGAAACAACTACTATCTCCCTTCATGATATGCCCCAAATCAGCACATAATAAATCTATAGCAAAACGTATCAAATGATAGTAAAACACCAAACAAGAAAAAGAAAATGAAAATAAAAAAAACATGCAGTATAGGTGTACTGCATCAATGCATGTCAAAAGAAACAATTTCATCAAAATATTTTTGCTTTTTTGTTTTTTGAATTATATAATGTCATCAAAAGATTATCCTGCAGTTATCACTTACTAGTATCCATCTCTGAGACCACCAAATTTCTCTTGGCCGGCCGTATCCCAGCAATAGAATCTGATCTTCCCACAATTTGTGAAGAAGTCCAGAGGATGAACTTCAACACCAATTGTAGCTGAAGGGATAAGAAAACAAAACAAACAAATATTAATAAAACTTGAAAATTGAAAAAGAGAAAGATAAAAACACCCAATGAGATACTTACGTTCATACTTCTTTTCAAATTCTCCTGTGAGATGCCTCTTTACGAAAGTTGTCTTCCCTACAACACCAACAAAACAAAACAATCAGCTACCCAAAACTCTAAAATGAACATAAACAAAAATATAAAGCAACCCTACGAAAATAACAGTGGTGAAAGATAGTTTACAAAGGTTAAACAAAAAAAAAATCTCTCTTTTTAGCATCACAAACAAGAAAAAATCCAAAACCCTAAAATCCAACAAACGATTATCAGCAAAAGCCAAACCCAGCATCTACAGAATCAAAGGAAATATACAACCTCCACAACACCATGATTTAAAAAATAAAACAACGGAAAGACACAAATAATGAAGTAGCCACATGCCAAAACAAGAAAGGCAAAATGTTGCAAGAGAAAAAAAAATACAAAAACAAAACCGAGAAATCAAAAGAAAAAAGAGGTAAATAAAAAGTAGAAGATGAAGAGATCCAGAAATAAATTAACCTGTTCCACCGTCACCGACAATCACAAGCTTGAAGCTGGGATAATCAACCTGTTGCTGATTGGGCAAGGCCTACAGAATAGAAAGAAACCCTAGATGAGATCAAGCCAATAGAAAATAATAAACCTAACCCTAACCAGAAAGCAAGAAATCGAAGAACGAGACAGGCAGATCAAAACAAAGAAGGATCAACGCAAAAAAAGATCTAGAGAAACTACCATAGTATCTGTCGCGTGAGATTTCTGCTATCTTCGTGTTTGAAGATAAAGACAACGCGAGGATTTTAGTATTTATAGGGAGAGGTGTTTAGAGACACCAGGGTTTCCCACTGCGTGAAGCTGACGCGACAATTTTAGCCGTTCGATTGGATTGACGGTGGCATTTCACAATACAGACCGTCCGATGAAAATGAAGGTCCAGCTCCAGAAATAGTAGATGGAAATACCGGATTGCCCTTTCCTTTTTAGCAAAGGACGATGACACGTTTCCTTGTGGTGATGCAAGGATGACGAAGATTTTGTGGCGGGGGAGAAATTGAAAGTTGAATTGAAAGTTTGAAACTGCAATCAGAGGGCGCACTTTTCGTTTTTAAAATGATAAAATGAGAGGGCACACTAAATTTCAAGGTTTTAAATTTCGGCCCATAAATTAGGACTGAAACACAAACATTCCGAAACCGAAATTGCTGAAATTTACTAAATTTCGGTCATTTCGGTGAAATTCATGATCAAATATTAATTTTTTATTCCTTTACAAAATCCTAAATTTGATAGGCCACAACTTATACAGGTTATGCCCATAAAATCATGTCCATGGGATGATACAAGCCTTCTAATCTATATAGGTTTCCATAACATGCAATTCCAAAAATCAGAAGGCTAGGATCATCTTATGGAAATGATGTTCGGGAAAAACCAATATTGAACTGCGCAAGCTTACACCATATAAAACCTCTAAAAATCAAGGGGGTGTGGGAATATCATGATGCCACGCCTAAGCTTCTTTGAATAAAGGGTAATTTTGTCATTTTTCAATTTAAAATCATCGTATGTTTGAATTCCCTTGACGGTTATTTACCTCATTTGCAAATAAGGGCCAAAGGTCATTACTCTTTTTGCAAATTAGCAAACCATGTTACTCATTTTCTAAAAACTAGATAATAGTTTACTCTTTTTTGCAAAAACCCCTTAGGGCCCGTTTCGATGCCGAGAAGATTTTGATTTGGAATTCTCACATTTGCAGCCCTTTTTGCACTGTGATTTGGATCCGGGTCAAATCATTGGATTTCTAAATTAGCGATTGATGGTGAAAAAATCAGATTTCCAAATATGTTGTGGAAATAAGTAATTGGAAATCCACAGATCTTGCAGTTTCCTTCACCCTCTTTGCTCCTCAACCTCTCCCCCTTCCCTCTTTGTCTCCTTTAACATGAGCTGGCTGATCTATTCTTTTTGTATTCTTAACTCAAGTCCAAATCCAAATACAAAATATGAGGTATCCAAATGAGCCCTTAATGTTATCCCATAATTTCAGCAGAGGTAATTTCGGCAGAAATTTTGTATGAGATAAAATATACCTCTATTTGATTTCGTCGGGACCAAAATTTCAAAATTTTTGTGAAATTTCGGTTTTGGTGAGGACCGACCTCACCGAAACGCATTATGAAATCAAAATTTGAAACCACGCTATTAACAGGGTGGAAAAATGCTAAATGCTCGGTTTCTTTTTACGTAAAATTAGGGGTGTAAAGGGATCTACTTCGGATCGGATTCGGAGTGTTCTGCGGATCCTACTTTCCATCTCCCGGTCACGATCTATTTCAAATCGGACCGTCCATCGGAGACTCCTAGTATGTCATACTTAAAGTGTACACAATTAAAATGTTAAAAAGAGCTTCAAATGCTTAGTCGGCTTTGAGTAAACCATTGTCCTATACTGGATCATAAGAGATGTAATAGCTCACAATGACTCAGAGCCCTAGTATCTGCACAATGATGGAAATCCATGAACATAGTTGTTCGCCAAATGAAATCCAAAATATGTCTTCTGAATACGCAGATGAATAAAGATGTGATACTTTTTAATCTTGACTAAAACTGAAAGATTGCAAACAGAGAGGGAGCTAAAATAATATTTAGACAGGTTGTTTCTTTCTGGTGTGGATGGAGCACATGCAAGACAAGATTGTGACTATCGACAAAATGGAGTGGCCTACAAATGGAGGAAAAGGAAAGTGAATCGCGAAATCTAAAAAAAAAAGTGAAGTTTATTCGCTTTTACAAGACCTCAAGTGGGAAAAAATGAAAAAAGGAAGAAGAATAAGGATTAGTTGGGGTCATGTCAGGAAAAGTTCAGGTTGAATGTGTCGGAAAAGTAGGGGTAAAGCGGGAAAAGTTACGGTCAAATAAGAAAAGATCGAGTAACGTCGACAAGAGGGATGCTAGACTGAGAGGCGCCCTTATAGAAACTTGATAAAAGGGCACCCGCATTAGTCCATATCAATTGATGGCATTTATGATTGTCATTTTGGCATCTTTGGACACCATGCAATTTTTTCCTTAGAAAATGATTTTTTGGGAGCATAGTAATGCCTCTGTTCAGTTGAAAATTATTTAAAATAAAAGTTTTCCAGCTAAAAAACCCTATAAAGTTTTCTGAAATAAATCTTTCCTAATTTGGGAATACAGCACTATCCCCTTATTCAGTCTCGTATCACCTATTCACCTCCGCTATTCGGCACACTCTAGTCTCTGGTGAGCCCAATTTCTATATACAGGCGAAGCTACAGCTATACATTGTACGTGCATATATAGCTGCACCAATGGATGATCGACATTAATGTGGTCACCCTAAGTTCTATTGTCTGTAGGCCTATCTTCTCTTAGCCCATTTTGGTTTGAGATATGTAAAACAGGCCTCACGGTTGCACATGCCCAAGTCCATTTGTTGCCTAGGCCTTTTTGGCCCCCGGCCCACCTCAGATGAAATAAATGAGTAAGACAAAATATAAGCTTGTGTGGCTGCTCTCACATGCAACAGCCCAGCCGTGAAATCCCTTATGCGATGGTCCCTAGCAAATCCCTATTATTATTATTGTTATTATTATTAGTGAAATGCTAGGGAGCTTTTGTCTCCATTCACGAAGTGACTGGTGTGACATGCGACAGACGAGCCATGAAATGCCTTTTGCGATGGACCCTAGCAAATCCATATTATTATTATACAATAAACAATTTTAAATTCAAGAGAGCCCTTGCAAAACCCCAGCCATCGGATCCATGTCTTTGAATCTCATTTATCAATTTTTTTTTACTTATACATTTCCAGCGCCACCTTATAAATACAAATTCCTCTTAAGCTTGGCTTCTTCCGACATAGAGTGAGTGTGTAAAACAAATTTTACACCCATGTTTTACATTTTAAAGGTAAAAATGCTTGTAAAATTGGGTTTTGGCCCATTTTCCACCTTGTTATTAGTGTAGTAGTGAAAATTTGGGGGGTCCAAAATTTCCCAACCACAGAATCTTCGCCATGAGGGAGCGTATCATCGTCCTTTGTACTTTCATCTACTCCCACAGAAAGGCAATCCAGTATTTTCACATACTATTTCGGGAGCTGGTGAAAGACCACCGTCAATCCAATCGAACGGCTAAGATAGTCGCGTCACCTTCAAGCAGTGGGAAAACCTTGGTGTCTCTAAACCCCTCTCTCTATAAATACTAAAATCCTCGCGTTCTCTCTCACTCCCTCTTCAAACACGAACATAGCAGAAATCCGCAGGCGACAAAAATCATGGTAGTTTTTCTACATCTTACTTGCGTTGATCCTTCTTTCATTTAATCTGCTTGTCTTCATCTTTCATTTCTTGCTTTCTGGTTAGGGTTAGGTTGTTTTATTTTCTATTTGCTTGATCTTATCTAGGGTTTCTTTTTATTTTGTAGGCCTTGCCCAATCAGCAACAGGTTGATTATCCCAGCTTCAAGCTTGTGATTGTCGGTGACGGTGGAACAGGTTAATTTATTTCTGGATCTTTTCATCTTCTACTTTATATCTACCTCTTTTTTCTTTTGATTTCTCGGTTTTTTTTTTTTTTCCTCTTGCATCATTTTTCTTTAACTTTTTTTTGGTCTGTGGCTACTTCATTATTTGTGTCTTTCAGTTGTTTTAGTTTATTTTTTAAGATTTTTTCCAATTTTTTTTTTAAACCATGATGTTGTGAAGTTTGGATATTTCCTTTGATTCTGTAGATGTAGGGTTTGGCTTTTGCTGATAATCGTTTGTAGGATTTTAGGGTTTTGGATTTTTTCTTTCTTGTGATGCAAAAAAGGGAGAATTTTTTTTTTGTTTAACTTTTTTAAACTGTCTTTCACTGCTGTTTTTTTTTTCTTCTTAGGGTTGCTTGATATTTTTGTTTATGTTCATTTTAGAGTTTTGGGTAGCTGATTGTTTTGTTTTGTTGATGTTTCAGGGAAGACAACTTTCGTAAAGAGGCATCTCACAGGAGAATTTGAAAAGAAGTATGAACGTAAGTATCTCATTGGGTGTTTTTATCTTTCTGTTTTTCAATTTTCAAGTTTTATTAATATTTGTTTGTTTTGTTTTCTTATCCCTTCAGCTACAATTGGTGTGGAAGTTCATCCTCTGGACTTCTTCACAAATTGTGGGAAGATCAGATTCTATTGCTGGGATACGGCCGGCCAAGAGAAATTTGGTGGTCTCAGAGATGGATACTAGTAAGTGATGACCGCAGGGTCATCTTTTGATGAGATTGTATCATTAAAAATAAAAAATAAAAATTGATGAAATTGTTTCTTTTTTTACATGCATTTGTGTATTGTGCAGTTTTGGGACCTCTATTCTACATGTTTATTTATTTTCACATTCTTTCTCTTGTTTGTTGTTTTACTATTTGCTGATCATTTGATAGGTTTTGCTATGGATTTATTATGTGCTGATTTGGGGCATATTACGAAGGAAGATACTCCTTGTTTCAAGATTTCATTTTTATTAATTTTTTATTATTAATTTATAATAATCTCTTGGTGGTGGTGTATACGATTTGATCCCTTGGCTTGTTAGTTACATGCCAACTTGATTTCGAAGGAATTTTATTTTATCCCTATGTATTTTAAGGGATTGTTGTTGGTTCTTTTGGCTTGTGTCAAACGAATGTGTGGAATGTTTATCTCCTGTTTTTTCAATTTATCATAATCTTTTTATCTTGTATATTTTAATGTTTTCCCCTTTTATGTTTTGTCTGGTCAATATAAAAGCCCTTACTGAAGTATGACTGTGATACGGCAGAGTGGAAAACAGCAATAGATGTGATAGGTAGTGCCCTCTGGCATTCAAAAAAAAATGGGATAGGTGTCTTCTACTCTAGGAGTGAATTTCATCATGGTAGAGGTGACAAGAACCCAAGTAAAGTCTATTCCTATCCATCTATTTAATTACATCACGTGAATGTCCATCTATTTGGATGTGCCCTTTTAGATAACAAGAGGCCTTAACACCTTGAGGAATTAAAAAAGATTGCCTGTCAAATTGAGTTTCAAAGTCTCCCTAGGTGAAGGTTTTCCATCTATCAATCACTCATGATTCCCTTCCCATATTCTTGATATTCCCTAGCTGCCTATTTTACATGGATTCTTTTGAATGGGCGATGTACCCGAGTCAGATTCCAATACTTCAGGATTCTCTACTACACTTCTGGACCTCTTATCTATTTTTTCTTTTTGAATACTACTACCACAATTTTATGACCACCATATGTTTTGAGTTTTATCTATCCTAATAGTTAGTTGTTCGTATAGAAATAAAACATTATATTTACTCATTCGATTAAAAATTTCAGTATATTACTCGCTATAGCCATAGTATTGTGTTAAAAATAAAAATGTGAGAATTGATTTGAATATTTTAGCGAATCCGCGTGTGGGACCCTAGGACCGCATGAAGCTCAAAGGACGAGCGCTAGTAGCATAAAGAGCAGCAAAGGCTCTACTACAGCACTACCCCGGTTACGGCCTTAGTCTCCACATATGGGAGCTCCGTGTGGCTATCAGTGTCGTCACTCTCTCGCTCAAATCGATGTTTCGCCACATGGATCATGAATCCAGTCGGGACTAAATGTATAATCTCCACCTAGGATGAAGGGCCTAGGACCCTATATGAAACTTTGTGCTTAAAAAGGCAGGTCTACGTCCCCAAAGTTATGGGTTTGCGCCTGGTTACGAATGGGAAAGGTGTTAGGTACCCCATTCACCCGCCCGATAAACTCTGTCTTTAATGCCAATTTTTGAAAATTTTAGGCGAAAAGGCGTAAAATGGGAACAATCACCCCCGAACAATCAATCAATCTATTTACAAAGTGGTCCCACTTTGGCCAATCCACTTTGATTGGCTCAACTATCAAAGATCAAACACTCAATCATGCAAACAAGCGACCAATTAAGAAGCATTGGCCAAAGCGGGCTGATCTGCCATTAGATCGGCGTGAGAAGGAAGGAAACGGGGTTTGCCCCTCACTTTCCACGACAGATCTGTAGAATTCTAGGGATTTCTCCCTATTCCCTCCTTCTGGGGTCAGTAAGAAGGAAACCCTATTCCCACTCTCCTCTAGCTGAAGATGGCACGGGGATGTGCAATCACATTCGCAACACAAGATAAAAACTATATAACACAAGCAATCCTCATCAACAAGATAAAGGAGGGTTGATATTAACATCATGCAACCCTGGATGGAGCACTAGAATCGGCCGTTTCCCCTCATTTATATACGCTACATCATAATACATCAATGATTCTCGAATAATTCATCAAGGAGGCAAGGAGGCGAGAGAGACTAGTGAAACTCCAACGTTGCGTGACCCTAATACTTGTCTCCAACTACAACTAAGTAAGAGATAATGCTAAAAGGCAACCAATCACATGCTGAAAAATGTAAACACACAAGCAAACTAACAAACAACAACAAACAAAAAGCCATAAGATGCAAGAAAGTGAAAGAAATCGGGAAATCAACGAGGTACGAGGAATTGAGGAAAAGGGGAAGGGTCACAGGATTGAGAAAATAGAACCTTGTGCTCATTAGGTAGAGGCACCTGCTCAACTGGACCATCAACAACCGTCATAGGTGTCGCGAACACGAATCAGTACCCAAGAGGGCAGTGGTAAGCCGTCGGTCCCAGCGAGACGTGCTCTCAGAACCATTTAATGCACAATGGTTTCGAAAGAACTATTCGGAAAATACGAGAAAACACAGAGGAGATAAACTAAACAAGGAAATCCGAATAGAAAGAAATTAAATAAGGAAGAAAAATGCTAAGGAAAAAGAAAAGGGGACATACGACAGGCTCGGGGGCGATTTCGAGGGAATCCGGCCCAGCAATTCTAATCCCTCGAGATGGAAAAATCAGTCTTGCAGTCCTCATAGCCTATCGTCAAGCTTAGCGAGGACAGTCCCTGTGACGGGAGGCCACACTACATCATTGCCCATGGGCTCGTGAGGACAGTCCCTGTGAAGGGAGGCCATGCTACATCATTGCCCATCCCGAAAATCCTATAAAACCTCCAAAAATCGATGAAATACGGAAAATCGCGATCGAAATCGAAGATGGAAGGAAATACAGGCTTCGAATGACTTGGCGATCACCATCCTTGCCCTTTTTGATTTTTTTTTTAACCCTTTTGTTTTGAAAAGGGGTTTTTGGCTCAGGAGGTTTCCGTCCGTCGTCGCCGAAACCGACGGAAAATTTCAAAAAATTGATGGATCATCCTGAAAACCGGGTAGCTTCATCATCGTCCTTTACCTGAAGAAAGTCCTGAAAGGGAAAGAAAGAGAAAGAAAGAGTGGCGCTCCGAGTAGCCTCATCATCGCCGCGCGTTACCCTTTCTAGGAAATCAAGCTCAAAACCAAAATCCCAATAAAATCGGATCCAAGAAAACTATGCTCCAGCTCTGCGTTGTTCGGATGTACATGTGTTGTTCGAATGAACACCCGGAGTAAAAAATCACTGAAGGAATGAGACTAAACACCTAACTCTATGTCTATATAGCTCAAATGAACCCACCAAGGACCGCCAAATGGGAACAAGACTAAAGGCAAGGACCAAACCCCACCACTGTGCCATTCGAATACACACCTAAAAAAACAAATCGAAATGAGCTCGGAACTGTCAACAAGACCCTCTCCCTGTCCTCTTCTCTTGGATATAATCACGAAAATCTCGAAAAGAGATGAAGACTAAATTTAAAGAATAAACCCAACTTCAGGCACTTCTTTCGAACGCTAACATGGAAAACCTCTAAACAAGTGTACTGCGGATTTCGGGGAGAGAAAAAAGAATCAGATTCTTGACCAAACGACTAACAAGACAGGATGTAGAGGATAAAAATGTGAAGGGAAGGAAAGGCAATCTGACTCTAAAAGAAAAGATGATGACAGAGAGATCTTAAAAGGAGAGATGAGACATGCTGTGCGGGAACAAGAACTAAAAATGAAGTGAAAATTGCCAACTTTATAAAAAAGTGAGAGTGAGTGCAGAATTTTCACAAAAAGTTGTAACCAAAGCTAAAGAAAAAGAAATTTTTTTTTAAAAAAATGTAGCTAAAAAAATATAAAAAAGAAAAAAAGAAAGTGCTATGAGCTCCAACGTGAAAAAATAGAGGATACTAGGGTTTGAAACATGAAAATCAAGGATTATAAAAGAGAGACTAATAGACAAAATTGGAAGAGACAAACCGAGCTTGTGCAATTACTACAACATGCCAATGTCCATATCAGCTTGTTAAAGGTCCTTCTAAGGGTATTACCTTGTTTTGATAATAACGATCCCATGTTGTGACATTAACACATCTATCTAAACATGGTTGGGCTGATATCATCTTTCAAAGAAAAAGAGCAATAGAAAAGGGGAACTCAGTTTTAGATAATTGGTATTGACACTGTCATGTTCTACTAATTGTACCGATTCACCTTGTTCAATGGAAGACAAGGGGATTTAGTGCAATTGTGGAACATGCTAGAGTCGACATCAATTGCCTTCCTTTCATGAACAATACATGGTGTGAAGCAAGTATTCAAGAGTAAATCAGACACCCTAGGCTAGCATGACTTCTATAATATTTGTGCTAACTATAAATGGAAGGGAATGAAAGATATACCTGACTCTTTAGCAAACAATGGCAGACAATGAGCTCTCCTTCTTCTCTGTTTTCCAAGATCCTTAGGACATGAGGGAGATTGATGGAAATGAGTGACCGGAAAAATTGAGGTAGTGATTGCCGGACTTTTATGGGTCGTCGGAGCTCGGTGTGATTATGCCGGAATTTGTGGCTCACGGCAATTGTGCCCGAATTTGGAGCTGCGACTATTGATGGCGCCTGGAACCTACGGTGAAGGAAGATGTGGCCAGCAGATCCGGACTGAATTGGATACTCGTCGGATCCAATGCGAGGCCACCGGATTCAATGAGAGAAAATGGTCGAGAGTTCCAAGGGCTTGCCGGAATTGGGTTATGCCCCGATGGATATAGGTTTAGATGATTAAAGGAGGTGGAGATGTGGCCGTGGGGATCGGGGAATAAGTAATTGGGTCTCGGTGGTGAAGATGGTGGCTGATTGTGGTGGAGGAGATGGTGGGGGGTGAATGGCGAGGTGGGGGGTGAATGGCGAAGGAAGGTCCCTGGATTTCGTTGGTGGAGGTCATATTTTCACAACCCTCTCCTTCTTCTTCTCTCTCCTTCTTCTCTCTCCTTCAAACCCTTTTGAACAAGAAACCCTAATCCCCCTTTTGCAAATCCTCTAGATCCTACAATGAAAATCTCTCCTCCTTTTACGAACCCTCTTTTACAGATCACAGAGATTGAGTTTAGAGGGAGATTGATAGTGAGGGAGATGTAGATGACTGGCTGAGATGGTGACTCGAAGAGGGCGGACGGATTCGAGGCGAGATGGTCGGAGGTGGCCAGAATCAATGGCGGGCTGTGGGATTCTTTGTAAATGGAGGTGATGACCAAGAGATGTATGGCTATGGTTTGGATTGGACAATAACTTGAGGAGGAGATGGCCGTGGGAGAGTGGCCGGATCTAGGTGGGAAATGGAGGTGGATGCCGGAAGGCCGGACGTAGAAGGGGATGCCGGAGATTGGAGCTGTGATTCCCTCCCTCTCTCCCTCTCTATAGTGAAAAAAAAAACAGTTATAATTTCGTATATGATAAATGTACTTCTTAGATCCCAAGCTGGATTGGTGTATCATATTTTTTTATTATATGACATGTTTTACTAGAATTAACAGTTGGTGTTTTGTGTTGGCATCATATGGATGCCAGATATTCATATGTGAAGGATCATCTGTTTTCTTAATAATTTTACGATTCGAGGCGGTCATGTTTCATTCCAAGTGTTAGTTTTGGTATTTTATAAAATTCAGAACCATGGGGAATTAGAGGGAAGCCAATCCTCTCTGATATCTCTGTCCTGAATACCGTTACCACCTGTCTTTCACCTGAAATCTCAACTGAAGGCACTCCCCTCGATGACCAATGTTTCAGAGGGCCGCCTTATCAGTTACTTTGATTTGAATCCCTGAGGTTACCACTCTTCTTCTTGTATCTGCACCATCTGCATCGCCGCCATCATCTCCTGAAGTTGTGGTATTGACATTTCTCACAGCTCCAATCCCCTGGCTGCTTTGCTATATTACATTTTGGAGGCCTTATGGAGTTGTGCTATATTTTCTTCTTCTACGTGTCCTTCGTTCCCAGCCTTCTTCCTCCTCCAGTAGTCTGTCAAACTCACCATTTTCTTCACTCAAAGCACCTTGACATTCTCTTCTTTGACAAGTTCCTGCCTATTAAAAATCTTTTTGTAGTCGACCTCGTCTTGATGAACAAAAATGGCACATGACTAAATGCGCCATGGCACATGTGCTTGGCGATTGGGACCGTTGATCTGATGGGATAGCATAGGCTGACCCAATTGGTCCATGTCCAATGTTTAAGAGTGATCTCATTAGCGAGTGAGGCGTGCAAAAAAAAAAAACAGCTTAAAGACTTCTTAAAGCTCTTTTCCATCACGCTCGATCAAAGGTCTAGAAGCATTTGATTTGGGGTGCCGGGGGGGGGGGGGGTTGTGTCCAATTGTGATGGCCTCATAGTATGTTTCCAAGTGTCAAAAGGAGTGTTGATAAGTGTAGACATGTGCGTCTGCTAAAAATTCAAAGTGTTAGCTAAATGATAGGAGAAAACTTGGGCGGAGTACCTCAATTCACCTTCATGCATTGTTTTGTTGAGCTATATTACATATATCTGAATGATTCCCAGCTAAAGAATCCGCTAGTTCATTTGCCTCATCCAGTATATGAAGAACACCTTTAAACCAAGAGATGGGTCCCAAATTTCACATAGAATGTGGGACAATCTCTAAGGACCCAGGTTTAATCAAGATGCCCTAGCGATGACATTGTTGGAATCCCTCCGGCTACCAAATTGCTTCATAGGTTCTTGTGGAAGTTTCTCAGGCGTAGAAAAATATCTCACTTCACCTCATTTGAATCTCTAATCCCTAGGGCACCTAAGAAGATCTACTCCTCCTCCCCTGCCAAACGTTTATGAATTAATCCCACGCATACATGTAATGTCAAAATTTAGCTTAAGCAGTCCAAACCTGCTGTTCTTTTCTAGTTGTAATTTTATTTCAGCTAGTATCTTCTGCGGCCTCCATTTTCTATGCAAATCTTGCTCATTCATACCTATAAAGTTTCTTCTGTGAGAACTAGGATTATTGTCAATTGAACGCTAGCTGCTTGGCTTTAGTAAAGGGTATATTGTTCTGTTAGTACATCACTCCTTCAGGTTGATTGTCTTGTGGGAATTCAATGCTGTAGTAAGGATATATTTTGGAAGCTTACATATTGTTTGATGAGTCCTGTTTGTTCTGTACGCACATTGCACCTTTTAGCATTCTATGTTTCTCTTAATTTAAGATTATGTTACCACCAAATTAAGTCCTGTTTGTGCAGTATTCATGGACAATGTGCTATAATAATGTTTGATGTCACTGCACGGTTGACATACAAGAACGTTCCTACATGGCACCGGGATTTATGCCGGTATGTCTAATAATCTTGGTGAACTGTGATTTTGTTTTGTTCTCTATAAGCTTGACATGCTTTTTGATAGCTTACAAACAGGTTTCTGTTTGGCATCCAGGGTTTGTGAGAATATCCCCATCGTTCTATGCGGCAACAAGGTTGATGTGAAGAACAGGCAAGTGAAGGCAAAGCAGGTTACATTCCATAGGAAGAAGAATCTCCAGTATTATGAGATCTCTGCAAAAAGCAATTACAACTTCGAGAAGCCTTTCCTCTATCTTGCTAGAAAGCTTGCAGGGTAATGAAAATTCTACTCCTTTTTCCTTCTAGCTTCATACAACAAATTGGAATGATATCATAATATGATGAGCTGCCTTTGTAGGGATCCTAATCTTCACTTTGTTGAGTCACCTGCTCTAGCTCCTCCGGAAGTGCACATTGACATGATTGCACAGCAACAGTAAGTTTTCCTCCCTCCCATGCTCTCACACCCATGCCCACATGCACACCCCACCACCTTGTTTGGTTTAATCAAACAGGACATGGGTCGGTTTTCTTAAGAGTGCCTTCTAAAGAGTGGTAAGTGCTACTCTGCTGCACCAAGTCAGCCATTCACTTTTTGTTAACGGATGAGATCAACAAGGATGTCAATCACCAAAAAGTGACTGCCTTTTTGTGTGACAAACACCAGTGTGGCGGAGCTTAGACCAGGCCATCTCTGATATTGGACTGCAGTTAACCATGATTACATGTTGATCAACTTTATTTCTTCATTCTGCTAAGTACCATTTTCTAGATTCTTTACTAGAACTGTATTTTATTTAGTTGATGGAATTTATTGAATGCATATGCTTTTTGTTGTTTCTCTCACTTTAATAAACAATGATGCTGTGTTGATGAACCTGCTTCCTGTGCTTTGAGAACTCCACCTCGTTCCTTGCTCCCTCGTTCAAACCTGCACCTACTCTGCCTTTGATTTACTAAACTTTCATTGTCAAAATCTCTTCTTCCTTGGTTCTTCTCTTAATTGGAAGGGATACCACAGCGTTGGAAATTGATCATATTGCTTGAAAGGGAACAAGCATCTGGACGAAATAGGGGAAATTGTGAATTATTTACTGCATTATCCAATGCCTTTTCATGCCACTGATCGTCTTAATTTGGATTTTGAACTTGTAAGACTACTTTGTAGTATACTTGTGCTTAGTGTGTCGTTCCCCTTTCAGAATCCTCAGTTGGGCAAGAGCATCTTATATTTTTCATGTTTGTTTTTGTTTGTTTTTGGAGTTTTTTCTGCTCTCATTCTACTCCCTTCTGCTGCCTCGAGTGTAATTATCTTTCAACATGTAATATTTAAGAATAATAATTTTATGGTCTGATGTTTTTCTTTTCTTTTTCCCCCCAAATGCCAAGTTGTTGTGCTCTTTCATGTTATAATGTTTTCAAATATAGCTGATTCTTGTTGGCAGACTTCCCTAGGCTGGTGCGAAATCTGTTATTCCGGTGGTGGAATTTGTTTTTTTGTTTTAGTTCTTTTATGAAAATGGAATTTGGATTTTCTATTAGAACGCTTGACTGAGTTGTCTTGAGTTTTGTGTTGACCGGCGAGTTGTACAACTCTGCCCGTGTGACCAAACTGTTAATTTATGGTCATTGAGAACGAATCTGAAAAGTTAGTGCGCGTCGATCACGATATTTCCATTAACACTTGTTTTCCTTGGCTCTTTGTAGGCACGAGGCTGAGCTTGCTGCTGCTGCTTCCCAGCCCCTTCCAGATGACGATGATGATGCATTTGAATAGAGAGAGCATTGGATTGGTCAAAGTTTTTCTTCTCAAATTTGTTACCTTACATATTTTATGCAGTATACTATGAACTTCTTAGCATCATATCAGATTTGGTATGGTAGCTTGAACGGAGTGTATGCTTGTAAACATTCGTGGAATTTTTATTGAAGAATTTCAGATGGCTCTATTAAACCCAATTGATATTTTTATCAGGGAGACATTTTCTGAACAGCAGGAAGCAAGAATCCCTTGTCCTTGTTTCAGATGATTGTTATTGAGGCCCCCCAAGGGTTTTGACAGCTGGCTTAGTTTCTTATCCTTGTTTCAGATGACTACTTTTAAGGGGTGTGTGTGTGTGAAGAAAGGGAAATGATTTCACCACAAACATGTTTTGATACATAAAGCTCATGTTTCTTGTCTTGTATATTTAAAGAGCTGTCAAAGGGCTTTTACGGTCCCCAGAAAGCACTTACGTGACAGCTAAATGCTAAAAGACAAGATACATGAGCGTAATGTATCAAAACATAGTTGTGCTGAAATCATTTCCCTAACTGCTTCGTTTGGTTGCACAAAAGCTCGCAGCTGCTGGAATTTGGATTGGATTTGGCATTCCATTCCATGTTTGGTTGTCAAAATAGCATTGGACTCCCTTGGATGTCTCCCATGTAATGATTACTTGTCCCTTAAAGAAAATCCTTCTAAAAGACAACAGCTTTTGTCTCCATTAACATGCGACAGACCAGCCACGAAATGTCTTTTGCAATGGATGCTAGCAGTACCCATTTTTATATGGTGTACGCCCGTGTGGTTTTATATTTTCAGAAAGTAATGCATGGGCCACACCACAGGATGATCCAAGCCATCCATCTGATGGGCAACAACGTAAATAGGTTGTGCCCAAAAATGTAGGATGATCCTAGTCTTCTATTCAATGTTCTCAAAAAAAAAAAAGAAATGTACGGCCCATACCATAGGATGATCCAAAGCGTTCATTTGATGGGCCACAACGTAAATAGGTTGTGCCAAAAAAATCATTTCCATGGGATGATCCTAGCCTTCTATTCAATATTTTCTTAAAGTAATGTATTGCCCACACCATAGGATGATCCAAACTGTCCATTTGATGGGCCACAACGTAAATAGATTATGCCCGAAAAATCATTTCCATAGGATGATCTCAGTCCCTATTCAGTATTTTCAAAGGTAATGTCCTGCCCACACCGTAGGATGATCCAAACAGTCCATTTGATGGGCCACAATGTAAATAGGTTGTGCCCAAAAAATCATTTCCATATGTTGATCCTACCCTTCTATTCAATATTTTCAAAAAGTATTGTACAACCCACATGATCCAAACCATTCTGATGGGCCACAACATAGATAGGTTGTGACCAAAAAATCATTTCCATAGAATGATCATAGCCTTCTGATCTATAGAGGTTTCCATAACATGCAGTTCCTCCATAGATCCGAAGGCTAGGATCATCTTATGGAAATGATTTTTGGAGGCACAACCTATTTACATCATGGGACATCAAATGGATGGTTTGGATCATTCTATGGTGTATTATACGGTACTTTTTAAAAAATACTGGACTATGCAAGCTTACACCATATAAAAACTCCAAAAATCAAGCATGTGTGGGGGTATTCTTTCTTTGAATAAAGGGTTTTTTTGTCATTTTCAAATTTAAAATCATCGTACTTTTGAATTATGTCAATAGACCCTAAGGCTTACCCCAATTGCAAAAAAAGGCCAATTGCCATTACTCGTTTTTCAAATGGCTTTCCTCAAAATTGCCTAGCATTTGAAGCACTTGCATATGTGCTTATATGCATTTTTTTTCCATTTTAAAATGAACCTTACAATTCGAGATGCACGTCAATGCATGTCATTAGGTGTTTGATCTTATTAAATCATTATGGATGGTTTTTTGTATGTATTTGTGCTAATTCTTGCATTTCGTGAAGTTTCATCTCGAAATTTCATCATTTAGGTGCATTTCAATGTTCTTGTATGATTTTATAGGATTTCCACCTAGACCTATAACCAAAATAGAGATGTTTTCATTTCCATAGCAATCTATATGCATACCAAAACTTTATTTAAAACATTATTTACACATAATGCTTAGTTTGGGACGATGCTTTGTTAGAATGTTTAGGCCACTAAGAAGCATTTAAAAGGTGTTCCGAGGTAAAAGAAAACGAAGGAAAATAGAAAGAAACGGCAGACAATTTAGAGGAGATAGCTTCTCGGGTTGTGTTTTTTCTAGTTTCTTGCTAGATTTTTTGAAGAATCAGCTCAATTATATCGATCCTCTTTGAAAACAAAACTAAATCAGCCTTGTTCTCGTACGGAACTGATGCAACTAGAACCTTTGAAATCTATTAGAGGAATTCAAATTGCAGAAATTTTGATCAACTAGAAGGAATCCAAAAACTTGTTCTCAAATTCTGCATTGGGATTAAGTCTAGCAAGCTATCACACTACACAATTTGCAAACATAACTAGAGAGAAGGAGATAAACAGAGTGTAATAGGAAAGCAAGATAGACCTCCTTTTATACAACATTGCCATAGTTTTAAATTCCCCCCGGGTCAACTCCCTTTTACCAGATAGACCTCCTTTTATACAACATTGCCATAGTTTTAAATTCCCCCGAGTCAACTCCCTTTTACCTTGGCCGTGTTCCGCCTATTCTGTGTTTTGCCCTACACTCAATAAAAACTCCCTGGACTCTCCCGAATTATGACCGCGTCAACCGAGTACTCAGATGCGTCAACTGAGTATTCAACCGCATCATGGCGAGTCGACTTGGAATTTCTTAGGCCGCATTCCGCACCGCATCTTTACTTTTAAACACTACAACATACACAATAACAAGAAAAAAAATGAACAATGTGATGTTTCCGCTATTATGTACATATAACAGTTCTCCTTCATAAGTAATAGTGCTTCCCCTTAAACCTACCCGTATTGATCCGACTTGAAAATACCCTAGGTTGGGTTCAAAAATCATGGGTCTTTTGGTCTCAAGATTTATGTGTGTGGGTCTATTGGAACCCTAATTCCATTGTTGACAACTTGACATAGCTTTGAGTGTCCAATTGACCTACTTGCCTAATCCCTGATTGACAGTATGTGAAGGTGGGGCGCATCCTGCATACAAATATGTACATCGAAATTTACATTTATTAGAGGCTATTTAAGAAAGGGAAATGATCAATATTTAGATAAACATGCGCTCAATAACTTGTTGTGTAGTATTTAAAGGGCTGTCAGAGAATATTACGGTTCTCAAAATGCTCTTCAAAACGACAAACATGTGGAGCGCATGTTTACCAAAATATTGGATTCTTTTGAATTACCTTTTCTTACTATATCACATGTGCAAAGGCACTTTACACCTCTAAAACTAAGGCCTATTTTTTAAGGTCTCTCACACGACTCCTACTTTCACGTGGAAACCGGGTCATGGTGATAGTCAAATACTGCCATATAAAGTAATCCATGTGCCCATGCGTATACCCTATTGGACTGATTCCATTTGTGCATCTTAAAGTATTTTTATATTCCAATATGAGAATTCTAATGAGGTTCTTCACATCAAGGCATAAAAAGCCATGTTAAGGCTTTCAATTTCAATATGACCATCACTAGCAATTGGGTTGGGGTTGTGTGGATTTGGAATATTCGTTATGCAGTAAATTCGATCGTTATGATCGGCACCACCTTTTGGAATTCCCATCTTGGCCCATGGGGAAAGGAGTTTTTCTTGGACTAGTCTCAGTCAGTCCATAGAAAGCATCCCAAGCTGTTGAACATTGGGTGGCAAATTTCATTTGTAGACAATTTCTTTAAACAACACACCCCTTAAAAGTAGTCATCTGAAACAAAGATAAGAACTTTTTTCAGCTTTCAAAACACTTGGAGGGCCTCAATAACAATCATCTGAAACAAGGATAATGGATTCATGCTTCCTGTTCAGAAAACGTCTCCCTGATAAAAACATCGATTGGGTTTCATAGAGCCATCAGAAATCCTTCAATAGAAAATTCCACAAAATGTTTACAAGCATACACTCGGTTCAAGCTCTACCATACCAAATCTGATATGATGCTAAGAAGTTCATAGGATACTGCATAAAATATGGTAAAGGAACAAATTTGAGAAGAAAAACTTTGACTTCCGGCAATCCAATGCTCTCTCTATTCAAATGCATCATCATCGTCATCTGGAAGGGGCTGGGCAGCAGCAGCAGCGAGCTCAGCCTCGTGTCTGGAAAGAGCCAAACAGAAGCAAGTGTTAGTGGAAAATTTGTGATAAAACAAGACAGAGGACGTGCAGACCTCAGTCGTTTGATTTGATTAATTGAAATGATATTTTTTTAGTTAGATTGTATTAGATGTTATATATTGAAAACATCCCACAGCCTTAGTATTCTAAGCATACTAACTTTGCATATTGGTTCTCGATGACCAAAAACAAACAGTTTGGCCACACTCAAAGTTGTACAACTTGCAGGTCAACACAAAACTCGAGACAACTCAGTCAAACGTTCTAATGGAAAGTCCAAATTCCATTTTCATCAAAGAAATAAAACATGATCTGTCAACTGACTCTTGCCATTAACATGGTATAACAGATTTGCACTGGCCTAGGGAACTGTCAACAAGAAACAACTATATTTTAAAAACAATAAAACATAGAGGAGCACAAGAGCTTGTCATTTGGGAGGAAAAAAATAAAAATAAAATTAGACGATAACATTATTATGTTAGTAAGGCTTAAACATTACCCGTTGAAAGCTAATTACACTCGAGGCAGCAACAGGTAGTAAGATGATAGGATGGTGACAAGAAAAAAAAACACCAGAAAAGGCTTAAATATTACATGTTGAAAGCTAATTACCCTCGAGGCAGCAGCAGAGAGTAGGATGATGAGAGAAAAAATAACACACGAAAAAAAAACAGAGAAAAATATAAGATACTCAGGCCCAACCGATGATTCTGAAATGGGAACAACAACCTAGGGACAGGGGCACTATAAAGTAGTCTTACGGCTCAAAATCCAAATTAAGACTTGATCAGTGGCAGGAACAGGCATTGGAGAAGGCATAAATTTTTTTCGGAGAAGGCAGAAATAATTCGCAATTTCCCCCATTTCGTCCAGATGTTTGTTCCTTTTCAAGCAATATGATCAATTTCCACCGTGGTCTCCCTTCCAATTAAGAGAGAGAAGCAAGAAAGAATGAAATTTTTACAATGGAAATTTAGTAAATCGAAGGCAGAGTAGGTGCAGGTTTTGAATGAGAGAGCAATAATGGGGGAGGTTCTCAAAGTAGGAGAAGCAGATTCACCAACACAGCATCAGTGTACAATAATGTCAGAAACAACAAGCAGCACATGCATTTGATTAATTACATCAACTAAATAGTAAAGAATCTAGAAAATGGTACTAAGCAGAAAGAGGTAATAAAGTTGAACAAAATGTAATCATGATTAACTGCACTTGCATATCAAGAGATGGCCTGGTCTAATCTGCATCACACCGATGTTGGTAACACACAAAAAGACAGTCACTTTTTGGTGGCTGACATCAGGCATGTTCCCTTGTTAATCTCAGCCGTTAACAAAAAGTGAATGGCATGACTCGGTGCAGCAGTGTAGCACTTACTACTCTTTAGAAGACACTCTTGAGAAAACCAACCCATGTCCTGTTTGATTAAACCAAACATGGTGGGTTGTATGTGGACACGGGTGTGAGGGCGAGGGAGGGAAAACTTACTGTTGCTGTGCAATCATGTCAATATGCACTTCCGGAGGAGCCAGAGCAGGCGACTCAACAAAGTGAAGATTAGGATCCCTACAAAGGCAGCTCAGCATATTATGATATCATTCCAATGTGTCGTATCGAGCTAAAAGGTAAAAGGAGTAGATTTTTCATTACCCTGCAAGCTTTCTAGCAAGATAGAGGAAAGGCTTCTCAAAGTTGTAATTGCTTTTTGCAGAGATCTCATAATACTGGAGATTCTTCTTCCTATGGAATGTAACCTGCTTTGCCTTCACTTGCCGGTTCTTCACATCAACCTTGTTGCCGCATAGAACGATAGGGATATTCTCACAAACCCTGGATACCAAACAGAAACCTGTTTGTAAGCTATCAAAAGCATGTCAAAGCTTGTTGAGAACAAAACAAAATTAGGGTTCCCCAAGATTATTAGACGTACCGGCATAGATCCCGGTGCCATGTAGGAACGTTCTTGTATGTCAACCGTGCAGTGACATCAAACATGATTATAGCACATTGTCCATGAATACTGCACAAACAGAACCCAATTTGGTCGTAACATAATCTTAAATTAAGAGAAACATAGAATGCTAAAATGTGCAATGTGCTTGCAGAACAAACAGGACTCATCAACCAATATTTAAAGCTTCCAAAATATATCCTTACTACAGCATTGAATTCCCACAAGACAATCAACCTGAAGGAGTAATGTGCTAGCAGAACAATATATACCCTATACTAAAGTGAAGTAGCTAGCCGTTCAATTGACAATAATCCTAGTTCTCACAGAAGAAATTTTATAGGTACGAATGAACAAGATTGGCATAAAAAATGGAGGTCGCAAAAGATACTAGCTGAAATAAAATTCCAACTTGAAAAGAACAGCAGGTTTGGAGTGCTTAAGCTAAATTTTGACAGTATATGTACAGGTGGGATTGATTCATAAACATTTGGTAGGGGAGTAGTAGGTCTTCTCAGGTTGCCCAGGGGATAGAGATTCAAATGTGGTGGAGCGAACTATTTTTGAAACCCTGAGAAACTTCCACAAGAACCTATGAAGCAATTTGTAGCCAGAGGGATTCCAACAATGTCATCGCTAAGGCATCTTGATTAAACCTGGGTCGTCAGAGATTGTCCCACATTCTATGTGAAAATTGGGACCATCTCTTGGTTTAAAGGTGTTATTCATATTCTGGATGAGGCAAATGAACTAGCGGATTATTTAGCTGGGAATCATTAATATAGATGTAATACAGCTCAACAAAACAATGCATGACTTCATACCAAGGTGAATTGAGGTACTCCCGTGCAAGTTTTCTCCCATCATTTAGCCGACACTTTGAATTTTTAGCAGACGCACGTGTCTACACGACACGTATCAACACTCCTTTTGACACTTGTAAACATACTATTTTAGGCCATCACAATTCGGGCTTATTGCCCTGGGACCCACCCCCAACCCCGCAAAAAAAAAATGATTCTAAACCTTTGGTCGGGCATGATGGAAAAAGAGCTTTAAGAAGTCTTTAAGCTGTTGATTTTTGCATGCCTCACTCGCTACTGAGATCACTCTTAAACATTGGACATGGACCAATTGGGTCGGCCTATGCTATCCCATCATATCAATGGTCCCAATCACCAAGCACATGTGCCATGTGCGCATTTAGTCATTTGCCATTTTTGTTCATCAAGACTGAGATCGACTAGAAAAAGATTTTGAATAGGCAGGAACTTGTCAAAGAGGAGAATGTTAAGGTGCTTTGAGTGAAGAAAATGGTGAGTTTGACAGACTACTGGAGGAGGAAGAAGGCTGGGAACGAAGGACGCGTAGAAGAAGAAAATATGACAGGCAATCTTCTTTAATTCCTCAGGGTGTTGAGGCCTCTTATTATCTTACAGGGCGCATCCAAATAGATGGACATTCACCTCTACCATGATGTAATTCACTCCTAGAGTAGAAGACACCTATCACATTTTTTTTGAATGGCAGAGGGCACTACCTATCACATCTATTGCTGTTTTCCACTCTGCCGTATCACACTCATACTTCAGTAAGGGCTTTTATATTGACCAAACAAAATATAAAAGGGGAAAACAATAAAATAGCCTAGCCAGACAAATAACGAAATATACAAGATAAAAACAAAAGATTATGATAAAATTGAGAAAACAGGAGATAAACATTCTACACATTCCTTTGTCTCAAGGAAAAAGGACCAACAACAATCCCTTAAAATGCATAGGGATAAAATAAAATTCCTCTGAAATCAAGTTGACGTGTAACTAACAAGCCAAGGGATCAAATCATATACAACACCACCAAGAGATTTTTATAAATTAATAAAAAAACAAAAAAATGAAATCTTGAAACAAGGAGTATCTTCCTTCGTAATATGCCCCGAATCAGCCCATAATAAATCCATAGCAAAACCTATCAAATTATCAGCAAATAGTAAAACAACAAACAAGAGAAAGAATGTGAAAATAAATAAACATGTAGAATAGAGGTCCCAAAACTGCACAATACACAAATGCATGTAAAAAAAGAAACAATTTCATCAATTTTTTTTTTTGAATGATACAATCTCATCAAAAGATGACCCTGCAGTCATCACTTACTAGTATCCATCTCTGAGACCACCAAATTTCTCTTGGCCGGCAGTATCCCAGCAATAGAATCTGATCTTCCCACAATTTGTGAAGAAGTCCAGAGGATGCACTTCCACACCAATTGTAGCTGAAGGGATAAGAAAACAAAACAAACAAATATTAATAAAACTTGAAAATTGAAAAAGAGAAAGATAAAAATACCCAATGAGATACTTACGTTCATACTTCTTTTCAAATTCTCCTGTGAGATGCCTCTTTACAAAAGTTGTCTTCCCTGAAACACGAACAAAACAATCAGCTATCCAAAACTCTAAAATGACCATAAACAATATCAAGCAACCCTGAGAAAAAACCAGTGGTGAAAGACAGTTTAAAAAAGTTAAGACAACTTCTTGCCAACTCCTTTCACTGTAACAGTATATGATACTAAACAAAAAAATTCGCCCTTTTTTGCATAACAAGCAAGAAAAAATCCAAAACCCTAAAATGCAACAAAAGATTATCAGCAATAGCCAAACCCCGCATCTACAGAATCAAAGGAAATATCCAAACTTCACAACATCATGATTTAAAAAAAAAAAAAAAAAACAAACTAGCAGACAATTATCAGTGAAAACCAAATCAAATACCCTCCAAATCAACTGAAAGAAACAAATTACTCAGATAATGAAGTAGCCACATACCAAAAAGACGTTAAAGCAAAATGTTGCGAGAAAAAAAAAAAAAAAAAAAAAAAACCCAGAAATCAAAAGAAAAAGGAGGAAAAATAAATAAAAAAATAGAAGGAACCCGAATAGATCTAATCTTCGAAAAACGAATCCCTTAATCCACGATATCAACATAAAATAAAAAATGTAAAGTAGAAGATGAAGAGATCCAGAAATAAATTAACCTGTTCCACCGTCACCGACAATCACAAGCTTGAAGCTGGGATAATCAACCTGTTGCTGATTGGGCAAGGCCTACAAAATAAAAAGAAAGAAACCCTAGATGAGATCAGAGCCAATAATAGAAAATAAAACAACCTAACCCTAACCAGAAAGCAAGAAATCAAAGATCAGGACAAGCAGATTAAAACAAAGAAGGATCAACGCAAGTAAGATCTAGAAAAACTACCATTATTTTTGTCGCCTGTGGATTTCTGCTATCTTCACTGTTTGAACTTTGATTGAAGAGTGAGAGAGAAAACGCGAGGGTTTTTAGTATTTATAGAGAGAGGTGTTAGAGACACCAAGGTTTTCCCAGTGCTTGAAGCTGACGCAACTATCTTAGCCGTTCCATTGGATTGACGGGATGGCCTTTCACAATACAGACCGTCCGATGAAAATGAAGTCCCCGCTCCCGAAATAGTAGATGAAAATACTAGATTGCCCTTCCCTTTTTAACAAAGGACGCTCCCTCGGACTGATAGAACTAGAGTGATTCTGTGGGAGTGAGAAGAAATTGAAAGTTGATTTGAAAACTGAAATGAGAGAGCGCACTAAATTTTCACTACTATTAACAAAGTGGTAATTGCTTCATGATGCTTGATTTCTTTTTAGGTAAGATGGGCGTAAAACCAATTTTACGCCCATTTTTACCTTACAATTTTAAAAACATGGGTGTAAAATTTGTTTTACACTCATTTTATGTCGGAAGAAGCAAACCTTAGGACTTGGACATGATTTGACATTTTCCACCGTTCACTTGTTTTCTCGGGAAAGCGGAGTTACATAGGTGGAAAATATAAATAATGACGTGGAAAACCAACTTTCTTGCACTTTCCCTCTAAATTTTCTCACCAAAAGGATAGGAAAATCACTTTCCTGATAAAATTACTTTTGCCTGCATACTTTCTTTTCCTTTCTTTTCTAGTTTTCCACGTCAGATTCTTTTCCTTTCTTTTCTTTTCCTGCAGTTAGAAAACAAGTGAACATAGCCTAGGGGAATGTTTCTCTTTTATACTCTTCCTAGATGACGCTTATTAGGGCCATTTGTGCTAACCAAAGAAAGCTTAACCATTGATTTTTGCAGTCCTATCTTACCCATTGGATATGCGTTTTTAACAAAGACCAGGTGGCTTAGCTCATGATCAACGGTCCTAATTTTACATGCATACACCGAGGAGTCAGAAATTGACTTTTACAATTGGTCTTAAAAGTGACTGTGGTATCGTTCTCTAACAGTTTTTCCTTTCATGGCCCAATAAGAACGTTCAACCCAGCCTGATGGTGCTAGACCAACTGTCGCTGTGTTTTATGTTCTTTCTACATAACTCGTTCTTCAAATCAATTGTATAAGAGGAATGCTAAACTGAAGAGCGCCCTAAGAAAAAACCAACTGTGCTCCCTTGGATCCAAGTAACTCAACTGTATTTATATGGTGGCACTGAAAATGTAAGAGTAAAAATAAAATAAAATGATAAACTAGATTAAAAGACATGGATCCAATGGCTGGGGTTTTGCAAGGGCTCTCTTCAAGGAGGTGAATAGGTGATACGAGGGTGAATAATGGAGGGGATACGAGGCATAGGCAATAGGAGTAAGCAGTAAGAGTAATAGCGGTGGGCCTAGTCATATGGCCCACCACTATGTATAAGGGGATAGTAATAGGGTTTTGTAGCTTGAAAACCTTTATTTGAAATAATTTTCAACTGAACAAAGGCACTAACAATGCTCCGAAAAAATCATTCTCTAAGGAAAAAAATTGCACGGTGTCTGAAAATGCCAAAATTTGGTAAGACTCTTTGTGTAATTTGACAAATAAAAATGAACCTGCGAATCGGCCGAATCTCCTGACGATATGCTCCTTTTTTTTTTTTTTACGCACACATCATCCCATCCTTGATATTTGATCCAACAGCAGCTTACTCTTTTGAGTAAGCTGCTGTTGGATCAAATATGAAGGGTAGTACTTGTATGGTACTACCTCTACGTGTTTATACAGCACTTCATCTAGAGAGAAATTATATGATGAAGGGCCGTATTTATACGTACACATCATCCCATCCTTGATATTTGACTCAACAACAGCTCACTTTTTGAGGAGCCGCCGTTGGATCGAATATCAAGGGCAGTGCTTGTATGGTACTATCTTTACGTGTTTATACGGTAGTTCATCATATAATTTCTCCCTTTTTTTGGAGGTTGCATCTTTTGAATTCAGATTCTTTTTTACAGGAAGTATATTTGTGGTGGGAGGTTGCGTACTGGCCACACTTTTGAGTTATTCATGCCCTTTAAACGTAAATTTGAGCCGGATAGTCAGATTTGGACTCACAATTGGTTCTCAAATCCGAGATTTTATATTGTGTAAGCCCTTATAGTCCCTTATTTTTCAAAAAGTACTGTACTGACCGCACACTATAGGATGATCCAAACCATCCATAAGATGGAACATAGCGTAAATAGGTTGTGCCCGAAAAAATCATTTTCACAAGATATCGAAGCCCTCCGATCCTTAGAGGTTCCATAATATGCATTTCCTCCGTAGATCGGAGGGTTGGGATCATCCTATGGAAATAAGGTTTGGATCATCCTATAGTGTGCTCCTTAGAGTACTTTTTGAAAAACACGGGACTATAAGGGCTTACACCATATAAAATCTCCTCAAATCCAAAACAAACATGGATAATGAAGTTTTTTTCGCTATTTTTCTTGGAATAATGGGACGCACCAGCGGATCCCATTGGTATGGCTATAGAGGCCATTGATCTTGCAATAATGGGACTAGGGGTGTAAATGGATATTCGAAAATTCGATTATCGTCCGCATCCGAATCCGTTTAAAGCGAATATTATCCGAATTCACTTTATTATCCGAATCCGTTTAGGAGATATCCGGTTCTTAACGATCTGAATCTGGTAAATGGTGCATCCGATCCGTTTAACATCCGAATCCGACAAGTACATCCGTTTATCCCGAATATCCGCATCCGTATTCGAATTTGGATATCCGGATTCGCATGCAAACTCGGATATCCGGTTACGGGAATGCATTCGAATTCAACTTCAATTAGATAATTTTGGATATTTAACCAGTTGATTTAAAGTTACATACATGAATCGAATTCGGATACGGATACGAATTCGGACATTCGGATATGATTTATTCGAATTTGGATATTCGGATACGATTTGAATCCGGATACAGATAATATCCGAATTCAAATAATATCTGTCAGATGGGAATTCGGTAACGAATAATAATTATCTGTCGGATTCGGATACGGATACGGATATTGAATATTGTAATCGAATTCGAATTCGGATATAGCACTATCCGATTCGAATTCGATCCGTTTACACCCCTAAATGGGACGCACCCATGGGGTCTTTTTTTTTTTTTGGTGGAAGAGATCTATTCCCATATATTTTATCACTTGTTTGTTTTATACTGGATTTTAGCAAATATATGGTAAGTGAGTGGTGCAAAGGACACAGATTGCAGTATTCTTCTTAAGGTGACACATTTCACTTCAACATATCTACTATCTAATCTAATACAATAAGCTGGGATGAAAAGAAGAGAGTTTTTTTCGATTTTTTTGAAAATCACATGAGAATTACACGTCACATTTTTTGACTTTTTTGAACAAATGCACCCATTCAACTCATATAATTTCAATCCTACCCCCCTCCTTTATGCTTTTAACAAAGGCACCCATTGAATCATATAATTTCAATCCTACCCCCTCCTTTATGCTTTTAACAAAGGCACCCATTAAAGCCCTATATTTCGATCTTACCCCCCTCCTTTATGGTTTTTTAATTAAAAAACTATAGGGTGATCTTAACCATCCGATTTAAGATAAGAGGAATTATAGAAACATCTATAGATTGGAGGGCTAGGATCAGCCTATGGAAATGATTTTTGGGACACAACCTATGTATGTTATGTTACATCACATGGACGGTTTGGATCAACCTATGACGTGGTCCGTACTGTTCTTTGTCGGCCCGTGCGATTTTTTACTAGTATATCTAATACAATAAGCTGGGATGAAAAGAGAAGAGTTTTTTCGATTTTTTTGAAAATTACGTGAGAATTACACCTCACATTTTTTTACTTTTTTGAACAAACGCGCCCATTCAACTCATATAATTTCAATCCTACCCCCCCTCCTTTATGCTTTTAACAAAGGCACCCATTGAATCATATAATTGCAATCATACCCCTCCTCTATGCTTTTAACAAAGGCACCCATTAAAGCCGTATAATTTCGATCTTACCCCCCTCCTTTATGGTTTTTTAATTAAAAAACTATAGGGTGATCTTAACCATCCGATTTAAGATAGGAGGAATTATGGAAACATCTATAGATTGGAGGGCTAGGATCAGCCTGTGGAAATGATTTTTGGGGCACAACCTATGTATGTTGTGTTCCATCACATGGACAGTTTGGATCAACCTATGATGTGGTCCGTACCGTTCTTTGTCGGCCCGTGCATCGCACGGGTTTTTTACTAGTCTACTATAATAAGCTGGATGGAAAAGAAGAGAATTTTTTGAGTATTTTGAAAATCATATGAGAATTACACATCACTTTTTTTGACTTTTTTTAACAAATGCACCCATTCAACTCACATATTTTCAATCCTACCCCCTCCTTTATGGTTTTTTAATTAAAAATCTATAGGGTGATCTTAACCATCTGATTTAAGAGGAATTATGGAAACATCTATAGATTGGAGGGCTAGGATCAGCCTATGGAAATGATTTTTGGGGCACAACCTATTTATGTTGTGTTCCATCACATGGACGGTTTGGATCAACCTATGGCGTGGTCCGTACAGCTCTTTGTCGGCATGTGCATCGCACGGGTTTTTTACCACCCATTAAAGCCATATAATTTCAATCTTACCCCCCTCCTTTATGGTTTTTTAATTAAAAATCTATAGGGTGATCTTAACCATCCGATTTAAGAGGAATTATGGAAACATCTATAGATTGGAGGGCTAGGATCAGCCGATGGAAATGATTTTTGGGGCACAACCTATTTATGTTGTGTTCCATCACATGGACGGTTTGGATCAACCTATGACATGGTCCGTACAGCTCTTTGTCGGCCCGTACATCGCACGGGTTTTTTACTACTACATGTATATGTCCAATAGCAACAACCATGACTTCAGGTTTATTTTAAGAATTAACTTGCCCGACTTATCCCTATTTCTCGTGGAGAGGATGCCTGGTGCCTCCAGTCTTAATACGCACATTTCACTACCTTCACTCATTTTTCAAGCATTTCTACCCCTTTCGTATTTTCGAAAAAAATGACAGCATTTTACATCTTTTGCTTGTCTTTCCTTGAAACTAAAGTCAGTTTTAGGCAAGGTTTTAAATTTCGGTTTCGCTACCAGTTTCGGGCCCTACAAAAATCGGAATTTCAAAATTTCACCCGAATCCGGCGATTAATAAAAACAATATTTATTAGTTATCGAAATCCCTGAAATTTCGGGATAATTATAAAATAATTAAAAAACAAAAAAAAATGGTCGAAATCCCTAAAATTTCGCATGAAATTTCGACCGAAATTTTGAAATTTCGTGCGAAATGAATACACGTTTCAGGTATGAGCCAATTTCGTTTTGGTCTCCACCGAAATCCGAAGAAAACCCGAAATTTCGGATTTCGGTCGAAATTTAAAACCATGCTTTTAGGAATGAGAACTGCTACAAATGGTATAACTCTTTTTCATTAGAAAAAGGAATTGCTGATTTGGACACATGTACGAAAGACAAAAAAGAGGCTTGTGTATCACCGAGGCTTATATTGGTTTTCTTTAGGGGTGTTCGTTCGGTTATAACCGAACCGAATAGACCGAAATTTGATAACCGAACTAATTTCGGTTATCAAATTTAGATAACCGAAACCGAACCAATTAAAAATTCGGCTAAAACCGAATAACGGAATAGTGGGAGAAAAAGAGGGGAAAAGCAAAATATTTGTTTGGATCGGAGGGCTAAAATTATCCTATCGAAATGATTTTTTGAGCACAACCTAATTAAGTTGGGATCAATCAAATGGACGGTTTTGATCATCCTACGGAGTGCCTATATACCACTTTTTTTTAATTTTAAATAATGGTTTTTATCATAATTTCGGTTAACCGATTTTTTTGTTGTTGAGATAATCAAAACCGAAACCGAAACTGAATAACCGAATTTCAAAAAAAAAAAAAAACTGAAACTGAACTGAAAAGGAAAAAAAACCGAACCGAACCGACCAAACCAATTTCGGTTCGGTTATTCGGTTATAACCGAATAATGAACACCCCTAGTTTTCTTCAATCGAATGACCAAAATACCCCTTCACGGGAAGTAAAATTTTGTAATAATACTAGTAATCTCTCGGATGCATGGATGCAACTAGTTACAACCAAAATCTCTCAGTCAAATCAATAAAACATTGCAAGTGTCCTACAGGTAAGGGTGGCAAAATTGGCCAAACTCAACCGAAAATTTTGTATCGGTTTGGTTAAACCAAACTGATTCAAATTTCGGTTTGGTAGAACCAAACCGATGATCTCATGATCGGTTCGGTTCGGTTTGGTTTCGGTTTCGGTTTGGTTCGGTCTGGACAATGATAAATGAGCTCCTTTTCATAGGAAAATGATAAATGCGCCCCTTTTCATCTCGGTTTGGTTCAGTTTCGGTTCAATTTGGACATATATGTTCGGTTCTGTTCGGTTTCGGTTTGGAGTGTGAGCATGTTCGATTCGGTTCGGTTTGGGGGTCAAATCGAACCGTTGCCATCCCTACCTACAGGGGTGCGAATTATCCTACAGTGGGTGCGAATTTATCATCACCCTTAAATAAGTCTAAAACAAGGTGAGTCACACCATTATCAAAACATGGTCGTGCAAACATCAACCCTCCAATAAGTTTGGTGTAAAATAGACGGCGCAAAAGTTTAAAAAACAAAGGGTCAAGATCTGGCATCATCCTATGGAGATGATTTTTGACCCATGGTATCAACGTTGAGAATTAAAAATGAATGTTTAGAATAAACAAATATACATGGTCGCACTCATACTTTCTGTGGTGCGTATCTTTTTTCGAAGAAATCATATAATTCCTCTTTTTTAATGCTAGTGGCCCGTCAATGTTCACGGACCAGATTTGTTGGCACAAGCCCGGAGACAATGCATGACATACACTGAGAGGAATTGTATAATAACTACATCATTAATCAGAAGGTTAGGGATTCGACCGTTACAATTTTAGATTGTGATGTGAGGTTGTCTTAAGGAAAAGTCGAAACATAAGGCCGTATTTGACAGCCATGATTTTTTTCTTTTCCACAAAATATAAGTTTATCAAGTTGCGGGAGAAGGGCAAGGAGGGTGGGATGGGGAAAGAATAGAGGCATGATCAGGTAGATGATGCCAAGAGGCTTAAAAATAAGGAACAGACAATGCTCTCCTTTCCAATATATAGTTAAAAGGGAAATTTCCTCAAACATTGCGTTTTATTTCTGAAATTACCGGTGGATGGCGGTTGAAGTTCATTACACAGACGTACGACACCATATGATGAAAAAGATCAAAATGCCCTCCTCTTCTTCTTCTTTAATTTCCTTTTTTTTATCTCCACCGCCGACACGATCATTACTGCAACTCGAAAGAAGAAGAAGAATAAGATGAAGAGGAGGAAGAGGAAGACCAATAGGAAGATGAAGAAAAGTGAAAGGAGAAAGAAGCAACGATGTGGGAAAATGGAAGATGTCGGAAAAATGAAAAATAAGAGGACGAAGAAGAGGAAGGGACAAAGTATTGTCGCTGAAAGCTCTGAAAAAAGGAGGAAGAGTTGGGGTCGTGTCGGAAAAAAGTTCATGTCGACTAGGAAAAGTTCGGGTTGTGTGGGTCAAAAAAGAAAAGTTAAGATAATGTCGGTAAAAGTTGGCGACTCTACCCCAGCTTTCGCTTATTCTCCCTCTGTGTTTTTTTTTTTTTCGTTTTTTTCCGGCGTCTTCCGCGAAGCAAAAAAGAAGAATGAATGCTGAAATTTTTTTTCAAGAAAAGAAGAAGAAGGATAAGTGGGGGCATGTTAGGGAAAAGTTCAGGCTGACTAGAAAAAGTTCGGGTTATATCAAAAAAGTTGGGGTCGAATGAGAAAAGTTGAGGTAAAATAAGAAATGATTGAGTAATGCCGACAAGAGGAATGCTAGACTGAGAGGTGCCCTTGTAGAAACTTCGGAAAAGGGCACCCCCATTCAGTGGCAGAGCCAGGATTTATACATTAATAAGGGGGGCATGCTTATACATAAAGAAGGGGTTGGGGGCATGCTTCAAATTTTAAAGGGGTATTGGACCTAATTGAGTTGGGCCTATTAAGGAGTTTGGCCCAACTCAAGAGGAGCAGCTGCCCCTCTTATGCTACATGTACCTCCTTCCCTGCCCCCCATTGATCAATATCCATTTATGACATCTATGATTGTAATTTTATATGCCATCCTGAATGGATATAACAAGGGCACCCATTTTCTTGGTTTTCTAAAGGCGACTGTCAGTCTTAGCATTCTTTAGTTGGCGACTCGACCTCTTTCCTTTTTTCTTCTACTCATTTTTTTTCCCCAGCAATCTTCCATTTTGTCTTTGCAACGATAAAACCCCAATTCTCTTCCTTCACTCTTGTTTATCCAAACGACGATGAAAACCCACCTCCCTTTTAGGGTTTTAACCCTTCTTTTCTGTGGGCGAGATGATACACCGAATACAGTCGTATTTGTTATACACCGAATACAGTCGTATTTGTTATACACCGAATATTCCTTCACCTATTCCTATTTATGGTTTTTCCTTAATTTACCCTCTCCACCCATTGACACCCAAATTTCAAAAGAGAATGAGGAATTTGTATACCAATTAGGAATAACTAAAGAGGGCAAACCAGTTGTTTATCAGGCCGATTGATTTAAATAACTGTAGAATCAGGGGAATAGGGGAAAAAAAAAAAAAAACTAACAGAGGGACTAAAGATTTTGGGGGTTTGATAATTTGAAGCAATAATGGGGAAGGTGAAACAGAGAAAGGGTTTGGGGGTTGTTACTATGTGCGGTCTAGAAGAGATAGATCAGATTTCGAGAGATGGGAGCCATTATAGCCTTTCGAGCGGGCTTTTACCTTCGCTCGGAGCTCGGAGCAATCGTAGAATGAAGCTTCGGAGATTTATTATATCTCCCTATGATCGTCGATACAGGTTTTTTATTTATTCCTAGTCTTTTTTTATTCTTTTTTGAACTTTTAGGGTTTTTTCTTTTTTTCTGGAACTTTTGAATATGGGTGGTTAATGTTTTGTGCATTGATTTTTGAAATTTGGTGATAATATGCTTAGCCCATTGTGAATAATTCGTTTTTGGAATGGTTTTGGTAGGACATAAAATAATTTGTATTTTGTTTATGATTGGAGTATTGTGAGTAATTTTGGGTTGTCTTTTTTGAACTATTAGATGTTTTGAATAGAGTGCGATCATAAATAACAAAAAATGGTTTTAGTTTGTCTTGTTTTTGTTCATTGAGGTTTTGGTTGATTTGTGTTTTGAAAAATTAGGCTAATATTTCCCTTTAGAGGCTTCTTGAGATTCTCTTATTGTTCTTCTGTAAAGTTTTCTTTTCAGTGCCTTATTGTAGTTTTTTTTTTTTTTTTGGTCTAGCTTTTCTTGTTGATTTCATGCAGAATACAATGTGATAGATGAAACCGTCTTGTAAGTGATTTTGGGTTATTCAATCCTAAAATTTATATTCACATTCTAGTTGGAACTTTTTATTTTACTAAGAGATGACCCAGTCTGTTCTTTGTGACAAGAAGGAAACTGATGTTAGTTGTAGTCTTGGAGGTTTTGTGTGTTTTTGGTTGATTTTATGGGTATAACTCGTTTTGGATGCAAAACACTTGAATACTTGATTCTGTCTTATAAATTGCAGCTTTTGAGGTTTTCCATTGGATGAAAACACTCTCTACTTGCAAAGAAATATCATGTTATATTTTAATTCAAAGATCTTTTTTTTTTGGTATCTGTGGAGTGCTTTCACTTGATCTGATGGAAGAAAATGATTTATACATTATGCTTTTAGGACCTTTCTTTTTCTGAGTTACTCAGAAAAGAACAGGTTTATGCATTTTGTGTTAAAAATCTTTTCAAGGTTCGTTACTTCTTTTGGCGAAGAACAACCGGTTGTCATGTCATCAGTCTGAGTCTTTTTTTTTTTTGGAATGGTTCAATCCTAGTCTTTTTGTTTTGTTTTGTTTCAACCTTTTATCATTATAGCAGCATTTACAGCCTTTATGGTTGAATTGGGCTGAAATACTATCCTCTGTTGTGTAAATCTGGTTTTGGTTGAATGATTTTTGGAGGCTGATAACCCAATTATATAAAGAAAACTTGCTTCCCTACTAAGATTGGCCTAAATGAATCTGATTTCTGCAGATTTTGGGAGACTTTTCTTATCATTTTGGTCATCTATTCTGCTTGGGTATCTCCGTTTGAATTCGGATTCCTTGAGAGCGCAAGAGGATCTTTAGCCATCGCTGATAATGTTGTTAATGGTTTCTTTGCCATAGACATCATCTTGACCTTTTTTGTTGCCTATCTTGACAAAGGGACTTTTCTGCTAATAGACAACCCAAAACAGATTGCTCGGAAGTATTCAAGCTCATGGTTGATTCTGGATGTTGCTTCCACGATACCTACGGAAGTCACCCATAAGATTTTCCCCCCGAAACTCCGATTATATGGTTTGTTCAACATGCTTCGGCTTTGGCGTCTCCGAAGAGTCAGTTACATGTTTTCAAGGTACAACTGAATTCTATTATTTGTGCATTTGAAAAAAAAATTGATCTGAGTTAAACATTAGAATGAGGGACTTGAGAAGCTAAGGGCATTTTTGGCAACCATTATTAAAATGGCTTCCACGGCCTTTCTAAGGGCTGAGAATGACTCAACCCAACAAAGACTTTGTCCCAATCTAGTTTGGGTCGGCTAAATGCAGAGAATGAGAAACACAAGAAATCCCGAAAATCTTGCTCGGCAGCTATATCCTGCAATGCCCTTTTCTGCTGTTTTCTCCTTTTTGCGTGACTAGACGACGGGATTCTGCAGTGACTCGGAATCACTTCTATTGATTCTCATTAATCCATTTCCGCTCCATTCTGTGGGCAAGAATGAGAAGCCTTGCTGAACACATCCTAAGTTTCTTTCAAATGGATGAATAATTGATTTATTATTAGTTTAACATTGTTTGATTGTAAAGTTCGATCAGAGATTTTTAATCATTTCTATTAAAGATTCAGGTTTTAGAGTAGTATGAAATTTCGATCTCTAATCATACATTTTTTTTTTCTGTTTTTCAATTAACAGATTGGAGAAAGACAGGAACTTCAACTACTTTTGGGTTCGATGTGCAAAACTTATCTGTGTAAGTCTACTCGATAACATTTTGGTCATTTTTTTAGCAGGAAACTTTTAGTAGCAGCTTTCTTACTTGGTTTAGTAGCTTTAATAGGTGACTTTGTTTGCGGTTCACTGTGCGGGGTGCTTCAATTATCTTCTTGCTGCAAGGTATCATGACCCGACTAAAACATGGATTGGAGCTTCTATCACTGATTTCTCAGAGACAAGCCTCTGGATTCGGTACGTGACATCAATGTACTGGTCAATCACCACTCTAACAACTGTTGGGTATGGCGATTTGCATGCCCAGAACACGTCGGAAATGATTTTTGACATCTTCTATATGCTCTTCAACCTCGGTTTGACAGCATACCTGATTGGAAATATGACTAATTTGGTAGTCCATGGGACTAGCCGAACTAGAAAATTTGTGAGTTTCTCTTACTTCCAATTGCGTGTTTTGATGATTTAGGAATTACCGATTATACAAAAATGAGTATATTGGCATGCGCCCGTGTGCGTATTATGTGATTTAGGTATTTTTATGTGTATGCCAGATTTTCACTCTGACCATTCTTTATTATTATTGTACTTACATGCATGTGTTCGCACATTGACCTTTAGTAGGTTACTTAACTGCACCATAGTTTGAAGATTTTTACGTATGTTATTTTTGGGATTGCAGAGGGATACAATCCAAGCAGCGTCGAGCTTTGCCCAAAGAAACCAGCTGCCAATCCGCCTGCAAGATCAGATGATGGCACATTTGTGTTTGAAGTACAGAACAAACTCGGAGGGGCTGCAGCAGCAAGAGACTCTTGATTCCCTCCCCAAAGCCATTCGGTCCAGTATTTCCCATTTCCTCTTCTATTCTCTTGTTGATAAGGTATACTTGTTCAGCGGGGTTTCAAAAGATTTGCTTTTCCAGCTGGTCAGTGTAGTCAAACACCTTTCTCAAATACTGAACCAATCGAATGTTTACTGACCTTGGCATCTTGTATTCTTAAAATTGTGAAGGTTTCAGTGATGAAAGCTGAGTATTTTCCTCCCAAAGAAGATGTGATCTTGCAGAACGAAGCACCGACAGACTTTTACATATTGGTGACGGGTGTTGTGGTAGCTTTGAATCTCTCTCTCTCTCTCTCTCTCTCTCTCTCTCTTCAGAGAATTAAATATAGTCTAAAATCTTTTATTTATTCTAAACTGAAAGAACATTTCAAATATTTATTGTAAAAATATTTTAGACTATTTTTAGTCTCCTTTTTAATCGAAACTCATATACTCATTTGTTTTCTGTCACATATTACTGCCTTTTTCTTGTAATTCGTGCAATTGATGTTTTCTTATTTTCGCATTTTCTTTGCAG